>NC_071401.1:47630496-48296121 GCF_017976375.1 Cuculus canorus
TCTTCATCTCTTACACTGATGTTGACAACAGGTATAAAGCAGAAAATAGTTCTGAGCATGGAGAGTATTACTGTACAACAAACTATTTTACTAAGTTTGTAATTCCTATACTGTACATGCTTTAGAAAGTTGGAAGCATAGCAATTCTAACAAATATTTTGGTATTTCATATTAGGATATATTTCAAAATCTATTGGTTACTTGGAAATATAAAATTGGACAGATATAGTAATCCAGTATAATTGTCATGGAAACCCTCTGCTCCTCATTCCCTTTCCCCAGGAAAGTTTATTTCAAATCCTTTATTCCATGTCACGCTGAACCAAAATATCAGCAAAAGTTTCTTGATCTAGTAATGAGTCACAGGCCTCTCCTCCTTCTTGGAGTTTACTACCAGAAAGAGAAGTGGTTCATTGTGAAATTATTCCACACAGCCTACACTCCTCACCTTACTTCGCATTGTATAAGAAACTAAATTCATGAGAATGGATTTTATTAGGTTATAAGACATCTAAAAGTTAAGTACTGCCTGGGAAGTGTTGCAGTGTTTCAGTACCTTCAGGGGTTTTGCCCTTAATGACCCTGTGGGAGGTATTACATCTATGTGTAAGATAAACCAAAATCTTGCTGTCATTTTAAAAATTTACCTTTGTGATGATGGCAGTCACATTCCAGTGTGCATTTATTAATCATAAACTGATTAAGGAATCTGTCAAGATGCGCGTAATCTAAGCTCTGAGCCTTGCAGTTTATCAGTTCAAATTTAAAAACCCACAGAAAATAATAAATAATAGAATTTGCCCTAAAGACCTCCTAAAGGATGAAAATAGATGAGGTGATAGCAAAGGAATTTTCACTCTTTACACCTTTTTAAGTGTATTATCAGGAAATTTTAGTGCGTTTTCTCTGGAAAACTTAAAACTTTCAGAATGAGTCTGAAAATGGGTATGAATGCTATCCTATTGATTTTCCTTTGGATTTCTGTGTTAGAAAAGGCATCTGCTTTTACAAATGTTCTATTCCCTAGAAGACATAGTTAAGAGGATCTTTTATACACGCAGAAGTAGAAGCTGGACAGGAATCACTGAGTAACATTAATGTTCTTTCAGTAGATCAGTAATTTAATTCATTACATTCATTTAATGTAACTATTCAAATGGGAGTTTGGTATAATTGTCTCTTAGTCCCTGACTTTGCACCTCACGGGACACGAATCAATGCTTGGTGAGGATGACAACAATTATTCTAAACAAATGGATGTAATACACCCTAAGTTAGTTGATTTCATTTCTTAGAGGGCTAAAGTTTTACATAACTATACTGAGGTTTGGCACAGTTTGTGAGCTGGCAGGCTCTGCTCTAAAAAGACACAGGCTGAAATGAGCATCGACGGAGAAATAAAGTCTCACTCCACTGGAAAGCTGAAGCATAGTTCCATGAACAGTTAACACAATTGTGCATTTTGACTATTCCACACCAGCCTCTCATAAGATCATAAACTGGCTCTCAACTGCCTTGATCAATAGTACTTTGACCTCAGCTTCCTCCTTGAAAAAGCAATTAGCATAAAATCAGCACCAGACTGCAATGAGTGGAGGCAAACATTGCTCTGCTTTAGCATTCCCATTTCTCTTACTGCACTGGATTTCTTTCTCAACTCAATTTCACAGTCAGTTGTGTATAACTATTTGGCTTTGAAGAATACAGTGAAGTACTTATAAACAAGTATACCTTGTAAAAAAACCTCTTATGTAATGTTTAAGCTTTCAGAAATTTTTATTTTGTCTGTCACAATGAAATTAAAAATATAGAACTTACTCTAAGTTAAGAAGATTCAGTACGAAAGCAATCAAGGGATATATAAAATCTTATTTATTCTTGTACATTACCAGAAGTTATACTAAACTCTTACATGGTTGTGTGCCAGTAAAATCACAGGATGTTTTCATAAAAAGAGATATTTATGAGGAACAGAAATGTTTAATTTGAATATATTTCCTATCTCTTCCGGTTGGGTTTAGCACTGAGATGTACTTGCTTTAGATGACACCCTTTTAATCCTGGAAAAATTGTAGTCTAGAAGAGAGATTTACAAAATTAGGAAGAAAATGGAATTCTAAGAGACATACAGTAATTCAGATTAGGAAACTTTCTTTCCCTTCTTGCCATTTTAATGTCACTTTTTTCTGTAGAAGATTTCACTGAGCTTCGTTGGTATAAGAGAAAAAGTTCCAATAAGGGCTTAGTATTAGATCAAGGAAGTGACTGAGGTAAGTATTAGGTTTGACACTTCGAAAGGCAGAGATATATGTCTCTTTTTACATACTGAATACGGAATAATAATACAAGCATATAAGCAACAAGAAGAAACTTCGGTCTCTGGGTCTTGGCTCTTTGATGCTTAAACTAGTCAAGCAGATCTGGGCAAACCCTAGTAGTTAGCTGTCTTGAAGATTTATGAGAATACTTTTTACAATTTTACCGGGATTTGAAGAAGAGTAGAATAGGAGTTGTCTTGAAGTGTTAATACTCATGCTTCACTTATTGGAGGCTTTAACACAGCTGATATCCTGTTCTAGAGAATAGTTTAATTTTCCTGGTGCCCAATACGTATTCATTCTCTTTTAATCTGATCTCATTCTCTTTTAATCTGATGTGGTGATCAGAGGCGATTCTTTAGGAATTGTTCTATTGTTTAGGAATTTTTCTAGTAAATGGGATAACTTGTCAATTTGTCAGATGATTTTTTAGGATTCATATATAAAAAATGCCCAGTAGGCTTTGGTTTTGGTATTATGTTTCCTATATACTGTACTTTTTGTATGATGATTTTTTTTCTCTAACAAGGTGCTGTTTTGTTTAACTAAATTTTATGTGTCTCCTCCTTCGTGAGAAAAACTTTAAGCATGATCTTTGAATATGGATCTTTAGGATCTAGACCTCAGAGATCTTCATGAGAGAAGTATTTAGTGTCTATCCAGACATTGTTGGAATCCTGGTCAAAAACTTCTCAAATATTGCAAAGTGAGGGTAACTATCTGGAGTTCCTTTTCCAGGCCACCTGTGAAACATTTTTATGCGCACACAGGCAAGACCAAACAAATAAACAAACCCCACTCATTCCTGCTAATGTGCCTCTAGATTCCAGTGGAAACGAGCAACAGATTGGCAGATTTTTCTTATGCTGTGGTTCTAACAAGTAGTTCACTGTAAATGTTATCTAGATGCGGCCTACAGTTGTCAAGCCTCTGGCTCCTATTCAAACTTTGTCTTCCCAAATTAATTCATCAGTTTTATAGATAGCAGAGAGTATTAGAAATGATAATAATAGTGCTAATGAGCCTTCTTCCAATAATAAGTAGTGTTTTTTAAAGCAATCTACAGAGAAAAACCTTGGACAAAATGATTTTGTCATAGAATCATAGAATAGTTTGGGTTGGAAGGGACATTAAAGATCATCTAGTTCCAATGTCTCAGTAGATGAGGGTGCCCAAGGTCCCATACAACCTTGTCTTGAACACCTCCAGCGATGGGGCATCAACAATTTCCCTTGGCAACCTGTTCCAATGCCTTACCACTCTCATCGTGAAGAAATACCTCCTTATGTCTAGCCTAAATCTGTCCCTCTCCAGTTTATACCTATTCTCCCTTGTCCTGTCCCCACAAGCCTTTGTGAAAAGTCCCTCCCCAGCTTTCATGTAGGCCCCTTTCAGGTAATGGAAGGTTGCTATAAGGTTTCCTTGGAGCCTTCTATTCTCCAGGCTGAACAAGCCCAACTCTCTCAGCCTGTCCTCACAGGGAAGGTTCTCCAGCCCTCTTATCATCTTTGTAGACCTCCTCTGGACCTGTTCCAACAGCTCCATGTCCTTCTTACGTTGAGGATTCCAGAACTGGACACAATATTCCAGATGAGGTCTCACAAGAGAGGAATAGAGGGACACAATCACTTCCCTTGACCTGCTGCTGGCCACACTTCTTTTGATGCAGCTCAGGATACGATTGGCCTTCTGGGCTGCGAGTGCACATTGCTGGCTTGTGTCAAGCTTCTCATCAACCAGCACCCCCAAGTTCTTCTCTGCAAGGGGTCACATCATCCGCCATCCTGTATTGAAACTGGGGATTGCCCCGACCCAGGTGCAGGACCTTACACTTGGCCTTGTTGAACCTCCTGAAGTTCACACAGGCCCACTTCTCCAGCCTGTCCGGGTCTCTCTGGATGACATCCCATCCTTCCAGTGTGGCAACTGCACTACTCAGTTTCGTGTTATCTGCAAACTTGTTGAGGGTACTCTTGATCTCACTGTCAATATCATTGATGAAGATACTAAACAACACTGATCCCAGTATGGACCCCTGAGAGACATTACTTGCCACGGATCTCCATCTGTAATTCGAGCCATTGACCAGTACTCTCCGAATATGAGGGTCCAACCAGTTTCTTATCCACCGAACAGTCCACCCATCAAATCCATACCTCTTCAATTTAGAAATGAGAATGTTGTGGGAGACTGTGTCAAAGGCTTTACAGAAGTCTAGATAGATCACAACTGTTGGTTTACCTGCGTCCACTGCTGCGGTTACCCCATCATAGAAAGCCACCAAGTTCGTCATACAGGATTTGCCCCTGGTTAAGCCATGCTGGCTGCCATTAATCACCTCCCTCTCTTCCATGTACTTTAATATAGCTTCTAGAGGATCTGTTCCATGAAGCTTCGATGAGGATCTGTAGAATGAAATAGCACTGTGAAAAAATAAATGTGAGACACTGTATTGAGTTAGTCAGTCATGACAGGACTGAAGCCATAAGGTTAATTACACAGCAAATCACAGAATTTCTGTATTTCCTGTGTTGTTATCACAATTTGATTAAAACTGAGTATATATTCATGTAGCGGTGAAGCTTCCACTGCATGATTCTGAAATTTTGTGTATAGTGCACATTTTTGAATCTTTCCAAGAATTTCAACTCAATTCTCTCAGCATGCATTCTAAATTTACCTTAGAAGCTGCAACAATGACAATGTGCTGTAGAGTCAAAAAAAAAAGTATCCCTTAAAAATGATAAGACTTGCAAGTAATAGTAAACTAATTGCATTATTTTAGAGAGCAAATATGTGCAAGAAAAAAAAATTAAAAAATAATCCAACCAATTCCTTCCCTGCCAATAACACGAAATGCCATTGTTATGGAAAACTGAGGAGATATAAAGAATAAGGGAGGCAAGAAATTATGACCAAGTGTTTTCCTTGTATTAAATCCTGTGTACAAGAGAGTGATCTGAAAATCTCAGACTGTGTCTGAATCCCTTTGATTTTAAAGTCAAGTTAATCAGAAAGATGAACAATAACAACGTGACCTAATTATTGGTATACTTGTCTTTAAAACGTGGTATTTTAGTGCCTTTACAATTCTCCTTCTCATGGACATAGTGGCTATACAGAGAGCCTGGTGACTACTTCAGATATAGACCTTCAGAACTGTGAAATAAATATCCTTTTGTTACCTTTCTGTGCTGACAGTGTATGCGACATTGGATCCCATTTTTACTTGTGATATGACAAATTTCAGTATTCCTTTCAGAATGGATATTTCTTTAAGGAGCATGAACTGTTTGGAATCCGAGAATCTGGAAAACTCTTTGGAAAGTGTAGTACAGCTTAACCGAATATAAATGTACAGAAGTCAAAATTATGATGTCTGAAGTAACTTTACACTTAAGCTTTACCATTAGAACAGATTGGTTTAAATCTTACTCTCATGGTGACTGAAGTGGTCATGGTGATAAGACTGTTTACCCACAACATACATCTTTGTGAATCTGGCTCCAAAATGTGCTAAAGGAAAGTGAATGTTCTGCTACATGTTAGTTTGTAAACTATGTGTCAAAGCCAGCAATTCTAATTTTAGATTTTTTGGGTAGTGTTACACTTTGGAGGTCTACTGGAAAAGGTAGGAGGTACATAGTGAAAGACAATTCCTGAAATGCACAATGTTGGCTATGCAGGCAGAAATGAAAGCTGCAATGTAAAAAGGGGAATGGCACAAGTTACATAGAAATAAAAACTACTCATTTCTAATATCTGATTTAAATGAGAAAAAGTAGCCTCATAAACTCCTATTCATTGTTATTTACAGAGAAATGTATGTGCCATATTGCATCATATCTTGTCATATCATGTGTCTGTTTTTGTTTGGATGCTGATTTGCAAAGCAGTTAATCTGTGGTGGAAAATAGTCTCTGTGTTCTGTAGAAAAAGAGGATACTGAACATATTCACAGTGATTATGACCACTGTGCATAAGCTCAAAATCACTGCCTAACAGCTGAATGCTAAAATCATGAGTCAGTTATGCTAGAATGTTCTTAACCAGAGGAATTTTTGCATATGCACATGTTATAAACTTGTTCATCTTAGATTTGTGTTACATTATATTTTTTCCTTTCATTCATCTCCATTTTTGGATTACTTTTTGTGTGTGTGATGACTTTGTTGGGGGTAGGTGAGGGGTTGTTATCTTCTCTCCAAAAAAACCCCAAACAATTGTCCAGGTAGAAAGCTAATGAGAAAAAACAAACCAAACCAACAGGCAAATATGTTCAGAAGACAAGAAAATAAAAGGCGCAGTGCACATGGTAGGGTGGATCTTAAGACTGGAGTGTTGAGATGGAGGGATACAGGCTCCTTAGGAAAGACAGGCAGGTTAGAAAAAGATGGGGTGTCACCCAGTATGTCAGCATCCAATTGGAGTGCATGGTGCTCCACCTGGGGATGGATGAGGAGCTGGCTGATAGCTTATGGGTCAGTATTAATGGGTATGCAGGGACAGGTGACATTGTAGTGGGGATGTGCTACAGGTCACAGGACCAGGAAGAGCGAGGAGCTGAGGCCCTCTATAGACAGATAGGTACAGTTTTACGTTCACAAGCCTTAGTCCTCATAGTAGACTTCAACCACCCTGATTTCTGTTGGAGGGGCAACACAGCAGGGCTTAACAATCCAGGAGGATCTTGAAGTGCATTGATAGTAACTCCCTTTTCCAAGTGATAGAAAAGCCAATGAGGAGAGGTGTTATGCTGGACCTTGTTCTCACCAACAAGGAAGGACTGTTGGGGAATGTGAAGATCAAGTGAAGCCTTGGCTGCAGTGACCATGAAATGGTGGAGTTCAAGATCCATAGGGCAGCAAGGAAGGCGCACAGCAAATTCACTACCCTCATCTTCAGGAAAGCAGACTTTGGCCTCTTCAGGGATCTGTTTGGTAGGGTACCATGGGATAAAGCCATGAAGGGGAGAAGAGAGCCAAGAAAGCTGGTTAGTATTCAAGGATCACCTCCTCCAACTTAGGATGATGATTGTAGGATGTTTTAATCCTCAGAAATCATAAGGTACCACTTTAAATAAATCACACTCAAGTCTGGTATGAAGCATTTTTTGTAGTGAAACTTGTTGAAAACTTTGGCTAGATAATACCTTTTAATTGGTAAAAAATATTATGTTGAAATTGATTTTTTAACAGAATGTTGTTTTTAATAGGATTTTAAACTGAAAATTGTTGAAATTAAATGCTTAAGTATATCTCTTATTTTGTTTCTTTATAACACTCAGGTTTTTGTTTATCTATTTTTGCATTTTAAGTGTTTTTCTTGTTTAGAGGAAACATTTTATCATCGTTATAGTGTTTT
Organism: Cuculus canorus; assembly: GCF_017976375.1. Taxonomy (NCBI): domain Eukaryota; kingdom Metazoa; phylum Chordata; class Aves; order Cuculiformes; family Cuculidae; genus Cuculus; species Cuculus canorus. The sequence goes on from NC_071401.1 coordinate 47,638,179, forward strand.
CAAGTTAATATTTTGAGGATTTGAGGTTTCTGGTCCTTAGGGAAAAATATCAAAGTTATCCTTACTTATTTTTCCTTGGGCTATAACAAATTTCAGTATTCCTTTTGGAATGGACATTTCTTTATTGCACATGAACTGTTTGGAAATCTGAGTTGCTAACCATGGCCAAGATAACAAAGCTCAGTGTACCTCTGTGCCTGGCAAGATCATGGAACAGATCCTCCTGGAAACTCTGCTGAGGCACATGGAAAATAAGGATGTGATTAGTGACAGCCAGCATGGCTTCACTAAGAGCAAATCATGCCTGACAAATTTGATAGCCTCCTTCCATGGCACTACAGTATCGGTACATAAGGGAAGAGCAATTGACACCAGTTACCTGGACCTGTACAAGGTATTTGACGCTGTCCTGCATTTGTCTCTAAATTAGAGAAACATGGATTTCACAGATGGTCCACTGTCTGGATAAGGAATTGGCTGGATGGTCACACTCAAAGACTAGTGGTAAATGGCTAAATACCCAAGTGGACACCAGTGACAAGTGGCATTCTGCAGAGGTTAGTATTGGGACTGATGTTGTCTAATATCTTTGTCAGAGGCATGGACAGTAGGACTGAGGGCACCCTCAGCAAGTTTGCTGATGACATCAAGCTGTGTAGCATGGTTGACATGCTGGAGGGAACGGATGCCACCGAAAAGGACCTTGACAGGCCTTAGATGTGGGCATTTGTTAACCTCTCGAAGTTAAACAAAGCCAAGTGCAAGGTCCTGCACCTGGGTTGGGGCAATCCCAAGCACAATTACTGGGCAGAAAATGGATTGAGAAGAGCCCTGAAGAATAAGATTTTGCGATGCTGGTGGATGAGAAGCTCAACATGAGCTGGCAACATGTGCTCGTAACCCAGAAAGCAAACCATATCCTGAGCTGTAACAGGAGGAGTGTGAGCAACAGGTTGATGGAGGTATTTGTCTTTGAACTTCTCTTTTCATTCTGGAACTTTTAGTATGTTTTCTTCTTTATTTTAACTATTACTTTTTTGTAAGGTGCAATATGTGTTTTTCATTGTTTCAGCAAAGTACTTTTGTACATTTTTACTGTATATTAAAATTAAATAGCTTTTAAAAATGACAAGAGGGAAAATTCCTTTCTTGCATATTTTGTTTCCAATCTGTGTAGGTTACAAACCTAGCCTAAGTGCAGCTTGCACAGTTATTACTGAAACTCAGTCTTGGAATGCTGGCAAGTTGCCATGCAGTAGTATACCTGTTCTACTACTTTTGATGTGCATTTGAAATGATTGGCAGGGGAATTTAGCAGCTTGAAATTGAACGTCTGTATCTTGCATGATGGGATGTTCCCTTCTGGTGCCATATTGCTGAGGAAAATATTGCTTTTTCTCTTTAGCTGTATTTAACAAAATGTACTGTGTGACTACATGTATGCATCCAGCTTTGGGTTATGGAGACAGTGTGTCCGGCTTCAGAAACTTGTCCTGAACATGAAGCCAAAAAAACTCACAAAATACCTGATTTACCATCCTATCTATCACAAAAACATGAGAACCATAACCATTCAAATAAATTTAAGATATACATTTGTTGCCCAGATAGGTATATTATGAAATAAACTATTTCCTTTCAAATCTTAGTTTTTAATCTACTTTATCTTACTCCCCTTAGCTTGGGTAATTCCTAAACCTGAAATTGTACTTGTCCCTAGATTCTCCTCACTCATCTCTATGTCTAACACTACTGTATCAGATCTCTTCAAGAATCAGTCACAGATTTCATTTTTTCCAGTCATGCCTTCTGCACACAAGCATTCACTTGATTTTCTCACAACTCTTCTCTTCATATCTTCTCTAACATCAAGTAATGACACCAAGCCGAGTGGTTTAGTTGCCACACCGTAAAGACGGGATGTCATCCAAAGGGACCTGGACAGACTGGAGAAGTGGGCCTGTGAGAACCTCATGAGGTTCAACAAGGCCAAGTGCAAGGTCCTGCACCTGGGTCGGGGCAATCCGTGTTTTCAGTTCACGATGGGAGATGGTGTGATTGAGAGCAGCCCTGCAGAGGACTTGGGGGTGCTGGTCGGTGAGAAACTCAACAGAAACCCGTGATGTGCACTTGCAGCCCAGAAGGCCAACCGTATCCTGGGCTGCATCAAAAGAAAGATATGGAGCTGTTGGAGCAGGTCCAGAGGAGGGCTACAAAGACGATCAGAGGCCTGGAGAACCTTCCCTAGGAGGACAGGCTGAGAGAGTTGGGCCTGTTCAGTCTGGACAAGAGAAGGCTCAGAGGAGATCTTATAGCGACCTTTCGTTACCTGAAGGGGCCTACAGGGAAGCTGGAGAGGGGCTATTCATAAAGGTTTTTGGGGATAGGACCAGGGGGAAGAGGTATAAACTGGAGAGGGGCAGATTTAGACTGGACATTAGGAAGAATTTCTTCACTATGAGAGTGGTGAGACACTGGAACATGTTGCCCAGGGAGGCTGTGGCTGTCCCATCCCTGGAGATGTTCAAGGCCAGGCTGGATGGGGCCTTGGGCATCCTGATCTAGTGGGATGTCCCTGCCCATGGCAGGGGGGTTGGAACTAGATGATCTTTAAGGTCCCTTCCAACCCTAACTATACTATGATACTATGATACTATGACAACCCCAAGACAAATGCTGACAAAGAATATGCTATATTTTTGTTAGTATAATGTTATTTTCTGCTTACTCTTATATGTGACAATGGGAACCTTAATATTTTTATGTTGATGACTTTCCTTCTTTTTTGTAATAAACTATACTTTAAGTATATGCACAGTAATGTAAACAAATTGTTAGTTTTTTAACGGTTATTTTTGTAAAATCTTTGATTAAATAAAATATAGCATACTAAAGGAATTCTTCACAATATCTTCCTCAGATTACCAGCAAGTGCTTTTAATAGATCCATGGTCTATGAATAGGTAACATCTTTTAATTTTTTTGTTTTCTGTAAGAACACACAGGGTTGATCCTGACCAAAGGACAACTTTCTTTTTCATTTACTGTACAGATTCACTGTAATGTGTCACTGCAAGTGCTGAAAATTAATTTATCATATTAAGCACAGATTTCAAAGAACTGTGTCTTTTGGCAAGTAAATGATCAAAGATGCTCTTTGTGCTTTGACATCGGTAGCCAATCCTTAGTTAAGAAATGAGAGAGAAAAATATAATTTTGTACTATTTTTCTATGAAATGCAATTCTAGTGTGTTGGTTAGTGTTGATTCTATTCTTGTTTTCTGAAGTGATCTTATATTTGATCTAGCAATAATGACAAGAGGAATATATAAACCTCAGGACTTTGTTTATTTATGGTTATATTTGTTGCTGAGGGATTGATTTGTGGCATTAGGAGGAGATCAGTGGAGTGAATCTTTAGCTAGCTCAGACTTGCCAAAAGAGCTCATAATTTCTATTTGCATGTAGATTGCCATAGGTCTCCCACAAACAATGTTTTTGTGCTGAAGTAATAGTGACAGTCATATTAACCTTTTATTTCTCATTCTTGAAATTTTTCAAACATCAGGTACTGAAAGTCATAGGTTGGGCTGAAGTGGCTTCAACCCTGAGAAAGCAGGGTTTTTTTAGTCTTGAATAAGTACTTTATCTTCAGGACTACAGCTCTGGCTGCGAACTTGGTGTAGTTAATCACAGCCAAAAATATGGAGATTGCCTATAGAAATGACGGTAAAGATTGTGAAATTTAAATCAAATCTTAGTCAAAACCAAGTTGTGAGGTTTCATTCTCACTGTAAGGTATAGGCAAAGAAAACAGAATAGGTGGAATGGCTTCTATGGCTTCTCTAATAAACTCATCTAATCTAATGCTTTTTTAGCAAAATGAAAGTGCATTTCACCAGTCTTCTGCCCCTTTATCAGCAAGGAAAAAAAAAATCGGATTTCCTCTACTGTCTCATTCTGGCTGTAATTTTGTGTACTTGATTGTAAATTAAGTTACACTAAAATTTTCTTCAGCAGTTTAACACACAGTCACAATGTTAAAGATAAATACAATAACATGTACATCTGAAGATCTTATGTACGAGAAAGAAAATTTCCAACCCTTCCCATTGAAAATCTTCAGAAAAAATTTTTGAAGAGGAGTTTTCAAAGGGTGTGCTACTATTATGGTGAATCCCAAGTGGATTTCTCTGGCTCTATACTCCTAAATATGTCCAGATCCAAAGAATACAATAGTCTCTTTCTTAATTTTACCATATGACTTCTTTCTCTCTGTATTAGTTATCATTGCATTGATACAGTGCACAGACGTATATTCTGGCATTAGCATCTGCTCTTTGTATTTTTTTTTTCTTTCACGTAATTAAATTCTTATGCAAAATATTATTTTATTTGTCATCAGCATTTTTCATTTGGCTTCATTCGCTGCCGATATGAAACCACATGATTACAGTCAAGGTAGAAGATAAGACTCTTTGTAAGAAAAGAGCTTTAAAAGAAAAAATGAGGAAAATATTTACAGAAACTGTGGAAAAGGTAAGAAGATGTAAGAGTTTTCTTTGTAATGCCAAACCACATTTTTCCTTTAGTAGTCTTAATAATTTTATATCAATTGAGGTCTCAAAATCAATAGTGAAAAACTAACAAAGTGGTTAGTGGCTATCTTTTCAAGTTAAATGGTTGTATTTATTTATTTATTTGCTAGTAATTTTGTTATGCCACTTCTGATATTTCCATGTGTGGTTTTACTGTACTCAACAAGAAGAAGTGACATGTACGTGAGATGTGAGCACTAATGTCCAGCCTGGAAATTCTTAAACTGAATGAATTCTCACACTATTTCAAAATTTTGAAGAATGTAATCATCTGCAATTGTTAGTCACTTTTAAATGCAAAACTAAGGATGCAGAGAAAAGCAAAAAAATATCTTGACACAGAAGATAAACTTTAATGTTTGTTTTATCCTTCACATTAGAAATAAAAGGAGAAAAACAATCAAAAAAACAACCCCCCAAAAAGGGTACTATGTTCTTGCTATAGTCCAAACAGCAGCAAAGGAATCTTGCAAGAGCTCGTTGCGTTGTAGCCCTCACCCATTTTCAACAGCTTTCAGCAGCTTCTTTCCATAGTTTCCTGTTTTCTTCCATAGTTTCTTACTTTCTCAAAGTTTCTTCTGTAGGACTAATGTTTTCTCTACCAAATCCTCTTTTCATCACAGACTGAAGTTAATAATGTAAAATGAAGGTTATGATTCTCAAGACAGATAGACATGAACTTAATAGTTATTTATATACTTTTTTCATACATATGAATAGGTAAAGCTTTAACAGAAAACTCTATTTGTTTAATACAAATAATGCACATATTTGTTTTGGTTTGAAAATGGCTGTGTTTCTGTTATTAGTGACTACCATTGCATCAGTGTAAGATGTGAGCAGGTTAAGTTTTTTTTCTGTAACTGCACATGGAGTAAATTCACTGTTTTCAACATAATTACTGCACTGACAGGCATAGCTATAGTCCTGATCTCACCTGACAACTAAAATGTTTCCTGTCGCCATCAGCAAAATTAAAGCTCACACAGGTACACACAGATACAAATAAATCCTATAAAATATCTTTTCTGAACATGTCTGGGCCATGAAACAAGCTTCTGAGACACTTATCTTAGAGGTGTTTCCTTCAAGGTCAGGCTCCAGGCATGTTAATAGCATTCAGAAATTGTGCCCATTTCTGTCTGTTTTATACACTTTCTGAGGAGACAATAAATGACACTGAGGCCGTGTTCTATGAAAGTGCACGAAATTGAAAAACTGTAAGAACATGTGCCTTGATATAAATTTGAAGACAAAAATATACCAGGCAACTTTTTTCATCCTGGAAACCAGTTGTTCAATTTCATTTAAACATGTCCTCAAGCAACTCAGATCCTTACAGAAAAATTGCTGGAATATAAAGATTCAGCACAAAGAACTAGCATACTGAGACTGTAATATCTGCAACAATTCACAAACCAAGATAGCCTCAATCAGTTAATTCTTCATAATACACAGAATGTAGGTGGACATTTTGAAGAAGAACTAAAATATTTGGATATAGGTATACAGGAGTAGATTCTAGAATATGGTAAAAATGTTTTCAATTATTGGTCTGATAAGGGCATAAATAAGACATTGAAGAAATAAACCACCTGCAACTTCGAGACAAGGAAAAATCTTTGCAAAAATAACAGCAGCAATGTACTAACAGCCTTCAGCTGTCCCATCTAATTAGGGACTTGGGCTAAGGACTCAGGTATTTTGCAATCATAGAATCATAGAATCACTAGGTTGGAAAAGACCTCTTGGATCATCAAGTCCAACCATTCCATCTGTTTGCCTTTTAAGTATTTGGTGCCAGAATTCTGTGTTAGACATCCTGGCTCCACACAGAGAGAAATGCTCAGAACGACATCTACAACAGCCAGTAGAGGAGAAAATTCACCTTTTCTGGAGTTGGAGAAAGGTGACGGGTCAGCATCCAAAGGTCCAACTTTCTGGGTTATTTTGTCTTCCTGAGCCAAAGGAGTTCAGATTTACATCTTTAACTTCTCTGGAGGTATTCCTGAAAAACAGGGGTAAGGTAACTGAACTAATAGTTTCACCTCCCCCCCTTTCTTGCTCAAGTTCTTCCATGGGGAAAAAATAACCACTGGGTCTGATCAATGGAGTCACTCACTGTAATTGAATGAGGCTATAAGTCCCAGACAACGTATGCAGATTTAAGGCAAACTTGTGCTTTTATACTGAGTGCATTAATGCAGCTTACTGGCTGTTTTTTTTATTCCTTTTCTGACACAGGGCGAATAAAGACTTAACTTCTAAGTGCTCAGATATGTCACTGCCTCTCCACACTTCCCTCTTAAGAAAGGCTTCATTTACCAGTTCAAGACTGTACTGTATCTTTGATCTTTGTTAACTTTTTCCTTATGGTGACATGTTAGGGATCAGAGACAGTGTCTCTGAGTACATAACTGCAGAGATTTCCACAACTAAAGGCAGTGTCTTTATAATGCACTGTATCAGAGGTTTCTTTGCACAAAGTGTATGCAGGAAAAGGGTGGGTAGCTCATTACATTCAGGATAGAAGGAGCACAGAAACAAAGATGTCTGTTAATTTGCTTTGCTAATCCATTAAAGGAAAATGTAAGTTCTGGTTACCCCGAGGAATGGACCCAAATCTTTGAGATTTTTAATTAGAATCTAAAAAATAATCAAAACAGTGGTTATAATAATCCTTTGAAAGCTGAGCATTTTATAATCATATGATTATTTTAGATATGCTATGGCAAGAGAATGTGCTACTGCTTCAGTATACAGTTTTGACAGCAATCATTTTAATAGCCTTGGGCTTTTTTCATAGTTACTAATCTATATGATAATATCTTTATTATTATATTATGATAACTGAATAATGCAAGGAAATTCTTTGTTCTAAATTAACTCTGGGTGGGTTTTTTGTGAATATCTTTTCTTTTTAATTAAAAATCATAGAATCGTTTGGTTTGGAAGGGACCTTAAAGATCATCTACTTCCAACTCCCCTGTCATGGGCAGGGACACCTCCCACTAAATCAGGCTGCCTGAGACCCATCCAACCTGGCCTTGAACACCTCCTGGGATGGGGCATCCACTCCTTCCCTGGGCAACCTGTTACAGTGCCTCACCACTCTCATGGTGAAGAAATTCTTCCTAATATCTAGTCTAAATCTGCCCCTCTCCAGTTTATACCCATTGCCCCTACTCCTATCACTACCTGCCCTTGTAAAAAGTCCCTCTCCAGCTTTCTTGTAGGCTCCTTTCAGGTACTAGAAGGTTGCCATACAGTCTCCTTGGAGCCTTCTGTTCTCCAGGCTGAACAACCCCAACTCTCTCAGCCTGTCCGTGTGTGGGAGGTGCTCCAGTCCTCTGATCATCCTTGTAGCCTTTGTTTAGACCCATCCCAATAATTCCACATTCTTCTTATGTTGAAAATTCCAGAACTGAACACAATACTCCATGTGAGGTCTTGCAAGAGGGGAATAGAGGGGTAGAATCATCTCCCTTGACCTGTTGGCCATGCTCCTTTTGAAGCAGCCCAGGATACGGTTGGCCTTCTGGGTTGAGAGCACATTGCCGGCTCACATCAAGCATCTCATCAATCAGCACTCCCAAGTCCTTCTCTGCAGGGTTGCTCTTAATAACATGATACCTAATCCTGTATCGAAAGTGCAGGTTGCCTGACCCAGGTGTAGGACCTTACATTTGGCCTTGTTGAACTTCATGAGATTCACACAGGTCCACTTCTCCAGCTTGTCCAGGTCCCTCTGGATGACATCCCGTCCTTCCAGTGTGGCAACTGCACCACTCAACTTGGTGCCCTCTGCAGAATTGCTGAGGGTGCACTTGATCTTGCTGTCAACATCATTGATGGAGATATCAAACAGCACTGGTCCCCTGAGGAACACCTCTTGTCACAGATCTCCATCTAGACATTGAGCCTTTAACCACTACTCTCTGAATACGATCATCAAACCCACTTCTTATCCACCAAACAGTCCACTCATCAAATCCATATCTCTCCAGTTTAGAGAGAAGGATGTTGTGCGGAACTGTGTCAAAGTCTTTTCACATGTCCAGATAGATCACATCTGTTGGTTTTCCTGTGTCTACTGCTGTGGTTACCCCATCATAGAAAGCCACTATGCTGGTCATACAGACTCCAATCTTGATGTCACTGATGAGCTCACTTTTATTGATGATCATCAAGTCCAGTATTGCATCTCCTCAGGCAGAGGTCTCTGTTAGCTGGAGGATAAAATAGAACAAAAGTATTGATGAAGAATTATGTCTATGGAAAACAGAGGGGTGAACATTCTGCTGATGTTCATTTCTGAGTCTCTTTGAAACAGAATACAAGTTATATCCAAGCCAACTGAGCAAGCAAGAAAATTGAGTGAAAGTCAGTGATGTTAGAATAAAGGTAGTTCAAAAAATCAAAGAATCAATTGTCTTCCATACCTGACCACAGACTCTTTACTAGCGAAGACCATGCATTCACTGGGCGTTTCCTCCCACAGCTTTTATAGTATCTACCTGAAAAGAACCTTGGATACTGCTGGTGCATATTTAACTACAGGTGTGTAATAAAGGTATTCAAGACAGGAGTTAGAGAAGGTTTTGGCTTAGGTGATAACTTACAGTCAGAGTTTGCATCTCCAAAGGGCAATTCAGGTAAAAGGCTGAATCAGCCTATGGAATTTTTAACTCCTTTTCACTGATTGCTAGTTTTTCAATGAAGATGTCACAGTAGATGCATAATATAGAATTATGGAATCATAGAATTCTTTGGTTGGAAAAGACCTTTAAGATCATCAAGCCTGACTGTAGCTGTCTGCTACTAAATCATATCTCTAAGCACCTCATCTACCCACCTTTTAAATACCTTCAGGGATGGTGAAGTGACATGGCCTGATTGACTGGCCTAAAACAATATAGGTGACCACGGATGATTCGTATTGCATTGCTATGTGTACTGTTTAATCTGTAACTTCTCACATTGCTGTTATTAGTAGAATTGTGTTGTGTTATTCTTAATACAGGGAATGTGAGAAAATGTATCATGGTCAGCTTCATTAGTAGAGCTAGGCTGTGCCACCTTATTTATAGTTTCTCCAGCACACACAGGGTGAGAAGACCATTAACACCCTGACTGACCAATCAGCATAAGCATGAACTCTGTGTGAAAGGAGGTGAACTATACAGGAATACTGCACCTTGAGTTTAAAGATAAGAGATATTCAGTTGTTTCCTTATCTCCTCTCTTTCTCCTTATTTATGAAATAGGTTTGGAAGATATCTTTCAGGAATCTACTTAGTGCACTTCAAACACTGATCAATGGTCAGTCCATTGGTTCAGGGTGCAGTAAATCCAAGACACATCAAATATAGATGTTGAGACTTCGACAAATATTCTATAAATCCACTCCTATAAATCTATGTCATGATAATTGTCAAACAGACTATGTAACCTATATCAACTGCAGTCACCTGCTCTGGTCATTAAAAAGCATTATCTTCAACATTTTTTCAATTCCCTATTCCAGTGTGGCTTGCCTCCTAGTTTTGAAATGGCCTAAACGTAGGTACAACAAAGTAAATTTATGTTCCAAATTCTGGGCTGATACTTTGCTTTCTATTTTTGTATCTTACCCAATTAATGCAAAAATAAAAGTATATCTTGATAAAATAATGATGATATTTTTCTAAGCAAATGACCTGAAGCTTGGAATGGGTATAACTTACTACATTATTTCTCCTATTTTCACCTATCTCTTTCCAAGATAGAAAGCCGGAGATGATACTATAGGAGCTCCTTCATATTGTCTCTTTGAATCTTTATTGACTCTCTAAACCAAGGCATACTTAGTAGTATGTACAGTACAGGAGTTAGTGAGAAGGTAAGGAACTGTGACTTTTTGATCATATGAGGAAGAATAACAAAAGAAAAGCCTGGGAAAAATCCTTCAACACGAAGATTATTTGACACATTGGAATGGTGGGGAAACTGAGGAAAAAAATCTATGTGGCTTTAAAATACACAAAATAGTTTGTTTTCTATGCACAATTATTCAATATAACTGCTTTTCTCTGGAGTTTAGATTGTCTGTCATGAAAAGTATAAGACAAACCTCTCTGCTAGAGCAAATTCTTATTATGCCTTTCAAATCAGTGGAATTGTGTCTACGTATAAATTTGATGTCATTTTTATTTTAGAAAACTAACAGATGTTTTTCCCAATATTACAAGTTTTTTCTAAAAGATCCTGTTGTGTTTGTAATATTACAGGAATCTGTGGAAAGCAACATAAAATACAGTAACATCATAGTCCCATGAATTATTTCCATCGTTTAATTTTGCTTCAAAGCTGCCAAGTTTCTAAACAATTATTTTGTCAGTCCAGAAACAAATTTTCTTTCTTAGATGCAACACAATGAGTATGAATGACTCATGTTTCACTCAACAAAGAAAAGCAACAGGAAAATACAAATTTCATCCATTTGTAGGCTGAACTGGTGTTGATTTTGAGATTTGTAAGAATCTTGTTTTAGAGCCAATGGTGTGAAGTTTCAGGATAGTAGATTCTAGCAAAACTATATTACTTCAACTACTCATTTTGAAAAGTGGGAATAACATTTAGATTAATTATGTGAACTTAGAGCTCTTGAAAATGAAGTATTAATAATACTTGCTAAGATGATGTCTACTTGACACAGGTTTTGGCCTTCTATGTTATTGCTTTCATTACACTACCTCTAAGATATGGTTGTGTAAATCTGAGGTATGGTTGTGGAGATGTGGAAGTGCCATCCAACATTTAGATGTGTTCATGTTTTATTCACCATAAATTATTGCTTCTATTGCATTGCAGGCCAAATTTTACTCTCCAAAAATGAAAGGATACTGAAAGGTTTTGGGTAAATTGCTTCTGTCTTAAAAATACCTTTAATGTTTGATTTTGGAAAATAATTAGCTTATAAAGTATTGTTTATCATAAACCCTCTTGTCATTACAATGAATAAATAAGCAATGTTGAACAATATGTTGTTATGAAACAAGGAAAGGCAGACACCTTAAATTTTACACATGACCATTACTTAGCAGTTAAATAGAAAAAGTAATTATACAGACAATCTTGTCTAAACAGAACTGCAGAAGACATGTGGTTAGAATGTAATTGCATGTTTTGAGTACAACACTTACAATCAACCATTTTGATTTTAATGACCGCAAGTGGGTAGGTGTTCTGTTCCAGGTCTCATAAAAAAAAAAAATGAAGCCAGTGTCAGAACAACAAAAATCTCCAACCTTCATGCACACACAGTCTTTGGGTTATTTTTACGATGTTTGAAAATTAGCAATGTGCTGCTCTTATTTTTATATCTGTGCTACTTCACAATGCCACCTGCTGTCTCCCTGACACTTCTGATACCCCTTTCAGTATCTATATGAGTTTTCATGTTGATCTAGTCTAGTCTGGCATAGTTTTGCAAGTACAAATAACTGCCTGGGGTGCAATAGCTACAGGCAAATTTACTAGAAGGAAAAATACTTAGGAGGATTTCTCCAGTTTGTTTCACTTTCCCAGATCAAGAGAATTATCAGTGGGAGTCTATCACTGAAAATATGTTCAGAGCTAATAAAGCTGGAGTTGATTACCTTTTAAAAATGCATTTGAAAGAGAAGAAGAATTGGAATAATATTAATACTGTAAGAGATACTTAGGCATTCTATCATTTACTGTATGGTGTGATGGGTCAGAAATATTTGTCTTAAAACATATGAAGTAGAAAGTCACAAAGAAAAAATCAAGTTCCGCAGTGGGCTACTAGCAGCAGTGGCAACTATAGTATCATGTCTTTTCCCAGTCATTATTTTGGACTTTATCTTGGACCCCCTTAGCAGGTATGGAATGTGCCTGGAATGTGTCTGTTGGCCTTTCCTTCTGTTTAATTTTTTACTCGACCTTTAAAGATAAGTTTAGGAGGTAAATAATACTTCAAGACCAATACTATCTTTCAGTCTTAGGTGTAAATGTACTATATCATGTAGTATAACTATATAATTTGGCTACAGATATAATCTGTGTTGAGTGAAGAATTCATTTCGCTAAAGATATACTCTATTTTATAATTGACAATAAACAAATGTTATCATTTCAGTGAGGAAAACCTTTGATTTCAGCCGTTTTCAGTTCTACTTTTTGTTATACATTAATTTAATATACTACTACACTTTTTATTATTTAATCAAAAATAAGAACATTATTGACAACAGATATAATGCCCATCTTTACATTTACTTTATGTGTCATGGTAAGTATTACATCATAATATATATTTAGGTTCAATATTCTGTTACAGAAACAAAAAATGCACTATTCACCCATTTAATTCGTAATATAATAATTGCATATATTTTCTCCCATGTTTGGTCTTTTAAAGCTTACATTCATTACCCAAAAGACAAAAGAAGTAGAATTTTCCACAGAAAGAAATAAATCTTGGATATCAGAAAAAAATTCTTCACAGTAAGAGTCATCGGGCACTGGCACAGGCTGCCCAGGGAGGTGGTCGAGTCGCCTTCCCTGGAGGTGTTTAAGGAACGGGTGGATGAAGTGCTTAGGGACATGGTTTAGGGAGTGTTAGGAATGGTTGGACTCGATGATCCAATGGGTCCTTTCCAACCTTGTGATTCTGTGATTCTGTGAAATCTGATTTTCTGATTGTTTCTATTTCATACCCTAGATTTCCAGGTTTCCTCCTTTACTCTAAAAGCAGAAAACAATCTATTACTGGTCCACATGAATGACAACTTCTCCTTACTAGCTTCAGTGGAGCCATTTTTTTTTGAAGGTGCTATAGTGAGTAGATAGGAGTACACTCTAACGACATCCTTTTCTTCCCCTTCCCACCATTTCTTACTGTCATTTTCACCATTCCTTTTTTGAGAATGAAATTATCAGATGCTTTGCAGCTGTACAAAGCTAAAGATAGAACAGGTAAACATGCTTTGCTCTGCTAACTGCATTTCTTTTTTTCGAGTTTGTTACATTTCCTCTAGTAAAGGAGCCTCAATCATTAAGAAAACTACAGAACTGCATGAAAAAATGGGATTCAACGTCCATTTGTGTATTATTTGCTGTTATTTTTTACATTTGAGTACTCTTTTTTTTTTCTGTCTTCAGGAGTAATCTCTAAGGTCATTTTGTTAGTTGACAGGTAAAACATTCTTAGTCATGAATTTAGGCTGCTGCTCTTCGTTATTGGTTTCATGATTCTTTGATGTTCTACTAAAAATATAAAATAACATTAACGTAAAACCTTAAATAAAAAAAAAATAAAAATGAAAAAAAATGAAATGGCAAAAGGCCAATGCACTTGAATCACATGGTCACAGTAAAAAAGCGGATTAAGTTTTTTTTTTGTTAAGGTTCATACATCTATGTTTCTTTAGAGAATTTGAGAATTCAATTCAAATAATTTTCTTGTACTTTATTGAAATTTGTTGTCACAGTCATAAAGAAGGGTAGAAGGAAATATTATTTTTAAAATCTTAACAGATAATAGTTAGGCAATAATGATCCAATTTTGAAATGTTGGAATCATCCAACCATCTGCACTAGGCACAAGGCTGGTAGGAAGTTTGTTGTAATATTTAGTTCTTCCACTCAGTCTTAACTCTTACAGTCTTTCTCATTTTACATCATCATTCTCCTTTGTTCTCATATAGTTATCTTCTCAAAGTCCTACAAGAGACAAGTATAATTACATTTATTTGCACTCTTCAAGAAGATAAGTGAAATTATACTTATTTTAATGTGGTTCAGCTGCACAGGTGGGATCAATCAAATCAATCCAAGATTGATCCATGGACCTGCAATTTCCTGCCAACTTTTAATTTTTCTGTAGTGTTTTATTGTCTGAATATTTTAGCCAATCCAAACTACAACTTAAATCTGCTCTTGTAGTAGTACTGTATAACTGTTGATCAAGATGAATGGCCCACATAGATTTATATCTTGGATATTTTCACTGTATCCTGAATACTCCCCTCCTATTTTCAGCTTGCACTGGAAACAGAGGGTAGCAATGTCTGCATAAGGTGTGAGCAGGTGGACTCCCTCCTCAGCCTGGTAGCAGAGCTGAAAGAGGAGGTAGAGAGGCTGAGGAGCATCAGGGAGTATGAGCAAGAGATAGACTGGTAGAATCACACATTGAGCTCCAAAGCACAAGAAAAGACACAGACACAGGTAAGAGCCCAGGATCAAAAGGATCTGGCATCTTCCCTCCCTAAGGTTGTAAGCAAAGGCTCAAAAAGAGGTAGTGAGTGGGAGCGTGTCCACTGACGGGGCAGAAAATCAACCCCTTCCTTGCCCACACCAACTCAGGTGTTGCTCCCCAACAGATTTGAGGCTCTCAATGTGGAGGACAGACCAGAGGAAGACATGGAGGAAGATGCACTCACATCAGAGCAGGGTCAGAGACCGAAACAGTGTAAATGCTCCATTGGCACGACTGCCACAAGGACCGATTTGAGAGTCATAGTTGTAGGTGATTCTCCATTGAAGGCAACAGAGGGTCTGATATGTGGAGCAGACCCTACTCACAGAGATGTCTGCTGCCTCCCAGGAGCCCGGGTAAGGGATGTAGCCAGAAAACTTCCCAACCTGGTGAAAACTACTGATTATTACCCGTAACTGCTGCTCAATGTGGAAGGGGATGAAGCAGCAGTAAGAAACCCAGGAGGGATTAAAAAAGATTTTAAGGCCTTGGGACGTCTGCTGAGGGAATCTGGGGCCCAAGTGATTTTTAATTCCCTCCAGTTACAGGTGGTGACATTGTAAGGCTCAGACGGGTCCAGTCCCTTAATACATGGCTCTGTGGCTGGTGTCACCACAATAACTTTGGGTTTTTTGATAATGGGATGGCCTACATGGCACTGGGATTACAGGCTTCAGGTGGGAGCCACCTTTCTCAAAAGAGGAGGAGGGTCTTTGCCCAGGAGCTTGGAGGGCTTGTAGATAGGGCTTTAAACTAGATATGAAGGGGGAGGGGGATAACATCAAGCTAGCCCTTAGCAAGGGGTGGAAGGACGGGTGTCAGGGGTCAGGTGTTAGGGAGGATACCTCTCTGAAACACCTTATAGGTAATAAAGGGTCCGTTGGGAAGGGATGCAACGGGCAGCCCAGCTGAAGTGCTTTTACACTGACATACGAATCTTGGGTAACAAGCAGGAGGAGCTGGAAGCTATCGTCCTACTAGAAAGCTATGATTGAGTTACTGTCACGGAAACATGGTGAGACAAATCCCATGACTGGAGTGTGGTTATCGATGGCTACAGGCTGTTCAGAAGGGACAGACCAGGAAGGAGGGATGGAGGTCTTGCTCTCTATCTCAGGGAAGGAATAGAATGTGAAGAGCTGTCATTGAAGAGTAGCCACTAACAGGTTGAAAGCTTGTGGGTCAAAATGAAAGATGGAAGAATCAATGGGAACATTGTGGTTGGTGTATACTACAGGCCACTCGATCAAGGAGATACAATCTATGAAGTCTTCTTCCTCCAACTACAGGAGGCTTATCCTACTCAGGAAATTCAACCACCTTGACATATGCTGGAAAAGTAGCACGGCAAGCTGTAGGCAATCCAGGAGACTCCTGGAGTGTATTTAGGATAATTTCTTAGTCTGATTGATAGAGACCCCCACCAGAGGAGATGCAATACTGGATCTTATGGTCATCAATACAAGTAAACTCATCAGTGTCACTAGGATTGGAGGCAGCCTGGGCTGCAGTGACCGCGCACTAGTAGAGTTCAAGGTCCAGAGGGATATGGGACAGGTGAGGAATACAGTCAGGACACTAAATTTCAGGAAAACAGAGTTCCAGTTCTTCAAGGAATTACTCAGTAGTCCCCATATGAAGAAAATTAGGCAGGAAAGGGAAGAAACTGGCGTGGCTGAGTTGAGACGTGCTGGTTAAACTAAAAAAGAAGAGGGAGCTGCATAGGCAGTGCAAGAAGGGACAGGGAACCTGGGATATGTATAGAGGCATTGCCTGCTTGTGTAGGGATGAAGTCAGGAAGGCCAAGGCACAGCTGGAGCTGAACTTGGTGAAGGAAGTAAAGAATAACAAGAAGGGGTTTTACAGGTACATCAATAAATAGAGGAAGGTCAAAGAGAAGGTACTCCCATTGATGTTTGGAAATGATGATCATGTATCAACAGATGAGGGGAAGGCTGAGGTACTTAACAACATTTTTGCCTCAACCTTCACCGATAACTGCTCTCCTCACCCCTACTGCATCATTGGAAGCAAGATGGTGACCAGGGCGGTAAACGCCCTCACACAGTAGAGGAGAATCACGTTTGTGACCGTCTGGAGAACCTGAACATGTATAAGTCTATGGAACCTGGTGAGATGCATCCCAGAGTCCTGAGGGAACTGGCAGATGTGGTTTCCAAGCCACTCTCCATGATATTTAAAAAGTCATGGCAGTCAGGAGAAGTCTCTGGTGATTGGAAGAAGGGTAACATTGTGCTCATTTTTAAAAAGGGTAGAAAAGATGACCCTGAGAAATACAGACCTGTCAGCCTCACCTCTGTGTCTGGGAAGGTCATGGAACGGATTATTCTAGAAATTATGTTAAAGCATATGGAGGACAAGGAGGTGATTAATGGCAGCCAGCATGGCTTTACCAGGGGCAAGTCCTGTATGACCAACCTGGTGGTTTTCTATGATGGGGTAACTGCAGTGGACACAGTTAAATTGATGGATGTGATCTATCCAGACTTCTGTAAAGCCTTTGACGCGGTCCCCCACAATATCTTTCTCTCAGAATTGGAGAGAGATGGATTTGATGGGCCGAAGGTAAGGTGTATAGGAAATTGTTTGGATGGTCATATTCAGAGAGTAGTGGTCAATGGCTCAAAGTCCAGATGGAGATCCGTGACAAGTGGTGTCCC
Source organism: Cuculus canorus (assembly GCF_017976375.1). Lineage (NCBI taxonomy): Eukaryota > Metazoa > Chordata > Aves > Cuculiformes > Cuculidae > Cuculus > Cuculus canorus. The sequence goes on from NC_071401.1 coordinate 47,655,722, forward strand.
TCAGGAGTCTATACTGGGACTGGTGCTGTTTAATGTCTTTATCAATAACATTGACAGCGAGATTGAGTGCACACTCAGCAAGTTTGCAGATGACACTAAGCTGAATGTTGTAGTTGCTACACCGGAAGGACAGGATGTCATCCAGAGGGACCTGGACAGGCTGGAGAAGTGGGCCTGTGAGAACCTCATGAGGTTCAACAAGGCCAAGTGCAGGGTCCTGCACCTGGGTTGGGGCAATCCCCAATTTCAGTACACGATGGGGGATGACGTGATTGAGAGCAACCCTGCAGAGATGGACTTGGGGGTGCTGATTGATGAGAAACTCGACATGAGCCGCCAATGTGCAGTCACAGCCCAGAAGGCCAACCGTATCCTGGGCTTCATCAAAAGAAGTGTGGCCAGCAGTTGGAGGGAGGTGATTCTGCCCCTCCATTCCCCTCTTGTGAGACCTCATCTGGATTACTGTGTCCAGTTCTGGACTCCTCATCGTAAGAAGGATGTGGAGCTGTTGGAACGGGTCCAGAGGAGGGCTACAAAGATGGTCAGAGGCCTGGAGCACCTTCCCTATGAGGACAGGCTGAGAGAGTCGGGCATGTTCAGCCTGGAGAAGAGAAGGTTCCAAGGAGATCTTGTAGTGACCTTCCAGTACCTGAAGGGGGGCCTACAGGAAAGCTGGAGAGGGACTAATCACAAAGGCTTGTGGGGATAGGACCAGGGGGAATGACTATAAAATGGAGAGGGGCAAATTTGGACTAGACATTAGGAAGAATTTCTTCACTATGAGAGTGGTGAGACACTGGAACAGGTTGTTCAGGGAGGTTGTGGCTGCCCCATCCCTGGAGGTGTTCAAGACCAGGTTGGGTGGGGCCTTGAGCAGCCTGATTTAGTGGGATGTCCCAGCCCATGGCAGGGGGGTTGCAACTAGATGACCTTTAAGGTCCCTTCCAACGCTAACTATTCTATGATTCTATGATTCTATGTTTCTATTTCTTATTAAAAAAATTGAAGTATTAGAAATAGTTTCTGAAAATATGGGATTTTCCAGTGCTCTTATTTCACAAGTTTTGTACTTGTCATCTGCTTCCTAGAGCATATGCTACTTTAACCTTTTGCTTTGACCAACAGTGGCTCTATCTAAATTGTCCACTCCTGTGCCTCCTAGGTTGATATACACTTTCCTGCCAACCACACAAAGGAAACTGAACTAGAATAACTCTTATTGCATTTTTTTTTTTTGTTAGTGAAGATATTGCCTCTGCAGAAGAAATTTTCTAGTCCTGTGTGACCTGTGATAAAATCACTCTTTGTAGTATTGGTGTATCAAGCACCAAATGATGTTAGAAGACAAGTTATTCTCTAAAATATAGCTGAATTTCTTTCAATGTGATCCTTTATTTCTAATTGTTCTTTACTGGGAAAAAAACAAATTTATGTGAAACAGTAAATATAAAACCTGAAACATGATGTTTTAAATATCATGCAATTGTAACTTAGTCACAAGTACCAGTCATGTTTTAACTAACCAATACTTAACATAAAAATTCTGAGTATGTGTACATCAATCTGTGTTACCTTTCTAATTACGTCATTTAGAGGCTCATAGTTTTCATTATTACCTGTCAGAAATAGGCCAATATGAAGAATTATCTGTTCCTGAGTTTTTTGGAACAAGTTTTTTTTTCATTTACACTGCTAACAAAACAGTGAAAAATAGTGTGATTGCTGATTTAAAATTAACAGTGTGGAAATCACTGAACACGTTGAACAATACAACTTCTCCCTCATTTTGATCTCTGCATTTATTCACTCAGAATGTATCTTTCAAGTCATCTGATTATATCACCAGGGAAGTATTTGTTGGTCTTAAAAAATAAAAATCAATTAATTGATTTCCCTAGGCCACTCATACTTAAATGTTCTTGTATTATATAAATATCTGCACAAGTTCCACATGTTTTGCTCTAACAAATGGAAAGTAGCAATTATCATCATCTTCTAAACTTTCTATTGTGCCATTTTATGTTTTAATATTTTACTACTTTTATTTACAAATTATGAGGGTTTGATTGCCCTGTTTTCTTTTTATTTCTACGGTTGTTTTCATACCAGTTTCAACTTTTAATTTGAGGAAAACTGTGACAACAAAATACTCAATAATAATTTGGTAGTTGTTACACAGGCCATGTCCATTTCTTATAATTTGATAGTTGTTATGTGAGCCATGTCCATTTCTTGATGATTCTTGCTTTTATTTCTCCTAAATATATACTATTTACTGAAAAAAATCAGTATTGCCGTGACAGTAAGTGTTCAGATTCAAATGAACAAAAAAAGTATCATCAGGAAAAAAAGAAGAGATGTGGAAGAAAAGAGCAAGAATTATTCTTAATGCTTTCTTTCAATCTTGCTTATTTTTTTCTAAAAAAATATATTAAAAATTGAATTAAAAATAAATACATTTTTTAAAATAGAAAGAATGAATTCTCATTTGGTTTAATTTAAAAGTTTTTCGTGGAACTAAATGTTTGGTGGTCTGGGTCAAATTGTTCTCAATTTAAGAACAGGGACTCGAACATTCAGTCAGATATCTGCATTATTTGTATAGTTCTTGCCCAGAGCTGAATTATCAAGTAGTGCTCATATAGCCTATAGTTAAACATTCTATAGTTTTTGTTGCTTTAGTTCACAACATTATCTGCCATGTTCAGTTTCTTCCATTTACCAGTTTGTTCTGCCCAGCAAATCTAATCTTATGTTCTTTGGAGAAATATCTTATTCTCTATATATCTATACTGTGTATAAGATGAAAGACATGTAATCTAACTGAGTCTAATATATTGTATACATCAATAAAGCTTCTCTCTTCTTTGCCATGCATCTCATTATTTATTATATCAAATTAGTCATTCTTCTGCTATACCCAACTGAAAGTGGGTCAAAAGTATTCTTAGTGGTGAAAATGGCTTCCTTCAATAGAGTTTTAAACCTGTAAATTATCCTTTGTAATGGAAACCCCTGATTTTATTACCAGTCTCCCAAGATTTCCAAATGTAGCTCATACTTGCAGTAGTATACTCATAGAAACAGAACTTATTGGACTGTGACAGAGACCTATATTTTTCAGAGTGTTTGAACAGGGATTTAATTTCAGCACAATTAGAAAGAAGTGCTAGCTGTAATGAATATAATTAATCTTGTCTTTGGGCCACCATCACACAGAGTCTGGAAGAGAATTGGACTAACAGAGTAGATGAGACTGATGTATGTGGCATTTTCTGCGAGGAAAGAGGGAGTGACCAGTCTGTACCAACTGCTTGGTGAACAAGAGCTGCTACTTAGACAAGTACCCTGAGTTGGACTGGAGGTGCTAAGAACTAGAATTAAATTTAGGTGCCTAAGTTTCCTGCAAGCAACCAAAACATGACCCTCCTTACTCTTCCCTGCCACTTTCACTCAGTTATTTTTAAACTATAGATGCTTGCAAGGCTCTTAGTGAAATTATTAAAAAAATTTTCTGTGTTCCTCCATTTATGGTCATATATGTGTGTGGGAGAGACAGAATGAAAAACCACAGATGTTCCCAAACTGGTAAACCTCCAGTCAGACCTCACACTTAATCAGGCACCCATGTCAATCATCCATAAAACAAATCTACAGAGAACCAAACTTCATTAGTTCTGCTGCTCAAAGAGCTACTTCTTTTCCTCCTGAATTTCTAATTTCATACTCTCTCTAGAACACTATTCTCTAGAGACGGAATAGAGCAGATACTGTTGTAGATGGCTTTTCCAATAACAATTTTTATTCATGGTTTTGCAAAATACCAAGACATATAATTCTTTAAGATATATATTGAAATTTACATCACCTCTGTAAAACTATGTGCCTGTAAGGTTTATATATGCATGCATACATACATACACTCACACATATGTACACACACACCACACAGATATATACACGTGTTCATTTCAGGAAAAGTTAATATCTTTTTAATATACTTAAGATATGATAATTTACATTTTCATTGTTTGGGTGTGTTGAATTTTTTTTTCTGTTACATGTTATATCACATGATATGTCTATGATTAACTACATCTAGCACTTCTATTTTTATTGCATTTGCCTGCGCATTTTCTTCCAATTCTTAATAAATAATTTATTAAAATTAATTAAACACACCTAATAAGTTATCTAAAATATTTCCATAGAATTGAGCCAGAAGTGCATCATCAGATGTGGCACAGAGGTTGAAAGCTATTATCTGTAATGTTATTCTGGTACTATAGTAACAGATTGTAAAGAAAGGCAGTAGTTTTAGGAACACTGCCATATCTCTTTCTCATTATCTAATGTGGATTTAGCTGGAAACATTATATACTGTATCAACTTGGCTGTCTACTTCATGTCATGTGAATGTTACCCAAGTCAATTTGACAAACTTGAATATCATTAGGACACTTTATTTATACACATACATACTTAGAGTGATAATTTTTAGTATGAAAAGAATAAACAAATTCACAGACGACTTTATAATGAGTGAGCCAATTGCTGATCACAAGAAAAACACCAAATAATAAACTGATTAGAGCTTGGAATTTAGTGTGAGGCTCAGCTGTCCTAACACAGGTGACAACGACAAACATCTGGAATGATAATTAGAGTAAGTTTGTGTGTGCCAATTCCCTTTTTAATAATATCATAGATAAAATGTAGCATCGATATCTCTATATTGTCTATGTGTGATAATGGCAAAACCTGGTCAATAGACTGAAAGGATCACTGAGTCATGACTTCACTCAGCTGATATAAAAGTTTTTAGTCTGAATTTAAAAATGTGGTTCACATGAATAATTTGTAACAGACTGAATTTGGAAGTATCTGAAAATAACAATTAAAATATATGCTTTCTGTGTTTCAAAACCAGAAATAGGCAAAATTCCATCTTATTTACATCACAGACATTATTCTGTGAAATTAAGATAAACTAAATCTTACTTTTTTAATGATTCTGGAAGTAAGACTGATCCCTGAAACAAACAATAACAAGTGTTTTTAAAAAAAATATCTTCATGACCTGTTTTCCTTCTGCATGTGCTACCACTGTTGTTATTCTAGTAAAATATTATAAATTTTCCTGTGTAATTCCCTAAATGTAATCATTCTTATAACATTTAGGTGGTAATAAAGTAGCAGAGCCATAGAGATTTTTGGATATACATTGTCAAATGGTGCCCCATATCACTTTATGACAAAATTAAAAATAGTACAGAGAGAAATGAAAGGGTTTGTCCTCTTTGTTGGCCTATAAGAGTAGCACTAAAGAGCAACCAGTCATTGAATTTCAGATCTAATTTAATTATAAAAAAAAATCTTAAATTTATTATGATAGTCATCATACCAGAAAGATAACAATGGCATATAAGGGTATACCTAGCACAGGGTCAATTAAAATTTTGCTTTTAATATTCATCTGTTCTTACATTATTGCTTATTCATTAAATGTCATTAATGCCTCCATTCTGTAAACTGTAAAAATTCTGCGCGCAGTAAAGAGTAACTTTAGAGCTTTAGTGGCCTCAAAAATCTTCTGGTGCCTGAAGTTCTGTTTCTAGACATAAGCAGAAGTTCTTCAGCTCCAGTCAAGCAGAACAATTCCCTGCCTGTAGTGAATTAAAAGCCTTAAACCAAGACAATAGGTGTCCTGTAACTATTGCTTACGTCAGGTATAATCTAATACTTTCCTGATCACATTTTTGGCAATCAGCATTATCAGTATTACATCTACTTTCCTTTATAGACAGTAGAATCTTACATCCATAGGAATTAATGTCTATGGATGAAAGACCATACCTGTCATACATATAAAATGGTATCTCTACGAGAATCCAAAAAGAACTTTGCATTGATTTATTGCACATATATTCAAGTTGATATAGAAGTGCCTATATAAATGTAAACTATTATGCAATTTATTGAAAGCAAGACATAATGTTTTGCTTGTACAAACCCCTATCCATCATCTTCCAGAGGTCCTGGCTGACTGGGGAAGTTCCACTAGACTGGAGGCTGGCTGATGTTGTGCCCATATACAAGAAGGGTTGCAGAGAGGATCCGGGGAACTACAGGCCTGTCAGTCTCACCTCAGTGCCAGGGAAAGTCATGGAACAGGTAATCTTGAGTGCTATCATGAAGCACACGCAAGAGAACCGGGTGATCAGGCCCAGTCAACATGGGTTTACAAAAGGCAGATCTTGCCAAACTAACCTGATCACCTTCTATGACAAAATCACTCAACTACTGGATGGGGGAAAGGCTGTGGATGTAGTCTTCTTGGACTTCAGTAAAGCCTTTGACACAGTTTCTCACAGCATTCTGCTTCAGAAACTGTCAGCCTCTGGCCTGGACAGGCGCACACTCTCCTGGGTTGAAAACTGGTTGGATGGCCGGGCCCAGAGAGTGGTGGTCAATGGAGTTAACTCCAGCTGGAGGCCAGTCACAAGTGGAGTTCCTCAGGGCTCAGTACTGGGTCCAGCTCTGTTCAATGTCTTTATCAATGACCTGGATGAAGGCATTGAGTGCACCCTCAGCAAGTTTGCAGATGACACTAAGCTGGGAGGAAGTGTCGACCTGCTGGAGGGTAGGGAGGCTCTGCAAAGGGATCTGAACAGGCTGGACTGCTGGGCCGAGACCAATGGGATGAGGTTTAACAAGACCAAATGCCGGGTCCTGCACTTGGGGCACAACAACCCTATGCAGCGCTACAGACTGGGGGAAGAATGGCTGGAGAGCTGCACAGAAGAGAAGGACCTGGGGGTGCTGGTTGACAGCCGACTGAACATGAGCCAGCAGTGTGCCCAGGTGGCCAAGAAGGCCAATGGCATCTTGGCTTGTATCAGAAATGGGGTCACCAGCAGGTCCAGGGAGGTTATTCTCCCTCTGTACTCGGCACTGGTGAGACCGCACCTCGAATACTGTGTTCAGTTCTGGGCCCCTCACCACAAGAAGGATGTTGAGGCTCTGGAGCGTGTCCAGAGAAGAGCAACAAAGCTGGTGAGGGGGCTGGAGAACAAGTCTTATGAGGAGCGGCTGAGAGAGCTGGGGTTGTTTAGCCTTGAGAAGAGGAGGCTGAGGGGAGACCTTATTACTCTCTACAACTACCTGAAAGGAGGTTGTGGAGAGGAGGGAGCTGGCCTCTTCTCCCAAGTGACAGGGGACAGGACTAGAGGGAATGGCCTGAAGCTCCGTCAGGGGAGGTTCAGGTTGGATATCAGAAAAAAATTCTTCACAGTAAGAGTCATTGGGTACTGGAACAGGCTGCCCAGGGAGGTGGTCGAGTCGCCTTCCCTGGAGGTGTTTAAGGAACGGGTGGATGAAGTACTTAGGGACATGGTTTAGGGAGTGTTAGGAACGGTTGGACTCGATGATCCAATGGGTCCTTTCCAACCTTGTGTGATTCTGTGATTCTGTGATTCTGTGATTCTGTGAATGTTAAAAAATAGGCTGACTTTGAAAAACATAGTGATTTCAAAAAAAGGTTGGTATACTTCATGGTATATCTCTGGGCCTGGCCTTCTAGTATGTTCATACCACATGTGTGAGTGACTAGGTTTTTTCTGTTGATGTTGTTTTATTCGTACAACATAGGATATTGTCAGCATCTGATATTTATTTATTATTTATTTGATTTTTCAATTTTTTACCACTTCATTCTGTATAATATTGGAAGAAAAGTGCTTGAAGCTCAGCATTGAAGTTCATGATAATTTGACACTATAATCACTTACAAACAATTATTAACAAATCTGCACATACAGAGAGGTTTTTGAAGACAGTTAATATAAAGTAAAAAGAAATTGAATGAGTATATGGCTAACAAAATTAAAAAATAATACAAATAATAGTATAAAACTTCACTGTATTTGAGGAATGGTTTTGAGCTTACTCCTTTGTCATTAAGAGCAGGACATAAGTAGATGTTGCTTATAATTTTACCCACAAAGAAAAGGAATTTAGGTGAAGAATACAAACTGAGCTTTGAAATTGTCCTATGTCCTGCCTTAATTAATGACAGTTTTTTGAGATGTTATTGCTGTTTAATTAAAACTAAAACTTGGTCTGAAAACAGTACCTTTAACAACAACAAGGCAAAATGAAATTTTTTTTCAACAGATTTGAGTGAATTCTGAAAGACCCCACATGAATATTCTCATATTAATGACTTTAACTTGTGTGAGCTGTATTTTACTACCATATTTTAATGCTTAAAAGATATTTACATTAAAAATACGTGAGTAATTAAATTTATTTTGGACTCTACACTGTAGATACAGAAAATGGGGTTTATTTTAAAATGACTGCAAATCAATTTGTCAGGTGTTTATTTATTTTTGTGAATGATTTCTCATGTACTTTTATGCTTGGTTAGACTCAGACTGTCACTACAGTGCTTCTTTTACTTTTATTGCAGATGTAACCTCAAGAAAAATATATGATGACAATGAAAGAAATACTATAAACTGCAAAGTTTTGTACGTGAATTGTATTTGCTCGGACACAAACCAGGTTAAATCTTGGTGAAGGAGTCTTTATGGAAATATTTGCCATTACTTATTTTCTAATAGATTACTATGGAGTTTCATTAAATAACACTGTAGCATCCACTTCAAAAGCAACAACACTGCATGAGCAAGCAATTACATGTAAAGTGGATAATATGCAATTATCAAATATTCTGGGTTGCTTGCTTTTCTTTTTTTTTTGAGGAAAGACACTCAGGAAAAAAGATTTGATCTTAAATTCCATAACAACTGTTGGTCTGAGATTTCTGCTTTCTAGTCTTTGCCAAAATACATTGGAGTATTTATGCCGATTCATTAAAAATTAATAATCATTCTCTGTCACTTATTTTTCTTGTGTTTTGCTGCACCCTGTCATGAAATCATGAAGATGCATGAAGTGTGGCACTAGGCCTTGCGGAATTGACCTTCATATCTTAAGGGAAATATGTATTTTTGTCTCACAATTCTCAAATTGTTTTTATCCAAAATTTTTAAAAAAAAATTTGAAATGTCTTTTTCTTTTCCTGTGCATTAGTGAATCTGCTGTCAGTCAAGGAAAATCATGTAGAAAAATTGTTTCTCTTAATTTCTTTTTACTGTACTGTAACATGGTTTTCAGGTTATAGTGTTCTTAGCAATAGGAGACACTGTTTACAAAGGTATAAACTATTTTTTTCGTTTGGGAGTAAAAACCCATAAGATTAAGGAATCCTGTGATTCAGCCTTCCTTTCCAGTTGTGTACTCCTAATCAAAGTAATTCACTGAGAACTCATTTCCTAAAGCTAATAAGGAGACTAACCATACTACTCATACTGAATACCAAATTCTCCTTTGATTGCAGATCTGGTGCTCTAAGTCTCATTAATGAATGTGTGTAAATATTTGTGAAGGACAGGGTATTCCAAACCATGGGAAAACTTTGATCCATCTGGTAGATTACTTCTCCCATTTTACTAAAATTGTCTGGACTTCTGAATGCCCGAGCATTGGATAGCAGTCAACATGCCATAGAATGGTCTAGTTTATGCAGCTACAGTTTAAGTTGAATTTGAGAGTTCAACCTCCTATTGCATTTTAATAGTTTTCATTAGAACATATCTTTTAATTTTCTACATTATTTATTGCTAAAATGGTAGATGCTCAGCATTTCTTTCTAGGTAATTTTTTCAAACATTTGAAGATATCCTACATTTCACCCTACCTAATCCTGAGGTTTTCCTGCTAGGTTTATAGAATCATAGAACCATAGAATGGTTTGGGTTAGAAGGGACCTTTACAGATCTAGTCCAATACCGCTACAGTAAGCAAAAGCATCAACTAGATAAGGTTGCTCAGAGCCCCATCCAATCTGATCTTGAATGTTTCCGGGGATGGGGCACACACCACCTCTCTATGCAAACTGTTCCAGTGTTTCACCACCCTCAGCATGAGAAAATTCTTCCTAATATCTGGTCTAAATTTCTCTATTTTCAGCTTAATATCATTAGCCCTTGTCCTATTGCTACAGGCTTTGCTAAAATGTTTTTCCCTGTCTTTCCTATAAGCCCCCTTTAAGTATTCAAAGGCCACAAAAAGATCTCTTCAGAGTCTTTTCTTCCCTAGGCTGAACAACCCCATATCTCTCAGCCTCTCCTCAGAGAGGAGGTGTTCCATACCTTTGATCATTTTAGTAGTCCTCCTCTTGACCTGCTTCAACAGGTGTATGTTGTGCCTGTGCTGAAGGCTCCAGAGCTGGATGCAATATTACAGATATCGTCTTACAAGAGAAGAATAAAGGGGCAGAATCACCCCCCTAATCTGCTGGCCAAGCTTCTTTTGATGCAGCCCAGGGTACGGTAGGTCTTCCAGGCTCTGAGCACACATTGCTGGCTCATGTCTAGATTCCTATCCACTGGGACCCCCAGCTCCTTCTCTGCAGGGCTGCTCTCAATGTCTTCATTCCCCAGCCTGTATTGATACTGAAGATTGCTGTGACCCAGGTGCTGGACCTTGCACTTCACCTTGCTGAATCTCATGAGTTTTTTTCACAACTCTACTTCTCCAGCATGTCAAAGTCTCTCTGAATGGCATCCCATCCTTCAGAGGTGTCAACCTCACCACTCAGCTTGGTGTCATCCACAAACTTGCTGAGGGTACACTCAGTCTCAACATACATGTCATTGATGAAGTCGTTAAACAACACTGGTCCCAGAACAGCCCCCTGAGGGACACCACTTGTCACCGATCTCTGTCTGGACATTGAACTGTTGACCAGTGTGCTCTGGGTGAGACCATCCAACCAATTTCTTATCCACTAAATAGTCCATCTATCCAATCCATATCTCTCCAATTCAGCGAGAAGGATATTGCGGGGGACTATGTCAAGAGCCTTAGAGAACTCCAAATAGATGATGTTCATGGGTCTTCCCTTGTCCGCTGATGTAGTCACTTCCTCATAGGAGGCCACTAAGTTGGTGAGGTAGGACTTGCCCTTGGTGAAGCCATGATGGCTCTCGATTCACCTCCCTGTCCTCCACGTGCTTTAGCATACCTTCCAGAAGGATCTGTTCCGTGATCTTGATTATGTCTTGATTAGTCCTCTAAAATTAGTGAAAAAAATCTTTAAGCATATGCATCTGGAAGAGAACATATGTTGATTTAGATACATCACGAATACAGTGGATCTGAAATCATCTTTTGCTTCTGGCAGAACATCCTTCTCACTGTATGTGAAAGTAATTCTGAAAAGGAATAACATAGCTCTTTGCTAGTGCTTTAGCTGGTGTTTAGTTATATAAGGAGAAAACTGAGCATTATAAGGAAGGATTGATAGGACTGTATCCCATATACCATGTAGTTTAGTGAAGTGCCAGCACGATGAAAAGGTAGGACAAGAATGGTATTTCAATGGTCAACAAAAGCATCCAAATCCCTTTGTCATAGTTGCAGTTGGTAATACAGCCCAGAAAGAACGGTGTTTGTCCATTGCTTTGCCCAGAATACACAGCAACTCTATGGAGCAGTGAGTAAAAGAAGTGTAATTTAAACTCAAGAATGATTAACTGCAGCTCTAGATTAAACACGGCTAGGAAACAGCAGAGTTGAGTTCTCATCTTTCAGGTTTGCCTAGGGAAATTATGTCCAAGGTAAATATTCCAGCTACAAAAGGAAGTGGAGGCGGATATGACAATTTTTCTTTTCTACTAGATGTGTAATTTATTCTCCCTTGTCTTCTTTTCCCTTCCTTTCCCTTCCATTTTAAACTCAGGTAGAGAGAATTAAAAAGCTAAAATATATTCACCCCAGCTAAGCGTAGGCACTTAACTGAGGATCCTATGCTAAGATCCTAATCATTCTAGACTTATCCTAAAGTTAATGGAAAGAAAGCTGTCTCCTGAGAGCAATTAAGACCTTAGTTGACTGGAATAACCAGCTGTAAAAGCCTTCACTCCTTATATTATATCTCCAAAGCTTGCAGGATAAATCTGGACCAAATAATTAATCTGAGATTTAATGGAGCTGTTGTTGTGAATGGAAGACTTTTTCCAAGGAAAAAAATAAGCAAGAAGGATTCTTCCAAAACAATTCCTCTTAAAAACTACGTGGAGGTCAATTCCTGTTAATGTATTTAGAGCAGTGATTGATCTGTTCCGAAGTGTGTAAATAGTTGGTCAGCTTTTTTTTTTCAAATTTGGAAATAATACAGTGGAAGTTTTACAGGTAAAAATGTGATACTGCAGCAAAAGCAAGTCCCTTGGCTCTCATTGAAATGTTTGATTTCTTCTCACTTTTCAAAAGATTTTCAATAACACTTTTTAAAAAATATTTTGTAAGACTCCCATGTTTCTGTTAGCATCTGGTATTTTCAGACCACTTCCTTTCACATCATTGATGTCCATCCACACGAGTAACACCGGAAGTCATAGCTGCCTGCTTCTTCTAAGAATTGACATTTTAGAAGAACTAATGGTATTGCTAATGAAAGAACATAAACTTGTAGTAAATTAAAAATAACAGAAACACAAATTATCTTTTGCTTATCTGATATTATTAATTTAAATCCAGAGATCACATATGAGCATTCCTAGTAAAGATTTGCAAGAACCGTATAATCCGTCTTTTTGAAAAAGGCTTTCATACATTATCTAATATCTTTATAATCAATAAAAGTTACCTTAGCATATGGACTTTATTTCTAATACTAATAAAACCTCGGAAGAAATCTCGTACTGAAGGCTTATAATTTCCATTCTTTCAAAAGCTGATGACCATTTAAACTATGTTGGCTTGTGAAGTCCAATGAATACTTTGTGAGGTATTTCAGGAACACAGCAGTATATTGAAGACAAAGATCTACTGCTTCAAGAAGCAATATTTGTGTGCTGTCACAACAAAATGAAACAAACTAAAAATGTTTTTTTTCCTAACACTGTATAAGCCTAGCCAAGGCTTGATTCAATGCAGCTCATTGACCTGTGCCTTTAAAGAGCTTGTCATATTTTTCGGGTCATTATTTTATATCTTGTATTCATCTTCTGGAGAAATACGTAAAATTTTATTTTCTCAATGACATTTCAGTTTGTGATTATCTGTTTTGATGGTAGTAAATTCAGGCTTTTTATTTTTTTCCCCCTAACTTTGTTTGTTAAAGTGAGCTTATACCAAATTAAGATATTCAAGGCAAACTGATTTTACATGCATTTGTTTTGTGACCACCAGCTGTCCTTCCAAACTGCCCATCACTCCCATTTGTAATATCTACTCTTTCTCTACCAATTCAGTCACAATGCTCTTGGTTCTTCCAAGAACCTACATGCTATAGTATATCCAGTTATTTCCACTTCTAAAGACATCTCCCTACAATATTGTGAGTTTATTCCCATGCTCCACTTCTCCAGGTTCTCCCTGATGCTCATTAGATTCTCAGTCTCAGCTTCTACATCTCTCACTACTATGAAAAGTCCTAAGGTTGCCCTTGGGGAGGCTTAGATTGAATATTGGGGAAAACTTCTTCATTCAAAGGGTTGTCAAGGGAACAAGATGTCCAAGGAAGTTGTTGAGACACCATCCTTGGAGGTATTTAAAAGATGCGTAGATATGGTGCTTAGGGATACAGTTCAGTGGTGGGCTTGGCAGTGTTAGGTTTACGGCTGGACTTGATGATCTTAAAAGTCTTTTCCAATGTAAGCAATTCTATGATTCTATGAGTCCACTGGTACCGGTACTTTCCCTGCAACTCAAAATAAAGGCAGCAAACTTTGAAACTGTTCTGGAGCTATACACAGTCTCTTTGGCTCTTTAGCATTCTTATGCTTCTTATTCTTCTGGGTGCTGCCACCCACTCGATGGTCAACCAGATGAATAGATAATTCCTCACTGGAATGTGAGTAAATGCTCCCTTTCATCCATTCACCTTCTTTTAGCTATTTATTTTCATAAAACTCTTTGGCTGATAATGCCTGTGAGAATTCTATTTTTCCATCAGATTTGATTGAAGTAGGATAATATATCTGTGAGTTACCCTCAGAAAGAGGTAAGTGTTAGAGAAAGAGAGATAAACATGCAGTAGCATCAGGTAAAAGCTCTATTACATTTAAGTTTTGATAGAGAGTTACCATACAGAGGATTAATATGGTCGCTACTCCTCAATCTTATAAGAGAAACAAGTTGTGCACGGAAGATAAGCTACAGCATTATTAAAAAAAAAGAGTAATTTAAATTATAGACTGTCCACCAAACATTAAATTGTGAAATGTAGGCATCATGGGAGTGACAGGCTACACTTCATAATTTTCAGCATCTTCAAACAGCTCTAGATTCAATTATTAACTGCTATCACCTGAAAACTTTCTAACATAACTGTTCATTACTGTATTTTTCCAAAACATATATGAATATCAGTCTGTTTAGCCTGGAAAACAGAAAATTGAGAGAGGACCTTATTGTTGTTTATAACTAAATAAGGGGTAGGTCTCAAGAGGATGGAGCTAGACTATTCTCAGTGGTTCCCAGTGACAGGACAAGGGACAATGAGCACAAACTGGAACACAGAAAATTCCACCTGAACATGAGGAAAAGCTTCATTACTGTGAGGGTGACAGAACACTGGAACAGGCTGCTCAGAGGGATTGTGAAGTCGTGTTCTCTGAACATATGCAAACCCCATCAGATACGTTCCTGAGCTGCCTGCTGTAGGTGAATCTGCTTTAGCAGGGGGGTTGGACCTTGTGATGTCCAGAGATCCCTATCATTCTGCGATTCTGTGATTACAACCACTGTTTGTTAAGTAAGCAGAACCAGAACAAGTAAAACATCATGCATTGTCACAGGGTTTTTACCTTTTGACAAGTAAATAATCAGTATCATGAACAGAGAGCTACCCAAACAGTTGCTCTTCCAGATCACCATGTGAGAAAGAATCACAGAACAAAAAGCATCTTACAGTCACTCATCAAAACTAAGCTTTTAGTGCTGTACTAACTTACAGAGAGATTAGTTTTGCTTTTACTGGTAAGACAAAGTGTTCTTCAACCAATGTTCTATATAAAGTCTTTGCCAAATTAATTCTTTTGGATACTTGATAGACAGAATTTTATAATTCTGAGTGAATTAAGACTTGGATATTAGCTTTAAGATGATTGTATACACATTTTTAGATTCTTAGGAAGAAATTACATTGAATTTTCATTATTTATGTAATTATACAAACCTATGATGCAAAATATTATTTGTGTGATTCTATGACCTTGAGCAGACTAGAACTCAGAGTAAGGTTCTGGCAAGCTCTCTGCTAACCTTGGTCTTTGGAGGAAAAGGCTCATGTTCTTCTACTATTTGTTTTCTATTCTTTTATTTCAAAGTGTTGCAGACACTTAAAGGCCTTGTGAGTCACTTTGTGAAAAGGTTTTTAAAAAACCAAGTACGTGCACCAGCTCACTTTATTCACATATTTGTTGACTCTCAGACAACTCAGACTAACACTACTCTTCTCTGCAACGAACTTCTGTTCCTGATGAGTTACAAATTTTAAATCACTCACTTTTTATGGGTTTATAAAGTTCTTACAAAGTTTTTTTCTCAGTATTACTGTAATTTAGACTTACATGTAACTTGTCATGTTTTATAAGCTCTTTTAATTTTCTTAATTTGCACATATGTTGCACTTGAAAGGATTTTTTTTTTTTTTATCAGATCTTTTATTGACCTTTGTAATTTGCCTAATGAAGGAGGATATTTTCAGGACAGCCATGGCAGAAGAATATAAACTTCAAGTAATATCTGTGTTATAATTAAGCAGGACATTTGAGATTAGGAAAGCGATGTAATTAGTTATTATTATGTGATGAACAGTTATTCTTACTTTGCCTTTTATCCATGAAGATATTCTTTAACATCAGGACATAGCTGTTATTATTTGTCTCTCGTTGAATTAACCCACTCACTTTTATCGGAGTCTGGGCTAGCCCTGATTCCCAAAGGAAATACAATTAACTTTTGGCAAAAGTTTATTGAAAAAGCCCATCCCTTAGAAATAATATCCGTCCAAGTCAATGGCATTTAATAGAGACTAACAGAGAATAAGGATCAAGATCCTCGTTTAGAGTTTAAAAATTTTTTGAGGAAGTTTTTACTTTAGACACGGTGGGATCTAAGATGACTGTGAACACATACAATGTTGTCCAGGTTATGAGGTGCCCTTGCACAGTCCTCTCCTAGGACTGTATTTGGATACAACAAATGTTGTTCATTACTGTATGATAACAACTCGGATACAACTCCCGATCCCAGAAGTTCCAGATATTTAAATATGTTTGAGCAGATGAGATTAACTACTTGCAAGGTGTCCCTGATTAATGGTTGCTGCTGCTGCTTGGATATCTCCCCACTCTTCACAGTATTCAATACATTTTAATGCTTACAGTCATTTTCTCCAGCAATTTACAGTTTTTCATAGTAAGGAAAGAGGCTTGTCTCACATATAGGGATTCAAAAAGCTCATGCCTACTCCATTGCTTTTTTTATAACTGACTACAAAATGTTTTTCAGAATTTTTGTCCTATCACTAATCCAAAGTAATTTATTAATTTTTAATTGCAATAAAATATATTCAGATTCTGTGATCAGAAATCCTCCACACTTTCAACATATGCTAATGAATTCTGTTTATCTCAATATTTATTAATCAACGGAAAAGAAATACTATCGACTCAAAACAGCCAAAGGCAGATTGGTACTTATAGTAAGTCAAGGGAAAAACACATTAATTTAGTACAGATTCTATTTATAGCTATTTCTTTATAACATTGCCCCAGCCTGGTAGGGCAATATGCCTTGTGTCTTCCATGTTTGCCATGATTCCATGGTGATAAAGGAAGGCTGATGTCAACACATTAATGACCATCATGCCTTCTTGACTATTTAGTATTTTGTGCCACTAATTTGAAATGTGTCTCATAATTCTTACTTTATCAAGGAGTGAAGAATCCTGCAGAAGATCCTCAAAAGCGATGTCCCCAGTGGAGAATAATGTTTAGTTCTCTCCCAGTCATAGGCTTAAACTTAATCAAAGCTAAGGTTGATTCTTAATTGCTGGACCTCCAGCCATGGCCCAGAAGAAGAAGTACTCAGAGGAGAAATATTTTTGGAATCCACTCCTTTCCCTGGGAACTCTGAGACTAAATCTTTTATTTACCTCTTTTTCCGTGCATAGTCCTTGTTTTTGCTATATTAAGCCGCCTTTATATTGACCCATGAGTTTCCATCTTATTTTGCCCCTGCTGTGTCCTGCTGGGTGGGCACCTGGTGCCCAGACAATGTGAACACATAACACACCCTTTGGCAGTCCTTATGCAGACTGAAGAGCACTGAAGAATGAGATTTTGACTTCTGCAACATATTGATTTACTTGGCATTGTTTTGCAGTCCCTTACCAACAGGAGATAGGGCTTTGTCTTCCTCACACTTAACCCCAAGTCTAGGCAGGGCCTGAGCCTTGCCAAGGATCACCAGCCATAAAATCATAGAATCACTCAGGTTGGAAATGGCCTTTAAGGTCATTGAGTCCAATCACTAACCTAATGCTACCAAGTCTACCGTTAAACCATGTCCCTGAGCACCACATCTACACGTCTTTTAAATAAATCTTGGGATTAGGAATCAGTCGCTTCCTTGGGTAGCCTGTTCTAGTGCTTGACAATCTTTTCAATGAAGAACTTAAACATCCCCTGAGGCAACTTGAGGCTATTTAATCTCATCCTATCACTTGTTATCTGGGAGAAGAGACCAACACCCAACTCACTGCAACCTCCTTTAGGGTAGTCAAAGAGAGTAATAAGACCTCCACTCAGCCTCCTTATCATAGGATTACAGAATCATAGGATGCTTTGAGTTGGAACGGACCTTAAATATCATCTACTTCCAACCTCCTCCCTGCCATGGGCAGGGGACACCTCCCACTAGATCAGGCTGCCCAAGGCCCCATACAACCTGGCCTTGAACACTTCCAGGGAGGGGGAAGGCACAATTTTCCTGGGCAATCTGTTCCAGTGCCTCAACACTCTCATTGTGAAGAAATACCTCCTTATGTCTAGTTTAAATCTGCTCCTCTCCAGTTTATATCTATTGCCCCTAGTCTTATCACTACAAGCCTTTCTAAACAGTCCCTCCTCAGCTTTCTTGTAGGCCTCTTTCAGGTACTGGAAGGTTGCTATAAAGTTTCCTTGGAGCCTTCTCTTCTCCAGGCTGAACAACCCCAAGTCTCTCAGCCTGTCCTTGTACAGGAGGTGCTCCAGCCCTCCGATCAAATTTGTAGCCCTTCTCTGGACCAATTCCAACAGTTCCATATCCTTCTTATGCTGAAGATTCCAGAACTGTAGATGAGATCTTGAAGAAACGAATACAGGGGCAGAATCACCTCCCTTGACCTGCTGGCCAGGCTCCTTTTGATTCAGCCCAGGATACACTTGGCCTTCTGGGTTGCGAGCACACATTGCTGGCTCATGTGAAGCTTCTTATCAACCAGCACCCTCAAGTTCTTCTCTGCAGGGCTGCTCTCAGTCACATCATCCCCCATCCTATATTGAAAGTGCAGATTGCCCTGACTCAGGTGCAGGACCTTACACTTGGCCTTGTTGAACTTCATGAGATTCACACAGACCCACTTCTCCACCTTGTGCAGGACCCTCTGGATGACATCCCGCCCTTCCAGTGTGGCAAGTGTACCACTCACCTTGCTGCCATCTGCAAACTTGCTGAGGGTGCACTTGATCTCACTGCCAATATCATTGGTGAAGATATTAAACACTACTGGTCTCACTAAGGACCCCTGAGGGACATTGCTTGTCACAGATCTCCATCTCAATATCAAGCCATCGACCACTACTCTCTCAATATGACCATCCAATTGATTTCTTATCCACTGTACTGTCCACCCATCAAATCCATATTTCTCCAATTAAGAGAGAAGGACATTGTAAGGGACTGTGTCAAAGCCTTTACAAAAGTCCAGATAGATCACATTTGTTGGTTTTCCCATGTCCACTGTTGCGGTTAACCATCATAGAAAGCCACTAGGTTGGTCAGACAGGACTTGACCCTTGACCCTCAGCCATGCTGGCTGCCACTATTCACCTCCCCATCCTCCATGTGCCTTAGTTTAGATTCTAGGAGGATCTGTTTCATGATCTTCCCAGGCAGAGGTGATGATGACAGGTCAGTAGTTTCCAGGGTCATCTTTTCTACCCTTTTTAAAAATGGGAACAGTGTTATCCTTCTTCCAGCTATGCAGGCTAAACAGCCCTGGTTCACACAGCTGTTCCTCGTAAGACTCAGACCCTTCATCAGCTTTATTGCCCTTATTTGAATAAACTGCAGCAGCTCAATGTCTTTCTCATAGTGAGGGATTCAAAGCTGAACACAGTATTTCAGGTGCGGCCTCACCAGTGTCAAGTCCAGGACCTAACATTTAGCCTTGTTAATCCTCATACAGTTTACCTAGGCCATTGATCTAGCCTGTCCCTATTCCTCTGTAAAGCCTTTCTAGCCTCAAGCAGATCAACACATCCATCCAAGCTGATGTTGTCTGCATACTTACTGAGGGTACAGTTAATTCTGTTCTCCACACCATTGATAAAGACATTAAACAAAGTCAAACTCAGCATTAAGCCCTGGGGAACATCACTTGTGACCAGCCACCAAATCGCTTTAACTCCATTCACCACAACTCTTTGGGCTTGGTCATCCAGCCAGTATTTTACCCAGTTGAGAGTACTTTGATCCAAGCCATGAGCACAAAATTTCTGCAGGAGAATGCTGTGAGAAAAGGTTTTACTATGACTCAGATTATAGAGTAGTTGGGAAGGAAGCTTTTTCCATCATAACCTTTCCCTTGGCAGAGCCTTTCAAGTCTCACATGCCTCTTAAAGATATATGTTTTTTCTTTCTTTTAATGCTAACCTTAACTCTAAGAGTGACTTGAGCCTTAGTCAATGACCTCCAGCCAAGAACCACCTGAACAATTCTACAGGGGAAAAATCTTTCTGTAGCCTTTCCCTTTCCCTATCTTAAACCTTGAATTTGATGGAGGTTATCCAATGACCTCAAGCCCCAAAGCCGATGAAAAGATTTTCAGGGGTGAAATCTATCTGTACCTTATTTTTCTGGGGAAGTGTAACTTTTCCATTATTTATGTTTTGGTGAAATCTTGAGTTATGCAATGCAAAAGCAATCTCGAAGCCAAATGCTTTAGGTTTTCTAAGCCTGTTGAACTCAACTGTTTTTCTAAAGACGAACCTTATTGTCAATCTTCACCTGAATGATCACTTAGAGTGAGGAATAAATTGCCCGATGCTATGACCGAGAATCTAGATTTTTAAGTCTATGGACTTTAATATATATTTCCAATGAGAAATGGCAACAAAATGGCTACTCTACTGAGTTCTTCTTAGACAGAGGTCCAGCTGCCTGGGGTGGGAATATTAGTAACTTAATGTTTTCAGAACAACAGGATTCCAATGACTATTGGAAATGAGAGAACAATTTCTTTGTAAAAAGGAATACAAATAGTTCCAAGTGAAAATTAAAATATTTTCTGAAACTTCATCTTCTGAAAATCAGTTTTCAGTAGAAACTGCCTATTACAAAGCATTGTTTCCTGAGTTCAGGCCTGAGTCCCTGGTTTAATATCTTGCCTTGAAGTATTCCTGTGAATAGTTATTCTTTTTAGCTCCTTGTCCAGGATTGACCAAAAGGCATTTTATGAGATTACAGTATATTTCCCTTAAGTATAGTTTCTGAAGAATATGCCATTTGAACTAACAGAAAACAGTGTCTATTTCCTTTAGAAGTGGTAAGTAGATCAAATTCTTAATACACTTGCAAGCTTACATGCTCACAACTTGTCAAACCAGTTGTTCTCATTTTTACTGTTGTTAAAGGCAATTTACCTGGGAGAAGTGCGATGAAAAGAAGTGAGTCATTCCCAAAGAAAGCTCCACTGTTCAGCTGTGTCATTTTCTGAACGTATTCTGAATACAAAAGAGAGAGAGGACAAATTGAAAAAGAAAAAATACATTTCATTTTCAATAAAACAAAGTATAAAAGGTATGAGTTTTGCTACTGAACATATTTTCTATTATTTCAGCTTGAAATCAAAGATAAGTATCACAAGAAGCATGACATAAAAGAGCTGATTTTAATTATCATTTCTGTTGTAATTGGGAGCTTGAGAATCTCAGCTTCATAACACTTGAAATTTTTTTAAAACCTAAATTTGAAATGTGCCGCATCAGACCTGTAAATGAAATGCAGTCTTTGTATTTTTATTATATTTATTTTGTTTATTGATGAAAATTCATTTTCTATAGAATCTGATAAATCTAGAATTTTTTAATGCTCAGTTTTACAGATCTGACATGCCTTCTACTGTGTATCTAACCCAAAAGACACCTCTGGTCACTGTCAGAGTGTTCTACTGAAAAATATATTTCTGCATAAACTGTGTAAAGTACTAAAAAGGACCCAGGGATCACACTAACCAATGACTGAGATGTATTGGCTGGATAATAACTTTTTTTGTTGATCTACCTACAAAAACAACATAAAACCAAGAAATGTCAGCAATAAAAATAGGTATAAACCACTATTTTTTAAAACTGAAGTACTAAGGAGAATAATCTACTGAAGATGCCAAGAAAGGTCCACATCATTTAGATATTTTAAGGACTGTTCAGAGAGAACTAATTAAAGACATCCCAGTTTGAATGCTCTATTTTTAGCAGCTTAGGCACAACCTAGAAATATATGAGTCATTTGTTATGTACACATAAGTTGGTGAAAACCCAGTGATGTCTTCTAATGTGGAAACAAAATTCAGAAGCTAGTAAAAAAAAAAAAAAATAGCGGCCAAACGCCTCACTTCCACTGAGTACTTTTTCTTCAATTAACCCACAGGGACGGTAAGTTCAGTGTCCAGCCACTAAGGCAAAAAAGCTGTTGCCAGAGTGGAGGAAGACCAAGAAACCCAGGAAGGAGCGAGGGGCAGGAGGTTACTGATTCCTGGAAGTGGTAGCTGCCTTATGGTGTCTGATGCAGTGGGGGACGGTCCTGGAAGAAACTGCAGTAGATTTAAAAGGTCTCAGGGGAATGCGGCAAATGGGAGCAGGCAAACAGGTGTGTGGTGCATCAGAAAAGCATGGCACTACAGTTTGCACAGCAGTTTGCACAAGCAGGGCAAGCAGGGAGGGTGCTGGAGGTCTGCCAGAAGGACCAGAGAATAATGGTGGCCACTCGACAGAAAATTACATCTGTTCCAAGCTCTGTACCAGCCATGACTGATGGAGCCTCACGGACAGACTCCCAGCAGGTGCATGCTGTCACTCAGATGCCGGGCTGCAGGGCCTGTCCCCCTCTCGCACTATTATCGGACACCAGTGTGGAATTCACTTGTGGGAGATGTGCTTGGGTGGAGGAACTCATCTGCTTTGTGACAGAACTCAGGAAGAAGTGAACAGGCTGAGGACCATTAGGGAGTGTGAGAGAGAGATTGACCTATGCTCCCTGTCTCAGACACAGCAGGCATCCCTTGTATGATAGAGGTCTCCCCGTCCTCTCCAGGTAGTTGAGGAGAGAAATTTACGAGATGGAGGGGAATGGCAAGGGGTTCCCACTTGGTGCAGCAGATGTGTCTCCCTTGTGTCAACCTCAGCCTCCCAGGTTCCATTGCACAATAGATAAGAAGCTCTGCTAATGGAACTAAACCTCAACGAGGATGAAGCGTCTTATAGCCTAGAAATGTCTCCTAGTTAAGACACACTAAACCCTTCATCGAAACGGCCTCTGGTAAGAAGAAAAGACAGCTTATTGTCATAGGGGACTCCATTCTGAACAGAAGGCCCAATCTGCAGACCCAATCCATTACATAGGGAAGTCTGCTGCCTACCTGGGGCTTTGGTTAGAGATGTAGAAAGAAAATTTCCAACTCTAATCAGTCCCATGGATTATTATCCTCTATTGATTTCCAAGTAGGCAGTAACAAAATCCAAATAAGAAATCTGAGGGCAATTAAAAGGGATTTCAGGGCCTTGGGACATACGTTGAAGGGATTAGGGGGACAGGTAGTATTCTTATCTGTCATTCCAACTACAGGGAATGACAAGGGAAGGAATAAGAAGAGCCAAGAAATAAATCCCTGTCTCCGAACCTGGTGTGAGGAAGAAAATTCTGTTTGTTGATCATAGGTTGACCTGTACAAGACCAGGCTTGCTGTCCAAGGATGGGGTACACTTGTCCTCAAAAGGCCAAAGGATACTTACTAAGAATCTAGCAGGGCTCATTAATAGAGCTTTAAAGTAGATCACACAGAATCACCAGGTTGGAAAGGACCCACTGGATCATTGAGTCCAACCATTCCTAACACTCCCTAAACCATGTCCCTAAGCACTTCATCCACCCGTTCCTTAAACACCTCCAGGGAAGGCGACTCGACCACCTCCCTGGGCAGCCTGTAGATGTAAGGCAGGAGGGTGACAAAATCAGGCTTGATAGAAAAAAGCCTGAGAATGGTACTCCAGTGTCTGATGAATGCTGTTCTGGTGAGGATCTTTGGTCTGCTATCTCAGAGGCAATGAGGGATAACACTTCAAATGGCAGCACAGATGTAAATATTACTGATGGTTTAGAAAATACAGTGAGTAGTAACTCAGGAATTAAGACTATTCCCCTTAGGAGTGTA
The DNA here is from genome assembly GCF_017976375.1 of Cuculus canorus. Lineage (NCBI taxonomy): Eukaryota > Metazoa > Chordata > Aves > Cuculiformes > Cuculidae > Cuculus > Cuculus canorus. The sequence goes on from NC_071401.1 coordinate 47,679,495, forward strand.
CTGGGATCGATAGCCCAACTGGATTGCATCTACAGCTATGCATGCAGCATGGGCCATAAACAAGAGGAGCTAGTAGTAATTGTGAGGCAAGAAGACTATGATATAATTGCCATCATGGAAATGTGGTGGGATGACTCACATAACTGGAGTGCTGCTATGACTGGCTATAAACTCTTCAGGTGGGATAGGCGAAAAAGAAGAGGCAGTGGGGTAGCCCTTTATGTTAGCATGTCTTTGAGCTTAATGGTGGTGATGGTAGTGTTGAGTGACTATGGGTAAAAAAACAGCAGAGCAGCTAATAAGGCAGATATCATGGCAGGAGTGTCTGATAGACCACCTAGCCAGGAAGAAGTGGCTGACAAGTTATTCTACAAGCAGTTGGGAGAAGTCTCATGATGTCTAGCCCTTGTCCTCATGGAAGACTTCAACTTATAAGATGTCTGCTGGAGGTATAATACAGCAGAGAAGAAACAGTCCAGGAGGTTCCTGGAGTGTGTTCTGCTGGACCTGCTGTTTGTGAACAGAGAAGGCCTTGTGGGAGGTGTGATGGTTGGAGGACATATGGGGCACAGCAACCACAAGATGACAGAATTCTCAGTTCTAGGAGAAGTAAGGAGGAAGGTCAGTAAAATGGCCACTTTGGACTTCCAGAGGGCAGACTTTGGACTGTTCAGAAGAATGGTTGATAAAGTTCCATGGGAGGCAATTCCTTAAGGCCAAAGGAGCCCAAGAGGGATGGATGTTCTTTAAGAAGGAAATCCTGGTGGCGCAAGTGCAGGCCATCCCTGTGTGCTGGAAAATGAGTCTGAAGATGAGAAAACAAGCTTGACTGAGCAGAGAGAGAGACCCGGATATCAGAAAAAAGAGGAAAGTATATGAGCTTTGGAAGAAAGGGCAGGCATCTCAGAAGGGCTACAGGGATGAAATGAGATGATCGTGTAGAGAAAAAAGCAGAAGGGCTAAAGCCCAAGTAGAACTTGGATTGGCCAATTCTGTGAAAGATAACAAAAAAATCTTTCTACAAATATATCAACAACAAAAGGAGGGCCAAGGATAATCTCCATCCTTTACTAGACACAGGGAGACAATAGTGGCAAAGGATGAGCATAAGGCTGAGGTATTTAATGCATTCTTCACCTCAGTCTGTTGTAGTAAGGTAAGATGTTCCCTGGGTATTCAGCCTCATGAGCCAGAAGACAGGGAGGGAGAACAAAACAAAGCTCCCATGATCCATGAGGAAATGGTTAGAGACCTGCTCAGTCAATTAGCCATTCACAAATCTATGGGGCTGGATGGGATCCACCCAAGGCTATTAAGGGAGCTGGTGGTGGTACTTGCCAAATCCCTTTCCATCATCTACCAGCACTTCTGGCTGATTGGGAAGTTCCACTTGACTAGAAGTTAGCAGATGTTATACTGATTTGTAAAAAGGGCTCAGGGAACTCCAGGGATCTACAGGCCTGTTAGTCTGATCTCAGTGCCAGAGGAGATCATGGAACATGTGATCAATCTTGAGTGCTATCACACAGCATACACGAGACAACCAGAAGGTCAGGCCCAGTCAGCATGGGTTTATGAAAAGCAGGTCCTACCAAACTAACCTAATTGTCTTCTATGACAAGGTGATCTGCTTAATAGATGAGGGGAAGGCAGTGAATGTAGTGTACTTGGACATCAGGAAAGCCTTTGACACCATTTCTCACAGTATTCTGCTTGAGCAACCGGCTATCACTAGCCTGGACACAGACAACCTCTGCTGCGTTAAAAACTATCTGGATGTCCGGGCCCAAAGAGTGCTGGTAAATGCAGTTAAATCCATCTGGAGGCCAGTCACAAGTGTTGTTCCCCAGGATTCAGTGCTGGGTCCAGTTCTATTCAATATTTTTATCAATGACCCAAACGAGGGGATTGAATGCACCCTTAGTAAGTTAGTGGATGACACTAAGCCAGGAGGAAGTGTCAATCTGCTTCAGGGTAGGAAGGCTCTGCAAAGGGATCTGAACAGGCTGGATTGATGGGCTGAGACCAATGGTATGAGGTTCAACAAGGCCAAGTATCAAGTCCTGCACTTGAGACACAATAACCTCATGCAGCATGACAGGCTTGCAGGAGAGCAGCCTGAAAGCTTCCTGGCAGAGAAGCACCTGGAGGTGTTGGTTGACAGCAAGGTGAACATGAGCCAGCAGTGTGCCTAGGTGGCCAAGGAGGCCAATAGCACCTTCTCTTTTATCAGAAACAGTGTGGCCAGAAGGACTAGGGAAGAGGTTGTGCCCCTGTACTTGGCATTTGTGAGGCCACACCTCAAATATAGTGTTCAGCTCACTCCAAAAAAAGACATTGAGGTCCTCAAATATGTCCAGAGAAGAGCAACAAAGATGGTGAACAGGCTGGAGAACAAGTCTGATGAGGAGCAGCTGAAGGAACTTTGGTTGTTTAGCCTGAAGAATAGGAGGCTGATGGGAGACCTTATTATTGTCTACAGCTACCTGAGAGGAGATTTTAGAGAGATGGGTGTTGGTCTGTCAGCCTGAGTGATATGTGACATGATGAGAGGAGGCACAGCTTAGGAAAAAATTCTTCACCAAAAGTGTTATCAAGCACTGAAACAGGCTACTCAGAGAAGTGGTTGAGTCACCATTCCTGGAAGTATTTAAAAGAGGGGTAGATGAAGTGCTTAGGGATATGATTTATCAGTGGACAGGTACAGTGGGCTTGATGATCTCAAAGGTCTTTTCTAACCTAGTGATTCCATGAATCTATGAATACAAAAATGGCATTTAAAGATTTTTTTCATGAATGACAATATACATGGGTATATTTTAGAAGATTTATTTGTATTTAATGTCTTTTCAGTAGGAAGATTTTCATGAAAGATAATTTATTCCCTTATGTTTTAACAATTACTACTCTTCCCATTGTGTGCCACCATGGAAATTTCATTATTCATATTAGCATTTAGACCTTTGTTTTATTCACTGACTCCCTCTGATAAGAATTTGATATATTTCCATTAATCAGCACACAAGAAAAAGAAAAAAACCTCTGAGAACAAAAAACCAAAACCCAACAAACATGTTGGATCTACAAAACAATGGAAGACACTTCTCAAAAACCAGTCTGGGAATGAAAGCTGGATTGAGGTAAGAATGACGATGAGTCCTACCTCTCACATCCCTGTGTCTTCAGTCACTATTTTCTCTTCAATTATAAATTTAATTTGAGGAGAAGAAAATCTTATTTGAAAACTGTTGTTTGAACTCCATAGTGTTACTGATATTCAAAGTGATATCAAGAGCCAGAAAGCATTTGATGTAGCAAAGGTGTCTGGATCAAAACATGGGTTAAACAGCAGTTGACAGATGAGTAGAGGAGCAGAGAGAGGGCAGTACTCTGTTCTCACAGAACTTCCAAGTATGGCCTTGGACTATTGATAGTGTTAGAATCAAGTGGGAGTTGTGTAGCACTACAGGTTACTGGCAGCCTCTCATCAGCTGACACATGAAAGAGCAACTCAAATGAGTGGCCAAGCTTCCAAAACTTTTATTTTTTTTTTTTAATAGCAGGTTCCCAAGACTCCTTTTCCAGTATAGTAACATCACTTCTTTTCCATTTACCTTCAATTTTCCTCTGTATTGCATTTTTATTCTAGATGCAGTTTGTAACACAGATTCCTTTGAAGCTTACTGCCAATCATGTAGAAGGGAAAGAACAGCAGGTGTTAAGTCACCGCTGCTCTTCTCAATCAGCACAAGGCCAGGCAAAGCAGATTGCTCTGTGAATGTACAGCAGTGGAGCAAGCCAAAGAAATGGATTCATTTGCCATATGTTGTGCTTCCCAGCACTGAAGAGTTTATTAGCATTTGTACCTTGCTGCACAAGTCAGCATACATTGGCTTTAGCTTATCAACATTGTATTTTGGCTTCTTTGAAAGGTACTACAAGAGTTATTCTTTCTCACTTCATTGACAATGTTTTATGTATTAAATGAAACATGCTAAGTTCATGATACACAGGTTATTGGTGGGTCCATAGTTTATATGAGTTTAGCAAACAAGACAATATTATTTTGATGAGTTAGTACATATACTGGAGTGATATTACAAACATCCAGATTTCCTTCCTGTTTAAAATTCTCACTGCAGAGTAAAGAGTTGGTTCTAGATTCCCATACTACTCTGTGCTGACCATTCCTGGCTTGATGATTTTGAGGTGCAAACTGAGCATACAGCAGAAGAATGAGAAGATGAAGCATATGAAAGCAATCAATCTGGTATGCACCCATCTGTCTCATAGAATTTTAATTGTCACTAGGGGATTTCAAGGAATTTCTGAAATTAATTACAATGATACATACTCTCCTAAGAGTTGAATGGTTATGTAAAAGCCCTTTCAATTATCTGCAAGGACCAAAATTTTTCACATCATTGAAAAATGGAAGTATAGAAAAAAATTGCTCTATTTAATTTAAAGATGCATAAACAAATAAATCCAAGCAAGCAAGCAAGCAAACAAGAATTCTGACTAGGGTATTTCATCCATCTAGAACAGTAGTTAAGGTAATAGAGAAAAAAAAAAGGAAAAACGGGGAATGCTTACTACTTATCAAGCGAAATTGTATGTCTAGTCAATGTACAAATTTCTGCTATTTTTGAAACTTAGTCTCCATGTGAATGCTTTTACTACTGGTTTAGTAATTCTCTCTGGTTACCTGCTGGAGATCCTACTAAACCATGGGATGTCTTACAGCCCTGAGAATTCAACATTCCTAGAGAGGGGACTTCGGTATAAGAATGAAGTGGTGGTGGTGGTAGTAGTAGTAGTAATAACAACAATTTAACAAAATAAAATTAAACAAAGTATTATATACCAAATTAAATTTAGTGTTAATTTAATTTTTATGAAATGATTCATTGTTTGTTCTTGGAAATGTGGTAAGGTCTTAGCTGAAAAAGATAACATTCAGTGCAGTTCAAATTTTGATCTTTATTAGTTACCTGATCCTGAATATCACCTGTGTCAATCTCCATTTTAACAATCCTTCCTTTAGTAATTCATATTCTGCCTGAATTAGATTTTATCAGACAAAAGCATATTTTATCTGAAAAGGGGTCTACCTTTCCTTGCTGAACTGTGAGAACTAGGTTGACCCGGGGGATAGACCTCCTCCCACGGTAGAGGAGGATCATGTTCAAAAATACCTGATGAAGCTGAACATATATAAGTCCATGAGACCTGATGAGATGCATCCCAAAGTCCTGAGGGAATTGACAGATGTGGTTACCAAGCCACTCTCCATGATATTTGAAAAGTCATGGCAATCAGAAGTCCCTGGTGACTGGAAGAAAGGTAACATTGTGCCCATTTTTAAAAAGGGTAGAAAAGATGACCCTGAGAACTACTGACCTGTCAGCCTCATCTCTGTGCCTGGGAAGATCATGGAACAGATCCTCCTAGAAGACATGCTAAAGCACATGGAGGGCAGAGAGGTGATTAATGGCAGCCAGCATGGCTTCACCAGGGGCAAGTCCTGTATGACCAACTTGGTGGCTTTCTATGATAGGGTAACCACCGCAGTAGACACAGGTAAACTGACGGATGTGATCTATCCAGACTTCTGTAAAGCCTTTGACACAGTCCCCCACAACATCCTTCTCTCTAAATTGGAGAGAGATGGATTTGATGGGTGGATGGTAAGGTGGATAAGAAACTAGTTGGATGGTTGTATTCAGAGAGTAGTGGTCAATGGCTCAAAGTCCAGATGGAGATCTGTGACAAGTGGTGTCCCTCAGGGGTCTATACTGGGACTGGTGCTGTTTAATGTCTTTATCAATGATATTGACAGCGAGATTGAGTGCACACTCAGCAAGTTTGCAGATGACACTAAGCTGAGTGCTATAGTTGCCACGCAGGAAGGACAGGATGTTATCCAGAGGGACCTGGACAGGCTGGAGAAGTGGGCTTGTGAGAGCCTCATGAGGTTCAACAAGGCCAAGTGTAAGGTCCTGCATCTGGGTTGGGGAAATCCCCGGTTTCAGTACAGGATGGGGAAGGACGTGATTGAAAGCAGCCCTGCAGAGAAGGACTCTGCTGGTCGATGAGAAGCTCAGCATGAGCCGGCAATGTGCGCTCGCAGCCCAGAAGGCCAACCGTATCCTGGGCTGCATTTAAAGAAGTGTGGCCAGCAGGTGGAGGGAAGTGATTCTGCCCCTCTATTCCTCTCTTGTGAGACCTCATCTGGAATACTGCGTCTAATTCTGGACTTCTCAACATAAGAAGGACGTGGAGCTGTATGGGTCAGAGGAGGGCTACAAAAATGATCGGAGGACTGGAGCACGTCTGCTATGAGGACAGGATGAGAGTTGGGCCTGTTCATTGTGGAGAAGAGAAGGCTCATAGGAGATCTTATAGTGACCTTCTAGTACCTGAAGGGGCTCTACAGGACAGCTGGAGGGGGGCTATTTGTAAAGGCTTGTGGGGATAGGAACTGGGGAAATGGGTGTAAACTGGAGACAGGCAGACTGGACATCAGGAATAATTTCTTCACCATGAGAGTGGTGAGACACTGGAACAGGTTGCTCTGGGAGGTCGTGGCTGCCCCATCTCTGGAGGTGTTCAAGGCCAGATTGGAAGGGGCCTTGGGCAACCTGCTTTAGTGGGATGTCCCTTCCTATGGCAGGGGGTTGGAATTAGATGATCTTTAACTTCCCTTCCAACTCTACTATAATACTATAATACTATGAACTGTTAGATTTGGCTTTGAAGAAAATAAATGTGGAGTGTAGATCTGTATGCAAGTTCTGTAGTTTTTATTTGCTTTAAATTTCCTCTTATTCTACAGGAAAGTAAAAGAGGAGGAAGAAGAAAAGTAACCCAGAATGATGTATGGTGTCTAATAGTACAAGTGGCTTCCTTATTAGATTATATTTTTAGTTTTATTTTGGCTGCAGTAACTAGACTACACTGGCTGCAGTGTTTGTAGATAGAAACTAAGTACAGAGGTGCCAACATAGTCTCCAGGTTTGCCACTATTTAATCTTTTATTGTAAATAGAACAAATAGATTTCCCTGGATCAAACAAGTGGTGGTTGAAAAAGTGCCATATTTAAAAAGATTGCCTTTTAGGAACAGCTGAAACTCCATATGCAACTGCACTTTCAATGCAAGAAAATAATCTTTTGATGCTGCTCTGGGACACTATTTTTTCTTTTAGCATCTCAGCCAATACCGCGTTTTTTCTCAGAACATGTGCATTGCCTACATAAGTTCTCCCAGACACAGCAGAAGTAGGAAAAGTGGGAGCATAGTTTTTTAACTCAAGAACAACAGTATCCATTTGAACTCTTGGTGAACATACTTCTGTGGCAATGGAACACCAGCTGATTTCACATGCCTTAAAGAGATTTTGGGAATACTATTGATTATCCATTTTACAGTAGGTAAAAATTGAATTGAGTTTCTCATTCAAACATGTTGAAAACTAAGTAGTTTAAGCTGCTTTACTTTTCTTCTTGAAAAATAATAAGTTACTTGAAAGGGTGACTTGGTCTCAGACCTTCAACCTTCTGTCTTTTTTAGTCTTTCCAACTAATTTCTGTAAGATTATCTAGTAGAACCAATAGTTGAGAAACAGTTTCTAGGGGAAAAATAATTAACATCTGGTTAAATATGCAAGAAATTGAATGACAAAGTATGAGAAATGACATGTTATTTCGTGTCAATACTTTTGGTTTGGTTTTCTTGTAGTTTCATATCATAAGAGTCGAAATATTATATGTTCCTAATTGATATTTAATGTTGTCTCTTTGCTACATTAATATTTAAGGAAGCCTAAAGAGTTTTTGGTTTTAAACTATTCATGATTGCTGCTCTTTTATGTGGATTTATGAACAAATTTCAAAGGAGGAATCTCTAATTCACTTACTAACCAATTCACGTCTTCTTCATTGCCTAAATAATTTTTAGTGTCTTTATCCATGAATCTGAGTCAAAGTGCAAATTTGATAATTGCACTAAACGTTGGCTAGATTTACATTTGGAAGTGTGGCGATCATTTTTCAGCTTTCTTATTGAAATTGAATAAATTGGAAAAGCAGACATATTTTCAGGGAAAAAATATTGCAGAGATTTAAAATTTATCTGAAAGTTTATTTCTATTCTCCAAAACCATATTTAATATCTTTTAATAAGAAATATTGGGACACTATAAAATTTCCTCCTTTGGATACAGACTCTATCAGAAAAAGTAAGAATTTGCAGGACACCACAGATAAAGTAGAAGTGGGCAATGAAGGCAGAAGTCAACAAAAATTGGATATCACAGGGGCAGGGAAACAGAGAAGACACAGCTTGATGTTTGTCTGACAGCTCTAGGGAGCAGAATTGTGTCCCAGTCCTATCTACAAAGGTAAAATCTTTAACATGTAACCCTACTGCTCTTTCATTGGAAAGACTATCCCAAGAAATATGTAGGTAACGGAGTTCACATGTTCATTCAGCGCTTTGACTGCAAGTCTAATGGAAAGAATACCAGTTTCTTTTGGATACAGCAAGAAATGAATGTACACTTTGAGACTACAAAATAATTTTACACAGAGAACAGATGACAGAAGCTGGTCTCCTTTTGTCACTACTGCTCTTCTCTGGATATACCTCAGTAATACATGCATGATAAATTCATAAACTATTATTAGTAATATGTTCAGGCAGCCCTTCCCTTACTCTGGTTATCATTTTCAGATTTAGCTTGTGAAATTTACTGTCTACTTTTCAGAAGAGCATCACAAGAAACTGATGCCAATCTGCAGATTCTCCTCCAGCAGTCTAAATTTGAACCCATGGTAGACTCTGCAGGCAGTTTTGTTGGCAGCATCAGAGACACTTCTGTGTTTGCCACTTAATTAACTATTGATGGACCATCTGGGCAGCTCAGTCTTTACGCATGCCATTTTCTTTGGTTCACCTTGTATTCTCTATAAGAAAGGCACATTAATTTATCTGGAAAAAATAATTGTGTAACTATCTTTCGTGATCAACTGATAAACAGTGTTATCCACAGAAACAGGAGAAGGCATTTTCCTGAAAAGCTCTTTCATTCAAAACTACTTTCTTTTTACAATTCTTTTTACAGATGTTTTGAGCAATAAACTGGGATTGGCAAGTAATTACTCCTTCATAAGCACCTTTTGAATTTAATGAATGTTGGAGTAATGGCTATGGCAGAGACCTTACTAAAGATGCATTTATTCTCCTAATCTTAGGCAGTTATATGGTATGACTAAAGATTTTATTCTCTTTTGATTGAAAAAAATAAAAATATAGGGAGGCAGGTACTTACAGAGCATGGTAAATATCTCTGCTTATTGACACCTGTTTCTCCTCGAGGACAGTACAAACTCCTAGGACAACTAGGCTCAGAACATAACGGGTAAGGTTACGTACCTAAATTAGATAACAGGAATCTGGACCTCTGGAAGAAATTTGTTTAAAAAACAGGCAAAAGATAAAATATGCCTCTTCTAAATTTGGGTTATTAACCTGTAAACTAATTTTTTTATCTTTTTTTTTTTAAAAAAAATAAAATGCAAATACTGCTAAATAGATTAAAAAGCAAAATTTTAACTGCATCTCTCCTTTCCTTTTCTTTCCTTTCCTTTCCTTTCCTTTCCTTTCCTTTCCTTTCCTTTCCTTTCCTTTCCTTTCCTTTCCTTTCCTTTCCTTTCCTTTCCTTTCCTTTCCTTTCCTTTCCTTTCCTTTCCTTTCCCATTTACTATTGTCTATCACTCATCTTTAAACTATGTGATAAAATGTTCAGACTCATCCTAAACGAGATTTAGGATTAGTTGCATTGCTTGAAAAATAGACGTGTAAAAAGAAATAATACAGAACTGTGACTTTTTGTTTTGTTTCAGTTGGGGTTTTCTGGCATTGAGCTCTCTAAATATATTTGATGTTGGCCTTATAGAATTGCTGGCTGTTTTTCAAATGTTTTATTTTAATGAAAGGTTATCTCACTGAAAAATAAAGGGCTCAACTCAGCAGAAAATTCTACTTGAATGAACAAATTAATTTTCCATGCATATCATATTAGCTCAGTACAGACTTTGAGAAACCAAATTCTTTAAAAAATATAAATGAAGTAGAGGCCATGCAATTCAAATTGAGGCAAGGATTTAAACCTTTGTAACAACTGTAGATTTATAACATGCATCTAGATAACAGCATCATTATATTCTATGCACAAAAAATATCACAATAATAATAGAACTGTAAAAATAGAAGTGTAATAAGCATTTTTATGATATATTTGCACACTAAATGAGATGATTTTCAGAATAATGTTGCTAAAAAAGAGTTATGAGGACTTTTTACCTTACCTAAGTGCAATATATTTTGTTGTTAAACAGCAAAACAAATAGAACACTGAAGTGTGAGGCTTTAAATGGAAATTAAAGACTCATAGGATAATAATTTTATTTATTCATAGTCTGTCTTATTTTTACTGAATGATTATGACAGTTACCCATCTAGGAAAGAAATATATTTTCCTAGTAAGTTGAATTTCATTTGCCTTAATTTCTTTTTCCTTAAGACATAATTTTATATTACTAGGCTGTGTTAATTTGTATATATTGCCTGCTTCACTTGACATGAAATCCCATTATATCTACACAGAACCAAATATGTTCTTAAAAAAGAAAGATTTCTTGATTAGAACTTTCTAAAAGGACCCAGACGCACGGGCTGCTATTAGTCATGGGGACTAGATGTTTATGTAATACATTTTCTCAGCTGTAAGAATTGTTTTGTATTTCCTTTTCTCTTTGATATATTAAAGACGGAGATAAACATAACAATTTCAGTGTAGTGTCTCCAAGTTTGTTCACAAAAATGTCTACTTCCCTTATTTCAATTTCCAGAAAGCAATATATCTGCATGTGTAGGAGGGTTCATATTAGTACTGAAAGTCACAACACTGGAAAGCACATCCGTTAGTGGTTTCCGTAGACAGAAGTGAAATTGTTTTATCTCCTGAACCTCTTAGCCCAACAACCCATGTACTCTCATTTTCTCCTACCTTCACAATACATAGTACCTTTAGGCTTTCTCAAGATTTATTTAAGATACATAGTTCTAGATATCATAGATCCATTAAAATATACTTCCTTTGCTGTTGTTGTTCTCTTTTTTAAAGAAAGTGCATTGTTCAATGCACATACTTGAATTCTGTTTAAACAGATCGAAAAAGCTAGCTAAAACTAGTTTCTTCTAACTTATATCAGTAGAAAGAGGTAGTTCCCCACCTAAATATGAGGGTAGTAGAGCATTTAGCCTCGGCACTGCAGGCCATGGGTAAACTTGTCCCTGCACTCTGACTTCTTTTAAAGACTGATTTATTTATCAGCCCACAAGCTGATACGAGAATTTTACCAGCTTACATTCTCAAATCTGTATCTTCTGCCGATCTGTAGGTGGACCACTGTAAACATTGCTTGGGAATTCAGCTGCTTCAGAGATGCAGAATGTACACAGAGTGGAAAGATAACATCTTTTCTGTCTTACATTTGTTTCCATTAAAAACTTCATTTTCATAACAGTGAAAACAGTACAAAAATTCATACTTTGTAACAAAACAGATTTTTTTTTTCTTTCTACCTCTACCCCTGTCTAATGGTCTATAAGATTATTTCCTGTGACATATTTGTAGTGTTGATAATCTTTGTTCTGGGCTACCTCTGATATTGTATAGCTTATAGACTGGGGTTATCTGAGATTCTGGCTAAAACATAGAATTAAACATCATTGTTAAGTATGTAAAAGCATTACTGGGGGATGATTGATTAAAAGGACTAAACTTTTACCTTTATCTAGCATACTGATAATGTTATATAGGAAAGTATTGTAAATATTATGCAAGAAGCAAACAAATATTTAAAATGGACCGAATGATTCAGAGTACTGATAATGGATTACAATCCTCTTATCACAAGATATATTGCCCTGGATATATTCAGGTCAACAGGAGACAGATATTATTGCCACAGAAGAGATTTTTTCTTTTCTTTTTCCTTAGTGACCAGGTCTGGACTTTTGGAACTTAGTAGGAAAATTTCCATTGGCATCGAAGTTTGAGGCCATGAATTGTATTCCAATTCTCACTGTGTTTAGAGGAGAGAGTATATCTTTCCAAAAAGTGAGTATCTTTGGCCAGTAGTTGTGGTGGATTTGTTAAATGTGAAAAAAATCATTCTTTCCAGTTGTAGAAACAATGAGAATCTCGCTGTGATATAGCTTTCATTTTATCTGAATATCAGATTTATTTTTTTAAACAACCTGCTGAGTGGAATAGAAAGTTAAATTATTGTTTCACACTCATTCTTACTTCTGAGGAAAGGAAATAATATATTAACTGAATCAAAATTTTAATGGAGATCTTTGAGAAGTCGTCCAAGAAACTCCATCATTTTCCAAGTTTTAAATACCAGAGAACACCTGGGTGTTCTACTCAATTAAAAAGCAAATGAAATCCAAGAAGATCATAGAGGTTTTCTACATTATTGACTCTTTGAAAGCAGGAAAGAACTGTTTTCTGATATTTAATCTCCTAGAAATGTTTACCATCGTAAATTTAAATTTAGCACAAAGATGTATTATTCAGACAAGAAGTTTTTTTCTCTGGTGTTTTCATGTAGTCTCCTTTCCTTTTCCTTCTAATCTTTCTTTCTACCAGCAATATCCCCAGACATATGATATCATATTATTTTGAACAGAATGAGGCTGCATATTTAATATTTTTTTCTGAAAAAATTAGGCAGAAAGTTAAAAAATGCTGGTGATAGTCAATGATATTGATACTACTTATTAAGGAATATTCAAGTTCACACAACATTGTCAGAGTTACAGACAATACTTTCAGACTGACAGCTTAAAAGTAGAAGAAACACCCTCCATTATTTCAAGAGCTTTAATTTGAAATATTACTCAATTGCTCATATACCCAGCAGGAAATAAAGAAGGGAAAACAGGCTTTCAAAAACAAACATTAAAACTAAATGTGTGTAGACTTACAGCAGATAACATGCAAACAAAAAAATTATTAAAGACTTTTGGAATAATTTACTAAACTATGACACAGCTGGAAATACTGAAGGAGAAACCCATAAGCAAACCTTTCACTAACTACAAACTCTGCTTACCAGGGAAAGAAAAAAGAATGCTCTGAAAACCCATTAAAATGCACAGTATGAAAGAGAAAAAGAAATTAAAAGACAAAGCATACTACAGTAGTCTAAAATCAGCGTGTTGTATGGGCAATTAATAAAGATCACATCACCTCAATTTCTTTTCTAATGGCAAGTTATATTCCATAAATACTGTCTGAAATACTTAACGCACGTAAACATTGTGATCTAAAGGTAGAAATCTTACCAAAATGTATGCCTAAGAACATCAGAATTAACTTTATTTCTGAAACTGCAGGTTTTGTTGGGACATGTTTTTGAACTCCCCATATCAATCTCACTGAACTTCATCAGACACTGACATAATTGCACAAGTCATTGGACAGTAAGTTCAAATAAAGAATTCCTTAATAAAACTGTAATTCATTCTGGAAAATATTTTTCAGGAAGGATCAAGAAGGCATGGAATTGAATACAAAATTGGTTTTGAAATAAGGAATGTTGTGACACCTACTTTTATTTCCAGTAATTTTATCCTTAATTTCAGACTGTTGCAAATGGAATTTTAGGAGACGGATTTAGCAGCAATTTAAAATTTATTGAGATAGATCACAAAATCAAGGAATATAATTTTTATTAATACTAAATAATCAGCTGATTGATGAAGTGATACAAAGTGATTCAACAATATTTGCTGTAATCAAATTAGTGACTTACATGCAGATTCGAAGACATCAGAATTCACATTATACTTACTACAGGGTTAAGTCAAAAAACGTACACAATAATATGTATTCACTCACGCGGAGGTTTATGGATCTGAACACAAAGAGGTCAGCCTGGTCAAAATTTCCCTTTTCTTGAGATCAGTGAAATATTTCAACTTTCTCAGCAGGCAATTGTTGAGTTGTGAGTCATCCTGGCACTCATCTCAGCAGATAACCCTGAAAAGCATATCATTTCAGGGGAAGATGCTGTGTACAGCCCACTGTGGTCCTGGAGGACTCAAAGGGTCTCACTTAGGATCATTATTCATAGGGTCACAAATGTTTAACTTTGATCAGGATTTGTTGCCATGTGTTGTATTAGCTAACCACACTACTTTCTATCAAATGTATGATTCCAGCTCGTTCCAGAAAGTAAAGTTTTGCTATCATTGCTATGATCCAGGTAGTGGATGTACCAGACTCTCAGGAGGTGACTGATTGTCAGACCCTTTCTCAGTGGTGCTTTCCTAGGCATAGCAGTTTCAATACATTAAGGGAGCACCATAGCATTCCAACTCACTGCATTCTTACAAGGTGAGGACACAGTGGGAATTCTTTCCTACAACATGACTTGCCATGAATGGGCAGATGGCTCGAGGAGGGGTCACACCACCACACAGATGTGTTCTTAAATTCTTTCCTATGTAATTCTAAATCTTGCTGTGTGTGTAGTCATACATGTCTAGACAGAACTTCAGGGGAAAAGAATAGAAGTACAACAGTAATCTGGTTCTGCATTTTCTGTCTCTCAGTGGATTCATAATGTGGCAGAAGTCTTTAAACTTAAATTGTGTTTCTGCAGCTCACCATATGCAGGATACATCTGTGTGGCACCGCAGAGATTAACACAGGGTCAGTCAAGTTAGTTTACATACCAGAAGCAATGTAGCCATATTAACCTCGGGATTAATGAGCTGCACTAAATTGTGAACCAGTGCATCCCTACAATGCTATCCATTGTGCCTCTAAGCCTTCAGTTATTGCTTTTATGGCTGAGTACTTAGGCCAGACCTGGGGTTCGGCCTAGAAAGGGAAAAAAATGAAGCTTGAGAAATACTTTCCAACATTTGGAATTAAAGTAGTTGTTCCAGATTTATTCCCAAGACTTCCTGAGCAGAGCTGTATTTCCATGCAATGTGAGCATAATAAATTCAGTGCCAGAATACACTAGACTAGCTGCCTAGCATATGTTGTAGTCAGTATGTAGCATTCACAGTAGCTATTAGTGCAAGATACTTGGACATTCAGCAACTTGCACTGCTAACCTGAAAACACATACAGAAATCCTGCTGAAATGCACCAAAGTATTGTTTAACTGTTGGGTGTTAGACAGTACATGTTCTACTCAGTTGAGCTGGTGATAAATAGTACCTTATACATGAAAATAATGAAATGACAAGATTAAAATAATGAAAGTTACAAAAGAATTGTAACAAGTAGGTAGAGGTTTTTCTTGTTTCTCCCGCTGATTTTTATACTGAGCAGAGAAAGAAACTATATTCTTAAAGTTCTTGCTAGAGCAAGGAAAGCTAAACAGAAGAATAAAGGAAATGAAATTTCTCCTTATGTACCCAGTAACCCTGAAAGAACTGTAGTGCTAAAAAAATTATTACTTGCGAAAAAAGCTCCTTCACAAGCCAGTGTTTTGGTGTCAAATGGGAGATTAATTCAAGGGTACGACTGGGAAAGGCAGAGGAGAACTGTAAATGCTAGATTAAATAAAAGGTTTAGACACTGAAAGATTACACAGTGCAGTATCTAACTTTCAGGCCCTCTTATAGTAGTACAAAAGCATGAGTTACTCAGAATGCAGGAAAAGTCAGAATCCCAGACCTTCAAAAACAATCTTGAATGCACTAGTCCCAGTTGGCCATAGGTTTCTGTCAGGACATAAATCCCAGTCCACTGGTGTTTAATTCAGACTAGAGACTACTTATGAGTAACCATCTTAGACATAGTAGCTATAATTTTTATATAAAGATGGGAATTAGAGTTCATTCTTCAAAGATATCATTGCAGGCTAATGAATGCTTAAAATAAGAACTAAAAGCAATCTTGGACACAGGTGGAAAACCATGGCACGTACTTATGTATGCAGACAAAATATATTCTGGAGTGAAAAAAAAAATATGTAGCTAGGTTAAAATTATGTTTTATGGGCAATATCATTTGGAACTTCAAATAAAACTTCAAAATAAAAACATCTCCACAGTTAGACTCAGCAGAGGATCAGAACACTTCATTGTATCCATGCAGACATTTGAGAGAGAGATTATGAAGCTTTGAATACTTTCACTCCAGTGAAACACTGAAAGCAGAAATATCTGCTTTCTCGAAGATATAGAAATAGTTCAATGGTCTCATCATTCCTCCTGCTTCAGAAATACAATTACATCAAAGTAAACAACAAGCTCTCTTCATTTCTTGCTGAAACAGTTGACAACATGAGCCCTCCACAGAAACCGGATCGTGACCAGATGTGCTTACCTACAAGCCTGGACTCTGGATGGAGTTTTTTCCAAGAGCAGAGTTATACAAACTGCAGGCTGCTTCTAAAACATGCAAGCCCACTTATCCTATATTTAGTCATTTGGTCCCCTTTACTAGTGGTAGGAGGGCTCAACTCTAGCTGTTTAACTAATTTAACTTTCACATAAAATATCACCATCAGGGTGGGGTTTTAACACACTACTTTACCAATCAGATTGTCCATTGTATATTCAATGTATACATTCTTCACATTGTCCTTTTAAGACATCTGCTAATAAAAGTGTTATGATACCTTATTCTGAAGTCAGAGCATTATAGATGATCGTTCAGCTGTACCTACCATGCATAGGGTTCCACAGAATTACGTGCACTGGAGTTTAAGCGTAATCTACAATGCAAAAACAATATATTTTTTGGAGCTTGTTTTCTTGTTTTCTTTTTTAGTATTCATTAGGATTAAAAGATAAATCTTTCAACATTCCACTTACTGTGAATTATGCATACAAAGTCATATACATGTATATATGTCTGTTGATTCTTGTATATTTGTATTTCTAAGTGTATATAAGCATACATATCTGAATATGTGTGTATACATGTATACACACATATATTCTTAAACATGGGATGTATTTTTACTTTCAGCTTTCCCTTGCATAGGGGCAGAACATTCATATAAATTGGCATAGCTGAGCCAAAATCAGAAGGAGCTGGCCTTACATTTGAATTGTGAAGTCATTGTATTCCTTTAAGTAAAAAGACCACTGAAGAAATTTCTATCTTAACTTCGTACAAAGAAAAGCTATGAAAGTAAGTATTTTTGATCACCACACTACCTGTGTCACTGCAATGGTGGTTAAAGGGCTTTAAGACCCCAGATGAGCCTTGATGCCCCTCTTTCAGCAAGTCTCAGTGGAAAAAGTTGGTTACTCACCGAAACTATGTTGGAGTCAGACAGCACAAATATTAGCAATGTATCACTGAAAGATTTGTCTCAAACTTTTGCTTTGCTGTGTATTCTGCTCCTGGTTGCAATCTTTCAATCAATTTCTGTTCCACAGCAAGTTTGAATTACTGCTGCCTGAATTATAAAAGATAAATTAAGAATACTTGATTAAAATCAGTGAATCATTCCACATTGACAAATTGTTTCCATATTCTGTGAACAATATGGATGAAAAAAAAAATTATCTCATTTGAAAGACACCAGGATTGAAAAACAATTTAGTGAATATTTGACCAAAACACCTTTTTAAAATATTCTGTTATAAGATGTATCCAATTCTGTAATATAATCCAAATACATTTCGTTCTGTGAGGCTCATCTGTTGCCTCTCCCATGAATATGTCAAACAATTCCATTACTTTTTCAAGAGACTTCACTGCTTATTTCACATCAATTTATCATTTTGACATCAGAGTTGACTTTACCTCTTAATAATAGTTCCATTTTTCTATTATAACATATACCTTATTTCTTCATTTCCTCTGGTCTTTTAAATAAATAAAGGAAAAGCTTGATCTTTAGAGGAGCTTTCAACTTTTGAATAGCTATCTAAAAAGACCATTAGTAAAGAAAACTTTTTACCTTTGAGAATCAACTGTATAGTGTTTTGATTTTATTGACAGGTCTGTTTTGCAATGCCTTGTCTTGTTTTTTGTTGTCAAACACTATATCTATACATTCTCAACAGACAAAAATGTGTCAATATATAGGAGAGGGATAAATGTTAAAAAATATTAGCAATGAGATGTGGAGATGCAGTTGAACTGTGAAGTTTTTTCAGTTTCATTTAGATATAACAGCAAATTGCTATTCAGATAGCTTTTAGCCTCTCTATTGCATTTTCAGAACCCTCAGGAGTTTATTTTCTAGGGATCTGGTGACATGAAGGCAGGGATAATGATCTAATTTTCTGTCATCATGTAGGTTTTTTGTGTGTTACACTCCTAGCATTTATTTCACTCTTCCCCTCCTCTTCTCCCCCACTGGAGAAATTGTGTCCTGAAAAGTTATCCTACTGTTAAGACAAAAAGAAATAACTGAAAAATTCTGCACTCAACTTTTTTCACATTTTACTTTAACTAGTTACATGTTTTAATTCCATTGAAATTTCTGTCCTGAAACAGTCTTTTTACAGCAGTTCTTGAAGGCATTTCTCCCTATGTCATCTAATAGCTAAAGAATGTTTACTTCAATTTTTTATGATCACTGAATTTTTGAATACTTAGATTAGTGAAAATATGTAGACATATGACGTGTCTGAATTTTATTCTTTTTTTTTTTAATTCAAAAGTGAAAAGATAATTTTATTTATACCTATTTTTAAAAACTTTTTTATCCAGGAAAGCAAATATTTAGGGCAAGGCCTCTGAATTCGTCTGAGGTATCTAATCGTTAAAGACCAATCCATAGAATTTAAAGGAGTATGCATATAATTTTTGTTAAAATTGGTTTCTGTTATAATTATTTGTGATGTATTTTCTTCTTTTATGTTCTTCTTCATAGACCTTTAAAATCTATAGCAATTATTCAGCTTGTCATGTTACCAGAGACTTTCTAAATTTCCTGTTGCACAGTCCCTTCTCTCTATCTTCTTAAAGGCAACCAGAATTAAAGTGATTTTTTTCTTTTTATCTTGAAAATTAGATAAATGTTACATAGAGTTCTTACTCTTTTTTTTGGTTTTCAGTTAAGAAAGGTATGGAAACAATTGGTTACAAATTAGGATGTTATTTAAGAGGAAAAATGAAGGAAAAACAGGTTTAAAAAATAGTTCAGGACAAATAACTATTGAAACTCTGTGAAAAACTGTATGGATATTTTCTTAGTAAAATTCTACAGTTTTATCTTGTTTGTAAGCCTTTCCTGACATGAAAATATAAGCAGAAGAGTAAGTAAATGATGACTGTTCTGAAGAAGTAATTAAAAAAAATCATCACAATATTCACTATAACTTATTAAATTACTGTTGATCTAAAGGACAGATCATACTGATGGTGAAGGAAATGAAACAGTATGTAGCTAACGTTAATTCCTAAAAACAATATAACTGCTCAACTATATTTCTGGGGAGAACTATTTTTATTTGTCTATTTTTTAAAGTTTTTTAATAGATGCATATGAAATAATATCATTTGCTATATATATATATTTTAATTTGACTTGTTCCTTGGTCAAGTTATGCAAAAGATTGGCCACTACTCTTATTGTGGTATCCTAATTTAGCACAGTACTTTAGAAAAGTTCCAGAAATTGAGTCAAATGCTTTACAAGCTAATAAGAATTAAAGAAAGGGGAAAAATCAAAAAGGAGCATATAAAGAACCTTGACTCGAGTAGTAAGTATTTTACCTCTGTGGATGACAAAGGGAAAAAAACCCAGGAGTCTTAGCAAAACTACCAAATGCATACAACTCTGTTGAATTCAACAGAACTCTACTAACTCGCATCAGCTAATCAGTATGTAATTTCTTCTTTTGCCACACTCTATATACTTTAGAGTAGACTTGTTTGATCTGTGAATTGCTGTTCTGTAGCTAAAGTACATAGCTTTGAAACTGAATTCGTAAAGAGTGACTGGAGGCATTACTTTTTCAGTTCATCTATTTGCCATCATGCACATAAGGGTAGAAAGAAATGAGTGGTCAGCACAGGTTCTCAAAAAGATAATGACAAAAAGGGAGTTTGAGGGGGAGTGTCAGGGTTTAATTTTGGGTTTGCTTTTTTCTTTTTGTTTGTTTCTTTCTTTGTTTTAATAAGTGCATCCACTATTTCCAGTCCTGACAGAAAAAAAATCTCAGTTCAGTGGAATTTATTTAGACCACTGCACAGGTAGGTGTAGGCTTCCTTATAACTCCCTTTTTTACAAGATGGAATAAGTACAGACCATAAGTAATGTGGGTTTTTTTTAAGAAGATTTTCTGTGCATCCCTTCTTCTATTGTCACAAGCCTTTTGAGAAAATAGGTATAGAGGTTAAACCAAATGGGTCGAATTATTTTAATGTACCTGCATACAGGTGCAGGCAGCTGAAGATGTATAATATTTTTATGTGCGTGTGATAGTACAGAAGTATAGCTATATTGGAGTCCACAAGTGATACTAACCATGTGTCTGCTGGAAAAAACAGTAACTGCTGCAGAAATTCTAAGTGTAATGCATAACACCCAAGTTTTATTTCCCTGTCTCTGGTGATAACCTGCTCCAGATGCTGCGCAGCAAATGCCTGGGAGGGGCTGTCATTCATAAGAATTGATGTAGTTAGTTGCCTCGGGTCAGAAGATTAACATTTTCCTCTACTACAAGCCTCTTTTGGAAGTCTGTTAATGGAAACAAGGGTGGCAAAGGCTAATCTTAAAACTAGGTTTAATCTTGTCTGTCTTTACCTGCCTGTAGTATATCTCCATTCCACATGGAGAATATTCTTGTTATCTAAACCTCTCTCTGTGGAGAGAAAGATACCATTGAAATTTCTTTCTGGAGATCCCTTTGAGCTCCTGGCCTATGTTATACTGTAAATGGGAGAAAGGAGAGTCCCTGAAACATTAGAAAAAGCAAACATTTATTATATATATAAAAAAGTATTTTAAAAATATTAATTATTCCATGCTTTCAGTGAGATCTATCAGCAATCAGACAATATTTGCACAAGTGCAAACACTTAGAGCTCTGTTGGGAAAAATGGGGATAAGAAATACACAGTGACAGAGGTCACTGAACAGGCATGATCTTTATTAAATAGAGAAACTGAAGTTCGAGATTTTCACCCCAAGTTCATTGTATGATCTTTTGAGCACAAACTCGGCTATGCAAATAAGGCTGTTGTTTTCCAGAGATTAAAGTGTTCACTTAGGAGTTGTTTTCATTTTTTGTAAAGAGCTAGGAAATTTTGAACATGTATTTTTTTAGCCTAAGCCTGTCTCCTGCACCTTTCTCCTTAGACCACTGCGGCTCACACTGATATTTCACCTTGCTTTTGAGGACTGACAAAGGCATTTTGCTGGCATATCTGCTTGCAAAGGTCGGGCAAAACACAAGTACTTTAATAAAAAAATATTATTACAAAAAAAAAAAAATCTTGAAAATTATGTATCAAATTTTATTGTCTTCTTGTTTGTTATAGTTCTGCTCTCCTTCAGACCGTCTGCAAATTCTGAATGACCAAATCAATTGATAGTTTGAATAAAAATGTGAAAGAAAAGGCTAAGTGGAGGTATCTAATCAAGGTCTTCAGCTACCTAAGAGGTAGTCATGGAGTGGTCAAGGACAGACTCTTCTCAGAATTGCACACAGAAAGGATGAAGGTGATGGGCCCAAGCTGCAGCAAAGGAATTTCCTCTTAGATATTAGGAATATAATTGGCAGGGACAGTAGTCAAGTAGTGGAATAAGTTGCAAACAGCTTGCTCAGAGAAGCTGTCTTTTCAATGAGATTAAACATTTGACTGGAGAAGGCCTTGACTTACATCATTAAACTCTGAAATATGCCTTCCTTTCAGTCAGCACTAAACCAGGTGATGTCCAGAGGTCCCTACCAACCTAAATTATTCAATAGTTCTGACACTAACAAATCACATCTATTGAAGAGAATTGTTGAACTTTTCAACAAGAATACCTGATAAGCAAACATGATTCTGTATTTCCTATTAGAATTTTGTAGAAGGAGACAAAAAGGAAATATCAGGGATGAAAACATGAAAAACCTAGGGCAATGTCTATAATACTGGAAATAAAAACTAGCTACAATGATTTAAGATGGAATTTCTTGTTTTATTTTCTTTTTACTTTCAGTCTCATCAGACCTTAGGAGTCTGTAAAGTAATTATCTTCATTGGTTCATCTGTCCCAGTTGCTGCATTTCTGTTAGATTGTACCTTTCAACCTTTATAAAAACCTTGTGTTAAAAAATCTTCCTTGAGACACTAATTCTTGTAGTTTTCTGTACACATAGGCTGCATGCATTGTCAAATGAACTTCCTATGTCTTTACATATTTTCCAAAATAATCATCCTGTTTAAGATTTAATGCTTTACCCTCACTACCCAGAATGGTGTTGCTCTGGCTAATACGGATTACAGTGCAGTAGTATCAGATGTTTTCTGCAGACTTCTGACTCCATCAGACACGTGTTTTAAATAAAAGTTACAGTAGGACCCACACCATATCTATTTTCCTTTCCTTAATTCTGTTGTAATAGTTATTCTATCCAAATTTTATCAACCAACAATAAATGTAAAACTTAATTTAAGCTATAACAATTAGATCTAGGTTTGTGATTTTTATCTCTTAGTTATACATTTAATAGTTGATTTAAGCTACACAAATTGCTTTAGATCCTGGAGAAGGAGGAGATGTGTATCTGATAAATCATACCGGGTTTCAGATGAACTGCAAATGTGCTTGGTTAGGAGTTACTGTTATTCAGGTTCCCTGTGGTTTTCTTTACACTAGTAATTGAGCAAATTAGAGATCCAGTCCTATAAACCCTGAGCACATGGAACTTCTGTTTCCAATAGAAACTCTGTTTGCAAGGAGGTTGCTTCTAATCCAGCCAAAACTGAGGGATCAAAAGGAGGAAGGAGAGACAGCACACAGCAACTCTGTCCCAGGAGCAGACTGAAGAGGATGGCCACTCTTTCATAACTTCTCTTTGCCCTTTTCTCCTTGCCTTGGAGAGGGACTGGAAGGGACAGTAAATTATTTCACTCCTTACTCTTCTCATTGTGCTGTTTGTCTTAATCCTCCAGCTAATGTGTGGATGACCTTTACTTGATCTTACCTCTTCTGGCTTCTGTGTCAGAGGATTAATAGCACAACACAGACAGGCAAATCTCATGGGTTCAAGGAAAAGTACTTCTTAGTGGAACCATGTGCCGTTTCTGAAACAGCTCTGAAGGAATCTACTTTGAAAACTAATTTTAGATGTCTTGTAGGTAGGAGAGTACCTCAGGTTGTCTTCATGCTTCACTCTATTCATACTACTTTAACGTCTGCTGACAAACTTATTCCTCACACTTGATTTGCAATCAAGTCCATGAGATACCTTTCCACATTAGGCTGTATCTTATCCCTTGATTCATATACATCTTAATAGAAATGTACTTTTCCAAAATGAGTTAGCTTGAGTGCAGATAGCACAGGGAATTCGAGCCATTCCCAGTTACCTCAATTATTCAGTTTTTGATTCTTGTAAATTTATAGAGGGAATCCTAAGAATGCAATTTTAACTGGCATACCAAAAGGACATGCCAAAAGTGATCTCAAAGCACCTGCATGCTCTGATAGCAAAGCTGGAATAAACAGTTGTAAGACTTTGGTCATACTAGGTGGTCATCTCTTAGACACCTCCACAGTACAAAGCAAGAGGAGGAATTTATATTGTGAAGATACAGCAAATTGCAGCTTCCAGTCAACTACCAAAAGATCTTTAAGCAGGGAGGATTCTTAGATGGAAGTCAGGAAAATGTATGCCAAGGAAAATTCTGCTGAAAGCTTTCCCAGAATTTGTTCTGGAAGGTCTGAGGGCTTCTTTAAGGTTTTAACTGGAAAAAAACTCTGGAGAACTAGCTGAAAAACACAGTTTCTATTTAAAATGAAATGCTGTTTGGAAACTAGGTCTCATAAAAAAAAAAAAAAAACAACAGGATATGGATACTGAGCCAATTCAGAAAAATAATTTATAAGAGTATGAAAAATACCAGATTTTCTCTTTATCAGTTTTTACCTCAAAAGGAAAACCAAACAACTTAAAAAAAAAACACCACCAAGCAAACCGAAAAGCAGATTCCACAGCCAAATACAATTAAGAAAACTGCAAGCTGCATTCATTTTCATAAACTTTAACCTGCATACTAATTTGTGGATACATATGGCATCCTTTATATTTTTGTATTTCTCCCTTGAACTTATGCCAGGTAAGATGGACTCACTTTATGTAAAACAGATCATTGAGCATAGCCCTTCCGCATGCATACATTGATCCTCAAGTTTAATGATGCTGTGTAAGGTAGAGGCAGCCATTCTTACATGCTGCAGATATCTACAAATGTTGACAACCAATATTTCATACTTAAATTATAACTAATTATCTCCTCATGGAACTTACAGATTTCACTGAATTTTCTTCTGTAAAAGAAGAAAATTTTTAATAGTATAATTTCAATGAATTATAAACAATCATAGAATCACTTGGTTGGAAAAGACCTTTGAGATCATTGAGTCCAACTGTACCGGTCCACTATGAAATCATGCCTCTGAACACTTCCTCTGCCTGTCTTTTAAATACCTCCAGAGATGGTGACTCAACCACCGCCCTGGGCAGCCTGTTCCAGTATGTGGTAACCTCTTCTGTGAAGAAATTTTTCCTGATGTTTACTCTGATCCTCTGCTGGTGCAACTTGAAGCTACTTCCTCTCATTCTATCTCCGGTCACTTAGGAGAAGCAACCAACAAACACCTTGCTACTACCTCCTTTCAGGTAGTTGTAGAAATTGATAAGGTCTTCCCTCAGCCCCCTTTCCTCCAGGCTAAAGGACCCCAGTTCCCCCAGTCACCTCTCACAAGGTTTGTTCTCCAGCCCCCTCTCTGGACACACTCCAGAATTTCAATGTCTTTTTTGCAGCCCGAAACTGAACACAGTATTTGAGGTGCAGCCTCAAAAATGCCAAGTACAGGGGCAGAATCACTTCCCTGGTCCTGCTGGCCATGCTGTTTCTGATACAAGCCAAGGTGCTATTGGCCTCCTTGGCCACCTGGGCACACTGCTGGCTCATGTTCAGTCACTGTCAATCAACACCCCCAGGTCCTTCTCTGCCAGGTTGCTTTCCAGCCACTCTTCCCCAAGCCTGTATCACTATGAGAGGTTTTTCTGTCTCAAGTGCAGGACTCTGCATGTGGCATTTTTGAACCTCATACTGTTGGTCACAGCCAACCGATCCAGCCTATTCCGAACCCTCTGTAGAGCCTCCCTACCCTCAAGAAGTTGACACTTCCACCTAGCTTAGTGTCACCTGCTATCTTACTAAGTGTACACTCAATCTCTTCATCCAGATCATTGATAAAGATATTGAATTGAACTAGACCCAGCACCGAGCCCTGGGGAATACCAGTTGTGACTGGCCTCCAACTGGGTTTAACTCCATTTACCACCTTTCTTTGAGATCAGCCATCCAGCCAGCTTTTCACTCAGCAGAGTATGCCTGTCCAGGCCAACGGCAGCCAGTGTCTCAAGAAGAATACTGTGGGAAACAGTGTCAAAAGCTTTACTAAAGTCCAGGTACACCATATCCACAGCCCCCACAGTAACCATCATCTTTAAAATAATACAGGGCATTCAGACCTGTTTGTAATATATACGTTAAGAAATGGTACATATGGATGTAAATGCTAAACTTCAACACGTGCTATTATTTGCTTTCCTCTTATTCCTACATTGAATCTGTGATACTTATGACCACTGCATAGGTCATTGTCCCTTAAAATAATAATCTTCCGGACTTTTTTTTCTCCCAGAATGTATGACATTTCAGAAATGACCCACTTTGCTGTTACTCAGAAATGTCCCGCAAGTTTAAGCAGCAAATGTGTGAACAGCGGTGCTAGTGTGAGTATGGACCTGCAGAGCATGGTACTTGTTCAGATCATGTACCTCATTTCCAGAATATTTAGCCTTTCTTTCAATAGTTCGCATAAGGCTGCAGACGGACAGACCAGAATTTGCAAGAGTGGATCTGCTGATGCCTTTCTTTATCTGTGAATTTTTTTCCCCAAATATTTATCATAATATATAAAGAGTTAGAAAATAGGGTAGGAAGAATCACTTTTGTCTATTTTGAGATGTTATGTTTAGTCTTACATCACAAAACACAAATGCTAAAACAGTTGGCTATTTTGTCACAGCTTTTTATATAGACATAGATCCCCCTATTCCAAAGCACACGGAATTACTGACAAAGTATTTCTAATTTTAAATATTAAAATCATTAATTCTAAGGAAGCTTGGACCTATTGCAGTAACTGAAACCTCTTTTTTATCCCTCAGCTCCCTTTCTTCTGTGAAAAGCATGAGATGAAAACATAGCAGAGAGAGATATATTAATCCAAAATGTACCAGGGGACATCGACACTGAGGTGTTACAGCTTGTATTTGCTTTTGTAGGGAGCGTGCTCTATCATTTCTTAAAGAAAGAATGCTTTCCTATTGCATTAAATTATAAAAAAAATGAGATCTGTTCTTGCAACCTTGAAATCAATAGAGTTTTCCAATTTCTACCACCCAGAACAAAATCCAGCCAAAAAAAATCCTCACTGAGTGTTTACTGATATGAACCTGGTAGAAACTTGTGATGTGCAAAACATTGCCTTATCCTTTCTCTGGAACTGCCTACATGTGGTAATAGACTCACTGAAATAGCTATAAACTGGGAAGGAAAAATTACTTCAGAAAGATATTTTCCTATATTCTGCGCAGACTATTAAAGGCTTAAGAACTCAGTACCAAGCAGATTCTTATTTTGAATGCTGTTCCATAAATAGAAAATGAAAATTCAGTTCACTAATTAGCTTGGATATTTTTTTTATGTATGATGCTGAAGAGCAGGATGTAAGGACAAGTCCTGCAGGAGATTAGATACATGAGCAATAAATCTTGCAGAAGCATCCGAGGGAACTTAGCATACAAGACAGAAATGCGAAAGGCCAAAGAAGCTAAGAGGTTATGTTGGGATATCAGAGTGACAAAATGAAAGAATCTCAAATAAAAGTAGAATAAGTAACAGCCATTATGAGAATGTGAAAATTATCTTAGGTAGCTATAGCTATTAATTAAAAAGTACACGTGATCAATTTTGAATGTGTTCACCTATTTTACTTGAAAAAATAGTCCACAGCAGCCTGAGCCAAAACATAAAATATAGTCTCACTTATTTTCAAATTACAGAAAAAGCATACTTGTTGTGACTTATGATCTATGGAAAGTCATGATTTATGAGATAATATATGAAATCTCATATTTCAGCATAAGACAGTGCTATTTATTGGATAATAATGAGCTAAATAAGAAAGTAAATACAGTGCATTTAAGCATTGCAAATCATCAGGGAGGACGCAAAAGGACAGGACAGGAAGAAGATACTCATTTTATGAAACAGAGGGTTTTTTTACCTATTCTTGTAATTTTATATCAACACAGCTGAAGAACCCCAATTTTTTTGTGTAAACAAAATGACAAAATAAGATGTTTTGTTTGCATTCTGCCATATTTCATTGAGCTTCCTCTCAAAATGTCTTGCAAAGAAGTAAGAGCTTGATATAATGAGTAGTATATACTCCTGTAAGGGACTGTAAGTAAGAATAAATATCTTGTATTGGTTCTAAGGCTGAAGAAGCAGACAATTTCAAATAAATATAGGGGTTGCTGATGTGATACTTAGTTTTACTCATATATAAAATTTCTTTGTGTTAATTAATTTCCATTAGCAGTCTATACTCAATGAATTTTTGGAAGTGCCTTTGTGCAGTCTACTATTTCAACCCCGACAGGCTGTTAACACTCTCTCTAATAAACTCTATGTAGGCATATAAACTACAAGATTTCACAGTTGCCAGCAGCCAGTGGTTTTACAAATGTTCATGCACATGATTAGAAGCAAATGACTGCTTACTGAGCTCTCCATTTTATTAAACTATTCAGCTGATAAGAATTCAATTTTAGAGCCATTATTATTATTATTATTATTATTATTATTGTTACTATTATATACTTAAATTCCAAAACAATGTTTTTATTTAAACAAATCAGAATTAAATTCCAAATCAGAACAAAACAAAAAGATATTTTAACAACTTTGTAAACACAGATATTTAACATGCTATGCTCCTTCAGTTAAAAAAATCTACTTTTTTTCAAGAGAGAGCTTTTACATCCCTGTACACGAGCAAAGGCTATGAATAATCTAAGAGTATCATCTTTAACTGGATTTATTTAGAATGCACCAGAACAAATATAGATAAAGTACCGCCTGAGTTAACTTATATGTCAGATCTGACCTCTATGACTCCGAAGGGATGAAGAGTCCAGATTGAGATGTGTAACTTTTAGCGGATGGATCCCCTAATTTTCTCTTTTTGAGTCTTCTTCTGAACATAGATTGTGAGAGTTTGTATTTTTGTATACGTACATTCTTAGTAACAGCTTTTATACCATTAGCTTCATATCTTGGGTGATAAGCAGAGGATAATGGAGTGACCAGTCCTCTCATTTATTATGCGTTCAGGGAAATGAGAGATGGAATTTATGCCTAAAAATATTCTCATAGGTCATCCCTATTCAACATTACCCCCATGATTATTTGTGCACAAGCTAAAAAAGAATGCATACATTATTCATACTACTTTGTTAGATAAGGTGAGAAAAGGTAGAGTTCTGACCACTTCTATGGACAATGACCATCACTGAATACTTTAGAAAGTCAGGGAAATACATGTATTTGTCTGCTGTGAGAGGTGAGTAGGAAGAAAGTATGAATGTATTCCAAATTTACAAATTAGTGTAAGGTTCATCCCCTGTCACATTTTAAAGGTTTTAGTTTGTGAAGAAAAGCTCTATAATACCCTTTAGCACCTCTCACTCAACGATCCATGATCAAAATTAGAAATAGCTTTGAAAAGTAGAAATCATTCCAGATAAACATGAATACTTTGTTTTGATAAAGTGACAAAACTAGTTCATGAGGAGAATGAAGTAGATGTCATAGATCTAGCACTTATTAAAGGATTTGATATAGTGTCAAATGAAATTCTACTCAGAAAATTAATTCAAATTGGCATGGATATGAACACTGTGACATAATGAAAACTTACTGAAGGACTGCAAACAGTGCAGTGATAAATGGCAATATATTCAGTTGACTTTACAACATGTAAATGAAATGCGGAGATAATACTAAATTCATTTGGGAAGTGTTATGAAAACCTCCAAGGAAAGAGAAATTGTGCAAAAAGAGACTGGGAATTAGTAATACGCATATAAAATGTCAAACTGTTTTGCAGTTCTATAAATTTTACAACCAACAGGAACTGTAATGATCATCTAGTCTGACCTCCTGCATAACAAACTACAGAATTTTAAGAAATAATTTCTGTATAACTTGAAGATGAGTAAGGCTCTCTATTTGAATAATAAATCTAATCTCAATTTTAAAACACATTTCAGGAAATTCATCATGACCCTAGGTACATTGTTTCAATGGCTAATTATCTTTGCCTTTACTAAAAACATTGCACCTCTTATAAGATTCAGAGGTTGCAGCTGAATACATTTGAGAACATGTAACCTATAGCAAGGCTATTAAATAAAAAGGAAATATTGTAAAACACTAAAATGAAAAAGCTCTTGGGATACTGAACATCAGCTTGGAATTTGGTCTTTTTGGTGGCCACAGTGAATTGAACTGCAGAGGTAATAAGTAATAGAGAAAATGCATGATCTCATTTGTGATGTATAGGTTTGTCGCAGTCACTATTTGAGTTCAAATTTAGGTACTTTGGGACCAGTTGCATTTACATTGCTGTTTTAAATTGGACAGGAGTGTGCTTTGAAAGTAATCACTCTGTCATCCTCTCTTAGTTCTCTTTGGTTTGCATAGCAGAGCAATGTCAGAAAACACAACTGGGTTCCCTTTACATAACTCTGGATGGGAAGATGGATTCAAACTCAGGGGTTTTGCATCTGCATAATTAAAGTAATTCCGAAGTTATGTTTCAGAATGAATCCAGTGTGAACATTGAGTACTAAGCACTGTTTTTGTAGAGGTTAATTTGCTGTAGAGGTTAATTCCTCAAATGCCACTCCACCAGCTAATGCAGAAGTTGCTGCAGAAATACTGACCTATTGGACAGAGTTACAAGAAAAGAAAATGTTTATGGATTGAGTGGTGTTTCATTCACATGAACATTATATACATAATTAGATTTTCATCTTGAAAAAGAGGGGGTATTACCATGTGAATCTTTTGGAGGCTACATACAGCAACAATACAGAAAGAATTACTTTGAGTGGTATCTAGAGGGGCAATTTTTTTGAATATCTGTGTAAACTTTCTGACAATGAAGTGTGCTTATGTTGTCGAAATGACTGCTAAGAAAAGGGTGGAGGCTGAAGTGTGTAGGGCAATCAAATCTTGTCTGGACAAAGACACTGTAGGAAGTAATATTTTAGAGTCATGGAAACAAACTGAATTACTAATTAAAAGGGCTCTTTCTTTATCTGTGATTCTCCTGAGTATACAGGTTTGTCATTAAATACTCATCTGTTTGAACACTAAGTGATGGGAAAGTGATAAAGAAAAAGAGTGAATAAAGAGAAATTTAGGTTATAGTAAATGTAAAGAAGTCTAGACCACACATTATTGCCTTTTAGCTTTGAATATTCCTAACCTCTTCTGTTGTCTGTCTTTACCCTGCTCTTCCCCTTCAAAAAGTTTTTAGGCCAGAATTCAGAGCTGTTGAACTAAAATATATCAGCTCGTACCTTATTGCTGCATTATATATAGCATTATCCTGTGTACTACTGCCCCTATTATGCAGAACATCAGAAGATTTTTTTCAGAACAGCAAACAAATCCATCTGAAAATGTGTACTGGCCAATTTTACTGACAGATAAACAGTAGGATCTTAATGCATATCTGGGTCCTTTCCAACCTTGTGATTCTGTGATTCTGTGATTCTGTGATAGTATTTGTTCGAAAGAGGAAGGTGAAATAGCCAGGCTTACTAGAGATGAGCCATGGGGTGGTATGCCAATGTTGGGGTGAAGTCAGTAGCTCAGCTCACATGCATCTACACCAAAGCACACACCATGGGCAACAAACAGGAGGAGCTGGAGGCCATTGTGCAGCAGGATGCCTATGTCTTAGTCATCATCATAGAAACACAGTAAGATGACTCTTATGGCTGGAGTGCTGCAATAGTTGGCTATGAGCTCTTCAGAAGGGATAGTCAAGGCAGGAGAGGCAATGGCATGTCTCTGTATGTTAGGGAGGGTTTCAACTGTACAGATCCTAATAATTATGATGATAAGGTTGAGTACTTATGGTTAAGGATGAGGGGCAAGGCAAACAAGTCAGATATCCTTCTAGGAGTCTGTTATGGACCACTCAACCAGGATGAGGAAGTAGATTTAGCATTCTGCAAGCAGCTGGCAGGAGTCTCCCAATTGCTAACTCTTGTTCTCACGGGGGATTTTAATTTAGCAGATGTCGTCTGGAAATACAACATCATACCAAGGAGGTTCCTGGAGTATGTGGAAGATAACATCCTGACACAGATAGTAAGTGAGTCTATCAGGTGAGCTGCCTTGCTTGACCTGCTGTTTACAAACAGAGAAGGACTGGTGGTTGGAGGCCAAATTTGGCTTAGCGACCATGAAATGATAGTGTTCTTGATACTTGGAGAAGTAAGAAGGGGAGTCAGCAAAACCAATACTGTGGACTTCCAGAGGGCAGACTTTGGCCTGTTCAGAACACTCGTTGAAAGAGTCATTTGGGAGGCAGTCCTGAAGGGCAAAGGGGCCCAGGAAGCCTGGACATACTTCAAGAAGGAAGTCTTAAATGCACAAGAGTAAGCTGTCCCCAGTGTCATAAGACAAGCAGCCTGGCTGAACAGAGAGCTAAACAGGACTCAGAAAAAAGAGGAATATTTACCAGTTTTGGAAGAAGGAGCAAGCAACTCAAAAAGAGTACAGTGATCTCGCCACCATTTATCTTCAGTCTTGGTTGGAGGTCCCAGATGACTGGAGACTTGCCAATGTGACACCCATCTATAAGAAGGGCCAGAAAGAAGATCCAGGGAACTACAGGCTTGTCAGCTTGACCTTAGTACTGGGGAAGATTATGGAGTGGTTCATCTTGAGTGTGCTTACCTGGCAAGTGTAGGTCAGCCAGGGGATCAGGACCAGCCAGCATGGGCTCATGAAGGGCAGGTCCTGCTTGACTAACCTGATGTCCTTCTTTGACCACGTGACCTGGCTAGCAGATGAGAGGAAAGCTGTGGATTTTATTTACCTTTACTTCAGTAAAGCCTTTGACACTGTCTTCCACAGCATTCTCCTAAAGAAGCTGGTGGCTCATGGCTTAGACAGGTATGCTCTTCCCTGGGTGAAAATCTTGCTGGATGGCTGAGCCCAGAGAGTTGTGGTGAATGGAGCTAAGTCACAAGTGGTGTTCCCCAGGGCCCAGTGTTGGAGTCAGTCTTGTTTGATATCTTCACCAATGATCTGAATTGAAGGGCCCAGGCAAATTGTATGAAGTTTAACAAGGTTAAGTGTCAGGTCCTGCACTTGGGCCACAACAACCCCATGCAATGGGGAAGTGTGGCTGGAAACCTACCCGGCAGAAAAGGACCTGGGGATGTTAATTGACAAGTGGCTGAATATGACCTAGCCATGTGTCCAGGTGCCCAAGAAGGCCAATAGCATCCTGGTTTGTATCAAAAATACTGTGGCCAGCAGGGCTAGGGAGGTGATCATTCCCCTCTACTTGGTGCTATTGAGGCCATACCTCCAGTACTGGTTTTAGTTTAGGGCCCTTCCAGACGTTGATGTGCTGAAGTGTGTGTAAAGAAGGGCAACGAAGCTGGTGAAAGGTCTGGAACACCAGTCTTAGGAGGCACAGCTGAGGGAACTGACTTATTTAGTTTGGAGAAAAAGAGGCTAACGGAAGACCCTATTGCTCTTTACAAATACTTGAAAGGAGGCTGTAGTGAGTCCTGTGTTGGTCTCCTCTCTACCTCTCACAAATAGCAAATGGGAGAATGAGAGGAAATGGCCTCAAAATGTGGAAAAGGAGGTTTAAACTAGATATAGGAAATATTACTTCATCCAAAGGGATGTCAAGCATTGGAACAGGCTGCCTAAGTTGTCATCCTTAGAGATGTTCAAAATACATGTAGACGTGGCACTTCAGGACATAGTCTAGTAGGCATGGTGATGTCCTGATGGCTGGACGTGGCAATCCTAGAGATCTTTTCCAACCTTAATGATTCTATGATTTGATTAGTTGTGGACTATGTTCTGGGATTACATAAAGTACTATCTTATTTAACATCATTAGCTATTCTGTCTCCAGGGCTGGAAGCATGAGCTACTTGTTTGGTTGGTTATTCCCATGACGAATCATATGTCATATGAGAATGAAGGTGCTGCTAGTATGAACATCCAGCTAATAACATTGCCCAGGTTCTCCACAGGCGTCTGGAGTTATGACAATAAACTCCATCTGTTTTTCTCAGATAATACTTCACACAGCGATTAAGGACACTAATTGTTGCTAATAGCTAAATATTCATTATCGACACTAAATCTTGGCATAGACTCCAGATGCACCGATCATATCATATTTAGAATTATGTTTTAGAACTAGATGGAGATCATGGAAACAGGAAGAACTGATGTATTGCTAGAGTTTTCATATCCAATATATATTAGAAATATCACAAATATAGTGATATCTTTATTAATTGTTAAGTAACTTGAAAAAATAAGATAATTTAGTGAAAAAATGAAACAGTAGTATACTGCCTCAGGAAGAAAAATATGATCTGTTGCACATGTCTTAAGATACAAATGTTGTCACAAAGAAATCTGCTTTTACTCAATTAAATGCTTATTTGTTGTTTACACAGAATATCCAACTTCATAACTTCTTCCTTCAGGTTGGGTTATATTTTATTTACTCTTTGAGATTTATTTCAACAGTAGGAAGTATTAATATTTACTTAAAAAAAACCCAACCAAACCCAATCAAAACACCTAAAGCAATTTACCATCATCAAGTAGAGGAAATTCCATATCTTTTGTATAGGTTTTCTGAAGATATCTTTTCAACAGCTTTCTCTTACTCAAGTTGTTGCTTTTACAGCTGAGGCCACCAAGGTATCTTCAACTCATAATGAACGATGCTTCTTAAGTAGCAGTAACAGTGAATGAGACATGTTCCCTAATGAATGTTGTGCTTTTCTTTGGAAAGAATAGATGCTTCCATCACTTCAGAGAATTCTGGGGAGTCAGGGGAAGCAAACAGATAGTAAAATTTGTTTTGATGGATAAGCAAAAAAGGTTCCTCCATAAAATACAAAATTGAAGGGCACTTTTAACAGAAGGTAGCTTCCAAACTTAAAAATAAAGGGATAAAAACCTACCATCCATGAAGGCTCTTCTTCTAGAGGAAAGATATTTGAAAGACAAATGTAAAAACAGTAAGAGGAATCAATCAGTATTTGGATACATTAAGCTAGATGCCTACTAAACTAATTTCTGTAGGATCAACCAGAAGTTTTTTAGTGCATGTGTGCAACTGTCCATTATAGGTTCACTATAAGAAAATAGAATATCAAATGTGACAAAGAAAACCAAGCAATTTGAGTCTTAATCGGAATAAACTATTTTCTGCTCAATTTTTCCCCGTATGCCCTTGGGCTGACTGAAAGTCACCTATCAAATATCAGTGACAAGAAGAATAACATGGATTCAAATACAAAGGAGTTGCAGGTAGGAAAGTATACATGCAGTAGTGACAATAGAAGCAAAGAAGCCAGAAATTAACTGAGTGTTAAAACTAGATCACTCTTTCTAAGTGGTAAAAAAAAAAAAAAAGAAGTTTGATATTTTCCGAAAACTGGTAGGACAATTGCAAACAACAGAAAGTCTGAGTGGTATTCATTTTACATCATTTTAGATATCTGCCCAACTTTGGCTTCCTTTTCAGAGACCTGAAAGAAACACATTTAGAAGGCACACTTCATTTAATGCTGAAGTAGAATCTAAAACCTAAAGTGAATCACTCCTTAAAAGTGTTTATTTCTTTCTCAGATTATAAAAGGACTCTAGTTTAGAGAGATTTGCATTTTGTTGAATGAACTTCCTCTTTCATTAGAGCTAAATCAAGGCAAAAATATGACAAATCAGACACTTTTCCTTTTTTCCTATGTGATTCTCAGTAAGTAAATAACCGAAATGTTCGGAGAATAAAATTTATATTTTACTATTGCTTCTTGGGTTCAAATTTTGCAACAGCTGTGGGAACTCCTACAGCTTTAAAGTTAAGCTAAGAAACCGAGATCAAAGAATAGGAACCCTGGTGATGCTTTCTTTGGCTAATACTATTTAGGTTTCCATTTGATCTAATAAGGATTTCTATTCTTACTGAAACATTTGATTACCCCTTAAAGTGTTGATATAGCACACAAACAGACATGAACAATTAAGGAAAAAATACACAGAGTATATAATCTTGTGTTGCTACCTGCAATAGCTCTTTTCATTTTCTATCATTATCAGAAATAATGGTGTTAGTGTGAAAGCATGGACTACATATCTGTACTTTCTTAATAGTTGAAATATTAATACTTTACAGGATTTCGCAATATCATTTGATAGAGTATCTTACATGCTTGTCCTGAACAAAAGGTTCCTTATCTCAGAAAATCGTTATCTAAGGTATTTAATGAAAATAAGTTTATGTTGTACATTGAGGTGTGCGTTTGTGTGTGTGAATGTGTATTCTACTTCAAATGTGATATTTTAGAGGTGATGTTACACGTATGAGACATCTTGCAAGCTTACAATATTTTACTTTATTTCTTTATTACTGAAACTCACAGTCAGAAGTTTTGTAAACTTCAAGGATTCATCTTAGCTGACATTAATAAGAACCACTACCACTCTCCCAGTGGAATGTGCTGAAGGTTGTGCACTGCTTCTTAAAATAATAAGCAAAAGCAGTGGTAAGCCATTCATTCATTTGCTTTTAAGTCAGTATCTCAGTGTGTTTTTCTATCATACTCATTAAGTATGCCTTGACAACACGATATTAACTTCCTCCATTTATGTGTTGCGTACAAAAGGCTTTTAAAAGGACATTACTTGTAGTAATGGAATATATACATTTAGGGGTTTGTTTGTTTGTTTTATCTAAAAGCAAATATTTTTAAGACTTTATTCTATTTATTACTCTCATGGCTTTGAAACAATACAATTTAGAAAGGTGATTAGGAACTGACATAATTGCAAATAATTCGTTAAAATGAAAATTACTCAAGGTAACAGTTCATATAGTAATTGAGAAGCAAAGCATAAATATCTTATTTGTACTATTCTAAATTTCAGGTATCTATACGCTCACTTTTAAGAGTATTGATAAAACTGTGGGTTTATTTACACTGGACATTACATTTGTCCATTGCTACCAAATACAACTGTTACTGACCTTTTCACAGTCACAATAAGGGAATAAAGAGATGGATATTCAGTTTTGTATTAGTGCCTTCACATTGTTCCTCAGACACATCATCTTTTTTGCTTGAATTTTAGCATGGTAGAGATCATTCTGACAGGATTCCTTCACTGGAAAACCCAAATGTCCATTCATGCATTAACATAACTTCATCTTCCTTGTATTGTGATGTCAACCATTATACAGATAGATATCACTCATGTTAAATGATTGACATTTAATGGCTTTCATATTATTCAGACAATGATCTTTAACAAGATATTTAGTAGGACTTTGCAGGAGAAATGTGAATCTACTAGGTTTGTTTACATATTTGGCTTCTCATAGAAAAAATAAGTTGCTCAAGTAACTTGTTTTTTCTCTCTCAAGTAAGAGAGCCCCTAAAGAAACTAGCCTCTCCTGTTGCCATATTTTCGTTTACTTTTGTCCACTTTTGGCCTGGCTTTATATCCAGAAGACCTTGCCTCAAAGGAGTGGGTGGCGTAAGAGAAAAAAATCTATTTACTATTAACTGCCATGTCAAATATTAGATGGAAGTTTTTAAGGAATATTTTAAACTCCCCAGACTACTGCTTGATATCTTTAAGGGAAACCCAAGTATTTCTTGGGCAATCCCTGTTTCCTTTCATCCTGGAATTCCTTTTTCTCCTGTCTCCTGAAAATCTGTGCTTAGTTTCTACAAGTGCAACTCAATCTAGAGCATCTGTTTTGTTTGAAACAGCCAGGGACATAAACCTGTTCAGTGAAGTAAAGAATATTACCTGAAAAGTTATAAAAGTTCACACAACTCTACTCCTCTTTCTGCTGCTACGCAGACAGTTCTTTTATGCAGCCAGATTTATTAACACAGTCAGGGTAAGTGATAAGAAAACCAGTGAAGCTGAAGGCATAGAACAAAGATAACATTATTTAAACGCTGGTCTGTAGTTGGGGAATCATGAACTGCAACAATTGTGAAAGGATTCAGCATGGCCCAACCACTGTGAAGGTGAATTAATTTAAGTTAAAACTCTGATGCAAGTATATAGGATGTAAGTAAGACTCAACCAATATGTAGTTATTTGTTATGCTGTAGCAACTTGGCCATTACTCCAATCTTTATTATTGTCTGTAAAATGCCATGATTTTCTTGACAATAAAGTGTTTAGTATTGTACTGTTAGCATTTTACAACATTTGTGTAACAAAAAGGAAGGAATAAAAAAATTAATTTTAGTCTATTCCTTACCTGTGGAACTTAGATCCTC
Organism: Cuculus canorus; assembly: GCF_017976375.1. Classification (NCBI taxonomy): domain Eukaryota; kingdom Metazoa; phylum Chordata; class Aves; order Cuculiformes; family Cuculidae; genus Cuculus; species Cuculus canorus. Next base: position 47,717,463 of record NC_071401.1, read on the forward strand.
AAAATAAGCTGAGTTTCATGTTCAGATTCTTAGTGGAAATGTTTGAGTTTCTTTGATTTTATTTGTTTGGGTTATTTTTTAATATAGTTATGTTATTTTTCTTAGTGAAGATAGATGTATATATAATGGAGTAAAAATAATCATGGGTGAATATTCGGCATCTAATGTTCAAAGCAGCATTTTTTTTTTTTGCTAAAATTTACTGATATTTTAAACAGAATATTTGTAGTCTCTACATGCATTCTAAGTGCAAATAGCTAGAGAAAGGATAATCCAATGGTTTAGGCCTTAATCTAAGTTATTTCTCTTCTGCCAAAGCCATTGTTTGATAATTTGGCTAATTTACTTAGGTCAAGAAAAGAAAGACTTTTTTTGTGCTTAATTAGAAATTCAAAGCCCAAGTTCTGTGTGCATAGGGGAAGTTTAGCATGTATGAATATTGGTCAGAAGAGTGAGAGCAATGTGCATGGGGTATGCATAAGCTTAGGAAAAAACTACAAAATAAGAAGGCATGTTTAATATCCCATTTTCTTTTTCTAGTGATTCACTGCAGATTGCAGTCCTGAGTGAGATGGCCCTCTGAGATTTGGGTAACAACTATAAATCAAATAATTACTTTAGGTGCAGATATTTAACTTATTCATCCTTTTCAAAATATGTTTCCAGCTATATTCAACGAACCACCACTTTGGGCTGAATGGGATCAAACTGGTATTGCCCTATTCATAATCAGAGGGAAATAAATTACGTAAAGCTGTGGTGACCTAGAAGAAGCAGCAGTTCTAGCAATATGGAGAAATAATGAGATTCAAGGATCATGGAGAGGAAGCATTTAGGTATGTGATACAATAACTGAGTGTTGTGGACTTCCAGTCCCCTAAGGCCTGTGTCCAACTACCTTGGATTAAAAAACAGATTCTTTGTTATGAGCAAGAATAGGAAACAGAGCTTCCATCAATCACTGGAACTTCTTCATGGCATGATACGGAGCCAGGCTCCTTTGTGCTCACTCTTGTTGTAACTCCCATGAAGCCTTCATTCTTTCTAGTACAGTGTGACATATCTCCAAAGGATAGGATGATGGATGTTGGACAATGGGAAGATGTTGAATGATGATATCCACCTTCCATGTCCGTCAACCTCAGTGTGAGCTGATAATGTTCTGATTTAGGAGACTAAATGTTTAGGTCACAGAAAAGATAGATCCTTCTTGCTTCTTTGCAAGGATACTGTACGCCAAAATTCAGTCTTATGTCATGTTACTGCTCTGCCAAATATACAATTGTATTTGTCATCTGCTCTCACAGACCAAAAAGTAATTCTAAAAAACTGTTTGGTGCACAAAATGCTATATTAAATGCTATATTAAAGAATGGTCTGTAAAAAGACTCTAAACAATAAGGATTATCATTTTTCAAGCTTTAGTTTTAAGATGTTTTATTTTAACTTTGTCATTAAATTAATTAAATGAAAAATAATGATTATTATAAAAAAGAGACAAAATGTTCAATTAGTTTATTTTTTTCAGCATTCTGCAGCTCACATTAATGCAGCAGTCCAGCAAGAATAGTTCTAGCTAGTTTAATGAATAATCTGAAAGGAAATTATTTATCTATATGAGCCACACACATAGCTAAAACTCCTCCTGTGCTAGACTTTAAACTTATGTTGTCTTTGCTTTGTTCTTTAGGTGCACACACATACAAAATCACATATTTTTACACAATAAAAAGAAAGTTATAATGGAAACAAGACAGCTCCTTGGAGAGTTGGCCATTGTATCCTCTAGTGGATTAAGAATACTCAATTCCTAGTTCTTTGGAGAAGTATTTTGCAGCCTAGGAGTGTTGCCTCCTGGGGATGAGTGCAAGCGAACTCCTTAAAAAAAAGATTTTTTTTTATTTCTTTCTGCTTTGTTTTCAGTTGAAACTTAGCAAAGGCTAAGTCATAAAGGCTCACCATGTGAAGAAAATGATGAAGCAAGCAAGGAAAAAAAGTAATCCGAGCAAAACAACAGATCGAGCCAGCTACTTTCTGCCTTGTAATTTGTAATAGCAAACTGTGTTTTGAGTTTATTTTGCCATATCACCCTCTATTGATACTCAGGAACTGACTGCTAATTTCCTGTACTGAGAGGTGGAGTTAACAAAATAAGTTTAGAAAATTCTACCGTAAAATCAAAAATATGTGTAACCTTGGCATTATATAATTTACCATACATTGAAACACAGAGGTGTATTTATGTTTTCAAAATAAAAATAACATCAGAGAAGCACAGAACTAAGTGTTCCTGATTCCTATTTTAGCTGATAGTTTGTATTCACATTAAAAATTCTATTTGAAGAAACTTCTTCCACTTTGTATAGCTTACCAGTAGGTTCATACCTAAAATACTATATTTGAACACAGCAAATAATGGCACTATGGAGGTCTTCATGTGTATAGGTTAAAAGTTTACTGAGTGATGCAAAGTCAAGCTTTTAGAACACGGTAATGTAGAGTTTCACTATGGTTTTATTATTATTTTCCCTCATGAAGTAACATTGCTTTCCATGTAAACCACATAGTTTGTTCTTGTTGATGAAAACATGCCTGCTACTAATTCTGGAAGATATATTATGAAACAGGAAAATATATATTACCTGCAGTCACAAATGGTGAGTATATAGACAGTATCAAAATAACTTCTTATAATTAATGAATATTCTTTACCTTCAATGATGCCCATGGTGTGAGGATGACATACGCTTACACTAGAGAATGAACAGGTGAACAGAAAACTTAACAAGAAATTCTTGGTGCTAGACATAAATCCAAGTAAATGAGAAAGTAGGAAAAAAAAAAAGAAAGTAATTTAAAAATCACAGAAGCATCTGACATTCCGTAAAAATGTTATGTATTTAACTCGTCCCTGCTTAACACTATGTTCTGGCTTCCTGGCTGAAAAACCTAAATTAAGAGGCCGGTAAAGACTAAGAGTTCTCCTCCCATTCTACCTATTACAGCTACATTATTAAACTTCTAGTTTATCACAATAGTTTCAAAAGCACTAGATTTCAAAGAGTTTTTGCTAATAACTTTTAAGATATTTTTCATGTGAATGTTAATTGTTTTCATTTTTATCTTTATCACATTTCTGATAAAGTGGGTAATATCAGCTACAAATGCAGCCCACCCACAGTCTTCTGTGCAGCCCTCTGCAAACCTGTGTTGATGGAAATACATTCTAAAACCTACAAATGTCAGTCAAATAAAATATATAACTAGCCTTGATTACTGCTTGTGCTGAATCAATTTCTTTTTCCTTCTGAATAGTCCCTGTATTTATACATACTTATTCATATTTTGTCTAGTGAGAAGGCATCTAAAAATAGTAAACCCCAGAAATACTGATGGTTTCCTTATTAGTTTTGTGCATTTGTATTCATATACATTCTTTTTCTGAAGTCATGATCTTGGAAATCGAATTTTCATGACCTAAGGGAGACAGAAGTTTGTTGTAAAACTATGATTATTTTCAATAAGTATAAACACTACTCCAAATTTTCATTTAACAAGTATAATTTCGGTCATATTTATTTCCAAACACGTGCACCAAGATACGCTGAACCTTTGATTTCCCTGAGAGTTAGCACCCTAAAAATAATATTGATTTTTTTTTAAAAAAGCTAACTGTAATAATTTCTCTCTTCTTCCTCTTAAAAAAACACCCAAGTCTCCTGGGGCAGGGGGAGGGGATATATGGTCAGAAACAGGAAATTGCATTCTTGGTGACCTGGTCTAGGAAGACTTAATGCGTCACAGATATACTTAAAATTATACAATCTGGCAGTTTAATAGGCAAGATTTAAAACGACTAATAGATGAACTTAGGCAGAGGTTACTGAGTGAACATGAAAACATGCTGGTTGCATACAGGAAGAAAGGGAACATAATATTTTCTTAGATCTGGAAAATGGGAATCTTTTTTATATATAAAATATCAGAAGAATATGATGAAGAAATGCAAAGGAAATTATATTTACATGAAAAACTACAAGAGTTTCCAGTTGGATACTGACAGAAATGCCACTGTTAAGCCATATGTCATCCACTGGAAGCTTTCCCTTGAGGAAAACAAAGACTTTAACATTATTAATGATAATAAATTGTGATAGAATGAAACTATGGAAAACAAAACGCATTCAAAATTGTATTCCCAATACAGAAGGAAAATATTGGTGTTAGACAAGATATTCATAATACTTCATCTGGAAGACTTTATAGAGCTGATCACGTGTCTTAAGACAAGGCTTACTCCAGTTTTGACGTAAAGGCAGGTTAGGACCATGATCAGGAGTGTCGTCACAGCAATTGTAACAGAGCACTGTCAAGTAACATACATTGGCGGCAGAATTGTATAATGACAGGAAATCAGTAGGAGATCATTTGTGTTTACTAGATCTTAGAGTATTAAAAACAAAAAGCAACTGATTAGGTGCTTGGATTAGTAGTGCAGGTCATAAAAAATCTATGCTTCCCTGTATGTAGTCAGGAAATTGAAGAAAATTTGGACTTCCATTAATAACTCCATGTACTAATTCCATACATGAATTTCAAGGAGGATGAAACTAAGGTGCTGTTTAAGCTAAATGAGAAGTGGACTAAAGATTTTAATGTCAAGTTGCTGTTCAGTTGAACCATCTTTGACCTGTTATTTTAGTTATCTGCGTATAAAACATGTTTTGGCAGACAGACATGTTTTTTTCCAATTTCTTTTACCTTGTTTTTAAAAATGGCTTCCAGACTTATTATCCATATTTTTCTCAAGTCTTTATACTTTTATTAATAGGATCATTATAGTCCCTTTTTTCCTTACCCTGTCCTCTACTTTCAATTTGAACCTCTCTTTCAGATCCTTTTTCTTTTTTTTTTTGTATTTTTGCCTGTACTTTACCTATATTTTATCTACATTTTATCTGTATTTCCTCACTATGCATCTTTGTTATTTTCATTATATTATTTACCAGGTTGATAGCTGGTCCACCTTCTACGGTTGCCCTCCCTGTATTACAGATCTCATGGAAAGTGAATTGTGCAAGCATTCTTGTATTTTCCCATGGCTTCCACAGCAGGCATGTACCCAAATTTGTTCTTGCACTGATACATGCACTTAAAAATAAGCAGACAAATGTCTTCCATTAGATATATGACAGCTCAATTAACAGGCAATTATTCAGATTGCAGTTTATTTTCATTCTTAGAAGGAATCAGCATCACAATGAAATTATATATCGCCTTTCAAGTAAACATAGACTGTCTGCCAAATCTGTCTTGCATAAAGATAATGCCTAGAATTTAATCTATCATTTTTCAGCTTTCAGTGGGTTTAGTATTTACATTAATAATAGCAGCTGCATTTGGTGAGAGCTCAGTTTCAATTTTGAACTCTTTTTACTGAATTCTTCAAGCCCTTGAAATGGTGGACTCAAGATTCTCTCTAGAAAAACAAGATGCATTCTGTGATCAGAAGCAATCTTCTGCCATAGGTAATCTATGACTTCCAATGTTTTTTGGTTTATTTTGCTGACCTTTTCTTTAAGATTGTTTTTGTTTACACAGAAATTAAAATCCTCCTTGACTGGGTGAGTTCTCAAGTACTTCCATAAAATACACCAACAAACTTGAGAAATACAGACTCTTCCTGCAAGGAAATGATGATGATTAGCAGAAAAACAGATCTTAAAGGTGATTACGCTTTTGACCACAGATTCACAAAACATAAGCTTTCACCTCCTGCCATAAAAGGGCTCATAACTGAGCAAAAATGAGAAAATACTATTTAGAGGCTGTTTACAGATGACAGTGTAGGTAGGAGAGGATTTTTGTGCAAATGATGAAGAAAAGAGCTGACGGGCTTGCAGCTGCATGCTCTAAACCCATTCCTGGTTTGGAAAAGTCTGATTTTATTTCCTTTTTTTCTGTGATAAATAGTTTTTAGTCTACTTTAATGCAGTCTTGAAATACACATAGTATAAACATAATCTGTAGAGAAAGTTTGTTCATAAATACAAGCACTGATCTCCTTCTGACCTTCGGTAAGAGAGCAAGCATTATTCAACTAAACACCTTCCTGTTTCTGATATTGATAGATTTGTAGCTTCCAAACACAAAATGCATGCTTAAGTTCACAAATTAATGCATCTGATCTTGTTTACAGCCTCTACATGATTGAGAGAATAGTGTATAACACCAGAATTTTTTTTATTTTATTAGTGGGTAGTGTAAGATCTTTGTGACTTTCACCTCAGTTAACAGATTGCAGACATTCTCTAAGAATTTTAATGTCTACTTATTTATTTATTTATATTACTACTGAAAAAAGAGTTATTCCAAGGAGTTATTTTATTTAGTTGGTCTTGCACTTTTCAGACTTATAACACTGAAATATTTCTAGGTTGTTTGTCCCTGCGTATATGTCAAACTGAACATGTAAATAATTTGGTGTCTAAGATTTGTTAAGTGCATGTGACAAAATTAATGATCATAACATTCTTTTGTCTTAAAAGACAAAGATTTCTTTGAAGCTGTCAGTACTTTTGAGTGCAAATATGAGACAATCAGAAAGACTTGTTTCATAGAAGATTGATACCAAGCAGGCCAGAGGGGAGTTTTTGTACAGTGTCTGGATTAAAACTCTCTCTCCTTAAAATATTTTGGTTTATTAGGTTGAAAAAAACCCATTTACGTTGAAATTATTTGTTACATTATTTAGTTGGAAAGCTATAAAAATATCCAAATAAAGCTTGGCAGATGGTGAAGAAATCAACTTCTGAGAAGTTACTAACCTATCTACGGTTCAGAATGAACAACTGGGTTTTGAGACCTCCACCCCACTCTCACCTCCAACTAATGCCAACAAAAGCAGTGCAATAACCTCTGGCTGGCACTGAAATGTCTTAACTGCCTCCATTTCTCTGAGTTACTCTGAGGAAGAGCACATCTTGTCCTAATACACTGAATTGTTTCCTAGTATCTGCCTAGTTAGGCATTATGCCAGTATATCGAAAGATAGCTCTGGGTCCTTATGTATACACACCTATATGACTGTGCACTCAGAAATTTAATCTCAGAAATATTTCTGTGTACATCTGAAAATGAATGAAAATATAACAGTAGAATTTTCTAAAAGGTTCATTTAAAAGACAAATCAGTAGCTCTTTCACATAGTGTTTTGTCACTGGAAGACAAGCTATGGTAAAGGTTGATTTTGTAAAGTAAAAAGTTGAGGCTGCATATAAAAAATGTCACAGGAGGACCTACATTTTGCATAGAATTTCAATATATTTTTCTTTTGCCTTTCCCATACTATAACCATCAGTCTGATGCCTGTATGCTTCAAGATGTGAGGCACTGGAACAGGTTGCCAAAGAAGGTTGTGGATGCCTCATCCCTGAGGTGTTCAAGGCCAGGTTGGATGGGGCCTTGGGCAGCCTGATCTAGTGGGTGCCCTTGCCCATGGCAGCAGGGTTTGAACTAGGTGATCTTTAAGGTCCCTTCCAACCTTGACTCTTCTATGATTCTATGAAAATACTTGGTGTTTCAGATACATACCCATAAACTGAGAGATTTAAATAGAATTTTTTTTTTTTCAGGGAGGTATAGCATCCAAAACATTAGGAAAATTTACAACCGGGACCTCAACAAAGAAACAGAAAAAAATGAAAAGTTGAGGGAAGGATGAGAAAGCAATGGCAACACAAGGACAATAATGACGTTGAAATTCTCAAAAAATGAAAAGCTACTTAGATGATAGGAACAGAAAAACATGCAGTAAGCAGATGGTGAGAATGAAGTGAGAACTAGGGCAACAAAAGTAAACTCTGAAAGAGAGGAGTGGGAAAGAAAAACGGTATGAGAATAAGTGGTTAACAACAGGAGAGAAACGGGTCAAAGATAAAGACTTGCCATGCCAGAAGAGGACACCAAGAGAGAGAAAAATGAATTCCAAAACATTCTTTTGGGAATTAAGCTCAGTTTTCAGAGAGGTGTTAAGTTTAATCGAGGCTATCTGCTTAGATCTTCTTATGCATTTCTTAAAATGATCCACATGTTTCATTCATGCTTTGGAATAACTACCTTTTTCTCGTATTTAATTGGTAAATGGCTTCTAATGCTTATTATGTCGCTTTAATTTCCTCTCAAATATATCATATTTTGTTAGTCTAAAAGGGAGGAGTGGGAAGGAAAATGGGGCATATTTACCACATCAACATCGTACAAGAAAGGCAAAGTTAGTGATGGTAGATATTTTCAATGTTTTCCTATCAAATTAAATCCCAGAATATGAATAGGTGATTTTGGGTGAAAAACAGAAGAGAAAGTGTAGCTCATGATGGAGCAAGCCTCTTTGACAGTAATAGAGTGGAACACTTTAAAAGGTGAAGACAAACAAGAAAATTATTGCCTGTTTCTGCTCCCGAATGCACTGATATTTAAATGATGCAGACTCTGAAATTGTTGCCTGTGAACTTTTTAGAACTGGATTCTGTTCAGTCTTTGGCTTCCAAAAGAGAGGATGAAGACTGCTGGTTTTGGCAGAGCTCGTGACCCCTTAACAACAGCTGTCCATGTAGTGCTCAGATACACTTCTGTTCCTAACATAAAAATGGTGTTCTGAGACCACTTAGTGTGGGCTGAGTTCATTAGCTTGCCACAAAAGGAATCAGTGTCAAATTTCTGAAAGCATTTCTTCTTAATCCATTTGCAACTCACAGCAGAGTCTTCCTACTATTGGTTGGAAACTGTAGAGATAAATATTACTCCTTAAACCTCAGTCTAGTGCATGATTAATATCCCTGAATTCAATGGGATTAAATAAAAATCATGGAAGTGTCAAGATGATTTTCTATACCTGTTTGAGTAACTTACATATCAGTACAAGAAAGATAATTTTAAATCCATTGCTATCAGATATTCTTATTCTTCATACAGAGGAAAAACAGTTTTGTGGTCAGAGAGAACACATGTAAGAAAAATCCTGAATGTGTTACTTATGGGGGCTGAGCACTGAGATAGATGGTGGTAAGCTGCCTCAGTCTTTCATTGCTTATTGTAAAGTGCATGTCACCTAACTATTCTCCAGCTCAGTGATTAGAGAATTATCTAAAGCTGCTGCAGATGTGAGTTTAAATCTCCTCAGGGTCAAGAATGAACTGTACACTGGTCTCCCACTTTTTTGGTGATTACCATGTCATTATAAAGCACACTTCCCACACCACATACATCCCTCCCTATGTTCTTCACCCACCACCTCCAATCTACTGTCTTCCTCCTAGATGTCCAGCTTTACAGGAGTTTTCCAGCCCAAGGGCCTAAAGTGGTACCTAAACAAATACCTCAAACATTTAGAAAAAGGATGCTTTTGGTTATCCTCGTTACTAGCGTTTTCTAAGCTACCCTCCCCCAGTGCTGCATTCCTTGAACCATCCTTTGAAAACACCTCCTTCCTTAAATGTACTGTACTTCTGGGCAGAGTTAATCTGGATAGCTTTGCATTCCACTTTTAAAGACATGCCTGCCCGCCTCCATATGAAGAGTACTCAAACTCATGCATAAATTCCCTTTGCCATCCAGTTTCCCTTCCTACCAGCTATTCTGATTCCAGAATCAGAAGCCTGATTCTTTCTCTCTCCAACAAATAAGAATTTGTCTCAGAAAAGTAAATTTCAGTGCCAGAGCCTCACCCTTAACATTAGGTGGTGCAGCTGTTTCTTTCACAAAGCTGAGATTCATGGGTGGTAGGATTCAGGGTTAGAAACAAGGTTTCCTGCAAGCACACAAACTTTTCATAAAATTAAAATTTAGTTGCATTTAACTATGTTACTAGTAGCTTTATGTGATTTCAATGTAATTGTCCAAAATTCATGTTTCTCTTGAGGTCATAAATATGTTCTACGGATTTATTTCACTAATTTCTTGTTACTTAAACTGTCTCCTAAACTCTTCAGCACTGAAAATAATCTTTATTACCTTTTCAATCCTGTCCATCTTCATTATCTCTTTCTCTATACATTTATCCTTAGATTCTTCTTTTTCCTTTTCCCATTCTTCAACACCCCCCACCCACCCTCACACCGCCCACCACTCCTCCCCTATTTGATATTGACATTTCAGTTCCCTTCTTGGAATTGATTGCCTTTGGCTACTCTTCTAAGCCTTTGCTCATCTCTCCCTGGAGAAAAGGAGTAGGATGGGGCTTAAGCTTAATAGCTGGCAGAAAAAAGGAGTATAGATATTGCATATCTTTCTTTCAGCTGATGACTAGAGAGAAGAAGCCAGAGATATCTGCTGAGAGGTGTATATGCAGAAAGAACATCTGTTCAGAAGCTTGACACTAAGCTGCTGAATAGATTTTCTTTGCAGACTTCCTAGGGTATGCAAGGAAACCAGAGAACAAGTTGAAAGGGAAACTTCTGTCTGTTGCATGTCACATGGATGGGCATAGGAAATCTACTGGCAGGTATTAGTCATTTTTCATCATCTCTAGAAAGTTTTAGGAAAAGATGCTTGTTCATTTGATTTTTCTTTAGCTGCTGTGCTTAACTACGAATGCATTTCCCCCTCATTTGCTGAATATTAAATGCAGTGGTTTTCTTCCTTGTTGTGCAACCCCAACATTTGTTTCCCCTTTCACAATTGTATGCCACAAGACCAAATATTCTGACATCAACTTTAGTCTATCTGCAAACATAAATGTTTTAAGAAGCCTAGAAAAAAACCAAATGAAAATCAAAGATCAGTTTAGTGACAGACAGGTCTGATATATTGAAACTTCATCTATAATGCCTGAGATCTGTTTCTGATTCTTTCCTCGCCCTCAGCCATAAAGTGAATGTTTTTTCCATATTATAAAAATAATTCCCAATTTGTTTAGTCTGAATTTTTGTTCTCAGCTCTCAATGAATATTCCATGTGATTAGTGTTTAAAAATAAAGAAAGGAAGGTCTTTAACTTAGGGAAGAACTGTCTTTGTGCTCTGTAGCCATGAAAATGAAGGATTTGCATACTAAAATGTCTTCTTGTGTACAAATCATGCAAATTCCTCAAAACCATTTCCCAGGAACAGTTTTCTAAATTGCATCTATTGCAACAGGAAAGTGTAACATCTGCACCTGAAACCAACCTTTGTCTAAGCATAAGAAATCAGAAATACTTCTCTAAAACCAGAAATAACTCTCTTTCCTTTCAGTAGCTCTTGGACAGCTACTGAATTCAGAGAAACCTGAATTGTGGACAATTACATTGACAATCACATAAAGCCATCGGTACTATAGTTGAATGCAATTGCACTTTAGTTGTATGACAGCTTTTTGTCCTTTTCTTATTTTCTCCAATCTCTTTGTCCCTCCCTTAAAAGTAGATGTCTAGGTTTTTTGGCACTTCATAATTTTCTGCAAAGCTTTTCACTTTACTTTATATGGGTCTTCTGCCACTTATGAGCTTATTTTTTATGTGATTTTTTAAATAACCAAGGTAAATAATATTTATGCATAATAATGTGTTTACATAGCAAGGTTTTGGTAAGGGTGGGGGGGGTGAGAAGCACTCGGGGTGGCTTCTGTAAAAACACGCTAGAAGCTGCCCTTATGTCCGATACAGCCAATACCAGCTGGCTTCAAGATGGACTCATTGCTAGCCAAGGTCAAGCCCATCAGCAACAGTGGTAGCACCTCTGGGATAGCATGTTTAAGAAGAGGAAAAGTTGCTGTGCCACAACAATTTCAGACGGAGAGAGGAGTGAGGAATGAGAATAAGTGAGAGAAAAAACTCTAAGTCATCTAGGTCAGTGAAGAAGAACGGTGCTCCAGGTGAAGAAGCAGATTCCTGTGCAGCTTGTGGTGAAGACAACAGTGAGGCAGGCTGTCCCCTTGCAGCCCATGGAGGTTAACAGTGGAGCAGATGTTCACTTGCAGCCCATGGGTGACCCCACACTTGGGCAAGCAGATACCCAAAGGAGGCTGTAACACCATGGAGAGACCTCCCTGGACTGGCATCCTGACAGGGCCTATGGACACGTGGAGAGAGGAGCTTGCACCTGCAGGTTGCCTTGCAAGATTTGTGACCCCATGAGGGGCCCAGAATGGAGCAGTCTGTTCCTGAAGTACTGCACTCTGTCAAAAGGAACTGTGCTGTAGCAGTTTGTGAAGAAATGTAGCCTTTGGGAAGCACTCATGTAGGAGTTCTGGGAGGATGATCTCCTGTGGGAAGGACTCCATGCCGGGGCAGGGGAACAGTGTGAGGAGTCTTCCCCTTAAGGAGAAAGAAATGGTAGAAAAACTGACTGCAAACCCCAGCCCCCTTCCTCCTTGGCTACTGGGAGGAAGGAGGAGGTAGATAATTTATGAGTAAGGTTCAGTCTGGTAAGAAGGGAGGGGTAGGGAGAAAGTGGTTTAAGATTTAGGTTTGCTTCTTATTATCCTACTCTGATTTGACTGGTGATAAATCTAACTATTTGCCCAAAGTTGATTCTCTTTTGCTTATTATGGTACCTGGTGAGTGATTGCTCCCTCTCTTTATATAGACCCATGATCCTTTCATTATATTTTCTCTCCTCTGTCCTGCTGATCACTGCATAGTAATCTATTGTAAAACAAGTATATGTGTTGATTTTTTTCAAGTCAAATATTAGCTTAAGCTTTCATTCCAGCCCCAACACTGAGCTCTGAGAAACACCACATGTAACCCACCACCAACTAGGTTTTACTCTATTCACCACAGCTCTCTGGGCCCAGCCATCCAGACAGTTTTTTACCTAGTGAAGAGCATAACTGTCCAAGCCATGAGAAGGCCATTATTTTTCAGGAAAGTGCTTTGAGAAACAATGTCAAAGGCCTTACTAAAGTCTAGGTAGACTACGTCCACAGGCTTCCTACCATCTACTAAATGGGTCACCTTGTCATAGAAGGAAATCAAGTTATCTAAGCAGGACTTTCCTTACCTCAACCCACACAGACTGGGTTTCACTAAGCTTGCAGATGACATCAAGTTGTGTTGGAGTCTTGATCTACTTGAGGGAAGGAAGATTCTACAACTGGACCTGGACAGCCTGGGATGATGGGCTGAGGTCAGCAGTATGAGTTTCAACAAGGCTAAGTGCTGGGTCCCGCACTTAGTCCAAAGTACCCCACGCAATACTAAAGGCCTGGGGAAGAGTTGCTAGAACCCTGTGCAGAAGATAGGAACATGGAGGCGTTCACCAAAAACTAGCTGAATATGAGCCACCAGTGTGCTCATGTATCCAAGAAGGCCAATAGCATTCTGGATTGTGTCATAAATACTGTTGCCAGGAGGACTTCCCACAAGTCCCACAACATCCTTGTCCCCAAAAACATCCTAGTCCCCACAACATCCTTCTCTCTAAATTGGAGAGAGATGAATTCAATGAGTGGACAGTATGGTGGATAAGAAACTGTTTGGATGGTCGTATTCAAAGAGTAGTGGTCAATGGCTCAAAGTCCAGATGGAGATCCATGACAAATGGTGTCCCTCAGGGGTCTGTACTTGGATCGGTGCTGTTCAATATCTTTATCAATGATACTGACAGTGAGATTGAGTGCACCCTCAGCAAGTTTGCAGATGACACCAAGCAGAGTGCTGTAGTTGCCACACCAGAAGGACAGGATGTCATCCAGAGGGACCTGGACAGATTGGAGAAGTGGGCCTGTGAGAACCTCATGAGGTTCAGCAAGGCCAAGTGTAAGTTCGTGCACCTGGGTAGGTGATATCCCCATTGCACCTAGGCAATCCCCATTTTCAGTATACGATGAGGGATGGCGTGACTGAAAGCAGCCCTGCAGAGAAGGACTTGGAGGTGCTGGTCGATGAGAATCTCAACATGAGCCAGCAATGTGTGCTTCCAACTCAGAAGACCAACTGTACCCTGGGCTGCATCAAAAGAAGCGTGGCCAGCAGGGCGAGGGAAATGATTCTGCCCCTCTACTCCTCTCTTGTGAGACCTCATCTGGAATCCTGTGTCCAGGTCTGGAATCCTCAACATAAGAAGCATATGGAGCTGTTGGAATGGGTCCAGAGGAGGGCTACAAAAATGATCAGAGGGCTGGAGCATGTTCCCTAAGAGGATAGGCTGAGAGAGTTGGGCCTGTTCAGCCTGGAGAAGACAAGGTTCCGAGGAAATCTTATAGCAACCTTCCAGCACCTGAAGGGGGCCTACAAGAAAGCTGGAGAGGTACTATTCATAAAGGCCTGTGGGGATAGGACCAGGGGGAATGGGTACAAACTGGAGAAGGGCAGATTTAAACTGGACATTAGGAAGAATTTCTTCACTATCAGAGTGGTAAGGCACTGGCATAGGTTGCCCGCAGAGGTTGTGGCTGCCCCATCCCTGGAGCCGTTCAAGGCCAGGTTGGATGGGCTCTTGGGCAGCCTGATCTGGTGGGATGTCCCTGTCCATGACATGGGGCTTGGAACTAGATGATCTTTAAAGTCCCTTCCAGCCTTAACTATTCTATGATTCTATGACTTGGAAAATGATTGTGCCCTCATACTCAGTGATGGTGAGGCCACAGGTCAAATACTGTGTGTGGTTTTAAATCCCTCACTATAAGAAAGAAATTGAGGTGCTGGAGTTTGTGCAAAGAAAGGCAGTGAAGCTGGTGAAGGGTCTGGAGCACAAATCTATGAGGAATGGCTGAGAGAACTGAGATTGTTTAGTCTGGAGAAAAGGAGGCTGAGGGGAGACCTCAACGTTCTTTACAGCTACCTGAATGGAGGTTTTAGTGAGTCAGGTGTTGGTCTCTTCTCCAAAGAAACAAACAATAGGACAAGGGGAGATGTCCTTAAGCAGCACCAGGAGAGGTTTAGATTGGATATTTGGAAATTATTACTTCACTTAAAGGGTTGTCAAGTATTTGAACAATCTGCCCAAGGACGTGATTACATGTCTATCCCTGGAAGTATTTTAAAGAAGTGTAGACATCGTGCTTAGGGACATGGCCTAGTGCTGAACTTGGCACTGTTAGGTTCACAGTTGGACTTGATGATCTTAAAGCTCTCTTCCAGTGTAAAATATTCAGTGATTATCTGATTCAAGGAAAATTTTAAACTTACTGCTGGAAAGGTGAATATACATTATTGACATCTTGTAGGAGTAATGTTTCTCGTTTGCCCTGACCAGAAGCTAACTGAGTTCATATGGTGGCAACAGTCTCAGTTTGCTCAGGCTGCATCATTCCAGGATTAGACAAGAGGAACTTCAAATATAAACAGGGCAGAAATGCTGAACTAGTTCAGAGATATATGTGATGGATGGCAGGTAACTATTCCTACTGCACAAAGGCACCATGCTTCAGAATGAACGTGGGTTAGTCTGAGATTTTATGCAAAATAAGTAGTTGAGAGAATTGTATTTGTAGCTGTCATGGTATTGGGTATGCTGTCGGATACAGGCACTTCAGTGACAAGACACAATATTGTGAAAGGTAGTAAGGTGATAATGGGAGTGAATTTTGTTCATTAAAAACTTCATCAACTTGCTTTGAAGTCAAAACTTGTCTCATATGGGCTTCAAAGAGTTGAACGAAGTCTGATGTATTCTTATTAATAATGAAACAGAATAAACCTATACAAAATTTTCAAATAGAGAAACTGGAAAAAAAACCACAATCTGAATAAATATTTCTATATATTAGTTGTCTTGGTTCAGAAAGATGCTCAGTTTGTAGAGACAGAACAGAATACACTAAAAAAAATTACATGTAAGAAGAAATAGCAGTTTCTTTTTTTTTTCAGCACTTAAGAGTAGTTGATTTTTTATACATAGTATCACACAAATATTATGAGAATACAAGAATCAAATATATATTTGTAGTCCTGGATGTGGATGAGATACACAAGCAATACCTGCCATATGGCACTTCTAGAAAATATCGTTACATTTAATCATGCAAAAAATACTGCTGTTGTAAAAGTCACAAAAAAATAAAGTAATCCTCAAAAAAATAAAGTAATAAAGTGACCTCTGCCAGCAACCTACATTCAGCCACATCAACCCCAAAATATTGAGTGTATTGATTAGGGAATTGGTGGCAGTGTAGCACCAAAACTGTGCCAATTCCTTGCATTCCTTTCCAACAGAAACATTTTGGGTCACTCTCAATACATCTCCACGAAGGGACAGAAACTGTAGAAGTTAATACTCAATGGGAAACTGTTATGTGTTTATACAGTCCACTGATGTGCTTTCTCCCACAATACCAGTTATTTAGCCCTGATCACCTCTTTTCAGAAATTATTACAGAACTTCAGAGAAAAGTGAAAAGAATGATGAGGAAATTGAGGGGAAAAATTGGCAGAAAAATCTGAGTGTTGTTTTGGAGATGGAGAAGCTGCAAGTTAGAGAAAATAACTCCTATTGACTACTTTGGAATTAAAAATCGTTTCAAGGTGGGGTTTGTTTTTTGGTTTTGTGGGTTTTTTTTTTATTCTAAGTACCTTTCATTGGACTTCTTCACAAATTTACTAATTTATTCATAATAATAGCAAACTATATAAAGAATGCAGAACAGTATATTCCATTTTCCTGTCTGTAAACACTTTAGAAGTTCAATGAGACAAAGAACTGTGAATTCAAAAATATCAGAAGATGATAGCTCTTAAAATATCTATAAAATGTGTTGCCACATCATGATTCTAAAGTCAAGTATTTAACCAGACTCAAAACAATCGGATATTTGTAAGAACAGTAACAGTTAAAGGTGGCAGTTTAATACTGTTAAAATCTTCCAAAATAGGAACCTGACATCACCTTTCATGGCTAGTCTTAATCTTAAATATTAAGAACTACATTTGGACGTATAAAGAGGGGAAGGATATTGGGAAGTATACACATCTATTATGGAATTCTTGTACTTTTTTCCATGTTAGTACTGAAGAAGTCAAAGCAACAGAAAGGATTGTGTATTTGAATCAAATTTAGAGATTCAGTAGCAGGTACATACATGGCAGCAATATTCTTACTTATACCGTTTCTTAGGAGAAAACAGTCAATAACAAAGGTTCTTTCAAACTGTTTGGTAGGAAAGCATCCTTAGATGTTAAGAAGAATCTCTAAAAACTAATTTGTATATATTAAAATATTTTAAAGTTAAACCATATGATTTCTTTCACTGGAGCTGTTTTAAGAACAATAATAATAGTTTCTAGACAATTAGAATGTTACTAGTGAATGTATTATTTGTAAAAATGTATGTAAATTAATATTGCACATATATGAATCTACTGTCCAAAGCTGACCTTTTCCTCATAAATTCCATTGAGATCTCATAACGTTCTGATTGGTATTTAGTTTGTTAAGGTAGCAGCTCATCTAGCCCCTACCCTATATGTGTGTTTTCTTTTTTTTTTCTCTCTTTTATTTTTTAAACTCGCATCTCTAGTGGTCTACCTGGCTCTTATGACTACTTTGTTTTGTGTCTAATAAAGCAGCAAGCAAAATGTCCATGCCAATTTATTACTCATGGAACATGCAACCAGAGATTAAATGTGAAAATGCTCACATTCTTTTTATACAGGTGTCCCGTTGTCTTAGACTTTCTGAATTATTGTTGGGTTTTGCCCCACTGAGAATAAAAAGTAGGGTTCAAACTTGAGTTAACTGTTGGGATGTGCGTGCTATAGCCAGAATGCAGAAAAGAACCTGTCTCTGTGGACACCTCAATTTAATTTTTATAGGATTAATGTAGATAATAATGAAAAAATAATCTTATTTCTTCCTCCTTTTTTGCTTGAATGGATAACTTCTAATAAGAATTCAACTTTAGAAAGTAGGAAAATTATGCATTAAGGTTTGCAATAGCAATATTTTTAAGAACAAGCATTATGAATATTTGAATTTTTGCTTTTATATTTATATTTACAATTTCCCTGTATTTTAATTATAAATAGTTGATGTATATGTTATCTTTAAAATCTGCTGGCATTTTGTTAGAGTAACAGTGCTGGACTGTCTTTAATCTTCTTGTTACTGTAGAAAACACTTTTCTTTAACAGCTTGTGGCAATAGAAACAAAGAAAAAAACTCCAACCCACTAACAAACATAGAGAAATGAAGGGTTTTTTTCCAAATCCATGCAATTAATTTTTCTCAAAGACTTGCTCAAACTAGCTTTGTAGGTCATGAAAAGAGGAATGAGGCGGTTAGAGACTTGCTTGCCCAGCTAGACGCCCACAAGTCTATGGGGCCGGATGGGATCCACCCAAGAGTATTGAAGGAGCTGGCAGATGTCCTTTCTAAACCCCTATCCATCATCTTCCAGAGGTCCTGGCTGACTGGGGAAGTTCCACTAGACTGGAGGCTGTCTGATGTTGTGCCCATATACAAGAAGGGTTGCAGAGAGAATCCGGGGAACTACAGGCCTGTCAGTCTCACCTCAGTGCCAGGGAAAGTCATGGAACAGGTAATCTTGAGTGCTATCATGAAGCACATGCAAGAGAACCGGGTGATCAGGCCCAGTCAACATGGGTTTACAAAAGGCAGATCTTGCCAAACTAACCTGATCACCTTCTATGACAAAATGACTCGACTGCTGGATGGGGGAAAGGCTGTGGATGTAGTCTTCTTGGACTTCAGTAAAGCCTTTGACACAGTTTCTCACAGCATTCTGCTTCAGAAACTGTCAGCCTCTGGCCTGGACAGGAGCACACTCTCCTGGGTTGAAAACTGGTTGGATGGCCGGGCCCAGAGAGTGGTGGTAAATGGAGTTAACTCCAGCTGGAGGCCAGTCACAAGTGGAGTTCCTCAGGGCTCAGTACTGGGTCCAGCTCTGTTCAATGTCTTTATCAATGACCTGGATGAAGGCATCGAGTGCACCCTCAGCAAGTTTGCAGATGACACTAAGCTGGGAGGAAGTGTTGACCTGCTGGAGGGTAGGGAGGCTCTGCAAAGGGATCTGAACAGGCTGGACTGCTGGGCCGAGACCAATGGGATGAGGTTTAACAAGGCCAAATGCCGGGTCCTGCACTTGGGGCACAACAACCCTATGCAGCGCTACAGACTGGGGAAGAATGGCTGGAGAGCTGCACGGAAGAGAAGGACCTGGGGGTGCTGGTTGACAGCCGACTGAACATGAGCCAGCAGTGTGCCCAGGTGGCCAAGAAGGCCAACAGCATCTTGGCTTGTATCAGAAATGGGGTCACCAGCAGGTCCAGGGAGGTTATTCTCCCTCTGTACTCGGCACTGGTGAGACCGCACCTTGAATACTGTGTTCAGTTCTGGGCCCCTCACCACAAGAAGGATGTTGAGGCTCTGGAGCGTGTCCAGAGAAGAGCAACAAAGCTGGTGAGGGGGCTGGAGAACAAGTCTTATGAGGAGCCGTTGAGAGAGCTGGGGTTGTTTAGCCTGGAGAAGAGGAGGCTGAGGGGAGACCTTATTACTCTCTACAACTACCTGAAAGGAGGTTGTGGAGAGGAGGGAGCTGGCCTCTTCTCCCAAGTGACAGGGGACAGGACTAGAGGGAATGGCCTGAAGCTCCGTCAGGGGAGGTTCAGGTTGGATATCAGAAAAAAATTCTTCACAGTAAGAGTTATTGGGTACTGGAACAGGCTGCCCAGGGAGGTGGTCGAGTCGCCTTCCCTGGAGGTGTTTAAGGAACGGGTGGATGAAGTGCTTAGGGACATGGTTTAGGGAGTGTTAGGAATGGTTGGACTCGTTGATCCACTGGGTCCTTTCCAACCTTGTGATTCTGTGATTCTGTGTGATTCTGTGTGATTCTGTGAAAGTGATTCAAGGACCAGCAGAAAAAACACATGCTACATGATAGCACACATTGAGCTCTAAAATCCCTAGCTCTGCAACCAAGGACAACTGTTAGCAGTGATAAAAGTTGTCAATATTTTTAAACACATGAAAACATTTATTTACTAAGTATATTTAAGACCAAATAAATAACTGGAAAATTCTTTTGGGAAAGGAAGAGTAAATTACCACCAAATAAAATTATGGTAAATTGTCGTTTGTTTTATTTTTCCCAGGGCACTGAGAAATTAGAGAGAAAAAACAAGTAGGTGGCATTTCTGTTTGTGCTAAACAGATAGGTTAAATGTGATTTTGAATACAGTTATTCTAACATGCAATCATAAGCAATACTTGTATATCAATTTATCCTATTGAATACATTAGAATCACAAATCATCTCACTTTGTGGATGGCTTGGGGCATTCGTTTCATCACACTGTAACTAGCTCTACAGGGCAGATTAAAATGAACTGCTAGTTCAGTAATAACCTGTAAAATTAAAATAAAATGGTATGACAGGTGCAGCTGTCTGAGATTAATCAGTAAGTATTCTTTACCTTCTCTTAAAACTATGAACTACTTTTGATCAGCCATTCTGTAGGAGTATGTGTTTAACATAACTGTCTAAAAACATACTGCTATGTTCAGTCAGCACAATATTCCCAGCCTAAACTTTCACATCTTCTTTTCTACATATTGGAGCCATTCCGTAAATCATATTCTTAAATGAAAGTCATTAAGTGCACCAAACAACCAAACGTTCTTGCTTGTGTGCTAGTGATAATGATTAAATATTAGCCTCTTCTCTTTGTGTATTATCAAAAGGTCAACAAAAACAAAAGGAAAAATATATTCTTTGTAAGTCTCTTTTTCTTTCAGCAGAGACAGGCACAACTCTGATAAATTCTGTAGCAGAACTGCAAATGGGCACAAACAGCAGAACAGGAAATTTTGATTAGTAATCAAAATCTCTGCTGTAAGTATTTTGATGAACACCTGTGGTAGTGTATTCTCTGCAGAAAAACAGTGGAATACTCAGGAAAACAGTGACCCTAGGTTTGGGGGTTTTTTGGGGTTTTTTTGGGGGGTTTTTTTTGGTTAAAATAATGGACTCTCCACAGTGCCATTTTATAGTCGCAGTCTAGTCCATTTCTCCAAATGAGCATGGCAGACAAGAATATTCATCTTTTCTTGCCTCCAGCTCCTAGAATGTCTTTGTATCTTTACAATTATCACCTCAAAACCCTATAGTCTGAGGGTAGTATATGCTCTCTTCCAATATTTCATATGAAGACCATAGTTACAAAATTTCAGTTCTCCTAGAGATGCAATAAAAATGTATATCACTGATAAACCATGTCAGTGTCCTATGATGAGGAAAAAAGTAAACTACACAATTTAATATAGAGTTTCAAGGCAGGTGCAAAGTTAGAAGCTTATGTAATAAAATAGAAACTTTGGTACTTGGGACCTGTTTCTGAGAAGTGTTATTCCAAAGAATAACAACAGCATAGTTGAACTTTGTGCTAATGCTTGTAGTGATACTTGAAAGAAAGAAAAGAAGATGAGTAATCACTAAGGTAATAGTAATTGATGGCTTTTATGATTGGAAATGGAACAAACATAAATGTAAACAACCATTCCATAAGTTTCCTTTGGTGTTTTCCAGTTTCTGTCTTACACTTCATTTAGTTTGGTTTTCTGTATAATTGTGGTGTGCATTTTGATGCTGTATTAATTCATAAAGGACAGAAAAATGTTCTTCATTTAACAACATCTTGTATGTTCAGTGTCTTTTTGCCTTACTCCTTACTCCATTGTTACAATGAAAAATAATTAGAATGGCTCAAATGAGAGTATGACATACATAACTGTCAGAAATCACAGTCATTTTGCTTGTGTGTACTTATGTCTTAGCACCATTACCAGCTGTGATATTTGTATCACTTGTTTCTCTAGACAAAATATTTTTTCTGGACAATTTTTCTACAGAAATGTCCCTTTTATTTTTTAAAAAAAGCACTAAAAAATACCTTCTTTATCTGGATATCTTGAAAAATAGCATTCTTTTTTTCATCCTTTTCTTGTTGTGATTTATGTTATTACAGTGAGAGAGTTGGAGTACTACTGTGACAAATAAAACAGAGAACAAGTGAAAGTCCATATCCTTTCCTCATACCACTCGGCTGTTGATTTACTCCCTGACTGATTTGGGTTGCTCAAAGTATGTTTTCCAAGACAATGTTTGGGCACAGTTTAAAGATGGTTCACGCCAAACCTGTTTATCATGGGATTGTGGCAACTGGTTTTGTTCCCTCTTCCAAATCCTCCAAAACTTACCCCAACAGTCTGTGCATTTTCAGAAGCCTCCTCGTATCCTCATGTAAAGACCTTATTTTAATCATTAAAACCCAATAACTTTTAATACAGCCTTCACATTAGGTTGCATTCCTTAAACTGAAAAAAAAACCTTCCATAAAATAAAAGTCATGTTTTGAGGATATTATATGGAGATGCAAAGCCGAATGATTTGAGCATGGATGCAGCAAGTCTGATCCAAGACGTTGTTACTAAGCACTGTGACATGAACTCCTCCATGCTGTCTGCACTAAAGGGCATGATTATCTAGAAAACCTTGCAAAGCCATACATCATAAAGCCATGCACAGTGAATATTTTTCTTAAAACACTTTCCAGTAAGAAACAAATAAATAAGAGGTTTTAAAAAAGACAGTTGTAATGGTTAATGTAAAACATGGAATATTATTGTCCCAATATAACAGGATAGGATAAAGCCTCACTGTTGGCTTCATTTGTTTTTGGACCTCTTTCTGTACAGCAAAGCCAGAAAGGCTGTTATAATCTACTCACTGTCACCAGAATTACCAGTATTTTCTGAAGTAGTAATAGTAACGTGACAGTATCTCCTATTGTAGAGATACAGGAAATACATTAAAGGATAGATTACTTCCTAGCATCTGTAACTCTTATTTATCACAATTTTATAAAAGAAGATGCTTGAACTTCAATTAAAAGAATAATGCTGAGCAAAAAAATTAGTAGAATATGTGCTTCTGAGTTTTGTTTTCTTAAATTATTTTAAACTTGTCTACCTGTGTGACTACCATATTTAAAATGGACTCATAGACAGTAATTCCACCATTCTTGCTTTGGAAATGTTATTGGCTCCTTTACCTCTAAGCTAAAGTTGGATACTTGACACAGCTGGTGTGTTTGCACAGTCCTTAGAGGTAGAATAAAGTAAAATCACAGAATCACAGAATAGTTTGAATTGGAAGGGACCTTAAATATCATCTGGTTCCACTGCCCCTACCATGGGCAGGGACACCTCCCAATAAATCAGTCTGCTCAAGGCCCCATCCAAGCTGGCTTTGAACACCTCCAGGGGTGGGGCATCCACAACTTCCCTGGGCAACCTGTTCAACTGCCATTTTACAGGGGCAGGTAGTGACAGGATGAGGGCGAATGGCTTTAAATTGGAGGAGGGAAGACTTATACTAGAGATTAGGAAGAAATTCTTCATGATGAGGGTGGTGAGGCAGTTGAACAGGTTGCCCAGGGAAGTTGTGGATACCCCATCCCCGGAGGTGTTCAAGGCCACACTGGATGGAGCTTTGAGCAGCCTGATCTAGTGGGAGGTGTCACTGCCCATTCCATCCAGGGGGGAAGAATTAGATGATCTTTAAGGTTCCTTCCAACCCAAACTCTTCTATGATTCTATGATTCTATGATTCTATGATTCTATGAAAACTGACTGTGCCCTAAGAAGAAAACTTAGATATTGCGAGCTTTCAGGGTGTTGAAGAAAGACATCTTGCATAGGAGGAGGTAAAGTCTGTTTATTGCTGGAATCTGCCTGTACTCTAATAAAGATATCTCTGAGGTCCTGGGAGGTGAGGAATAGAGTGAAAAAGAGATAAAGCAAGAGAGGTGGGTTCAGAATTTTGTTTGTACTGGTGTCTCGAATACCTGTCTTGGGAGAAATTTTCCTTTTGCCTTCATTGACTAGAGACAGAGCCCAGACAAACAGCTTAGACTTGAAGCCAAAAAGTTTAAACTCTTGAGTTTAGGTGGGCTACTGAAGAAATACACACATTTCTACCACAGTATGAGTAGGTGATACATAAACAGTTTTGCTCTGCTGAGGGTAAATAAATATTTGTAAATGCAATGCCAACAGTGAAACTATTCCAAATCACAGGAATGTTGAAGTCATCTTTATCCTTCATCCTTCTGGAACACGGAGAAACCTCATTATAGGTTATGTGATCTCTTCTTGAAAGATTTGGGCCTCACATTTTTTCTTCAAAATGGAAACTTAGTAAATATTTAAGACAGTTGAAATATCTAAACCTGTGTGTTATGATATTTTTTGGCTATGCTAACAAATATATAGTCTTGTTATGTGATGCAGGGAAAAGACCACAAGAACAAAAATAATTTAAAAAAAAAAAAAGAAAAAATGGATCTTAAATAGAAGATGTTTTAGTTTTCTTTAGTTATTCAACAATTTCAGCCATACAATGGAAAAAAATGTAGTACTTGGAAAGGATCTTGGAAAATATACAATTACTCTATGTCATGCACCATTTACCTAGGTATAGATCATTAACATTTCTCTGCTTTGTTCTGCTTACATTAAAAGGATTTTCTATTCTGACTACTCAGGCAATTAAAGTCCATAATCATAACACTTCCAATTTTTTTTTTCCTATTTTTATTATAAGAATGGCTACTACGAGACATATTTCATGTAAGTTACTTATTTAGAGACCATCTGCTGTGAAAACATTTCCTGGAGGGAGAATTTATCAATGTTTGACTTCACCTCCCTTTATCTTCAGTTATATAGTAAAATGATACAATACAGAATTTTAACTACAGAAACTTATATTGATCAAATTGTGTGTTCCAACAAAGATGAACTCTCTTAATAAGGATTTCAAGATTATTATAGACAGTAGTGATTTCTACCCTTTCTGAAGTGAAAGAAATTCATCCAATGACCAAATCTTAAGGTGTTCTACTGTTTTCCACTGAAGTATATTCTTACAGATAATAAAAAAAAAAAAAAACAAAACCCCAAAAGAAACAGTCATAATTATATTTGGACTGTACATTTCCAAAGTTGCACAGTATTGTTTCACTTAAATGACTTCAAAAATTTCAGAGAAACAAAGAGACCTGGGGCACTAATATTAATTCTCATGTAAAGCTTACCCAGTTGCCCTTTAATTACAGTAACACTGGAAAAATTTCTTCTGCATTATCCTCACAATAGGTCTGTAATTCACAATGCAGGAATATAATATTCTAATCATTTTTTCCTTTACTAGAATGGCTAGAGGGAGAAAATAACCTTTTTCCTAGGAATAACAATCATGTGTATCATAGTATCATAATACAGTTAGGTTTGGAAGGGACCTTAAAGATCATCTAGTTCCAAGCCCCCTGCCATGGGCAGGGACATCCCACTAGATCAGGATGCCCAAGACCCCATCCAACCTGGCCTTGAACACCTCCAGGGATGGGGCAGCCACAACCTCCGTCGGCAACCTGTGCCAGCGTTTCACTACTCTCATGGTGAAGAAATTCTTCCTAATGTCCAGTCTAAATCTGCCCCTCTTCAGTTTATATTCATTCCCCATGGTACATTCCCCACAAACCTTTACAAGTAGCCCCTCTCCAGCTTTCCTGTAGGCCCCCTTCAGGTACTGGAAGGTCACTATAAGATCTCCTCTGACTCTTCTCTTCTCCAGGCTGAACAGGCCCAACTCTCTCAGACTGTCCTCCTAGAGAAGGTGCTCCAGCCCTCCAATCACCACTTGTCACAGATCTTCATCTGGACTTTGAGCCATTGACCACTGCTCTCTGAATATGACCATCCAACCAGTTTCTTATCCACCTTACCATCCACCCATTAAATCCATCTCTCTCCAATTAAGAGAGAAGGATGTTGTGGGGGACCGTGTCAAAGGCTTTACAGAAGACTGGATAGATCACATCCGTCGGTTTACCTGTGTCTACTGCTGCGGTTACCCCATCATAGAAAGCCACCAAGTTTGTCAGACAGGACTTGCCCCTGGTGAAGACATGCTGGCTGTCATTAATCAGCTCTCTGTCCTCCATGTGATTTAGCATGTCCTCTAGGAGGATTTGTTCCATGATCTTCCCAGGCACAGAGGTGAGGCTGACAGGCCAGTAGTTCTCAGGGTCGTCTTTTCTACCCTTTTAAAAATGGGCACAATGTTATCCTTCTTCCAGTCACCAGGGACTTCTCCTGACTGCCATGACTTTTCAAATATCATGGAGAGTGGCTTGGTAACCACATCTGTCAATTCCCTCAGGACTTTGGGATGCATCTCATCAGGTCCCATGGACTTATATATGTTCAGCTTCCTCAGGTGTTTGCGACCCTGATCCTTCTCTACTGTGGGAGGGGGTCTACTCCTCTGGTGACCATCTTGCTGTTGCATGACCCAGGAGGGGTGAGGAGAGCAGTTATCAGTGAAAACTGATGAAAATATTGTTGAGCATCTCAGCCTTTTCCTCATCTGTTGATACACGATCCCCATTTCCAGTCACCAGTGGGGGTACTTTCTCTTTGATCTTCCTCTTTTGATTGACATACCTGTAAAAGCCCTTCTTGTTGGTCTTTACTTCCCTTGCCAAGTTCAGCTCCAGCTGCGCCTTGGTCTTCCTGACTTCCTCCCTACACAACAGGGCAGTGCCTCTATACACGTCCCAGGTTCCCTGTCCCTTCTTGCACTGCCTGTGCAGTTCCTTCTTCTTTTTCAGTTTAACCAGCAGGTCTTGACTCAGCCATGCCGGTTTCTTCCCTTTCCTGCCTAATTTTCAGCATATGGGGACTACCGAGTATTCCTTGAAGAGCTGGAAGTCTGCTTTCCTGAAATTTAGTGTCCTGACTATACTCCTCTCTTGTCCCATATCCCTCTGGACCTTGAACTCCACCAGTGCATGATCACTGCCGCCCAGGCTGCCACTGATCCTAACGCCACTGATGAGTTCGCTTGTATTGGTGATCATAAGGTCCAGTTATTGCTTCTCCTTGGGTGGGGGTCTCTATCAGCTGGACTCAGAAATTGTCTTCGATGCACTCCAGGAGTCTCTTGGATTGTCTACATCTTACCGTGCTAAAAATACAGTAAAATATCTATACACATATGAGATGCTTTTTCTCTCAAAAGATCAGTAAATGTAAGAGAACCGTAAGTAGAGAGGCGTGTGAAAAAAGGACTAGGTTTAGAAACATGACATTTTACTTTCTTTAGATTTATAGCCTGTCCACTTGAATAATGTGTTTTCATGTACTGTTGTAAGTTTACTGAACTTTACATCCTCTCTTATCTAGTGAACAGAGAGAAACATTTAGTATTGAGGACATCCAGAGGAAGTTGCTATCTACCAGAATTTAGATATCTAGCACTGCATTGAATTCTTATTTCACCTGTCTGTGACTGACTGGCTTGTCACTTCCATTATTAGGACTGCTTCTCTTATATAGTGAATGAAACATTAGGTTAATTTCAAATAATCTCACATTATAAATGCAACTGGCTAAAATTTTATGAGAAGAAAAATTGTTATTAGTTTTATTTTTAAATGAATACTAGAGAAACTAACTAGTATACACATAACTTCATAAGAAATCAGATACTTCAGAGTTCTTTTCACGGCTGTAGCCCAGAGGACGTTTTCCATGAGTTTAATTAGGTGGTTCTATACGCATTTCTGTTCTTTGCCTGCTTGTTTCTATATTTCAGGATTAACAGGAATTTTTCTTCTTCCAACATACTTATTTCAGTAGTAGTCTTTTTTTAACACTAATTGTGAAAAGATATATTTTTGAGCAGGCCATGCTAAGAAAAGTATGAGGAAAAGATGTAAGAAAAGATGTAAGAGACTCCAAATCAAGAGGAAAGAAAAGCTGAAATCAAAAATTTTATGTATGAGTTAGGTACCAGAGATTAAACTTTACTCCTCACTACTTTGCAGTATTAATTTCTAATAAAATACTTCTAGCTGCATCCCCAATTTGTGTGTGGTTGTTTTTTTCCACTATTACTACATTTTTTTTTTTTTGGAAGTGTTTAGTCTTTTTTCTTCTAACTAAAGAGGAACACAAGAACATATAATTGCTTTCAAGCTATTTATTTTATAAATATCATTCATGTCATCTGGTATTCATCTCTTTTTTTAAACTTAGTGGTCAAGTTTTCAGCTGCTGTAAATTGCACAATACTAACAAAATCAAAGGAATTACATCAATATTAATCAAGTTTTCATCTGGAGACAGACTTCTGTTGTATTTGATATTTCCTTACAATAATACAGTAAAATAACTCAGAAGTTTGTTCCTGTCTTTCTCTGAATTTTGTACTGTTTTTTCTTGTATCAAGGAGAATCTATCATTCCACTAGAGTAATTTCAGTATTTTAATTTATTCATTTCATAATATTCTACAACTTACTTTCTTTTATTGACAGCCCATAGACATTGAAGAGGTGTTTCCTCTGCTTTTAAAAATTATAATTATTTGCTATTTTATTTTTTCTAGGATGGCTACACTTAGAATCTAGCAGTTTGTGCAAGTTCAAACTGTTCTTTCTATTGTTCATTAGCTTGTATTTCTCTACAGTGATTTTAATTTGCTTTCATTGCCCAGCTAATTTGTATTATTTCAAATTCTGAATCTCCTCATAACCTTCTGATGACTGAAAACTGCACCATCATCCAAATATTTAACTTGCCTTATATTCTGGATTTTTTGTTTTAAAAATAGCTATTACATTAATATCAGTCTTAGTAACAAAAATAACTTGGAACTTTCTTAGATTTATTTCTAAGCAAAATCTGCATTAACTGTTAACTTTTTTTTTCTTTTTCACTTCTTTTCTTTCATTTGAGTTCTTTTAACCCAGTGACAGTACTTATCATTCACCAGCCCTGCTTTTTCCTTTTCTCATCCTAGATCAGTAACTTAAAGGCTTTTATTGCAAGAACACATTAGATATCCTGCAATTATTTTGTTGATCATTTCTCCTCTTAGCACTTTAAAAGTGCATTATATTATATGCCTTACATACTTTAATTCAGAAATGATGGGTTGTGAATCACATTCTCATTTATTTGTGTGATTTAGATTCTTGATTGGATAATGACTCTTGTGAATGTCTGACTTGAATAGGCTAATGTAATAGCTAAAAGTGAAAACTTAGTGTTTACTGCAGATTCATCTCACACTAGCCCTACAGTGTGTGTGAATTCTATTTTGGGAGTAAGATGCCTAAAAACATGAGGAAAAGAAGCTTAGTGTTTCTGAATTGTATCACAGCTAAGCCCTTTTGTAGATTTGAACCCTGAATTTTCTGTCTATATATTCCTTGTCTGTAAAATGGAAAGTTGTGAATATATTAACATTAGTCAGTGAAGTTGTATGTTAATGTGGTCCTGTAGAAACAGACCAGAGGAGATCAAGTAAGATAATCAGAGATGTAAAAAAGAACAGTAAATGAAGAAAGAATGAAGAAAGTTTGTATAGCCTAAGGAAGAAAATAAAAAAAAAATAATAATTCAACACACAGGAATTAACTATACAGAGGAGGGAAATCACTAATTATCCATGTCTATGATAGTATGAATTTAAATTTCATCAAAAAAAAATATTTAGTGAATGGAGGAATAGTTTTATCTTTAGGTAGTAGATTGCTTGCTGTAGTAATGGAAGCCTAATCAATTTAGGTGCCTTTATAATCATTAGAAATATAAATGCCTTTAGTAGTTTATGTGAATTTTGAGAAAACTGAATTATCTTCTTATTACTTTCCTTTGATTCTTAGGATTTCATATGAGGTAACTTGGAGAAAGTTGTTCAAAGTCACATCAGAGCAGGTTGAGACCTAACATTAGGAAGTATTTCCTTACTGAAAGGATAGTCATACACTGGAACGGGATTCCTAGAGAGGTAGTCCCTTCCACTTCATAGAATCATAGAACCATAGAATCACCAGGTTAGAAAAGACCTCTTGGATCACCTAGTCCAACCATTTAACCTCTCCTCTCCTCTCCTCTCCTCTCCTCTCCTCTCCTCTCCTCTCCTCTCCTCTCCTCTCCTCTCCTCTCCTCTCCTCTCCTCTCCTCTCCTCTCCTCTCCTCTCCTCTCCTCTCCTCTCCTCTCCTCTCCTCTCCTCTCCTCTCCTCTCCTCTCCTCTCCTCTCCTCTCCTCTCCTCTCCTCTCCTCTCCTCTCTTCTCCTCTCCTCCTCTAACCTCCCCTAACCTCCTCTCCCCTTCTCAAGATTCACAAAATTCAATAAAATTAAAACAATCCATGGTAATAGAGCTCAACCAAAATAACCTGAGTTTAGTGCGTAGTTTCCTAGTACATTTTACGAAATAAATGGAACACCTAAGCATATCTGAAACTGCAATTAGCCTTATAACACTACTGAGAATGCCCAGATGAGGTAGCTGTCATAAAGCAGTATTTTCAGTAAAGAAACCACCGTAGTTCATGCCTTTCATGAGCGGACTCTCCCATTTGGGATACTGTTCTCTCTCTAACGTCTGCCTACAGAATGCAGGTTGTGAACTGAAGGGCCCTCGACTTAGATGCAGTGAATCTGTTCTTCAAAAAGAATCTTTCTGCAGTATTTTTGTATTCAGAGGTGTTATTTCAGTGGAGTGTAACACAAGGAACAGGTTGCACGCTCATGCAGCTGTTAGCTGGATACACAGCAGTCCTGTATGTTTCTGAGACCTCTCTGGAAGACACTAAATTTTTTCTGCAGTACTTCAGAGACCATCCAGAACAGATAAAAACCCCCAGTCTTTTGCATAAAGTAGTGTTTATGCAAGAAAGAGTTCAGATCTGAAACACTTTCTTAATGATATGCAAATGATCTGATTCTTAAGTAAACAATTTCTTCTACAAAAACTGTATGTGGTTAAGACCTGAATTGATTATCCAGACAGTAATCTTGCATGTTTGACTAAGGTCACCATGACTGTGTTTAAGCAAGAAGACACACCAAATAACAGAAAAAACCCAGTAATTTGTTTGTTTGGAGTACTGTAACTTCCCTGAGGAAATAACAAAAATTATCATAGGTAGCCAATGGTTCAAAGCTGCATCAGGGGAATTTTAGATTTAACATTAGGAACCATTTCTTTACTGAGAGGATAGTCAAACACTGGATCAGCCTTCCTAGAGAGGTGGTTGATGCCTCCCAGTGTTTAAGAAGCATTTGAGCAGTGATCTTAATTACATGCTTTAACTTTTTGTCAACCCTTAATTGATCAGGCAGTTCGACTAGCTTATCACTGTAGGTCCCTTCCAGCTGAAATATCTTATTCTATTTATTCTAATATTTCTATAAACATTTTAATAACCTTAAAAAGAACCCAATTCAGTTCTGTTAAAACACTGTAAAATCATTTATCAGACACAGTAAGGTCAGCCATATCACACACCATGGAAAATCACTGTTCACTTGGAAAATTTCAGTCATTTGATTCCTGTTATATTTTGATGTAATATTAGATGCATAATCTGATTCATTATCTGTATCCAAAGTTCTTTTTAGTATTGATTTATAATACAGTATAACAGAGCAAAAATACACCATGAAACAAACTATATATCCTTTCTCCCATCATCCCTTTTAAGAATAATAATTCAGCCACACTGTTAGAATGTTAGATTGGTTTTCTTATCAATAGGAAGGCTGAAGTCAGGCAAGATTCTAGCAAGCAAAACTACTTTTTCCACTTTTCTGGTGTTACCTCTTGGAGGAAGGAACAAAAAAGAAAAAAAAAAGGGAAAAAGAGTGGCAACAATCAAATAAAGTTGCCTTGTACATGGAGAAGGTATTATGTTCAGCCTGACCTTGACCTACAGCTCTTGACATCAGCTCTGGAAAATGTGTCAGTTTTCTTGCCTCACCTTCAAGTGGCAAAGCCTTACTACTACTGTAAAAGCATACTTTACATACACACACAAACACAAGCGCGCTTATTTCTATGAAGTCAGAGGCAACAAAGCTGTCTTTGTATCTAGCAAATATAATTATTTCCTCCTTGCATAATTGCTTAGATGTTTTTGTTTGAAATTCTATTCACATTGACACTTCATGTATGTTTGAATGATGTCTACATTCATTAGCTTTTCCACAGTAACTCTTTCCCTTACAAGGTACATGATCCTAGAGTAAAGAACAGTTAACAATTTAAAACTCTGAGGGTGTCTTTGTGGGTATCGGTATAATTTTTTTAATTCACATTCCTTTCACTTACTTAGGCCCTGTAATCCCTGAAGAGAACACAGTCAAACTTTGTGTTTTAATTAGAATTTTCAGTATTTATGGCCTGAAGCAACGAGAGAAAAAAAGAAATTCTAGGGCTGTTGTGGGAAAAAGGAGTAGGCCAAGTCTGCAGTCTTTTGACTGTCATCTACATTTTCTAAGAACAGATGTCAAAAGTGGAAATGGTTTTATGGTTCACAGCCCAATATGACTGAAAGCAGCCAAGAGGATTTTGCATGAAATATTGGTAAGAAATATCTATCAAAGATGGATACTAGGCAAGGAAATTTAGGCAAGGAGTGCCACTCTGTGATAAAGAGAATAGACTGGAACTACACTAATTATAATAACTAAGGTTCAAGAAAAAAAATCAGAAAATTAGTATGTTGCTTTTATAAACACAGATGTTGTAGATGTATTGCATTGGTTCTAAGGGCTGCAGAATTTAACAGGGGCAGTCGAGAAGCTGATCTTCAGGCAACTGAAGCCTATGAGAATTTCAAACCTGATATCACTACAAATGTGCATGGATTCATTACAGTACTGAAATATTGAAAATGTACATCTTTGCCCTCTTTTGCGTTACAATAGAAGTTTATTACTTTGTCAGCTGTAGAGCATTCAGAAACACCACATGAATGAAGCATAATTATTCAGGTTTTGCTTAATTATGCAGCTTCCTGCTCCGTCCTTGTGGGTACCTGATTTGTTTGACTGTTTCTTGGCAAATGCTTGACAGTTACTATAGGCCAAACTGTGTAAGGGGATCAGGATAATTACTATTGCTTATTTCTCAGTGAACATCATGCAAATCTGGTATAGCTCTCTGGTAGTTTAACAGAACTAGTCCATTAGCAGCAAAACCACCATCACAATCATTTCTCTTTTTTAGTGAAGATTAGCTGAATTAAGTGCAAATCTAACTTAATCTATGCTCCACTAGAAAAAGAGATCAGAGCAACAAAACCCGTTTAGCTACAATGAGGTTCACGAACTCTCAAATTTTATTTCAATTAAGCATATATTCCTACCTTTCTTCATTTCTTGACTTATGGACAGAATTTTTCATTTTCCATAATACATTCAGGAAAATGTCAATTTAGGAAAAAAAACCAAACAAATCTTTATTGGCCTTTAGAGGAACATGCAGAGTGTCAAAATAGCATTTACTTTATCTATGGCTTTTGACTCCATTTCTCTACAAAAACAGCCTGCAAAACATGAGAGTACAAAATTGGTTTTGTCCTTCCACTATCCATCATTAACTGAATCCAAGTGAGATTTGGTAATTGTCCTTAAGATCTTTCTTAAAATTCATGGAAGACATTTTAGAAGACATCCTGAGAACTTTGAGTTGAATCAGTAAGAGTGTAATAAGAAAGGACAGTTTTCCAATTAATTCTTGCATTTGGGGGAAATCAAGCACAAGGCAAAGGAAGGCAACAGTGTGAGTATCTAGCAGCTAAGTGTGAAAGAATTGCTGACTTCCACAGAGAACAAGATTCTCAATTCCAAAATTGCTGGAATACAATAAGACAAAGCATAAACCTCTCTAAAAATTTTGACTTCATGTATGTATTCACTTCTTTCTGTACAGATGCCTATGTTTACATTCACAAGCATGCACGCATACACACTGACGTTCATTATTTGCTAAAAAGCACAGTCATAAAATGTAGCATGTTTTTGTCTTTCAAGAATGTAGACACTTTTTTCAAAATAAAAAGGCAAAATTTATCTTCCTGCTAATCATAATCCTTACTTATGGAAATAGGGGTAAAAAAGGAAAAGCATTTTGAAAAAAGTAAAAATCTTACTGCATCAAAAAGTCATGAAGATGGTCAGTCAGCTCTTAGACTGCTCCATCTTCTCTCAAATTTTGGTCATATGAGATGAATTTAGCAGAAGCGTGTTTTTTTTCCCTTGGTAATCAGTATCAACTGTCTTCTCTCTGATTGCTGGAAAAATAGTCACAAAATTTCTTTATGTTTTATTAATAATTTCAGTTCAAGACACAATAAGTCACTATAAAATAATGCAAAATAATTCTGGACATTAAATTATCATAAATAGTCATAAAAATATGCAAAAAGATTTTTCGTTGGAACAAGGCATTACCAAAAGTGTAATTAAACATTTGATTTAGCTTCTACAGGGATGAAAAGATCAAAATGAGCAGCTGTTCCTTACTAGTTTTCCTCCATCAGAAAAATGTTGATAGCACGAGTTATGCTTGTTGTCACGTGGACTTTTTTTTTTTGCTGTGAGCATATATGCATAAATCTGAACTTACATGAACAGTCTGACTGAAATAGATGAGACATCTAACATTAGACCATCAGAATTTTTCACTGAGTATCTGTTTTGAATGATTCAAATACAGACTTATTCCACAGAGTTCAGATTAAAAATACATTTGGGAAAACCCTTCACATTTAGATCTGTTGAGACTCATTATACCAGTTCCACCAACTAGAAAGAAGAAATTTTAGTCAGATTTACTTAAGTTCATATATTTGTCTACAAGGAGGGAAATTAAGAAGTTCTTTAATTACATGTACTTTAGAATCCAATTATGGAATCACAGCATGGCTTGTGTTGGAAGATACCTTTAAAGATCATCTAGTTCAGCCTTCTTGCCTTGGACAGAGACATCTTTCAATATATCAAGTTTCTCAAAGCCCAATCAAACATGACTGAACAATTCCAGTGATGGAGCATCGGCAATTTCTATTGGCAATATCTTCCAGTCTCTCACCACCCTCATTGCAAACTTCTTCCTTACACCCAGTTGAAATCTTCCCCCTTCCGGTTTGAAACAGCTGCTCCTTGTCCTGTCACTACAGGCCTTGGAAAAAACTCTCTCCCATCTTTCTTATAAGTCCTCTCAATGATTTGAAAGGCCTCAATAAGTTCTCCCCAGAGCCTTCTCTTCTCCAGGCTGAATAACGCCAGCTCTCTCAGTCTTTCTTCACAGAAAAGTATTCCAGCCCTCTGACCATTTCCATGGGCTTCCTCTGGACCCATTCCAACAGATTCATGTCTTTCTTGTACTGGGGACCCCAGATTTAGATGCTGTTCTGCAGGTGAGGTCTCACTAGAGCGAAGTAGAGAAATCAGTAGAAATTTCAAACTCATTCATAGAATATAATTAGGAACCCACCATGCACCTACATATCCCCTGCCTAATCCGTTTTGGTCTGCTAAATCCCTGTGAAAATGTTTGCCTATCTTTGATGCCTTGACTGGAAGGCAATCACAAATACATACTAAACTGCCTTGTTGAACAAAGTCATAGAGTCTATGTACAGGGAAATGCCTTATATATCAGATTTTCATTTATCTCTTTACTGTTGACATTTAATCTGATTTTCTAAATAGTTGCTATATGAAATTTGCTTTATTTTAGAAGTGCAGTAAAGTAAGTTGAGTAATTTATCAACAATGATGGTAGAAATGTGAATTTACTTCTTTTTATACATGGTGTACAAAATATTTT
Source organism: Cuculus canorus (assembly GCF_017976375.1). Classification (NCBI taxonomy): domain Eukaryota; kingdom Metazoa; phylum Chordata; class Aves; order Cuculiformes; family Cuculidae; genus Cuculus; species Cuculus canorus. The sequence continues at coordinate 47,753,095 of NC_071401.1, forward strand.
CCTGAGGTTACATTAGAGAAAGCACACTTTTAAATAGTATATGTCTGGATGAAAATTACCAGTCTTTAAGAGCATGAGTTGCATGACGAATAGATGGCCAGTGATTTTTAGTAGCAAATAATGTGAAAACAACATACTAACACCTTCTGTTGCTGTTGTTGCTCATAAACAGATGATCAATAGAGAAAAATAAGAAAATAAAGGTGATGGCACTGTTTTCTTGAGACCAAAAAAAATTTTGACAGATGTTCATTTGGTAACTTTGCATCGTACCATTTTAAATAAGGCAACATGTAGACTAATTCCTTATCTTGCTCTGAAGTTGGTAACCTCACCACTATTTAGGTATTTTTTGTGTGCAGACCTCAAAAAGAAAAGATTCTTGGCAATTTTAGGCAATTTTTCTTATGCATTTTCTGAGGATGCCTTTGATAGCTAAAAAAAATTGTGCAACAGATTGATTATATTTTTACATTTCAATACTGTTAATTCAATCACTTTCCCTCTTAACACTCTGTTTCTCCATGAGATGTCATTACAAAATATGATACTTTACAAAAGTGAATTACAAGTACTGCTTAATACAAAGTGTAGTGTTCAAAAAGGAAATCTACTGTTAACTAAATGAATTTTTTTAAAACTCAGTGTACTTCAGTTTTTTTTCTTTAATATGCAAGTAAAATAGGCATTTTAAAGTTCTCGTGTTACAGTGATAGAAATTACCATTTAAAGACTCTGTAGATATGCACTTTATTTAACTATACAGACAAGAATTTAGAAATAAATAAATAATGAATATGAGGAATTTCACACCTCAGGCCAAGGTACTTGTAAAAAAATTGTTGGATTTTTTAATAAAACTCTTATTGTTGAATTTGCTTGTACTGTTTATTTTTTCTAGATATTATATAAAAATAGGAAAAATAGTTTAAGGTATATTATATGTCACAGAATGAAAAATAAAATAAATTATGGAAAATCCTACTGTCAGAGGCATGAATTTACTGTAGCCTGGGAAATAATTGCTAGGAGAAGAACAGTGCATTCAGATAACTGAATGAAGACAGATTTATTATTTTATTTGATTGATTGTTTCACAAAGATCAGCACAAATAAATGGATTCATCAAGAAATCTCAGAATCACAAGTGTCCCATTCCTATGCATAGAAGGAAAAGTAGCCACTCTGTGGAAGTAATAACAGCAAAAGAATGGAGAATAAGAAGACATCAAGAACAACGATAACATTTTCAGTATGCATTAGATCCCAGTATACCATGTTTACAGGGGATGATGAATTTCCATAGTGGATATAAGATATGATTCAAGTAAGTTTTCAGGAGCTAACTATGGTTTATTATTTCCCCTTGATTAAACCAGGAGGCATTCAATCTACTAAGGGGCATATTAGCAGTACAGAAACCTTTGTCTTCTTTCTTAGCCATTCTGAATCTCTGGAAATAGAAACATTTTTGCATATAACCACCACCAAATAGCTGTTTACTTGTCTATAAAAGCTTAGCTCAACAAGCCAGGAGGGAAAGTTAATATCTCCTTGAACTTCTCCTTTCTTTTTATTAAATTATTACACTTATGAGACACTTAGGAAAGAACTCTTGAGAGGGAGAGAGGAACTGTTTTCTGTCTGGAAAAATCAGTGGCTGCATATGTTTATATAGTAACTTCGAAACTACAAGAAAAGGAAATTTGAATTAAGATTGCATATTAAGATATATCTTGGCATCCTACATGTTGTTCAACATTTTAGAGTTTTGGCCAGAGTCTGATGAACTACTCTGTGTGTTTCTGGTGTAGCACAAGCTTGAGTTACCTCTATATTTAGCCATACTGCACTCGCTGGAATTTTTCCCTTCAGTTTATGCAACATTTCACAATAATTTCATGCTCTGGGGAGAAAGGAAAGAAATAGACGAAAAGAACCCTTTTATAATTTTTGCATGGCTTTAAAACAAGGATGTAGATTAATGCACTTGACTTAGAGTTTGAAATAAAATCACCCTACAAATATTTTACAAGTGTTAAAGTTGCCAATTATTGTATTTCTAAGTATTATATGTCTTTGTGATTCTATTTGGTAGGAAAAGGGAATTACTGAGCTACATTTTGTGAGAAGAAAGGAGGAAGACAAAAAGGCAGAAAGAAGGAAGGAAAGGGAGAAAGAGAGAAAGGGAAGGGAGGATGGAAGCGAGGAAGGAAACAGGCCAGTTGTTACATATATTGAAGCACACAATGTTTAGATTTTAAAAACATGAAGACTTTCCAGCTTAATCTCTTCCTTGAAGCAATCTGGCATTTTTGGCTAAAAATAAATATCCCGCTGCCATAATAACATATTGCTCTTGATTAAAAATGCTTATTAAACAGAATTAAAATTCCTACTACTGGCTAAAATTATTCCCTAAAAATAAATTATGGGTTAGAACTAATAGAAAAATTATACAGTCTAATAATGTTTTAGGACAAAGGTTTATCCAGATAAACTATTAACTTGTTTCAGTGTGTAAAATTTCTACTATGGTAAACCCAGTGTCAGACCTCATGTGAATTCCAGACACACAAAAGGGTTTTTCTAACCTAACTGTTTAAGATCTATGTTATAGCTGAACAGTTTGAATCACCTTATTCCATTCTGTTTACTTTCTTTCTGTTGTCTTTTTTTCATCATTGCATTGTTCATTATTGCAGAAGTTAGATTAGAAGAGTGGAGGAAAAGAGCAGCGCATAAGAATTACAACTATTTCCTTTTGGGAACACTTGAAGCCTTAAGGTACAAATTTCATTTATTACACATTTACTACTAACTTATCCAGACTAATCTTTTTGGAGAAAAATACAAAGGAAGGGCAGCCCCTTGAAATGACATGATGAGGCTATACAGAGGTACTTTATTTTCCTATGCTTCTGGAAATCTGCAAGACGCAAAGTTAAATTCCTTCTCTCTTCCATAGACTGGGACAAGTCCTTTCATCTGATTGTCTGTGACCAAACAGAAGGACCTCGGTTAAAAGTGCTCCTATATTTTTATATTCCATCAGTAATCATTGAAATAATTACTTTCCTTCTGTAACCAGTCAAAATTTCCTCCCTTCGTTATACTGTTTCTGTACAATCACATGTACTCACCTTTGTCCCAACCAGGGCAAACAGAAAATTAATTATCTATAAACATATTGTAAATGTGTACTGTAAAGTGCGTATGTAGCAAACTGTCACTTAGTCTCCTGTTAATTCTAAACATCACTAATGGACTCTTTTCTTTTGGACAAAGGTAGCTCTGGGGCTGGGATTAATATAGTGTCTACAGGGTAAATGGAAGAAAATTTGTGATTAGTCAACATATGAACTTCTATGAAGCTGAACAGAAATTTCATATCTCTCTTACAATATACCAGTGTGAAACCACGTTTTACCAGTAAAATATAACACTTTGCATATACATCCATAGTATAAGAGAGGTTTAGATCAATGAAACAATGATTTAATCTAGATAATCTTCCAGCATTTATAATACAGTTATGATTTAGGATTTTCCAGACAGCTGATTAAGGAATTGTTAATAAAAATGTTAGAGTTTATTACCAGCACCTGTACTGAAAAATAGTTTCCAGCCTGGAGATTTATAAAAAATAAATAAAATTTAATACATGCTAAGAATCCTCTCTGTAAAGTATGTTGATTCGTTTTCTCATATGCCAAACAGAATAAAGAAATTAAAACTAAAAAGAAAAATGTGTGCGTCAGACTAGAAGAATATAAAAATATACCTATGCTGAGGAGGATAGGAGGAAATAAAACACAGATGGCACAGATTTATCATATATGGGACCTCGTTCACTGCCTATTAAGTTAGCAGGAAAATGAATCAATTATCCACACAAGCTCCAAACCGTTTTCACAGATTGGTATATAGACCTGTTTGAGCTCCTCTCATATATCAGTTAGGTGACTGACTTGATGTGGGATTGTTCTCGTGGTGCTGGACTCCCATGCCTGGCTGAGAGGTCCAGCACTCTTCCATGGTAGTTCTACAGCCCCTCAGAAAAGAGAACAGAGAAGGTCTTGTTCATGAGCTTCAATCTTTTATATTTTGGTTTAGAACTTGTGGCACTGCCAGTCCTTCTGTTCCCAATGAATGCCCATGTATCTCCGGAAATAATTACCTATTTAACACAATTTAAAACGTTGAAAAGTTGAAGCAAATTACTGGAGGGGTAAACATAAAATACACGAGACTAGCACGCTTCATAGAGAAAATATAAAGTGCTGTTAACACCTATAACTTTGTGGGCACCACTACAGCACATATAACTGCTAAAACTGTGATTAAAAGTACTACTTTTTGGAAAAAGGCCTGATATTATAATAAATCTATTAATTAGTAATATAACTTGTAAAATATCTATTTATTACCCAAACAAAATGTCTGCAGAAGAAAACAGGGCTGCAACATATTGGTCTCCAGCTGCTACATAAGAGATTGGAATAGATCCAGCAGAAAACAGATATTGAATCAGATGTTAATATTTATTTTTCTACAGTGACAACTTCTTAAAGGTATTATTTTTACCCTCTTATTCTTAAGGGTCTATTTTGGGGCTATGGTTCTTGTGTATATATAGAACAGTGAAGAGTGTAGACTGACATCAACTTGACTGCTACTAACCAGAGAAAAAACAAATACGTGTCTCCTGAATAGTGCACGCTCAAGAGATCCAATGGTTCTGGGATTTATTTGAGGAAAATGTCCAACTCTGATAGGTTAGCATGTGCCTCAGCAACTGAAAACATCAAATTCCTTTCACCTGGAAACTGATTTTCACTCAGGCTAGCCTGTGACGTCTAAGAGCTCTGTCTGCAAATTTAAACTAGGTTTCCTTAGGATATTAGAAGTCCAGGGTTTCCTTAGGATATTAGAAGTAGAAAAACCTAGAAGGAGGATTTATCAGGCCTGAGACATATTTTGGGGTTGAATTGGTTTTTTAGATGCATTTCGTGGTAAGCCTAGATTGCTTAGATAGTCCAACTCTCAAATTCATAAGACACAGTAAAGAAATTTCTGAGCAGATTAACTCTTGACAGTAGCATGCAGTGGTTAGGCATGTATGTATATCTAAACATCTCTGCACTATCTATGAGGTTAGAAGTGTAACCTCAGTCAGAATATCCCTCTTTTTATAAAATACTATAAAACCTCGCACATCAAATTTGTGACTGGGTGACAATTTTTGCATCTGGAATGTTGTTTTCTTAACATTAGCATTCATCTTTTACACCACTGAATGTTGAAATTTGGCAAAATGTTACTTCAACCAACTGCAAATCCAGTTAACTTATGAAACTTATGAAAAAAAGAAGGGAATTTTAACACCAAAATACTGGGGTTTTTTTAAAGCTATTGTCTAAAATGTATGTATGTATATATTTATTTATTCATTTATAAGTAACTTCACACTGAAGCAGTACATCCATTTTTTAAAAAGTAAGATAAATGCCAAATGATTTGGGAGATAAAAGTTAGAGCTGGTTCTCTTTTCTTTTGGGCATGGATCTGAGTTTTCTCACTTCACTCTGCTTGTATCTCTCTCGGTCACTGTATGAAAATCACATAGAACTACATATGTAGATCACATATGTAGAAAATCACATATGTATGAAAATCACATAGAAAGCTCCGTCAACAGTTTCCATGTTCATTTGAATATATATTTAGAAGAGGAAATCCTTTAGCTTCAACTCTTTCTCTGATTACTTTGCTTTTGTATAACTTCATTTTGCTTTCAAACAATTATATTTTTGGCTTGGGAGATCTTAATTTGTACTGTCATCTTCCCGATGTCTTGTATTCCTGTTCTCAGGCACATGCTTTCTCTTTTTCTAGCCATTTCCATGACCAACAGTTGGATAAAAATATAAAAATATGAAGCTTTTTTCTTTGAGTTTGAGTTCAAATGCTTGGTTTGACTAATCTTATGTCCAGGTAAATCATAGATTTAGCACAAGAAACATGTGACTGGGGTATGAGATTGTAACAACACTGACTTATATTTTTTGGTGTTGTGGAACTGCAGTCTCTATCATATCTTTCCCCCCTCACCACAAGAAGGATGTTGAGGCTCTGGAGCGTGTCCAGAGAAGAGCAACAAAGCTGGTGAGGGGGCTGGAGAACAAGTCTTATGAGGAGCGGCTGAGAGAGCTGGGGTTGTTTAGCCTTGAGAAGAGGAGGCTGAGGGGAGACCTTATTACTCTCTACAACTACCTGAAAGGAGGTTGTGGAGAGGAGGGAGCTGGCCTCTTCTCCCAAGTGACAGGGGACAGGACTAGAGGGAATGGCCTGAAGCTCCGTCAGGGGAGGTTCAGGTTGGATATCAGAAAAAAATTCTTCACAGTAAGAGTCATTGGGTACTGGAACAGGCTGCCCAGGGAGGTGGTCGAGTCGCCTTCCCTGGAGGTGTTTAAGGAACGGGTGGATGAAGTACTTAGGGACATGGTTTAGGGAGTGTTAGGAACGGTTGGACTCGATGATCCAATGGGTCCTTTCCAACCTTGTGTGATTCTGTGATTCTGTGATTCTGTGATTCATACAATCCATAAATATTTTTTTTTCCTTGCAAAGCATGAAGAATGGTGAACACCTACTATACCCACTAGGCAACATATTTGAATGAGATTCTTCATAAACCAAGAATGTTTTCATGTTCATTTCAATTTTCTTCTAAACTTGAAAATGATGGCATTCTCCTTGATCCTGCTAGAAGTATTTAGATTGCGAAAGTTAAAAATTGGCTGTAAGAGTGGTGCTATAGTCACATTTTATCTATTTCCTTTGTTCTCTCATGGAGAAATGACCCAATAGAAGAAAGGTTTTGATAAATTTGAGCAAATCATGGGCCACTAGTATGGTCAGGGCTGGAGCAGTTGCCATATGAGAAGAGGCTGGAGGAGCAAGGCTTTCTCAGCCTTGTGAAGAGACATCTTCAGGGGCACCTCACAGCCACCTTCCCATACCTATGCAAAGTTCGCTGAGAAGTCAAGATTTCTACTGCACTGTGCAACAGAGGAGTCAGGAATAGTGGTCATCAGTTGAAACAACAGAGCTTCTGACTGGATTCACGTGGGCAGTGGTGGTATCAGGGCAGGGAATCACTGTGAAAATATTGAAACTAATTTTGTAGTCTTAGTTGTTTTTTCTGTTTTGCTGCTTGCTGTATGCAAAGGACAACATCTTCTCATGTTCCTAAAAATTCAATAATTAATTACATGCAAAATACAGACCACCTCTCACAGTATTACATCTTAACAGCAGCACAGATTTTTAAGGAAAGTGAGAAACACAGATCTAAATAGCTTTTTCTTCCACTCACCATACACACTCACATAAATATTTAGAGTAAGGAAATCATACATTAAATGTCAAATTATTTTTTATAAAATCATACTTTAGCCCACTAAATCTTAAATATATTCCTCTTATCCTAACAGAAAAAAAATTAATCGGGAGGAAAGCTAATTTTATTTTAAATAATGCCTGTAAGTCTCAAAACGTTATATAATGCATGAGTATCAGCCTACTATAAAACCTAAGAAAAGCTGTTGAGTAGAAATTAGCCTTTAAATAAAATTTAAAGGCCTATAGAGAACACTCATCCTGAACAGAAAAGGAGGCTTTTGTTCTATAATTGGAACTCGTAATGTTTTTCTTGCTAGAACTTATTAACCTATATATGCAACACACAACAATGCACAGTATGTTTTAACCACTTTAGTCTTTGTAAAATCTTGCAGTTCTAATCTCCAAAACATGTGAAGCTATTTTATTGTGTTAATTAAGGGTCATAGAGTATTGTTACCTACAGAGTGTTACGAAGCTGGTGGACTATATCATTTTACTGGAGATTTAGTTGGCATTCTATTAACTATACCTAAGCGGCTTGCTTATCGTCTTTGTTTAGCAGGTCATTTGACAGCCAATAATTTTAGGTTATGAAAGGAAATGCGTAAAAATATGTTCATTTAAACACAGCAGGCCTTTTTTGGAATATCTCTCTCTTTCTCCTGATATCTATGCATGAAGGAGGAGAAAAATTGTCTTAATATAGACAAAATGTACTGGTAATAACGAACACTTCTGAAATAGTGGTGATGGACAAAATGCCCTTTGAAATGTTTATTTTGTTATCAATATTTTAATAATTTTCAGTAGCATTTTCACTGGTTTATGTAACCCTCTAGAATAAAAAAGGTTTTAAAGCTGTTTATGTGCCTCTTGCTACAAGAAGGATGTTGAGGCTCTGGAGCGCGTCCAGAGAAGATCAAGGAAGATGGTGAAGGGGCTGGAGAACAATTCTTACGAGGAGCAGCTGAGGGAACTGGGGTTCTTTCGCCTTGAGAAGAGGAGGCTGCTCTCTTATTGCTCTCTACAACTACCTGAAAGGAGGTTGTGGAGAGGAGGGAGCTGGCCTCTTCTCCCAAGTGACGGGTGATAGGACAAGGCGGAATGGCCTTAAGCTGCACCAGGGGAGGTTCAGACTGGATGTCAGGAAAAAAGTTTTCACAGAAAGGGTCATCGGGCACTGGAAAAGGCTGCCCAGGGAGGGGGTTGAGTCCCCTTGCCTGGAGGTATTTAAAAGACGGGTAGTCGAGATGCTAAGGGACATGATTTAGTGGCAGATTGGAATGTTTGGACTTGATCTAAGAGGTCTTTTCCAACCTGGTGATTCTATGATTCTATTAATAGAGAAGCTGCGTATTCTTTCCTTTTTGTGTGTGTTTTAAAAATACTTGAGAAAAAAAATAACTAGATAAACTAGGTAGAAATTGAGGTCAGACTTATTACTACTCTTCATTCTGTAGCATCATTTCCACGTAGGTAAAATAAGTATTAAGTGGTAGCATATCTGAGTAGTATTTTGCTAGGACAATAGTTAATGCAATCAGGGATTTCCAGTTTCCTACTTTTCCCTGTGAAATCACAAAATTCATCTGAATGTCAAATTATGAGCCACTGTTTAGCTGAAGTAAGTGGTTGTAAGGCTCCCATCAATAACAAGAAGCGTCAGACCTTATAAATGTTCAAGAGCATAAAACAAGTTATAAATCAGCCCCTACTTATTTCTAGGACATTTATAAAACAAGTGAGCATCAGATACAAACCCATGATGCCTTCTATATGGCCTCCTCACAGAATCTCAAAGCATGATTTACTCACAAAGATTCTTCTAACATTTCTTTACTTACATGGAAACATAACTGAGCATAACAGAGTTACAAAAGATTTTTATACCCCTTGTATACAAAACCAGAAAATTAATCTCTCTAGGCTTGGTTGAGATTAGCATCCTGCAAAGACCCATCAAAAGAACATTGCCCAATTGACAGTCCATCTAGGTTGACAGAAGTCTCAATTTGTCTTTAGGTGATTAACCTTAAACTATTCTGCTAATAAGGGTATTGGTCTGTAAAATAAGCAGGATTAGATTTTCTCTGTCCTTTCCCAAATAAAAAAGAAACTGAGCTGTTATTTTGTTGTGCTGAACATATCTATTTCCTCTCTCTCTCCTCACTCTCTCTTCTTATTCTCAAAAAAACAGTGTAAAGGAAAAGAAAAATATATGAATAACCCCGTCCCAGGTTTTTTAAATTTAAATTTCTAAATAAGTATTGTCTGTATAAATATCACATATATATTTTATAAATTATAAACATAAATCTTTGTATTATGGAGACATTAAAAACGGACTGACAGAAACATAAATATATTGTCATTGACACCAAAACTGCAAAATAAGAATTTTGCTAAAAGTTGTGTCTCTTCTTGAAACAATTAACAGAGGTGGATCATACTTTAATCATACCTGAAACAAATACCTGTAGACACTTCATTATAATTTGCAGAAGAATATTACCCCCCAAATAAAAGAAAAGGAGAAAAGGAGGAGTTACGGTGGTATTTAGGTAGATTGAAGCACCAGCTGTATATTTGCAAGTCCCTAATATATATGGTTTCTAAGGTAATAGATTAAACTTCCACTCTGAATATTTTTTAAACTGGAAAGACTTTATATTTTGTCAAGCAAAGCTGAGGAAAAAAGAAAGAATTAAAGAGATTAATCAAAATCACTTAATGACTAAAATCTACATCTCCTCTTGCAAATCATATGCTCTACAGCTACGGCCTTTCCAAAGAGCTGATTGAAAGGCAAGTGATCTATAATAATTCAGTTACAGAAAACAAATCAAGATGCATATTTCATACCCTACTCCCTGCTTTACTACTACTTAGTGACAGTGAGTGTTTAATATCAAAGTATATTTTAAACATTTCAATGGAAGTTAGTTTTCCTAGAATTGGACAGAAAACGAATCATATAGTAATTGCCATCTTTGGTTTGAACAGCATATTTAAAATGCTATTAACACTATGTGTGTGGTCACATGCCAGGGTGTTCTTCAAAAAAATTGACTGAAGTTCCAAATCCCTCACCTCTAATGTAATTCAAACCATGGGTTCACATTCCTTAGATCAAATTTTAGGTGTTTCTCTGGTATTCTTAAATCAGAGGTTTCTCTGACATGAAAGTATTTAAATGTACAGGTCACCTATCAATTTCCAGTGGCTGTAGAAGAAATATAGGGATTCTGAGTTCCTAATTAGGAGGTCTTTGTTAAGGAATAGACCAGGCAACACGAACCCTCATGTTTCCATATGACACCTCAGAAAAATGCAAATGTTTCCAGGTCAAAATTTATACACATAGGGTGCTGGGAGCATGTTGTAGTCTTCAGTACCTTTTGTCAGAAAGTTACACATTTAGATGTGACTTCTTTACTTCAGTGTTGCTACTAGATATGACCACAGAAAATATTTTTTTCCTGTTTGACATTCTAGGTGGGCACAGCAAAATATTGCAATTTATTCCTCTATCTCATCACATTTAATTGTGACAGCAGCCTGCTGAAATACGGGGATGTTTTTTTCTCTGCGTACTTTAAGTTGAAGCACAGAAGTTTACAAAAAGCTGGTTTTCAGGACACATGGAATATCAAAAACATAGGCTAGAGATGTACATACTGCGATCCCCAGTACCCACCACTTAGGTGAAAAAATGTAACTATATGGACTTTTAAATTAATAGTTGACCTATTACATTTCTAAAACAAACAAAAAAAATACTTCAGTAGAATCAGCACAAACCTACTTATTAATTAAAAAAAAAATGTTTCTTATTTGCTAGCATTAGACATTTTACATGCTTGATATTATATTTTTCATTGCCTCCTCCCGTAGAAGGGCATTTATATTCTTCATCACTTGACAAATATCATTCTGTAGTGCATGGATTTTCCACAAATTCAAGGAAGGAGACCCTCGTCTCAGTGAAGGAGACCCTTGAGACAATTCCCCTCGCTTGCAATAATTATTCAAAAATTGTTGATTTTTTTTTTCTATTGTTTGAAAAAATAGGTGGTATTTAGTAATTCCTTTATTTACAAATTTAGGAATGATCTTATTGTTCTGGATTCTAAACATGAGCCTGATTTATGATCTGATATCATTTCAGTTTATGATCTACTTCAGGCATTTAGCTGAAGTTGCCAACTAAAGATTTTATCTGTTAAAAACATTCTGTGAGGTTATTTGAAATCTTCTGCAAGAGAGACTTAGATCTTGACTGCTCTCAATTGTTTTTAGAGACTTTTCTAGGATTATAAGGCTGTCTAATTCTGTGTGTCAATTTAGAGACACAAGTGAGACAGTTGCTCTCTCTGTACTTACATGTTGTCTCTATAAAACATGACAAATTTGGGAGTGGAAGAAAGGCGTACGTGGGGGGGAAGGTTTATCAACATTTATTCTATACTTGAACACAGAAACCAAACTGTGAAAAAAGAATTTCTGTAGATAATGGTATAAGAAGAAAATATCCACTGGAGACTGTCATTGTCAATATCATTATCTGCATTTACACTGCAATCAAAAACATCCAGTGTTTGAAATGATATAAACACAAAAGACCAAAGCTTACCTCATGTATCCCAAATAAATAGGAGGAAATTTTTGTCCTCATAATGCGATATTTTTGTTTCTGAAAATACCAAGCGTTCTCAGACTTGGTGATGTCAGTTTTTCCATCATAGAACTGAGCACCAGCCTGACTTAGCTTTTCCTAATAATTTCTGAGCACCTTCATATTTTAATAATATGAGGCAGGCAAAGGGAATTTTGTTTAGTTGTCTTCTTGCCATTCCTTTATGGTTTTTTTTAACCCAGACATCTACATGGTGCTTTCCACGATCGTTGTTCCATGCTTCATTTATTTGGATCATCTAGACGTGTTTATAACTTCTGTTTTCTCATACACACCCCTATAGTACTGTTTCACAACTGTACAAGGAGATAAATCACGTAGGTTAGAGAGTAATCAGATAAGAAACACTGATTTGCTTACAGAAATTTCTTTATTTAAAACAATCCACAAAAAATGTTTCTCACATATCTGAATAATTTGTTCCTGAGCAGTATGGTTGCTTATTTGATAGGTAATTCTGCTCTGAGGTTTTGTTCTGCAAGCAAAGATGCATTAAAAGGGCTTCACATCTCTAAAGCAGTTTCAAGTACTTTTGGAGCTCTTGCAAATCAAATGAATAAAATCGAAACAATGAATCAGAAAAGGAATAAAAAGTTTAAAATGTTTGGCTTAAAGCCAAAGTTACCATTAAAGTTGTAAATATCAGCCCTAAATAGATAACAATGAAAAAAAATTGTGTAAATCAATAGAAATGTCTGTATAAACCTATTTAAGAAAATCTATTTTCAGCAGCATGATGAACAAGGTAGTACTGTGCTTTTCTTTTCAAAAAACATTGGTACAAGAGAATTAAAATTTTAAAGAAGAGGCATACATAATGTTACATACTTTCAGAGACTATTACGACTATTTTTGTTCAGTGGACTTCACAAGCATTATGAAAATGGCTTCCATCTATTATATCTGTTTCTCAGGAGAAAACATTAATCGCTACTCATGGAGTTAAAGCTTCTCCTTCTAATGACATCATTTTAATGATATTAGTGTAGTTTTTTAGAAATAAAACACATGGCGTGTAATCAGACTTCATTTTCTTCATTTGAATAACCCTCTTGTTGTCAGGGAAATATTATAGCACCACACTGTTATTCCCAGTATGTGGGAAAAATTTTAGCCCACATGACAAATGTTTTTTGAATATATGCCTTTAACTTAATATCGAATAGTCATATGATACACGCATGCCACATAGATGCATTTTCAAATGAAGCTACTTTATCAACTAGACAAAGTTTTCATGGAAGGTGTACGAGATCTTACTTTTGTTTCTTACATAAAGTACACCGAGATTTCAAAGTAAATAAAGTCTTCAGAATTAATGTGTGAATGTTTTTTTAAGCTGTTTATCTTTTTAAACCCATGGCCTTCTGGTGTTTGTGTCTATTTATGCTTGGTTGTGCAAGACCTGAATGTGAGGGGCATGGAGTGGTGAATGGAGGAATGGGCAAGGTGTGGGTAATAACCCTGACTGTTGTCTGCCACAATTACTGTAATATAAACAAACAAACCCCAAAACCCAAAACCCGTTGTAAGCCCAGGAAAGGAGCATTATGGAGGTGGAAGTTTTTATTATTATCATATATTTTATTTATTTATAAAGTAAGATTGGTTAATTTGTTCAGATAGTATCGGTTTTTTCCCTCAAAAAAAATGAAAGAAGTTAAAGGTTGAGGTCTATCTAGTAATTCTCTTGGAGTTTGTTTCTTGCTATGATTGCTTACTCTCCTTTTTCTTTTATGGAAAGCATACGGGAAGTACTTAGTGTATGGCAACCAGCTACAGTAAACACCATTTTTTAATGGAAGATGCCATAATGGATGCTGTTAAGAACATTCCTAATAAATTAAAATAAAACTATCAATACTATCAATCAAATACACTTTTTACAAAGCATATATGGGTTGCAAAAGAAGAGCTGTTATAGCTCTATAAAAGAGACTATGGTCAAACAGGACTTGTGCTGTGGCTGTCTCCGAGAATGTAAAAGATTAACATTTTACTTCTGTTTTGTGTTTAGTAATGTTCATTTTTATTCTGCTGCATCTATGCTTTTCACTTAAACATAATATCCAGAGCAAACTACCCAAGGAGAAAGAAAGAGGTGGTCCTCAAAATTCATTTTTGTTTTCATATGTGAAGCACAGAAAAGAGAAACAATTCAGAAATGTACTGGTTCCTCTGATGTGTTAGAGGCACTGTTGAGAAACCGCATACAACATTGCCTTGCATAGCTTGATTAGGAAAATAGAGAGGGTAAAAATTGTGCATAAGAGAGGAGATGAGAGTTCTGCTTTATACACGAGAAAAGTAAGTAGAGAAACATCACATCCCATAGAAAGCGGGGTTCTTCTCTCACTAAGTTTTGGTTTCTTTCGAGAAATGTAAAAAAAATTTTAAATCTCTTACACAATAGGGTGTAGAAAGACATACAAAAACATTACTTAAAGAAGAAAGGAAAAGTGAGGATATCTTAGAATCAGAGATCAGTTTTATAGAAGGATTTATTAAAAAATTCTTGAAAATATGGTCATATTACACTCAATGAAATTAACTTTTTGACAAATGGAATACGGAAGTTCCTAAAATTGTGTTTAGACATGAGAAGCCATAATTATTAATTAAGCATCTTTTGAAGCATCAAAAAACATGAAAAACACTATTGAGCCTTAAACAAATAGAGAGTATATTTGCTAATGTAAAACTGGGAATATAATGCAAAAAAAATTCATTTAAATACAGAATGAAACACATCTTTGAGTTTTTGTTTTATCTGTCAGAATGGCCAGATATTGAAAGTGCATAATTTTTAGATCAAACTATAGAATGCAAAAAATCTTGAAATTAAATACTTTAATATTTTACATTTCCACCATTGCCTTTATACAAGCAAACCAAAAAACCCACTAATACTTTGCCAATTTGCCTGTATTTTTTATTGACAACACATTCAATTTTCAGAAAAAAATCAATGTTTTTTTTAAAAAGTTTATAAGATGTTAGTATTTTCTCAACAGTTATCAATTATTTTTCTATGGCTTATTGAATCATTTTCTGGGAAGACTAATAATTTTTTTTCAATTATTCACTCATATATTATAAAATTAGGATTTTATATTCAAACCTCAGGAATCTATCCTATCAAAAATTACAGACAGTAGTTGCACAGAAATTTTCAGGAACCAAGTATTTGCTAGTATTTGATATGTCACATCTTAGAATCCCTTTCATAAATTTGTCAATATAGTTTCCATCTATTAAATATATTTTTCATATGTTAGATGTTCTTTCCCTTTAAGGACACAGCTCTCAAAACATCAAAATTTTCCAATAAATTATACACTTTTTTCCAACAGATTTGTTCACTATCTTGGTACCTACTGAGTTGTGTTTTGCCAGAATAAAAATACCACTAGAAAAAACTCATAAATATGTCAAATGTGTTTTGGTTTTTTTTTACATAGAACAACAGTAATAAAAGGATTCTTCCCTTCTAGGCATTTCAAATACAAATTATTTTTTTCTAATGAAACACAATTTTAATTTCCATTCCATAATATGCTGTTAATGATTTTGCCTTTTCATGAACAACATGAGCATTTCAGAAATCTCTGTCATTTTTTCTTTAAAGTAATTTCACAAGTTTGAGCAAAGTATTATTTAGTTACATGTAAAATGAGTCACTTGATCAATATCTACTTGGAGAAAATGGATCATCATGTCTAAATTCTCACAGGATATCTACAATGCTAGTGAGACTTACGCTTATGTCCATATCCAAGTTTACATTAGCTGTATATCGTTAAATATTGACTATCCATCTCTAAAGGCAGAGCAAAAACCAGCCAAAGGCCACTTCTAGACCTCTGCTCAATTTTTACTGTCTCTCAAACTGCCCAGTTCGTAGTCCTCTCCTACACATGCCTTTCCATGAATTGACTTTTATCCTACTTTACTTTTGCTCTGCCCCTTATTTTCCTTGTTTGTGCCTTCCATTTGGTTTTCAGAGTGTTACGAAGTGCTTGCAGCATCACGCTTGCCCTGAACTGCAGTCAATTAATTCAAGACCTTTAGAGAAGCATGGACAGAAAAACATGGTCTAAATTTGAGAAATACTGGGAAGATCTACAATTTTATCACTGAGACGGTTCGCTACTGAAGTTTGATTTTGGTCGTATCATAGTCCCAGAAGGACAATTAGGACAAGACAATGTCTTTATAAGAGGAAACTGTTTTAGTGTTATGCTTTTTTTTTTTTTTTCCACAAAGAACGTGAAGTGCGACATGTCAATCGTCTGAGTGTTTTGCTTTCATGCCACTCTCTCTTCTAGGAGAAGGATTTTACATACAGGGAAAAAGATGAGAGATACTTTTGTGTCATCTTGGACCACAGCTATTGTTAAAATACCTCATACTATAAAGGTCTTGCAGACAACCAAATCAGGACATCCTTTCTTCTTTGTGTAGCCTAGGAGGACTCTTTACTGAAGAGTTTCTGGGACTGAGGTCAAGTGAATTTGCCTACTTAGGTGTGTGTTATCAAGGTATTTATATTCTAAAACAGAGCAACCTCATCTAGCCTGCCTATTGGGATAAGCCTCTGAATTTAGATAAATCTCAAACTCTGCCTAGGAATTATCTGGCAGAAGATCAGGCAGCCCAATAGGTGTCAAAGGCTGATGTGAGCAGTCATAATGAGGCTGGTACAGTAGTAGCCCTGGGGCATCTCTTCAGCAGAAAATTCCTGGATTTCCTCATGTACAGAACCTCTTGCACAACACTTCGTTATGTGTTCTGTGTAAAGAAAGAGAGTGGCTGATATATAGGCAGTGGGAAGAAAAGCAAAGGAGGATTTCGCTTTCTTTGAATTTGGTCAGTGGTAATTTAATGTGGGAATTACATAGAAATAATGTGATAATGCTTGGTGATTACTGTTCATTATAGCTTGTGAATAACATACCGAAGCAGAGGGAAAATTAAGGAAAACCAAGACGTCTATGGTTGAAAAAAAGTGCCACAATAAGTAACACAGAGTAGGACTATCTGAGTGACTGTAGTACTTTAAATTGTCATGCAGGCATTGTTCCAAAATTATTTTTATGTATACATTCATATATGTCAGTGACAAATTAAAATGTTCATAAGAATTTCAGATGCCAAGGAGGTGATTTAATACTTTACTCATTGAAAGCGTGAGCAGCCTTGCAAATTCATCTTGGCAGGAGGGAAATCACTTCCTTTTTTGACTGTTTTTTAGGGAGAAAATATGTTAAGATTATGAGAAACAAGTCCGAATGTTCTATCCCTCTTCTTTTACTCCGAACCTGTGAATGATGAAACTGGGTCAACCTGCTGACAATGTGACATACTGGAGAAAGATGATACTAGTAAACTCATCTTGTGCTTATTTTTCACACTGCTGATGAAGCAAAGATACCTGTGGAATCACGTGAACAGGACCTTGTCTTGTTTTAGGTGCCAGCTCATGTGCAGACCCCAAATGGACCCCTCCAAATTTCAGTGTTCTTCTGCAAAGGTAGCTCTGGATGGGTGGAAGGATGAGCAAACTCATTCAAGTATTATTTGGTACAGCAGAGATACACGGTTGAGAAAAGAAAAGCATGAGTGAGGAAACAAGAAAAGCAAACATATACCACAAGTATTTCTTCCTTGGTTTCCTTTGACATTTCGGCCTTGCATAGTGTATATACTTTTCTCTCCATTCTTGTCATATTAGTTTTCATCTATGTGGTTATGATGCACTGTACCTGCTAAACCTATGATGTCTCCTAGTTTAACAAAGCTCTCTGTTGACATTGCTGCTCCTACTGGTCTAATTACAGCGGAAGAAACCTTTCCAGAAAGATTTAATTGAATTTCAATAACAGATGAAACAGTTTATATAGACAACTAAATTGACTGTACATTATTTCCGAACAGCAAATACAGGAAGGCATATTTAAATCGATACAGTTTTTGATGGACAGATTAGTGTTTTCTGTCTTCAGAAACCCAATCCATAAATTTCAGAAAGGCAAACTGCCACAGAATTACTTCATACAGGCAGTTCAGAAAATTATTTCAACAAGAAATTAAGCCCTGATGTTTTGCAAAACATCACTATTA
Source organism: Cuculus canorus (assembly GCF_017976375.1). Lineage (NCBI taxonomy): Eukaryota > Metazoa > Chordata > Aves > Cuculiformes > Cuculidae > Cuculus > Cuculus canorus. The sequence goes on from NC_071401.1 coordinate 47,771,324, forward strand.
CCTTGAACATCTCTGGGACAACTATGTTCCTTTAGTGGATGATTTTAATTATTTTTTCAAATAACTAAAAATAGTTAGAACATGAATAATATATTAAGATAATGCAGAATGCATATATGCAAATACATTACAATTACTGGGAAATTTGCCTATATACAAACACACACACAGAAGCATCCTGAGATAAACCATATTCATCCAGTCAGATAAGTTTCTATCTACAGTGTCATGTCCCTGTTGATACTGAAATGTATTTTCCGTATGATCCTGTTTTATCTATATCTGGCTTCATAAATCAATGTCTATGAGCATTAGCAGCGTCCTGGCCACAACATCAAAAGGAAATGAGATACTATCTTATCCAAACACCAAATCACTGACATTGTACATCTTTCCCCATATTCATCTTCCTGTGTCTTTCCTTGACCAAATAAAAATCTAGTATTTTTTTCAGCTAACTTATTGTGTACATTTTCTATAATTTTAATATAGACAGAGAGTTTCCTTAGCATCTCCCGTATAGTTTGAAAGCTCCATTTGAAAATCATGTCTGATTTCAGATGTGTTTGTAATTTCAGTTATTCTCAAGTGGAGAAATTCTCTAATACCTAAAAGCAGTAGCAGCCCAAGAACTGACAGACTGTTATCACCACTAAAAATATTGATTCTGGAAATATGATGAATGCCCATCTTGTGTTAGGCATGAAATGTTTCAAGAAGCTACTGGCACTGACCCTTATCCTTTTGCAGAATTTTGGAAGCCATGATTGATTGATCGATAGCTGAGATAAACTAATTTCATCAGTTTATGTCAGTTCTCCTCTAGGGGTGCTGCAGTACACAAGAGAGAGTAGTAGCATCTGTCTCATTGCATAATATTTTGGATTGCAATTCTAAGGACATTCTGGCCTGAGACCATGTTTGGTTTTTTTCCAATTCAAGTAATCTTATCATTGACTCATTCTGTCATTCAAGGCTGCAAGCACTGAAGATGACAATGACTTTTGCCTTTTAAGAAAGGCAAATTGTCCACCCAGAAATTTCAGAAGGCCTTCAATATGCTAACATAAAGAATCTGCTACATATAACAACACCTACCAAAAACCTAATTTTGTAGGTGTAGGCTCATTTAGGTATGCTTCAATAAAATAGTTGGGAAAGGTGTGTCACACAGCAAGGATCTGTGCTATGTTCTGTGTCCGACGTTGTGACTAGTCATTATGGACATTACTGTCACTCTAATATCTCAACACAAAGTGGTGAAATGTAAGCTACTTTGTGTGCTCAGTCTCTTGTCATCTATCTGCTCCACAGTCCTTCCATGTTTTCTCAGTGAGCCCTGGTCATCCATCCATTTAGGTAAGGCCACACTCTACATATCAATATTTTTGACACATAGAGGGACAAGAAACATCAGGCAATACTTTTTTTTTTTAAGAGTAATTGGATGTCAATTATTTACAAGGGGATATGTGTTCTTTGTATGATTGCCATATCCAAAAGTAAACAACTATCCATATAGATAAATATTTGTAGAAAGGAAAGAGTGAAGAGATTATATAATATAAAAACATAAAGTATAAAGAGAGTAAGGCTTCCCATTGTGCTTTACAAGATCCTCCACTGCAGTAATAATCCCTACTTCTTCTGCTAACCCTCTTTTATTAAATCTGACTCTTCAGAAAAGCTAACATGAAGGAGCAGGAAGACCTTTATGATAGTGGAGATAAGCATCAATAGAGTAGGAAGAGATATTCAGGATCACTAGTGCATCGGATGCACAGTAAAGGATACTATTTTTATTTAAAGCTTGCTAAATCTAAAGCTATGTTTCAAATAACTTATCTTATTCCAGGCATGAATAACAGCATGCTATCTTCATTTTTACCACTGGCTTCTGTGTTTATTGGGACTGAAGCTCTGATTAAGGTGGCATTATAAAGAAATTCCTATTTTCTTTCATGTGCTCAATAGGTTTGGATCACTTATTTTGGCTGTTCTCACTGTCTAATGTTTTCAGACACTTTCATTTATCATGCAGCAAGTCACTTCCCAGTTTGTGTTTCCATTTTACTCTAAAGGGCACCCAGAGAAACATCATAGGAATGCAGGTTTGCAGCAAATAAATTGTCTACACTTAGTCTGCAATATGTGTCTACAGCTATTTGACCTTGTATGATTTCCTGTTTCAGACATAGAGTTTAAGGCTTCTTATAAAAAATTGTTTAGTACAGCATTTTCTGATGATGTGGCTCTTTGATCCGATTTTCTGATGAGAATTGTAACATATATTACAGAAACGTTAAATTCTTTGTAAAGAAAAGTCTTGAAGTTTCATTTAATAATACAGCTGTCTGTACATTTCATGAAGTATGATATACAGTAGTTTAACTAGAATTAGTTTGCCATGCAACTCACACAAATCTGAAAGTTTCATACCAAAGTAATTAGAAAATCAACAGTTTCCAGTGAGATTAAAGGAAGTATCACAACTTGAAGAGTTAATGAGCTACACTAGACAAAGCAATAGTCATCACTGCATATGTTATGCTTGTTACTGGAACAAAACTGTAAAAGCACAGGTTCTTCTCAGTATCATTCGTGTTTTAAGGGTAATCGCATATATTGTAGATTGCATTCATTTATGAAAAGAATTAACTATATACTGTTCACAGTACAAAACATTTGTACTATAGGGTAGCTGAATTGCTCTTTTAATTATATGTGAGGCGATATACTTTGACAGCAGAAGTAGCATTGTAATAGAAGGCAAAAAACCCCTTAATTCCTTACTAAATCCCTTACCTTTCATTCATACCACTGCAACCTAGTCATACTTTCTAAATTAAATAAATTACTTATGATTTACATTGAATGAAAAACCAGGTTCAATATATACACTTCTTCATGGTTTTTAATTCTCTTTTCACAATATTTTTTACTCTATTTTAGCACATTTTTTGCCTTTATATAAAGTTCAGCTTTGAAAAAACTTAATTCCATTGAGTTGGAATATTTTAGAATCTACTGGTTGAGGAGACCATGAAAAAACCAGTAGAGTAACTGGTTTAATGTAACCGAAATATGTTTTATGAAGTCTTTTTGGAAATTATTATTTTTCCTCCTAAAGTCTTATTGGTCATTTTTCTTTTTGTTTAGACTGCACATATTTAAAAACACAAACAAATCTCATTGATATTTTTTTTTCCCCAGAATGAATCTACCTTAGCCTTAAATTAGATATAGGAAATGCAGACAAATTTCAGATTTTAAACTCCATTCTGAGTGAATTGTAATGTTGTTTTGCCTTTTCCTCCTTTTATTCTTCTGCTGAGGAGGTAAGAATTCACTGCAATTGTCTGTTTTATGTGGATGGCTTCATTCACAAGACACCAAAGTTAAAGCCTTTCAGGCTGGTTTTGATTTGTTAGCATAATGTGCACAATTAAAAATAACCAATGATTTGAAATAAAAAACAACTGATAAGGTAAACTTTTAAGCTAAGTCAATGTTTTTTTTATTGTAATACTATTTGTTTTATCATTGTTATACAGTTTGTCTTGACAAATGATCACATTTAATTGGAAAATATCTTAAGGCATTGGCAGAAGAAGTCATGCCATCAGGTTTCAAATGGATTTTGAAGACAAAAGAGTCAGATCATCTAAGTAAGGAAAAGCAATAGCTAAATATTGATTTTTCCATGATCATCAATGCAAATAGACCACATTAAGTCAATGAGTCTCCTGTACAGTTAATGAGAGATGTAGAAACCACTGAATAATGGCTTATAAATTCTCATTCACTATCATGAGTGCTGCCTGGAGTCCCCTTTAGGGAAGTCTAGATACAAGGTAAAATTATGAGCTTCTCTACAGGTCAAGCACTGATTTGGAATGCACATCTAACACTGGTCTTCAGAAATTCATATGGAAATCCATGCATAACTGAACTAGGCTCCTGAGATTACAGTGTCTGGTTTAGGACCTCTGAGACAGAGAGGACTTGAGAAATGTGACTTGTCCTAGCCCAAAGGAATGTAACGTAACAACTCCCACATTCAAAAGAGGAGGTCTCAATCACCTCTCCTGATGAAGTATATGGTACTCTCTGTGCAAAAGCATTGTGCTTGCTAGCATTAAAGATATCAGGGAGCTGAAAGGAGAGTGGGCAGAAATATTAAGACACTTCTAGAGTGAGGAAGAAGGATCTTGGATGAATTATAGTTCTGATTGCTGAAAATAAAAATTAATTTACTATGGTGGTTTTGTCTTTGAGCCTATGTTTACCATAGTGCAGATAATCATCTTCCATTGCCAGTAAAAATAAAACCTGCTCATGACCTGCAGCATGATATTTTAGTTTTCTAGCTACTAATTAATTAGGTGTTCTACTCCATAAACTTCAGTGTTTTAAGGGATGAGGTCTAATTTCAAACAATGAACACTACTGTATCATCATTATCCTTTATCACTCTATTTGTTCCAATTCTCAAAAATCAATTGAAATTGAAGAATATTGGAATCAAGTGTTTGAGAGTCAATAATTTAAATACAAGCATTTTGCTTGTCCATATTGATAAGGAAGGATCAAGGCAATGTTAGGCTCAACTGAGTTCAAAACCTTGATTTTGTGCCTCAGGGTACAAAACTGTATATGGAGAGGGAGAAAATAGAAAATTAAAAAAAATATCCAACAAAATCCTGAAGGATGTTGAGCAATTGTTGTTGTGAAGGCTAACCACAGGTTTCACATCCAGAACTTGCATGGAAGGGTACCGCCCAATCGGATGCATGACATTTTCTGATGAAGACTGAAGAGAATATTATTGTTAACTCTTCGTCACTGCATTCCCCAGGATATTTTACCCTTCTGTAATTAAAAGCTGAATCAAAATATTGCAAATTCTGACATCATAAGAACTTCATCTCTTTCTGCACAATTAATTGCGTTGTGGAGTTAGAATGGAAATCCTTTAGCAGATTTTGTTTAGGAATAGAAGAAAAAGAAGCATTCAAAATCATACAGATGTAGAGTGAGACATGACAAACATAAGTGAAACAAAAAAATGAATAGTAAGTTGCTTCCTGATATTTCTAAAATTATGCTTCTAAAAGTCAATAGAATGGATTAAAAATCCTTTTTGAGATTTGAAAAATTCATATACCGAGAGTGGACATCACTATCTTACATAGATAAGTCTTCTCTAACACCGTTTTTCGCAGTGAGTAAAGCAAAAGAAATAAATTTCGGAAAGGTGGCATCCTAGAGTAGTTTCGGCAGAATTTCCTCTCATGTTCCTATCTGTTCCTATCACCTTTAGAGTGATATCTGTTGTAATTTCCATCAGCCATGATATCTGTAGATGTAGTGTACTTGGACTTCAGTAAAGCCTTTGAAACTCTTTCTCACAATATTTTACTTGAGAAACTGGTTTTGTCTGGCCTGGACGGGCGCACACTCTGTGGGGTAAAAAACTAGATGGATGGCCTGGCCCAAAGAGTGGTGAAAAATGGAGTACTCAGCACTAACGAGGCAGCACCTCGAATACTGTGCTCAGTTTCAGGCTTCACTACAAAAAAGACATTGAGGTCCTGGACAGTACCCAGAGAAGGGCAAAAAAGCTGGTGAAGGGGCTGGAGAACAAGCCTTACGAGGGGCGGCTGAGGAAACTGGTGCTTTTTAGGAGGGAGAAGAGGAGGCTGAGGGGAGACCTTATCAGTATCTACAACCACCTGAAAGGAGGTTGTGGAGAGGTGGGTCTTGGTCACTTTTCCTAAATGATAGGTGATAGGATGAGAGGGAATGGCCTCAAGCTGCACCAGGGGAGGTTCAGACTGGACATTAGGAAAAATTTCTTCACAGAAAGGGTTATGAAGCACTGGAACAGGCTGACCAGGGAGGTGGTTGAGACACCATAACTGGAGGTATTTAAAAGGTTGGTAGACTAAGTGCTTAGGGATATGATTTAGTAGTGGACAGGTATGGTTTGTCTTGATGATCTCAAAGGTCTTTTCCAACCTAGGGATTCTAGGATTCTATGATTCTATTAAATGTTTAATGCCGCCACAATTTACAGAAATTTCCTTGGAGATCCCAGAATTTATTCAATAAGCAATATAAAAGCCAGCTCTATAGATAGTGCAGAAAGTGAAAGAGCTCAAGAATACTCCCTATAGATAAAGAACATACATTAAATATCTTTAACACAAAAACCCAAAGTAAATAACTCCTTCACTTTCCTCTTGTCCAGTCAAGGTGATGAGAAGTTGTTGCTTGATTCTTAAAACTTTTATATTTATATTATCAATCTGTAGCATTCTTACATGCCTTTCTGCAATGTTATGATTTTTTGTTGTTATTTTACAACTATATAGAATCATAGAATCATAGAATCATAGAATGGTTTGAGTTGGAAGGGACCTTAAAGATCACCTAATTCCAACACTCCTGCCATGGGCAGGGACACCTCCAACAAGACCAGGCTGCTCAGGGCCCCATCCAATCTGGCTTTGAACCCTTCCAGGAAGAGGACATCCACAGCTTCCCTGAGAAACCTGTTCTAGTGTCTCATTACTCTCATTCTGAAGAATTTCTTCCTAAAACCTAACCTAAATCTTCCGCCTTCCAATTTATAGCCATTCCCCCTCATCCTATCATTACATGCCCTTGTAAAAAGTCTCTGCCAGCTTTCTTGTGGGCCCCCTTCAGGTACCGGAAGGCCGCTATAAGGTCTTCTCGCAGCCTTCTCTTCTCCAGGCTGAACAGCCCCAACCCTTTCAGCCTGTCTTTGTCTGGGAGGTCCTCCAGCTCTCTGATCATCTTCATGGCCCTCCTCTGGAACCACTTCAACAGTTCCATATCCTTGGTATGTTGGGGATTCCAGAACTGGCCACAGTACTCCAGGCGGCATCTCATGACTAGAGGGGGAGAATCTCCTCCCTCAAGCCACGCTTCTTTTGACACAGACCAGGATACAGTTGACCTTCTGTGGAGGGGACCACGTCAAAGGCATTACAGAAGTCCAGATAGATTACATCCATTGCTTTTCCTGTGTCCACTGATGCAATCATCCCATCGTAGAAAGCCACGGGGCTGGTAAGGCAGCACTTGCCCTTGGTGAAGTCATGTCAGTTGTCTTGAATAACCTCCCTGTCCTCCACATGCTTTAGCCTAGCTTCTAGGAGGATCTGTTCCATGATCTTCCTAGGAACAGAGGTGAAGCTAACAGGTGAGTAGTTCCCAAAATCATTCTTCCTACATTTTCTAAAAATGGGCACAGTGTTGCCCTTCTTCCAGTCACCAGGGACTTCTCCTGACTGCTGTGACTTTTCAAATATATTGGAGAGTACCTTGGCAACCACACCAGCCAATTCCCTCAGGAATATATATTGCTTGCCTAAATGATATTCTCTCCTCCTCACTTTTTGAGAAAGATATCTAGCATGCTACAGGTAAATCAGGGTATGAGGATCCAGTTTTAATTAGAATTATATGAACAAAAGAAATTTGAAAATAATATAATACATATTAAAATCTACTGACTTGCGATGTAAGAGCTGCAAGATGTCATCTCCCCAAGCTGAATTTGATTAAAACTCCTTGGAAATTACAGGTGCTGTTCTCTGCCATTAGAGAGAAATACGACTGTAAGACTTAGAAATCTGACTTTACTCCTTTGAATTTTCTCTCAGGCAATCATTTTTAGAGAGAATTTCACATATAACTTGAGCTCTAAATATTATGTAGAGGAGACCTAGCCTGGATTTAGTAGTTACATGGAAAGAAGCCTTTACACCTGTTATGGGAAGCAATGTTGCCTTGGTATTGTGGGGGCATGAAAGCAGATGTTTAACCTGAGTAAGGTTTTGGCTCGCTTTTTCAGTCTGTGTGTTTGAAGAATGTCATTTGCATGTCAGTTGTCATGAACAGGCACGTAAGTGTTAAATTTTCTTCCTCCTTTATAATCAGATTGCTAATATCACCTTTTTTTGTGCTGTAATTTGTTATGTACAAAGTTGAAAATACAGCAAATAATTTATTTGTAGCTTTGTGTGAGTGCATTTTAAAATATTTGATGGTTGGAGAAAAAAATGAAACACTGTTAAACCATGACTTTAGTGCAATATGGTCTATTTCCTGGGAATAATTGATAGAAATATAGTGAAGTGTTAGTGGTAAATTTGAAGTGGCATGCACAGTATGTGTTTAGAATGTTTATACAGTCTCCGATTAATTCTCAGGGAGCTCAGCTAATTGGAAATAAAGTTTATGTGTGGCAAAGCAGTGAAGCAGTGATATAGTGATACAGCAGAAGTGATTCCAGCCTCTGGCAATATTTTTATATATATCTGCAGAGCTCAGACATACTCTATAATTCTGAGTTACTTAAGTAATAGAAATAAGTAATTTTGTAAGTGTAACTGGGTTTACAGTATTGCCCATACGCTGTTCTCCTATCACAGAGAGAAGGAAAGATTAACACTGCCCTTTCTCCTGCTGTTAGAAGGAACTGTAAAACTTGCTTTCACAAGCTGTACCAGTGATAGGTGGGATTTTGAACTCTGGTCATCCATGCCCCTCTTTATCAGGCGCAGGAAGTGATAACAGCTTGTTGTGCAGAGGTGAATATGATCAGAACTGTTCAACCTAATAATAGCATCAAGTTGTTATTCAATAGCTTCAAACCAGTAAATCTGCCGTGGCTTGCAAATTGATCTTGGTGGAAAAGACTGCAGCTGTGATGGTCAGGACTAGGGATAGCAAGACCTTTGTTAGGCATGTTACGACCAGGGATGTACTGATAGGAACTTTATACCTCAATACAAGAGCTTACTTCAGGAATGAAATATTAAGGATAGAGTAATGAAAGGCACATGGAAGAATTTACTGAATGAAAGAAGACTTAAAAAAAAATACATTTCTTCTTGTTATTTTTTTTTTTTTACCTTTCCTCTCTTTTTTTCCTATGGATACATATCTTTTCTTCATGCTGTGCACCCATTTTTCATCCCTGACTGCTCATTCTAATGCATGTATATGCATGATGCCTTCACTTCAAGAAGTCTGAAAGAAATAGATGTCAACTAGATCCGTTTGCTTAAATCCTCACATTCACCAATGCTTCCTGTTTCTCATTGAGAAAGAGATTTCTCTTCCTGTGTTCTGGAAATCAATGATGTTTATTTCTTCACACATATGTGTGGGTACATAGATTGTTAGAAAGTTAGGTCTGTCTTGGTTTCTAATTATTCCTTTCTAACTCACATCCACAGAAGATACTATGGGGTTTCCAAGCTATAGCTGAAAGAGTGGCATGATTTTATTTTCCACTTCTCGCTACATGTACAGTGAAAAAGGAGGCAAAAATATTCCTGCTTTCAGAATTTTGTTTCCAAGACTAGGAAACTTTCCTCATCTCTGGTTCCTTTTTCTTTCTGTCTTGTAAAGATAGAAATAAGCAGCCAGACTCTCATGATTTCAGGTGGAAGACAATATTGTAATGAAGGATCTAGTCCCATGACTTGCGTTTAGCTAAGCATCCCTTGGCTGTGCTAGAAAGGGAGCAGCACAAAGAAATGAGAAGAGAAAGAGAAACAAAAAAGACCAGAAATCCAGTCTATGTTATTACAAAAATAAATGTATGATTTTTTTTTTTTTCTCAGAAATAAACACAGATATTTCTTGCTTCTTAAGTGAGAAAGTAGCAGTGGCATGTTGCTTTTAAGCAACATTGCAAATGCAGTTTCTATTTTTAAGACAAAACCATCTTTACATTTCTAACAATCTCTGAGAGGGTATATATCAGAAAATGTATACCCAATTCTAATTTTGGAGGCTTTTTTTCTGTAGTATCTCTTAGCTCAGTATTTAAACCATTTTGAGTGCATGGGTATTAAAATAATACTAGCGTTCCCACATATGATATCCTATCCAATTTTTTATATATTATAATTCTCATAACTTTTACAATACTATTACTACGTAGATGTTATGTCAGCAAAACCCCCAAACCCATATGTTTTGATCTGCTATTGTAAAAATTCCAAGCTCTGTTCTAAGTAGCTGTGACCTTCTAAGTAATGCAAACCACAAAACCCTACTGACGCTGGTGTTATTGCAAGTCACATAAGCCAGGTTTTCCTTGATGGATACTTAAAAATGAGTAAACAACAAGCAATAGGGTTCAAAATTCCACATAGGCATAAAGCCTGGGAAAATAACTTCTCCCCTATACTCCCCAGGGTTGCCCTAAAACTAAAGTAGTTTTACTACAGTGGAGTTTGTATGAATATTTTATGTTTCAGTTCATATGAGCTGGCTTTCCTGGAGTTTTACTTAAAGACTTAAGATGAAACAAATCATGAAACTCTAAGCCAAATCACAAGTGTTGCCTGATTACATATCAACCCCTGTGAAACCACAGTCTTCCCATCCAAAACCAACTAACAGCCTGGATCATCCAAAACTCAGCTTGGGTTTATTGAAAGGTTTCTGAACCTTGAAAAAAATACATAGCTTTCTATAAGTCTGTGTTTAAGCAAAAGATTTTTGGGACAAAATTCCAAATAAGAGAAGTCTAGGGATAAGTTTAACAAAAAAGTTGTTGAGCTCTATAAATGTTCTCAACTTGAATTTACTCTTCCCATTCCCATGTTCTAGGCTTGGGTGTTGTAAGAAAACATTGGCAAAAACAACCTGAATGAGCCAAGCTATTCATGTAATTAATATCATCATGATTATAGTAACAGACTTGACAATGGTGATATGAACATGAGACAGACCTGTGAGATGCAATCCCTTACAGATACTCAGCTTGTTCAAGCAAAAAGTAGCTTTGAAAACGTGTCAATCCAAATTAAAATGGAGAAATTTGCAGCTCAGTTCAGATCTGGAAAGCTCTTTTGGTATCTAAGTTCCATTGAGATAAGACAATTCAAAAAAAATATTTACTTGGTCAGTTTGTGGGTGTCTTTTAGTGCATGTTAGAACTTCAGTAAGAATTGAAACACTCTAAACGACAGTTTCACAGTTTTAAACACCAGTTAGAGAAAATACAGATGGATTAGAGAAAACCAAATCTGAATTCTTGCTCTCTTGTTTTGCCTGTGATGCTGAACAGTGATTGAAAATGTTAGGAAGTACCATTCCTTGGCTACAGAGTGCATATGGTTCACTGTAATAATGCTGAAAGTCTCAGCTAATGTAAAATATTACACTCATTTCTAATAGCTATTTTTCTTTACTTGTTTAATCTCTGCCTGCTGGAAGAACTTGTTGTTCATTTATCGGCTCATTTGCCAGAGATGAAATAGAACACCAAAGCACTGGTCATACTGAATCTAGGAAACTTGCTTTCTCTGTCATAATAAGAAGATAATTTTACTAAAACGGTGATTTACATGTAGAAGCAGAATATTGCATTTCTGATTGGTTGATTTCACAACTCTTTTGCAGCATTTATTAAAGTGGAAGAGTGATTCTGTCCATGCTCTTATGTCTAGGGCACCCAAAGACGAAAAAAAATGAAAACAAAAAACACAAATCAAGACAAACAAGAGCAAAAGCTAGAATCTGAATTTTAGACTGTTTGATGCTTTCATTATTTAAATAAAGAACATGATGTCTATTACTGAGATGAAGCAAAATCAAACCTCATCACACTGATCCTTTCCTCTCTGATTCTGACATAAATTTAAGCTAGGCTTAAACTTATTTGTTTAATGTCAGACTCTGCATTTGGTATTGTGATAGAAATTAAAATCTTTGTCCATGTTCTGAACCTGGCTGAATTGGCAGTGACTGGAGAAAGGATTGTAATAATATGCATCGTTTAGGGAGAAAAACTTGAAAAAAAAATGAAAGGGCATTGATGTTGCTGATCTATTATTTGTGTTTTCAAATACATCTTAGTAGAGGTAAAGCATGGTAACATTTTCTATGATAGAAACAGAGATTCTCCCTTTCCCTCGTTGTATCCAGAGGTCTTTCAGTAAATGAAAAATGTCTACTTTTGTATTTAACTGCTATAATTCAAAATGAACATATTTTTCTTCCTCAAACAAGTTATTGATTTGATGAAAATATAAATTTTAATCAGTCAAATTATTAGTCAGTTTTTGCTGAATGTGGAGAATTGCCCTAAGCAGGAAATGTTCACTTTATAATTAAAAATGTGCTTAATAAAATGAAATAAATATTTCTGTCATTCAAAAATAATGTGTAGGAGACGAGGTAGTCTTGAACTGAAAAACAGTTAGTTTGACAGTATTAATTGTAACTTGGCACTTAAACTACCACCACGAACAATAAAAAGACAGAGTGATTTACTCTCTGAAGGTACCGATTTATCTTTATATATGTATTCATAGAGAGAATCTAGATGACTTAGGGAAGTCATCTAACTCTTAGATGGCTTAAAGTGACGTGATAAATATCTGCTTGACTGTCTAGGCTGTTGCTGAGAATGTATCGAATCGGGCTTTTTTAAATATCCATTCATTCTCAAAATAGCTTTCTATGGGAGATACTGATTTACTTCTTTTTGGACATGTTCAGTTAATTTGGAAAGGTGAAAGTTTTTCTCCAGAGTATACTATAACCAAATCCAGAAAAGCAATTTTTTTTTTCTATAAATCTGGATATAAAAGGGGAAGGCAAGGAGATTGTATAAAGGCCACTCATGAATTCAAATTGTCACTTGGCTCTCCAGCCACTGCCTACATGACTCTTACAGAAAAAGTCTTGTTGTTCGGTTACTGTTGCTCACGTTTACAAAGAAAGATATCACATCAAGGGACTTTTAAGCCCAACAGTAAATTTTGAAAAGGTAGATGATGTTAAAATCAGCATTACAAAAATGAAATACTAAAGTAACCTAAAATAGGTAAGCCACTATCTTTCCAACAGATGCATATGCCTGGACTTGGTAGATGAACTGTCTGTAGATAGACAGATGGATTTACTTATCTAACATGCAAATAAAATAAATTGATAACTCATCTCTCAAAAGTCCTAGAGGATAATGTGATTGGAAAGAGCTCATCTGGACTTCACCAAGAAAACTAGTAATTAAGAATGGTTCTAAGGAAATAAGGAAGATTGGAAATAGATTTTTTGAGGAATCTGAGATAGCGTTTGAGATGATTTTTCAGTTGTGAAAAGGAAAAGAAAGTAAGAATCAACTTCCACTTACAGTCTATTTCCATAATGTTATTGATACAATAACTTCCTTTTTATGCATGGAGTGACCTGTGACAAGTAGCCTGCTTTCTACTCTCCGATGATTATAGCTGCACAATGTACATATCTAATCACAAGTAATTTGATATTTTATACTAATGCTTCATAAATTGTCTTGTGATTATTTCTCAGAAAGCTCGTTATCTGCTTGATATAATTTTCTGTAGTGATTCTGATATCAATCCTGTAATACTATAAACAAAGTGTAACATTAGTGATTTTGCTTTTTTACACAAGTTGTGTATTTTTCTCCTTCTTGACATTCTAAACTCAGAATAGGATTGGGTTCTGCAACAAAGTAGAAGTAATTTTATCACATAATTGACTACCAACTTCTCTATTAACCTGATAAAAATGCTGCTACGCTGAAATGCATTTCAAATGAACCTTTGCAGGTTTGATTTTTCTGAGACACCCACATTTTCTACCTGTTCTACTATACCCAACTACTTGTTAAAAGTGTAACAAGCTTAATGCTGGGTTCAGTTGGGTGGTACAGGGTTAAGCAAAACTAATCTCAAAGCTGTTAGTTGGAGGAAGCAGACCCTATTCACAGGGAAGCCTGCTGCCTCCCAGGAGCCCAGGTAAGGGATATTGCTAGGAAACTCCCCAGTCTGGTAAGGTCTACTACTAACCATTACTGCAGTTCTATGTGGGAGGTGATGAAGCTGCAGTATATTGCTCAAAGGTGATTAAAACAAATTTTAGGGTCTTGGGAGGGATAGTGAGGGAATCTGGGGCCCAGGTGATTTTTTCATCCCACCTTCTAGTTGCGGGCGGTGACATTGGGAGGATCAGATGAGTCCAATCTATTAATACGTGGCTCCATGGCTGGTGTCACCGTAATGACTTTGGGGTTTTTGACAGTGGGATGGCCAGGCACCAGGTTTACAGATATCAGATGGAGCCACCTTTCCCAAAGGAGAAGGAGGGTCTTTACTCAGGAGATTGCAGGACTCGTTGGCAGGGCTTTAAACTAGATGTGAAGGGGGAGGGGGATAATATCACACTTGCCTATGACAAGCCTTGGGAGAACACACAATGATTGGAGGGATGAACTGACGGAATGGGCCCTCCACCTGCTGCCCCATGCTGGGGATGTTATGGCACAGTTGAAGTCCTATGGAGATGAGCGGGAGCCTTCTGAGGTAGTAGGTGGTGGGAAGGAAACTTCAGCAGAACACCTTGGAGGAAATAAGGGGTTTTCCATTAAGAAAGCGATGCAACCAACAGCCCAGCTGAACTGCCTCTATACAAATGCACAGAGCTTGGGCAACAAACAGGAGGAGCTGGAAGCTACCGTGCTGCTAGAAAACTATGAGCTGGTTGCCCTCAGGGCTAGGGAGAATGACTACGAATTGGAGAGGGGCATATTTAGACTAGACATTAGGAGGAGATTCTTCACAATGGGAGTGGTGAGGCACTGTCACAGGCTGCCCAGGGAAGTTGTGGCTGCCCCATCCCAGTAAGTGTTCAAGGCCAGGTTGGATGGGGCCTTGGGCAGCCTGATCTAGTGGAAGGTGTCCCTGCCCATGGCAGGGGGGTTGGAATTAGGTAATCTTTATAGTCCCTTCCAACTAAAACATTCTATTATTTTATGATTCTATGATTCTATGATTCAATTATTCTATGATTCTGCTATTCTATGATTTCTTTTTTTTCTGGAAAGTTGAAGCTAGCAGGTTTTCCACATAGCAATATATATATATATATATATGTTTTTTTCACAAGTGCATGATCAATAATACAGGAAAATTCAGGCATCTTTACAGTCTAAAGAAAAAATGAATTTTGCTGTCCTTTGATATTTTCTTTGGTTACTTGAGGCAGCTCTCCCAAAAAGTAGTCTTTTCCAAATTTCATTGCTAACTGCATAGTTCTACCTTGTTAAAAATTTTATTTCTTGTGAAAAGATCTAAAAGTTGTGTGTTACAACGGTGAATGTACACAGTATATTACCATATTTCTTATGGATAAGGTGGTTTTGTGTATGCCAGTCTACTTTGTACTGAAGAGACTGAATACTCTTCATAATTTCAGGGTTATTCTCAAGAAATTTCTGAAGGTCTCAAGGTTGGTGCATAGATTCAGCCAAGCACTTAAGCATTTGGTGATTTGGATTTTTAGACGCTAGGTTTATAAACTGGGACTCTATAAAATGACTTTCTACTAGGAACTTAGGCTTCCAATATCCTCTGAAACAGAACTCTGTAGATGCTTCATGATTACACCTAGAGGATCCAAAAGTTGCCTAAAGCCAGCAGGAGGAAAAAAAGAAGTCATGATGGAAAGACATGTAAAATCTCATCCTGTTATGTGGAATGATACTTCTCCAGTCAAGCAGTGGTTTCAGCATAGTTTTTAGTAGTGTATTTATTATGTTATGGGAAGTTAGGAAGATCCACATTCAGATTTCTCTTAGGTCACAATCTTGACTTATTGACGCACTGCAGTTATAGCTACAATATGGAAGAGAGGTAACTTGATCAGTGTTTGCAAGGCTGAAAAAATAACCTATGATTCTTGATATCCATGTATGTTATGCCTAGTTAATGGTTAGCATGTTTTGGTATCTTTAGGCACACACAAGTGGCTCTGCAAGTAAGATATACACAACCAAAAGATATAAAGAGGATCCACAGTGCCCAAGAGCTGCCTGAAGCCTCCAGCTGCAGCTCCACTGTTGGCTTCAACATCTCCTGGCTCAACACTCTGCCCTTTCCTGGCTTTGCCTGTTACATTTCATGTCTTTCCATCGTGATATTTTCCCTCCTGAATCCTTGAGCTACTGACGGTCCCACTATGCAATCTCATCTCTGTATGACCTTTCTTGTAGCACTTTCTTGGCACTGTGAGCACAGTTTACACAGCTGGGCCAGACCAGAGCTGGTCTTGTTGCCTTGGTACATGAGTAGATAAATCCCTAGGAGAGAGGGAAGCTTCCAGAACTAGTTATGACTCATAGCTATGACAAGGTGTTTAGTAAAATGGAAAAGATGTCCTCATGCAGTCCCTAACTTACTTTTCATAGGAAAATGGAGTAATTGTGGATGTCTGCTCTCAAGACACTATCTCTGGTCTTAGAATCGGAGTGGAAAGAAACTTGTGTCTGTAGCCCTATTTCAGGTTCTTCAGCTTGGACAGAATGCTTCTTCCCTCTGGTCTTGTTCTTGATATTTCTTCTTGGCAAGATCTGTGCTCAGAGAAGAGCTTTTTGATTGATCTTTAGAGGTACATGGCTGTCCCTCTGTATTACTGAGGAAGTTTAGATGCTTAATTCTAGCCTGGCTTTACAGAGGCTCAGAAACTACTGCATGATGCCATGGACCAGTGGTCATATAAATGTCTTATTGAGCCTAGTCCTGTTTTCTTCTGGTCACCTCGTTGAGTTGACAGAGAGAGTCAAAGCAAAATGTCACACGGACTTCTTATGAACTGTATTGTGCCACTTACAAAAAGGCAGAAGCATTTCAACAAAGTTACACTAATGCAGTCTGTCCATAACTTTTTTTTTTTCTATAAGTACCTTCTGATTTTTCATACTTTAGAACTGTATTTACAATAAGAGAATGTAAGGGAGTGTTGCTCATCCTGGGTGAGGCACTTGGCCTAGTCAGAACAGAGGCTCCAGCAGTTTAAGAAAAGTGTATTTTGGGGAAAAAAAAAATCACAGAAAACCCCCACTATAATGAAAACACTTCAAAACTAAACTGGGATTCTGTAATTCCTTTCCAATTCAGCAAATTGTATAAAATGTGAGTGGAAAGGCAGTGATTCTAATAACTGAATTAAATTCCTTTAGCTGTTGCTGCACCCCTTGTGACACTGATTCTTGTTAGCCTGTTCCTGGCAGTGCATTATTGAATCAGGTTGCAATGTGAAATAGCCAGGGCTGAAAATGAGGCCCAGGCAAACACTTAACCGGCTGGCTGTTGTAGACCAGGTGCATTTTATTTTGAAGGTCACCATTACTGTCAACGGGGAAAGAGAGTATGTAGCATGTTCAATTACTAGAAATTCTTTACTCCCTACATTAAAAAGGGCACTTAATTTTAAGTTTTTACTGGTACAGAAGGAAAAGGAATCCCCAAGACTTCTTCAAGGCAACATGATCAGACACTTACATAAAAATAATATAGTAATGCACTTAAATAATGTGGATATTAATTTCTGTAGACAATTGCAAAATAAATTGCTTTGCAATATTTTCATCACATAAATAGTTATATGTTTTCCTTGAGAGATTTTACTGAACAGTGAGGTCTTAATGCTTTGCAAGAAGTGTATTCTTCATACATCATTATTAGTGAATTTCTATTATGTTTTACTTTCGTCTTTTTCATACAAATTCACTATGATCAATCAGCTGCTTTATGAACTGTAAATTTTATTTTGCCTGAAAATGTAGAGATAATGAAGCAGTTATTTTAATATCCATATATTTGACAAAATATAATGAAATACAATAAAATATATAATTAGCTGAATGATACCTTATGTTTTTCAAGCATTTTGTAAAAAAATCATAATCTTTTTCAAGCAGGTTGCTCAGAAATAAACACACTTATAAGATATTAGAGAGTTCAAGCCCATTATTTTGCACTGCCTTTTAAAAAACCTTTCATATTTTAATTCTCAGCGCTAGCCTTTTCAGTAATTAGTTACCTTTAATGTCTCCATTTTCATTTAAATGTTCAATGATCAGAATAATTAGAATTAATTTGGGATTGTCATATCATGATTATGACAATTCTACCACTTATCACTAGCATCCTGCAGGCAAATTTTATTAAAGATATGGCTCGTCCACTTTATCACTTTAACCAGAGACTTTAAATGGATATAAAACAGTAGGAATTGGCATATTCCCAATACAAATACATGTAATTCTTCATGAAGTATTGTCACTGAAGTAGTGGTATCTTTGTGCTTCAATTCGATTTTTAGATTCTTCCACCACATAGAATCATAGAATTACTAGGTGGGAAGGGACCCACTGGATCATCGAGTCCAACCATTCCTAACAATCCCTAAAACATACCCCTCAGCACCTCGTCTATCTGTCCCTAACACATCTCCAGGGAAGGTGACTCAACCACCTCCCTGGGCAGCCTGTGCCAGTGCCCGATGACCCTTTCTGTGATTTTTTTTCCTAATGTCCAGCCTGAACCTCCCCTGGTGAATCTTGAGGCCATTCCCCCTTGTCCTGTCCCCTGTCACTTGGGAGAAGAGGCCAGCTCCCTCCTCTCCACAACCTCCTTTCAGGTAGTTGTAGAGAGTAATAAGGTCTCCCCTCAGCCTCCTCTTCTCCAGGCTAAACAACCCCAGCTCTCTGAGCCGCTCCTCATAAGACTTGTTCTCCAGCCCCCTCACCAGCTTCGTTGCTCTTCTCTGGACACACTCCAGAGCCTCAACATCCTTCTTGTGGTGAGGGGCCCAGAACTGAACACAATACTCATATATGTATAAAGGCTGGCTCATATATATACTCATATATATGTATAAAGGCTGGCTTTGGCCAGTTTGTTTTACTTATATAAATATGTGGGCCAGATCTATGCCTTAATTCTATTTATGTAACTGCACCTAATCCGATTCAATCACCACTTACTTGAAAGAATAAAGTGATTATTTTTCCCTGGGTTTTTTTTTTTGGTTTTGGTGGGTTTTTTTTTTTTTTTTTTTTTTTAACTGCTAATAGTAAAAGAATCTGAAGAGTATTCTTAGGAGGGAAATATCTCGGTCAACGACAGCAAAGTAGGGTCATCTCGGCACAACTGTTTACCATTACATATCCCAAACTCTTGGGAACCAGGATGTATTCATTACAGTAAGGCAGATGTAACAGCTGTTCTTCAGAAACATATATTGCTTTGCTGGAGTCCAGAAATGCTAGCAAAATAAAATCTCATTCATCTGTTTAATCGGACTGTCCTTATCACCAGCATTGTGATACTATATACAGTAAAGAGCTTTTACACCAAGTTCAGCTTTTGGTTAGTAGAGCTGATTCCATAAATCACAGTGAACTCTCTCCACACTTGTCGCTGCAGTATGCATTCATTAAGGTTATCGTAATCTTATCTCCTCAACTTTTGTGATTTTTTTTTTTTCTTTCAGCTTTATTTCAGTGCCATTCATACATATGGCAAGACTAGCTTTTTCCAGGAAGCAGGAGAAAAATCCACAAATTATTCAAAACTATTTCAGTCTTGGAAATACTGGATAAAAACACTTGTGCTTGTCACAGGGTGTGCCCTAAATAGCGTGTGTTCGGAACATGCTAGTCTTGCTGTGGCTGTGCAGACCAACTGTATTGCATATGCACACTGTACTGATGTTTTCCAGAAGCAGCAGACTCACTCTGACTATTCCACAAAGTTAATCTGTACCAGCATAGTGAACACATCTGGAAATTCTGGACATCCCAACTGGGGACAAAACTTCTCCAGTTCCCAGACAGAGAAAATTTCTCAGCATAAAAGGGAGGACATGTGTGAGGAAATCCAGATGTATTCTGACTCTAGGGAAGGCTGAAATGAAAATTAAATACCCTAAACCTACCAGGGTCAGTGTTTGGCTACTTTTTCCTTCTTTGGGAAAAGAGAGCAAACTCATTGTATTTATAAAATAATACAGTAAATTCTTTTCCAGAGAATATTTCCCTTTTGTTCTCTTATCTCATACCTTTTTAGAGTCTTTTTCAACTGTCTTTGTCATAGTAATTTTTAAATTATTTCAATTTGTTGTTATTTATCTATTATTTATATGACTTGTTAAAAGAATTCTATTTTACATTCCTTTGCTTGCAAATTTTGCTCATTTTTTGTTCTATTTTCACCTAGTCTATGTCTAAGAATATTGCAATAGCTGATTTGTCATAGTCTGAACTCACTGATACATTTGAAGGATCTCTTATTAACTTCAGTGGGTTTAAACAGGGGTTTTTATCTGATGCCTCTGCACCAAGTGTCATACTCCTCTGTTCTAATCTATCCTCTTCCTGAAAATGTGTGATATAGCCCACCAACAAAACAAAAAATCACAAGTTCCACTCTCATTTAAGAGAATTTAAGAAGCAAATCTGTAATTTTATTTTCTTTTTTTTTATTATTACTTTTTAATCGCAGAGTTACAAGTAAAAGTATTGGGACGTATTGCTGTTTCACAGTTGTACATGCATTCATAACCTTATGACATTCTTGACAACTGCTTGACAATTACAAACTTATACCATTTCTAACCTTGACCATGAAGTGTGGCACTTTGTAGTTTGCTGAATCTATTCAAAAGCAGACATACTTCCTGCTTCTAAAGTCTACTTCATCTGACAATCCACTGCTTTTCATTAGAGTTGTACCAACTTACTCCCAGTTCAATTTTTAGTAGTGGGCTTATTTGTGAAAAAAATAAGGTCATAGTTGTTTTGCATATGATCCGAGACTCATCAATTTTTAAATCTGAAGTCTTTCTCCTCCAAAAATTTTAAAACATGAGGTTTTAAAATCTATTCCAATTTCATGTGTTTCTCTCCATCCACAGATCACTTTCAGTCATAAAATGAAGGAAAACATTAAGTTAGCCGATTAGAAGACACCCATCAATAGGCAAATCTTTACAGAAATTGCCTAGTGACTCTCTGGTGGATGTGTAATATTTTTAATGTATTTTGCATGTATAAAAAATATTATATTTTTGAATGCAACAAGAATCAGACAACAAACATATATATATACTGTGAGCATTTTCTCAGTAAATTTGCATTATTCTTATAGCTATGATGACTCTTGCCGTCACAAAATATTTTCATATTCACAGCTTTGCACATTTTGATTCGAAGAAGACTTTTCCACTATTTAAATGTCCATCGAATTTCTCTTTTTTCCTTTTCTACCATTATATCCGCAATAGTCCAAATACTTGAACTACTTATACAGATTTGTCTGTACAACATTTCGATTAGAAAGTATTAGACACATCAACTGAAGTCTCTCTTGCATAAATCTCTTAACTGAGCCTATATCTTTCTTTTCATATATAATATCTCTAAAGTCTACAGGGACATCTTAGTGCATATTATGCAGATGACTCTGTTATTTATGGAATGGGATCACTTATTCCCCAGGTGGTTGTGAATCTGCAATCTCACTTTGACAAGAGACAAATTGGTTTAGAGAAAACAAATTATTCTGAAGTCTCTGGAAACCAAAGTGTTGTTGGAGTATAATAACACGGTAACTAAATCTAGGAGATGATGTGGTAATCATTCAACACCAGAAAAACTTGTTTTGAATAATGCTTGCTGACTTCAAGTCATCACCTTTTTGATTTTGCCCTTGAACAGACTTAACTTCTGGACAGGCAAGTCCACCACCTACTAGAAGAGGAATTCACACCTTTCATTTGGTTTCACTGAAGCTTTCTGTTAAGAATGATAATCCAGAGACAATTAATGACCTTCTTTAATAAAATAAGAAAGACTGGCATGGATTATTTGGATGAGGAGAAATAAAAAGCCAACAGTATATTACAGAGTGTAAATGCAAATATTAAAATAGTTACTTGATGTGCACATGTGCAATGATAAATATTTCTTTACTGATATGATATGTGTTAAGCAACATTAAAAATCCATATTTTAACACTTTTCTTTTTCTCTTACTGCTTTAAAACTATGTAACAGGTCACTTCCCAGAACTATGACATTCTGGTGAATATATTTCAAACTTCTAAAAGAAATTTTGACTGACTGCATTTCTCATGAGAGAGATAGTGAGTAAAGAAGGATTTTTATGAAAGTATCCCATGAATTATGTACTTTCTTCCCTAAAAACAACAGACTTTGACAACTGTGCATGTTGGGTTAGTGACCCGGAGGTGATCTACAAAGACATTTCCTTGAATATTTTTTTAAAGAGTGTTTTTTCTTATTATAAGTTAATGTGGGTGTAGGGTGACCCACTAGTAAATTGCTTGTAATTTTTATTGTGCCAGGGAATTTTGAAGTTTGGAGTTCTTCTTTCCTTTCAAAAGCATATTCAACATATTTTCTCTATGCTGTCTTCTACCCTAAAAGATTCTTCTTTCTTTCCTTTACTTGTCCTTCAGGCTATCTGGTATGCCCTGCATTCAGTTTATCAATATTTGACTACTCAAAATGTAGGAGTTCTTTTGGCATAATTAAATCCTGTGTGAAGTAGCTATTATGATTATGAAATAATTCAAGATGGATGATTCAGGTTGGAAGTGACTTCAGAAGGTCTTTTGTCCAACCTCTTACTCAACACAGGGCCAACTACAGGATGAGACCAAATTTCATAATGTATTGTCCAGTTAGGTGTTGAAAAGTTGGCTACAAGGATGGGACCTGACCAGCCTCTCTGGGCAACTTGTTCTCACTTCTTTAGCATTCTCATTTCTCTTTATATAGAATAGAAACTTCTGTTGTTTCAGTTTATGCTCATTTTTCTCTTTTCATCCTGCATCTCTATGAAGAACAATAGAATCATAGAATCCCTAGCTTGAAAAAGACCTTTGAGATCATCAAGTCCAACCGTACCTGTCCACTACTAGATCATGTCCCTAAGCACTTCATCTACCCACCTTTTAAATACCTCCAGGACTCAAACACCTCCCTGGTCAGCCTGTTCCAGTGCCTGATATCCCTTTCTGTGAAGAAATTTTTCCTAAAGTCCAATCAGAACCTCCCCTGGTGCAGCTTGAAGCTGTTCCCTCTCGTCCTATCACCAGTCACTTGGGAGAAGTTGGGGGTTTTTTTTGGATGAAGTTTGACTCTATCTCTTGCTGACCCCTCCATGGGCACTAAAGTAGCTGTGATGTGCCCCCTGGGCCATGGCTGTCCCAGGCTGCACAAGTCCTCCTTCTCTTGAAGCTATCTAAGAAAAATCACTGTGGTCCAGCATGGATGAATATCTGCATACTTGCAGACTGTAGGCTGAGGCAACTAAAATTCCAGGGCGGATAATATTATAAATGTATAATGGAATTATTGTTGGCTGTATGGAATCTGCTGATTATGATAGGAATAGAAAATTTTGAGGATGCAGCACAGGGTGGTTCTTGCTACAATTTCTTATCTGAGCATGAACTAAAGATACAAGTCATCTGGACACTGAAAGACTGAAGGCAGAAAAAGCCACTGAGCTTCTCTTTGCTGGTAAGAGGCAAGCATTTAATTTTTCTTATTAAAAAACATGTATTTTTCTTTTCATGTATTAAATACATTCAGGAGAAATGTGATACACTTTAGACTATGTAACCAGCTAAATAAGTTCTGAAAGATCAAAGGAGAAAATGTGGTCATACATATGTGAACTGAAATAAAGAAGTATAAATACCATGCCAAACTATATTACAAAGCCTAAATTATTGGCCAAAGTTTGATTTCATGAAGTTAGTTCAATTTTCACCAAAATTTCTGAAAAGAGAAAAGAAACAAGAAAAATTAATAAAGCTCTACTTCATGTTATTTCAAGAGAAAATAGAAGTATTCCACATTATTGTCATTGCTTAATTTCATTTTTAGTAAAGCTCTGTGTGCTTTTTATGTAATGCTGGTTACAATGTATTTTTAATACCCCTGTTTCGGTGATACATTTTGAATACCGTAACAAAAATTTCTTAGAAAGTCCTTTGAGAATAGACTGTTGTCCTTTTTGTAAACTGACTTTAAATGTATAAAAAGTAGAATACTTTCATCATCCTATTGTTAGCAGCAGTTTTACAAGTCTGTAAAAAGAAAAAAAAAACCATAAAAGTATATTCACAATAAAACTTGTTCCAATATTAGAATTGGATTTTTTACTAATGCCAGGACCTTGGCTATCCTGAATTAGGGCTCTGTTCTTAAGGCAAAGCCACATCTTTGTATAGGAAAGTATTGTCTAGACCATGAGCACTGGAAAATTCTTCAGTTTTCCAGTTAACTATGTCTGGAAGAAATAATATCTGACAACTCCTTAAGGTGCCTGGCACTAGTAGCCAAAGTAGTTTATGATTTATTAAAATCTTCTATGTCTTTTAGTGAAAGAAAATTTACTAATATTTATTTAGTTCAAATATTCTCTTGGAATACAGACTTTCCCAGTTTGTCTATGTCTTTTGTAATGTTAGAGGAATAAGAAAAGAGTATATGATGAAGCCTGTTTCTTCAGGGTTGAAAATAACCTTATATATACAAAAAAAACACTCCAAACCGTCTCTGAATCAGAGAAAGGTAGACACAAGAAGAGAATCACAGAAAAGTCAATCAACAGGACAAAATGGTAGCAAGTTTCACAGAAATTCAGAGAAGGGCTGTTCTTATACAAGACTAAGACATCAGAGATTCTTGCCTGAAGAAACAGTTCTGTGTATTTATTTTTTTTTAGGTATTCAATACTTCCAGTTCCTGACAGAATATTCATCTGTAGTGATTTTTCTAAAATCTATTTTTAAAGTTTTCTTCATATTAATGATATCATCAAAGAATAAAAAAACACATCCATTTAATTTAAAAATTTATGATTGTACAGTAAAATTAAAGACAAACAGATACAGAGAACTGAAATTCAAGAAACATAACTCAAGCTTATTGGAATTAATGCTACATGAAATACAGTGACTGGAGGGATATAAGAAAAGCACACTGTGAAAACTCCATAGATTTGTTGTTTTTATGAAGGTGAACAAATATCTCATAATTCTTTTTATTGTATGTATGCAAATTTGTAAATCCACATAGAAAGAGAAATTCACACCCACAGCATAAAGCTCCTAAAACCTTTTACGTTATTTACATTTGTTCTTATGAATCACTAGACACGGCTGCCAGAAAAATCATATGCAAAGACAGCCATTTTTAGTGAGATATCAGTTGATCTCTTAGGTAGTTCTTAGGATCATCTTAGGATCATCTTAGGATGTTCTTAGGTAGTGGTTAGGGCACCTTGATCCACTGGGAGCAGAAACCTTAAAATTACTGTTTAACAAAGAAAACAAAACTTGGCTCCATGGATAGCATGAATGCGATACTGACTAAATGAATTGCTTGTGATGCAGAGGGAATGCTCAACATGTCTCCAGGTTAGTACATTTCATATTCTTGTATGTAAGGAGGCCTGCAGTAGCCATTAAAATTGACATTGTTGAGATCAATTTGAAGTCATATGTACACTTTTTTTTAAAAAGTAAAAAAAAGCTTGGAAAAGTTGCTAGAGGAATACAGAGGAATTAGATAAGGAAGTCATTGTGCTACAGTCTGTCTAAGAAAGTAGATTGTATGAGATTTTGTTTTGCCATAATGAAAACCAAGAAGAAGGAATGACAACTGATAGAGAATCGTGTTGTGACTAAGAAGTTCTAAATTTGCTTTAAGCCTTTCAAAAGTTTATTACTTTACTTATAAAAAGAATTAATTCTGAAAAAATGTCTGCAGTTATTACTTGGAATGAAGACTGAATAACGTTTAAAGCCATTAGGTCAAGTTAGGAATTTTTATTATTTCTTATATTCTTTTCAAGCTTTTATTGAAGTATCTTGAGAACTGCTGAGGCTTCTGAAGTAATTGCCATTAAAAACGCATGCATGAAGAGAAGATGTTGACTGGGTCATTAGATATATTTATAAAACATATTTGTCAGTTGTCAGTCCGTCAACTGTTACCTCAACTGGAAAGTTGACATCACCATTGTCCCAACAAAGACTAATTCTGCCTTTTATAACTTTGGGAGAGCATCTGATCTGCAATTAACTTAGCTGATTTTGAAAACTCGATGAAACTTTCTACCATGACCTGAGGCTGAAAGGTTACCCACTGTGAGAGAATTATGTACACTATCAAAAGCAGTTGGAATTGCTTAATTGATTAAAAAGTCATATACACTTTGAATACTTTCCATCCTAGTCACCTCCTAGAGACATATTAAATTTCAGAGAAATTCAAATAAACAGACACACTTTAAGCAGAAAAGGAAATCACATTGTTTGTATAGAACAATAGGATTGTTCTATAAATCACATTGTTTGTCAGAAATACCAATTTGCTAAGTTCATCAAAATGCTACTAAATTATAACAATTTGGGATAGCGCAAAGTATTTACTATGCAAAGGTTTAGCTGTCCTTTTCCTAAAATTGCTCAGCAATACAAGGAGAAAGATGTTTTCACCCCTCTCTACTTTGCAACTTTATAAAAAATTTACAACTATTTGCTCAGGAAGATGGAAGAAGAGAACTAGAAGATGCAGACAAGAATATGACTTAGATACTTGATGCAAACATTATTCTACTGAGGGATGGCAGATTTGAATTTCAAATTTTCTAGGCTTCATAGGATTTTAAATACTGGACTTCTCATCTTTCTTTAAGAAAGTTAGGAAGCACACTTAGGAAGATATTAAGATGCTTGAAGTGTTGTGCCTGGTGTCAATTTAGGTGGCCTGGACTGCCTGGACTGGCTAAAGCAACGCAATACTCATGCTCTTCTGGAGCAGCAATCAGAGCACCAGCAGGATACAGGATACTGCAAGGTATCAGGAAAATAATCATATACCTACAGTCAGGCATATGAATCCTGTACCTGGACTTAATCAGGTGTAATAAACTAAAGAAAGATGCTTAGCCAAGTTTAAGACTGCTCAAAGAAGAAAGACTACAATTTTGCATGATTCTTTGTGGTTCTAAGAGTGCACATCCACATCATGTTTTCACAGGCAATGAAATTCAAGACAGCTGTGGATTGTAGGCATAAATTGCATATGTATAGAGTGCTAACTGCTGGAGGACCTTGCATTCAATTTACAAAGAGAGATCTACAGATGGCTCCCTGTTGGATATCTTCAAATTTTGTTCTATCAGGAGGGAAACTGCTTTGAGAAAATCAGCAGCATGTTCAAGTGCATACAGTAAGATTTCAAATACAAACTAAATTTGCACTAAAAGAAACCCTGCAGCACACTAAGAAACTAATGCATCCTCTGTGCAAGTCAACAAATAAGCAAGTAAATGTGCTCTCTTAATCTTTGTACTTTGTATATCCTGGTGCTTAGACTCTCACTTTGGAACATGATGTCTGCTCTTGTTCAGATGGCCCCTGAATGCCTAAGCACACTAAACTTCTGGTTCCTAAATAAGTTAGACATTTTTTATTTCAGGTAATCTTGATTCTTCTTGTACATTCTTTCTTACGCTTTGTGGATTTTAAGTTTTGTGGAATTTTTTATTCCATTTCAAAAGAAGTAATAGAGGTTGCCCTCCTTCTTCCATAGACAAATACTATTTATTTTTTAAATGAGTACATACTGCCACACTTGAAAGGAAAAACCGAACTTTTTGCTCGCCTCAAAAAAAGTATTGATTCCTTATTCCTTCTGGGATGGTTCTGTTCTAAATGCTTTATGGATATAATAAGATGGTCTGCAGGCCTCCATCCTTCAGCTCTGTACAAATATTGCATTTCATATACACCCTGAAGACAATATTTCTTGCTAGTGGTCTATTAGCAGCTTCTTGTCCATCCTAAAGGTTTCTTGGTTTAGCTTGCACTGTAATTTGGTGACACTAAAGTCCCTTTCTTAGTTTTAGGAAGAATAATCTCTAACAGATTAGTAAACGTGAAAAAAAAAAAAGCAAAATTTCCTTTATAGGTTATGTCTTCTCGTGCTCATTTTGAATCTATAGAGCTAAATGGTTCCCCAGTTACTTAAAATTTAGTGACTTTTAGATCTCACGATAGCATTATTCAGAACCAGAGTAAGAAGATGGATCTATATTTAAGAAGGATCTTATTCTTAACAGTCAGTTTATTATCTTAAAAAGAAAATAATTGTTTTCTAGCTTGTCAGAGGTGTTAATTACCAACTGTATATTTAAATTATTATTGGCACGCATTAGTGTGGTACATCTGGTAGAAAAAAGATGATATCATTCTTAGCCATTTCTGTAGCACATTTTTTTCCTAATTACTCTGTCATTAATCTGAGTAGCTATTGGTGTTCATACTAATATAAATGAATCTTGGTTGCTACTCTGGGGAAGTTATTTTTTCCTTTACGTGATCCTTTTTACTTAATGTCAACACTAGCACCAAATTTAGTTGCATACCACTTAAATATGTGTAACCAGCTGTGAATGTATTTTCTTAGTATGATGCATGAAAAAGTTTTTCCTTTTCTTGAGCTATAGGTGTTAATTAGTATCTTTGTATCTTGCTAATTAAGTTCTAGCAACACCTTTTCCTTCTTCCTTGCTCTGAATTTAATGAGCACCCTTGTTGTATTAATTTAATGGATAATTAGATAAAACACACCAAAAAAGTTTTTTAGAGGAGCTTTGAACATGGAAGTTTAATAGATTTTAGAAAGACAACATATAGTACACAATTAATATCATGTGCTCTTCATCAAGAAATTTATTATATTAGCATACAAATGTTTCTAATTGTGCAAATGTTTATTTCACTGTCAGACAATTTCATATGCATGTGATAAGCTATCTATTGTTTCTGTGATGTAGAGCAGGAGCATATAACTAAAATTGTCTTAAAAATAACAAGCAGGTCTTCTAGATTTGTAGGAATATAGGACCAGAAGGGATTGGCATGTTTCCTACTCCATTCCTTGACCTAGGGCAGAATCAACTCTACCACGTCTCCCAAGACAGGTTTCCCCAAGTCACTTGAAAAGAGCTCTGATTATGGAGATATTAGTCTCCATGGCCAACTTAGTGCTTCATTGCTCCTAAATTTATTATTTTCTGGAGTTAAACCCAAAATATGCATTAATTTAAGTTTATTATTACTTCCCCTGTCCAATATGATATACAGAATTCAATATTTCCTTGGTTCTTTCACCAGTGTGCTTCATACACATCTTTAGTTTTTGGTTTTGTTTTTTTTAATGTTAAGCCATATATTTATTTCAGTCTTCTGATAGATCATGTTTTCTACAAGTCTGATCATTCTCCTCTAGTCTGTCCAAAATTCATCTCTCCTGAAGTATATAATAAAATGTTAGAGCAAACATTTATTCTTAGTAAGTGGTTTCGCATATATTCCTCCCACATAATTTGCTTGTCTAACAATATTATCCCCTGTTTCCTGCTTGTACTGTTGGCCGTTTGCTTCTTTTCTATGAAACCACCTCCTAATGAGCTGTTCCCCATAGTACATTCAAAATTATAGTGTTCTTGCAAAGTACTAGTCTATACTGATCCTCACTTTTGTTTTTTCTTTCTTAGCCTAAATAATTATTTCCTTTATCAAGATCAGACAGCAACTAAATCCAGCCCTTGAATACATTTGTAGTCCCTCTTAGCTCTACACCATCTGCAAGTTTTTATATAACTATTCATCGATCCATCACTTCGGAGAAACTACTTCTAGAACCCGTCTTTGTGCCATTCTTCCATTTTAGTCACAAATTGTATTGAGGCGTTTACCGTTACACTCAATGATCTTAAGGGTCTTTTCCAACCTAAATAATTTTATGAAATTATTCTAAGAAAATAGAAACAATGACCATAAAGTTTTTTATCCGCGTCAAAAGAATACCATCAGTACTAAGTTATTATTCTTTCCAAGTCTTGCTATGGGAATATGGTGTAAGAGGTTATCAAACAAAGACACGATGAACTTGTTACTTTTTTCTTTATTGAAAAGGCCTGCTATCTACTGCAGAATAAAAATATGCTGGTTTAACATGATTTTTTTTCTTTTAGGAAATTGTGTTTACCAGCTGCCTATTATTTTCTAAAGGTTCACAAAAAGTTCAGTGATTGATTATTGGTAATATTAAATTGAAGATGACTGATTTATAGTTCTATGTCTTTATGTCTTTTATTTTGAAAATAGCAATTGTGTTTGCCCTTTTTCAAGATATCTTGAACACTTTTAACAAAGAAAAGATTGTTTCAAACAAGAATGGTGACAATCAAATTTAGGAGTACCAGCCAACTGAAAACCTTCCATTTCTTTTCAGCAATCTCTAGCTTGTAAGACCACAACCTCGTAGTGATATTGTGTTAACCATCTGCAATACCTTAAGTTCTCCTAATGAAGATTGATGGAAAATGGAAATTAAACAATCTGTGTCTTTTTTCTCTCAGAAAGAAAATATATGAGCATTTCATCTTTCAATTAATAGTGAAATATTTAAAAAAAACCCTACTTTTTATCTCTTAAATGTTATATGCACTTTGGTTTATCTTGAAATTTTTGTTGTTCCCTCACTCAGCCTACCTGCTCTGTTTCTTTAGACCCGTTAGTAATCTGAATTTGTTTCTGTCGTAGGTGTATTTCCTTGTTCTGTTTCAGATCAATGAAGAGTTTGTTATTTAATCAACAGGTACCTGAATATTCTTTCCTTTTGAGGAATATACATACTTTTGCTGCTACTAATGTTTCATTTCAGTTTTCTTAATGTCTGTTTTCCTGCTTTGTGAAACTTTCTTCTCGGATTTTGTGTTATTTTTGATACTCAAATTTCTTTTTTTTTTTAGGATCATATAGTGTATTCTTATTTCATGTTCATTCTTTTGATATTTCTTATTCTCCTGCAGGTATTCAGCAATAGGTAGAGTTTCTCCTTTCTCATTGTTTTTAATGTTCTGTATAGGAAAGAGGTTTTACCACTGAGTCATTCAAAGAATTTGTGGGGTCAGAAATCATCTGTATTTCTTACATTCAGAGATCCCTCAGGAATGCGTAGCTACAATACCTTGCAAGTCATGCTTTTGATGATTTTGTTGGCTGTTCACAATGGTAGTAACTGCTTTTACAGTGAGGATTCCTGTATTCTTCCCACAGTATTCATTATTCGTGAACATCCAAGAGGCTTGTCTTTCTCTGTGTTCAGAACACCTATGCAGAAGCATACTGTACTTTTCATAGGTCCTCTGCTATCTTCCTCTGTTCTTTCTGAAAATGCTGTTTTTACTAGGATCCTTTTATTTATCCTATAAATGTATTTTAATGTCTGAAAAAAAAAATTGTTTGTGCCTTAAGATTTTATCTGCAGACTTGTCTCCACAGACTTTTCTTCCAGTTTTCCCTCATCTGAATTATTGATTATTCTATGAATATGAACAGATATCCTGATGAAGTATTGATTTGAGTTGGAATTTTCAATGAAATTTAAAATTGGGTGAATTTATCAAATCATGTTTTTAGCACAAATTCATGAGATACAAGATGAAACAGAATCTAAAGTATAGTTCAGTCATTTGAAAGTGTTGCCTAACAGACTTTATGTGCATATCTGTGAGTCTTAGATAAGTACCTCAGACATGGATTTTACGAGCTTGTAGTTAACATAGTCATGTTTTGGCACATCTCACTTTAAAATACAATGCATGACTATATTCCCTAGCTTTTGGCTGATTCAGACTGCTTGTTTTTAGGACTGAGTATTATGTACTCTTCAAGTCACAGTTTTCATGCATAAAGTTATCTGCTCTTCAGCCTCAGTGACAGGTTCCCAGTCACTGCCCTCTCTCCATTTCTTCCCACACTCTCTAAGCATGAACATGCATCTTGAATCAAGAGTCTTTGTAGAACTCATATTCAGTGTCAAGACAAAAGGATGATTATGAACCAAAATTGATGAAACAACAAAAATGATAAACAACTAAACTTAGTATTATAGTTTACTCACTATCACATCTAATTGATATAATGTGTTTATAGGCTGTAAGGAGTTTTAGAGAATGTTTCAAACAGTACATTCAGTTTCCAAATGTTCAAAGAAATTAAGCAAAACATGTATAACAGGATACATAACAGTAATTATTTTCTCATAGCATTAAACATCATGATTTCTCACTATGACCTATTTGTGATTACACATTTAAATAAAGAAAAAAGAAAATGAAAAGGTTATTAGGCTTGTGTTAATTAAAACTGCCCACCTGCAGATCACGGAGGACCCCATGCTGGAGCAGATGAGGGTCCTCAAAGGAGGCCACGACCCTATGTAAACTCATACTGGAGCAGGTCATGGAGAACTGCAGCCTGCGGGAAGAACTCATGTTGAGGTTCATGGAAGACTGTCTGCTACGGGAGGGACCCTGTGCTGGAGCAGGGAAAGAGCATAAGATGTCCTAAAGAGGAAGGAGTGGCAGGGACTAAATGTGATGAACTGACCACAGTCCCTGTTCTCTGTCTTCCTGCTCCACTGGGGGATAAAGGTTAGAGAATATCAGGAGTAAAACTCAAGCCCAGGAGGAAGAGAGAAGTGGGGAAAGGCGTTAGGTATTTTTGGGGATTTGATTTTGTTTCTCAGTATCTTGCTCTAGTTTGGTAAATTAGATTTTTTTTTTTTCACCAAATCAAGCCTGTTTTATGTGTCATGGTAATAGATGAACAAACTTTTCCTGTCCTTATGTTGACACATGAGTTTTGCTGTTGTTTGTTTCAATTCTCTTCCTCAGGAGGGAAAGGATTGAGTGAAAGGCTATGTGATTCTTTGTTGCCCACTGGGGTTAGCGCCTGTGTGGCTCTTTGTTGTGAGCCGAGGGACTCAAAAGCACAACAATGGCCAGTTGCACTAACCAGAAAGTTATAAGGGCTGGGTTCTGCTTTACTTGCCTTCAGTGAACCATTCATTTGGATTTTTTCTTCTATAATCAGAAAAAACATAGAAATTGAATCGGTACTGGGACCTGATGAAGCATGTTCAAAATGGTTAAGTGAACCAAAAAGTAACTGAAGAGAATCTATGGATACTATAATGACATATTTCTCCTTTCAATAGGAAATCAGGAAAAAAAGAGTAAATGATGCTTTCTTCTCTTGCTTCTTAAAAACCATTCTAGAAGGAACTGTGGAAGTTTCTAAGGCTTTGTTTATTGTTCTCCTCTATCTGATACTGCTCATTATTTTTCATCCATTTGTTTATTTATTTATTAATTATAATCAAGTTTTTAGGGAGCAATCCTAGTTTCTACATGTCTTCGTTGCTGTCATGTTTGTGTCTTAACAAGGAATTAAAAAATGTTAGCCTATACAAGTCCAGAGTAATATTTGGGCTCATTTTCTGTCCTTTAGCTTGGACTAATTCCTAACATTTCCCCCAAACTTATAAGATCCTGAGTCTCCTTTTATAAACACTTGCAATGACTCCAAATACTGTCTCTTAATTGACTGTTTCAGATACATTCCACATTATGGAATACACACTGGCAAGTTTGTGCACTGTTCTTTTATGGGCTTCTGTGTCTCAGACTCTCAATTTTCCACAGTTCTTTGCATGTTACCTTTTTAATGCCTTCGCCATCTACACAAACAGTAGTAGTACAATTGAATATACTCCAGATGATTTCTTTAATGTAGGAACTAGTCTACCTATTCTCTGGCTATTGGTTTATGTTGCAATTGACACTTCACTAAGTATAAAATTTCCTCGTATCTTTGGTTGTAATTTCTTTCTCCAACCTTCACAACAGATATGTGTTTGGTTTTAGTTTCAGATTTTAATGTAAATTTCTTTGCAGGAAATGGCAGAAGAATTTTGGTTTAGTGCTCAGCCTAGAAAAGCTAATGCTTTCTTATATATGATTTCCTCATTAGTAGTGTATTCTGAATCACAATTTAAATGCAAAAAAAAAAGTTGAAAGTTAAGGTTCAGATTCTTTTCACTCAACTTTACTAAACGAACAGAAGGTCACTAACTCAGGATTTAAACCAATCCACACTGCCTCAGCTCACTGAAGATAGAAACTTAATTTGTGAATGTGTTGAACTAATACTTAAAAAAGACTTTCAGTCCTATTTTCTGTCTTTTTTTTTTTGTTTGTTTATTTATGGCTTTACATTTGCAAAAAGATTTGAATGCTTTTCATGGATCTCACAGCTGCATCTACATCTATTCCCTCTCATGTATTTATATAGACGAAGAAGACCATGATGCAGAGCTCTGAGACTCTATTTGCAGAGTTCCTACAACTTTCTTTCCCTTCCTACTCTCTTTTCCTTCCTACACTCCTAGTCTTACTATTCTGATTAAGACTATTCTGATTTATTTTAATCTTTTTCTCTTATCGTCTTACTTAATTGTAGATCAAGTCCTTTCCTTCAGTGTTCATGACTCATGCTTACCAACTTCAAAAGGATCCTTCAGAGATCTTGTTTTCTCTTTTCTTCTGAAATGCTACAGGTTTTTTTTATCGGTTTATTTTCTCTTTCTTCATGGTAAATTCAAATTTAACTACTGCATCTTTATGCTAGCTCATCTACCTTCTCCAAATGGTAAGACTGTAGCCTTTCTGACATCCTGGTTGGTCAAGCTCATTATGGATAAGGTTTAATTCACAACCATTCTAGAGAGTCAATTGCCCTTTCTGTAAGAGACTGCTAATTGTATAAAACAAACATATAATCTCTTAGGAAGATGTTAAAGATGTCAAAGTGTCAGGCCTGACAAAGTGATACTAGGATGATTTGCTGATCTCATGGTATCTTTGTCCACTTCTGCACTTATCCTCTTGTCTGTGAAAGTTTGACATCTATAGTAAGCTAAACAAAATAGGTTTGATCACATTATTTGTTCACTTTGTCTTACTTCTTCCTGTTTATTTACCTTCCTTTCCCTTGCACCACCTTTTCACTGCCCCAATACTGACCCTAATTACTTTTCTTTTCTTTAAACTCATGAAGTTCAGCAAAACCAAGCAGAAGGTTCTGCACTTGAATCGAGGCAATTGTCAGTATCTAAAAAGACTGAGAGATGAATGGATTGGGAGCAACCTCATGGAGAAGGACTTGGAGATACTGGTGGATGAAAAAGTGGACATGAACTTGCAATATGTCCTTACAGCCGAGAAAGTCAACTGTATCCTGGGATCCATAAAAAGAAGTAAGGCCAACAGGCTGAGAGGGATAGTTCCACCCCTTTAGTCTGGTCTGGTCAGTATTGCTTCCAGCTGTGAGGTTTCCAGTGCAAGAAAGGCCTGGACCTATTAGAGCGAGGCCCAAGGAGGCCCAAAACGGTCAGAGCTGTGGAACACCTCTCTTGTGAAGAAAGATTGAGTGAGCTAGGGTTGTTCAGCCTGGAGGAGAGAAAGCTCTGGGAATACTTCATTGCAGCCTTTCAGTATATAAAGGGGCTTAAATTCTTATAATTTGTCTTTTTCATTCTTTTTTTTTATTCTCATTGTCATCTCTGTCAAAGGACATCAGAAATTTTGTACCATTTTCAGTTTTCATTAAAGTATGAGGATTGCCTTGAGAATAGTTTAATTTTGCACATTTTTTTCTCATTTAAGTCTTTTTTTCATGAAAATGGATTTATTCTGAGACACTTTAGGAAGATACATCTCTATTATTTTGTCGGGTTAGATTAGGCTTCAGATATGCAAAATCTTATTCTAATGATGGAGATTGTAACAAGAACAAATACTGGTAACTCAATGAATTCACTACTGCACAATTGTAAGAGAATCGTAAGAATAGAAAGGTGCATCATACTTATACAGTGCATACAAATTACAATGGAAAATGTCCTAAAATTATTTTCTTATTATTATATTTTAGGAGAGTTTGAATGTATTTTTAGATTTGCACAGGTGTTTGTTGGGTGGGGGAGTTTTAGTTTTTTTTTTTTTCTGAGGGGGGTGTTGCTGTTGGTTTTTGGTTTTTTTCGTGTTTTTACAATACAAGAATACGTCCTGATTCTGCAATCATGTACAATTGCAGGTGGTCTTGTAAACCTCACAGGATTAGTTGTCCTGACTAGCGTTGTTTGGTCTGGACTTGTGTAAAATAATAATGTAAGGGAGGTTCTATTGAGATTTTCACCTCAGTGATACTTTCATAGAAACAGTACTGCACCTAAAATCACAGAATTTAAGTGTCTTTATACGTGCTTGATATGTACGCTTGCTGTACTGCAGGGCAGTGTGAATTGTGAAAGGAATGTTGGTTTTGAGCAGAAATTTTTTGTTATGTTTATAGTTCTGTAACAGTATAGATAACTGTAGTTACTATGTAAAATTCAGTATTTTCTATGCTTCCTATAGACAATAATTAACACTATAATATTACAACAAAAATGTTAATTCTACCAGGATTTATTTGCATTATTACCTACTAAGATACTTTAAAAGCCTCTGTATGCCTTACAAGTTCTGTTTCACATGGATTTGCCTGGTAGGAGAAGCTTTCTGCCCACATTCATGCATTAGTCTGTTTTGGTGCAGTGAACCTGTGTCTCACAATTGGAAAGCAGCAGTGCTGGTATGAGGCTGCTACACTACCAATAAACCACACACTGCCACCTTATTCACCTCTAATTCCTAAATCTAAAACAGCGTTCCAATCGTCAGCAACTATGATGACTAGATGCTTTGAAGATGTTAGTTTAAGATCGGTAGACTTTATGCTATCACAATGTTGATGACATACTTTTACATTATTACATTTGTCCTTGAATAGCTGTTGACAGAAATAAGATCAGAAATAGTGTCCTTTTCTCTAGTTATGTATTTTGGTTCACTGACAATTTGCACTGTGATGTTCTGTGAACTGTGGTACACAAAGTAAGATACTGAAATGCTGGTTACTAAATCCTTCTTTTCCTGTGCACCAGGATTGCGTACCTGAGAAGAAGAAATGTTTCTGAAACTTTGTCAAGTTAAGTGAAGGCAATTTGTCTAGAACTGAGCAGTTCTACAGTCTTCAAGAAGCTATATCTCTGCTCATGCATATATGAAGGTATAGAACTTTTAGAGCAGTGATTTAATGAAGCTTCTTGCTTTTTTGAGTTTTAATTTATTTTTCCTTTACCAAAGTGAATGTTCCAACAAAATAATGTTTTTTCTTTCCCTTTACACCAACTTCTTAGAGCTTCAAGACTACACAATTATTTTCTAAGTGGCTTCAAGGGCAACAGTAGAAATTATTTCCATTTTATTTGCATGATGACTTATAAAAATATTCAGGTATGATAGTTTTGCCTTCAAGATAACGTACACTAAAATATGTTAATTATTATCCTACTTGATTAGCAGTCCCTACAGTTAGATAGTCCAGTGCCTCCTTGTGTGATCTGGAGTAATGAAGATCCTCTCATGGTTTTTTTGAATTTTTTTTGCTTGTGCAATTTCAGAGGAATTTGTCTCTCTGAAAATAACAAGTAAAGAAGTAGAAGTCTTTTGCTTTAGCTGGATGCACACTGTATTAAATAACTTGTTAGGCACTCAGCCTAAGCATGTGACTTTATCTGAATATCTGCCAAATACACGTCAGGCCATGAGCTGCAGGCATTTAAACACAGAACCCAATACAGAAAAGAAACAAAAGAAGTTTTCACAAGTTACCCCCAAAATCCCATTTTACTTTTCAGTAATTTTGTTTGCTTTTATTTTTTTTTCCCCTAAATGTCAGAGTGGTTGTATAAACAACACTTGTGCCAATTAAGCTGAGATTTTTGTCCTACTCCACCTAGTACTCATCGTCTATCATCTCAAGAAGTGCCTTGGAATAGGTGAGATATGGTTGGGAGGGTGAGAGATGATCCTGAGGCTAGTACTTACTATGCAGATATTTTTAATTCTTACTTACCTCATGGGAATAGAGAAGACACAGTTATTTCTAAATAAATAGGTAACAAAGTAATAAGAGTATCTGGGAAAAAAAAACAACCCACAAACAAAACCATACCAAAACCAGTTTCATTTTTTAGTTGCTGTTCTTTGTTTGGTTTATTTGAAAGAGTGTATATATTTACCTTCAGCATAAAAAAATTGTTGTATAGTTGATGAAGGGAATTAATTTATTGTTGACTAAATTTCACTCCTTTATAAGTTTTAAGACACAATTTTTCTTTAGTATTTCTTTTCACTTGTCAACTCTCCTCTGTGAAATCCTTGTAGCTTTCTATCTTGTATAATCTATTTAATGTCCTGTACAGGATATTTCTCTAAAGACATGTAAACCAAAGAAATTTTACTTGCTACTTTGCCCTATACTTGGAAATAGAGGAAGAAAATGAATTTTAAGAAAGGCATGCCATTTTACCTGAAGGGATCTCAGGCAAGGGAGGATCAGAGCAAGGTCGGGTAGCAGAATGTCTGCAGATGGAAGGTCTCCAGCAGGTGGACTTGCTGTGCATAGTTGGCATTTGGGCAGGTGTTCCTTGGAGCCCTTGATGGCCTAAGGATCATAAAAGAAAATGGAACATAGTATAAAAGATATTACTATAGAATATCCTGTTAAAAATGATGGGATTTCCTGTTAGGGAATCAGACACAAACCAAGGTAAATAAGTTCCTTAAAAAGACTGTAATCACTGAATTCTTGAGAAGTAGAGACCCATGGTAAGAACCAAG
This sequence comes from Cuculus canorus, assembly GCF_017976375.1. Taxonomy (NCBI): domain Eukaryota; kingdom Metazoa; phylum Chordata; class Aves; order Cuculiformes; family Cuculidae; genus Cuculus; species Cuculus canorus. The sequence goes on from NC_071401.1 coordinate 47,809,885, forward strand.
ACACCCTCTCCATCCCCCCCCCCCCACTTTTTCATTTCTTTGACAGCGAACACAAGCAGAAACAGCAGTAAAAAGCCTTCTACTGATATGTACGTTCAGGGTTTTATTGTTGCTGTTGCTTATGCTCTGTGAGTGAAGAGAATGAAATAAGGAACTGTATACCGAAACAGCATGGAATAAGCAGGATATGATGCTAAGCAAGTTTACTCTCACCTTCAGACACAGCAAATTACAGTACTGGATTTAAAAGTATTTGCACCATATGATCCCTAATAATAATGATAAGCTAAAGCTCTGTTATTCAATGTTATGTATAACCTTGCCCTTTTCAATGTATTCATTAGTGTATAAACACAGAAATTATATCCCAAACATTTGCTTTGATGTTTGATGCTTCGATTTTAAATTGGACTCTATTTTTACATGAATTAGTTCACAGATTCTTCTGCTCTTTATAAATGTTTTAATAATTTCAAAAGACTCATAATATACAGAAATTGTCCCCCTTTAGGACAGAATTAATTATGAATGTTATAAAAATATGTTCATTCTATGGGAGTAAGCCATTATTAGCTACAAGAAGTAAATTTCCAATGAATGTAGATGTGTTGGTTTCCTAGCGGATGTTAATACCTGTTCAACGAAGGCTTCCCACTAGGTTACTAGGGGTGTTTTTTGTTTAACAGCTAGAGCTTTTTCATTTTTCTCTGCAATTCTTATTTTTCAACTTTATCCTGACTCTTTCCAGGGGTTCTCATTATACTTATCTCAAACAAAGGAAAAAATATTCTAAGTATATATTTAAATAGTCTAAATTACAGTTTTGAAAGGTATTGGATTTTCTTTTAAAGATACATATTTAACTGTATTTAATGTATTTAATTTTTGAATTTAATGCAAATTATTGTGTTTCATCTTTATCTAGAAGCAGTGTTTATCTGGCAACAGGAGGAAGTAATTTTTCCATAAGTCTGAGTTGGAGGTGATAAATTCATAGCTGCTTCTTCAGGTAAAAATTTTACAGAAAAAAACCCCAAACCAGTATGCAGAAAAAATATAAACCAGAATAAATTGATTCCTGATAATTTATGAAGATGCATCCACTTTTACTTGAAATGGTTCAAACTAAAGAAAGGGTTTATGGTTATGGAACATGGTTTAGTATCCACAGATTTCTGGGACTGATTGTGTTTGTTACGGGCATTTCCAATGAAGACTAGAAAGCATTCTTTCTAGAAGATTGGAAACTGAGGTTGAAGAATAAGTAATTACAATGGGGACATTGTGTTTCCCACTTTAACTTTCCTACAACTCCTTGAATTTATTTATAGTACTTTTATTTAAATGTCAGTTAAAATTTGTATATCTGGATAAACAGAGTTTGTAAGTTCGATAATCATTATTAAAATTGTTTAACTGTGTTCTCAACAGCAGCATTGGGTGGAGTTTGATAGTGTTTCATGCTTACAAAAAGTATTGGCAAACAAGTTTGAAATCACCATCTTGTATATCCTGCTTTTGTGGAACCTGGCAGAAATCTGAATTTTGATGTTCTTCTGAGTGGTATGAATAATTCTGCACATCTCTGGAAGGTAATTTAGCATGAATGAATTCTTTGCCTTGATATTTATGAGTGCAGCTGTAGGCCATAACCTAAAGTCTGGAATAAATTTTCTGTGAAAGTGAAATACAACAAGAGTTTTATGAGCCCCAGACCATATAAAGTGTTTGCAAAATTAGAATCATTAAAGGATGATAAAGCACCAGGCTCAGATAAAATGTTCTGTGTGTTTTTTGGGAAATAGAAGTCCATAGCCAATATTTTTGATAACCTACTAAAGCTAATGAAGTAACAGAGATGGCTAAATGTGTTTCTCTCTAAAACTTCAATAAAGTATCCATGAAAGATTCAAAACTACTGACCTGAAAAGCATACAATAGGTTGAAGAATTGTTTGAATGGAGCACATGAGGTAGGATTATGAGCCATTTAAAAGAATGTCATATGACTCATAAACGACATTACTAATTTTCTTGATTTCTTTTAATACTATAGATTTATTAAATTTGCGAATGAAGAGGTAGTTGTAGAAATAATTAATATGGATTTTGGAAACATTTTTATATGTCATTATACAGAAGTCCATTTCTATTCTGGCACTCTCAGTGTTATGGCATGACAACTAGAGGCAAGGGATTTTATGCAATAACGACAAACTGGGCCAGGTTTACTAATCAGCTTTCCTTTTATATGGAAACACAGGAGCTTGGCACCTGAAGTAGTATGAAAGGTGGCTCCCCAAATATTTCTGAGCTTGTACATTCACCTAAAATTTCCAGCCACGATTTCTCAGCTTTGCTACACAATACAACACAAAATTAGGGAAAGCTTTTAGTTGAACTATATTTTGTTCTTGAGTAGGGGGGTTTGTATGAGTGTCCTGATTGGAGTATTTTGGTACATTTACGTTAATAAAATAAAAAAAATTAAGAGCTCATTCTCTTGCCTTGCTTGCGTGTTATACAGTACACCTCACCATGCACATAAATGGTCTCCTTCCCTCAGGCAAAATGACCACCATAAATCCACCTAGGAATAGATTCCAGAATTTCTATGGAATTTAAATATCTGGACTAATGAATTATGGATGCCCATTAAATGAGAATATATATGCGAACAGAAAACAGGGAAGAAAGGAGAACTGGATGGAGATTACTCCTTAATACATCAGAATGTTCTGTAAGAGACATTAGTAACATTATCTGTGAGGTCACATTCTTAGAAATTATTAGTCCAGAATTCCTCACAACTGGGTATGTCAATCTTATTGACCTTAGATTCCTAGAAATACCTGATTCATACAAATAAATCTAAAAAACTTATCAAAGGCTGAAATATAATTTTAAAACAAGATATTATATAATTATCTAATACTGTTGTTCCTCTACAGACAATATGTAGTACTCACCAACCTGTATGAATACATCCTATTGGCTGCAGCATGGTAGAGATACAAATATTTTTATGTGTTAGTTCTGGTTTCCATGACAGAATACTGAAGAAAATAGTAATAAAAGAGTATAACAGATAGCATTCCAGAGACTGGGGAGTGTGTATTTTCTAATGATTAGAAAGATCCAGTCTAACCTTGATGACTGGGGGAAGAAGTAGGAGGACTGGGAATTCAATGAGGTATGTCAAATCCTATTAGTCTACATAACTTAGCCTTACTGAATTCTGACAAGGAAGAACTGCAATTGGAATTGAGCAAATATTCATAGTAAATAATTAATTCAATTTATTTTTTATAAGTATGTCAGCAAACAATTATTTTCTTTCACAAATTTATTTTATTTTCCTTAAAAATCCATAGCTTATTCCTGAATATTCAAATGTTCTTGCTTAGCAATGGTTAGTCAAACAAAAGATGAGGTACTAGTTTCATTACTTCCTAAGATAAGTGCAATTCAAGTTTATGACAAGAATGAAAAAACAAAGGGATTATTTAGTTTTCTGTTGACTTCCTATGCCAATGAATCATAAGAAACAGCTGTGTAAGATAATAAAGAAAGTTTTATTAAAATAATTAAAATTATAACACTAAAATCCATACCTTAAAATAATACAGTTTCTTCTTTATTTAAACATGGTCATTTTAGTTTTTCACTGAAGTTTACTGTGGTCCTTACCACACAAAGCATTTCAATACATTCTCTCATTTTTTCCTAAACATTTCCCTACAGTTTTATTGTGCTTTCCACGTACTTGCTTTGAAAGGAACCTACCATTTGAATGCAGGGACGAATTAGGTTTAAAATTCTATTTCTTCCTTATGCTGTATTCCTACACCAGGCAGGTATGCCATAGCAGTGGGATATATTTGACACGTCTTATCCTCAGCTGAAATATGTCTCTTGAAATTTAAGAACTCTACCATTTGACACTGCAGTGATCTGTTATTCATATATTAGCTGACAATCTTCAACTAAGCATTCCTTGTTCTTAAATCATCTCTGAAGATGTGGGGGGGGGAATGGTATTATGTTTTTGTAACCTGCTATAGTTTCATGTCATTTATGTTTGGTTTTTTTTTCCCTTTGCAGGGTACTGAAAGATGACTGCCAGTGAGGGCACGGTAAGAGATCAAGAGCCCAGATGACTGATCCTGAGTGAAGCGGAAACAAACTGATACCAGCAAGCTGTAGAGACAGTAACTAGCTGCAAAACAAGAGGTCATGGTCTGAGGTTAAAAAGGGTAGTAGCTGAGAGGTAACTCAAGCAGACTGTCTTTATATAAAGAAAAATTCAAATACAGAGCAAAGCTGTGAGAAACTAAAAAAGCAACTGCAGCCATGAATTGGGGAGAAGAAAAAAATGCTTATTTCTTAAATGGAATTATAATTATGGTTAAGAGAAAAAGACAGAGGCTAATTGAGCTTCCTGACGTTTTTTGTTCAGATCAGAGTTATTGCTCAGCATCATAAAGAGAAAGAAAAAAAAAACAAACTATCAAAAAGTTATTCTGCCCCACTGTTTAGGATGTAGTCTGGATGACTTGCATGTTTTACTTTTAATTTTAGTATTTTTGCCTGGTTTGTTTTCGTAAGACAGCAATTTTTCCTACTCAGTTCAGATTAGTTTTTATACCACACTGCATTTCAAAACGAATTTCAGCTTCTGCGGTTTTTATGTGTTTTATAAATCTGATTTTAGGAACAGTCTTCTATCCGCACAATTTATTCCAACAATAGTTTCTCAAGCTTATTATAAGGTTCCATGATCTAGCTGGAAACCTTATGCCTTACCAGATACTCTGTGGTCAGGCAGTGATGCTCAGAAAACAAGGAACATTGAATCACACAAAAATGTTAGGAGTAGTAGGTGGGATATTAGCTTTGAGCATTTTCTGTTGATTTTCTTCACTTCAACAGACACATACTTCTATACGAAGTGAAGGTTGTGATACCAACAATGCTGGCAAATAAAACCCTCTACGACTCATTTTGGAGTTTTAGAAAGCAAACATCCTTTATCAGGACTGGGCAACATGCAGGAGAGGTCTCCATCAATTATGTGCAATGAGATAAAGTTTAGTTACAGATTATATTACCCATTTAAGTGCATATGTACGAATTTTCCCAGAAATCTTATGCATATTCTATCACTATCCAAGGTCTAATTTTAATGTTATGAAACTTTGCAACAGTCAAAACTCTTGCTAATTTGAAGCTGGCTCCAGCTCTCTGCTTGACCTTGCCTTTTCAGATAAGATGAAAACTCCAAACAGAGGTGATTACAGAAGATCTTTTCAGCACCTATCATACTTGACACAAGATATTATAATTTTCAAAGAAAGAACAATGTCTGAAAAACACCATTTTAAAGAAAACATGCTATCAGAGAGAGAAAACATACTATTAGAGGGACACTGTCCAACTTTCAAAAACCACAATCGCTTAGACAAAACTTAACTGTACTTTAGATTAAATCACAATATTCCACTTCAAAATATTCCACATAATGTATCAGTAGCTACAACTTCTCTTCATTGATTTCATAAGGAATTTAGGAACTGTTCTAGACATACTGAAATAATTTCTCTTCCCAACACCTGATGACTAATATTTCTACAAAAATAAAGCCTGCATTGTTACTGAGATTAGATGGAATTTGAACTTTTTCCTGAAAAGTTTTAACACAATGCATATATATTAATGGCTATACAACTTTTCTCAAATGTTCTTTGATAACTTACTAGAATCAGTATGTACAAGAGGCTAGGTGAATCATGTGTGAAATGCAACTGCAAATGAAGGAAGTAAGAAAAAAATTGTGAATTAAAACACGTGATACAGTACTTAAATTATTTTCATGTGAACATTTACAATTAGAGAACAAAAGTAAGGAAGAGAAATCAGACAAGTTTACATTTAAGATTTCTTTTCAGTCTTGTGGCACACTGGCCAAAAATCAGCAAAGAAATTCCCATTGTAACTTTTGTTGTGTTAATAACACATAATAAAAATTGTTTTCCACACAACCATTGTTAACTTAACATTATCTGAGTGCTACTAGTGCTATCATGTAACATAATGCTACTGATTTTCTTGCGTAAGAAAAGTTAGTTTTAAAGCTAGTATAAAAGATCCATATATTCACTACTTATTCACTCATCTGTCTGGCTTGCGTCTCTTGTTCTGCATGATTACAGGATATCGAGTACTGAATCAAAGTGCAATATAGGATTTGTTTTTTTCCTTCTGCCTGAACTATCTTTTTATCATGGAATTAGCCAAAGAAAATAGAACAGGCTTTTGTGGTATTTCAAATGCATTTAAGTAGAAGTGGATATAAAATATTTAGAAATCATTGGACAGGCATTCACAGTGAATGCAACTATAGTGGGTTTGTTATTTTAGTGCTTATCTTCTGATCAGAGCTTGAGGGTCCAAGGAAGAAGTAAAAGGGGAATCTTTCTGCTAAATAACTAGAAACACTTGTTTGAACAAAGACAGGAAAAAAATAGGTTGAAGAAAACACAACAAATTGGTGTGAGAAGAAAAAGGCAACACTAAAAAATATTCCTATATTCATGTAATGCAGCTATGGTTAAGGGCTGAGAAAAGCTCACAGTTGGCATATGGAAAAAACATTTTCATGTCAAACTGTGAACAGTTTATGTTTCTCTATCTTAGGTTCATCAGATGGAAACAGTAGAAAAATCTCCAGGTGAGAAAAAAATCGAACCACTTATTATAAAACTTCATCATAAATTTCATTAGCAAAGTCACAGTATTTTATTTGTTCCATTTGATGTTTCATTGGTTTTTTTTCCTGTTTGTTTGTTATAGAATTGCATGATGCTTTTATTCAAAATGCATATCCTGTCTCATACTAGAAGTATTTTTTGAAGTTCATTTTCCCATTTGAAAAGAGTTATCCAATCCTAGACAAAAATAACACCACATAGTTCAGAGGACAAGTCAAATGCAGAGAATGATGAATCAATAATATTCTGTGAAAAGAGTGAGTATTTCTACTTCAATATTAACATAAAAATTGAATCGGTTGACATAATATGTTCACTGATTTTTTTTTTAGATGAATAAAAATATTGGTTATGGTTCAGAGTGCTTTGAGAAAAATAAAGGACTAGATTTACAAAAAAACATTAGTTAGCATTTCATTCTACTTTTAATTTTTAATTTTGATTTGATGGAATTATCACATGTCTCATTCCTAATGTTTTGTTTCAGGAGAATGTGACTGACTAGAGGAACATGATTGTGGAATGGCAGTATCACAGTACTTATTATTCAGACAAAATGATTTTGAATTGAAGGAAAGATAGTACAATTTTAAGGGAGTTTCCATAAGTGGAGCTCTGGGCTGCTGTTAAATATGCACTTCTAATTTCATTGATTTTTTTTTAAATGAATTAATTTTATTCCTCTAGGGTGTCCATATTCATCTAGTTTTTCCTTCTTTTTCATGCCTTCTCAGTCTTTCTATTAATAAAAAATCTCTGAGAAAGAATATTGGTGAAAGAAAAAAAAAATAATTTTGGCTTTTACTGAATTATTTATAAGAAATTATTCACTTGCCACAGTTAGACTTCTGGCATGTGGAAATCTCATAAAGACAATGACAAAATATTATACTTCTTAAGATTTTAAGGAAGAACTTCATATGGACTTGATAAGGACTGAAAGTTTTTGGTTTGGATTATGCTAACAATGACTAAAAAATCCCTGTTGCTTTCTGTGAAGTAGTTATACAGACTACAGAGTGCCTACACATTGGGTAGAGCTATGCATAATTAATAGTATATGTAAACTAATGCTGTAGGTACTTTTGACAGTGAAGCAGGTTATAGGAAATAATTTTTTTTAATTTAAGATTTGACTTTAATCTATTCAGTGATTAAAAACAAAACTCTGCAAATTTCTGCAAACGAGGATTTTAAGCTAAATAAATGAACTAAAAAGTGTGCTAACAACAAACTTTGTTCATTAATTTGAATGGGTAAAATAAATCTAATGTACATTAACAAATGATAGCTTTATGACTCATTTTCTAATGTCTGAATTAGAAAGTGAATCAACCATGAATTGCCCGCCCCTCTGGTGAACAAGATCCACAGAACTTGTAGAATTAATGCCTGGCATTAATTAATGTGGTCACCATTCCTCATGACCCAGAATGTGTCCTGAAGTCCCAAATGAAAGCTGAGATGTCTCTGTCCTTGAACCCTAGCCCCCAACACTTCATTTCCAAAAAGCTAAGTGTCATTCAACAGAGTTGGTGGGAAACATAAGCTTACCGTGTGAGGGAGCTGACAGTGCTGCTGAACCGAACATAACGTTCAGCATGAGATCAATAACTCATAGTCCCGTTCTGAATGGGATTGCTTTCCTTTTGTGCATGTAAGGGGAGCCAGGGGCTGAGCTAGTTACTGGATTGGAGTGATTGAATGCAGAGGAGTGAATGAGCAATAAAACAGAACTTTCCTGCCCTCCACCCCTCCTCCCTCTCTTTTCTTTTCTTTTCTTTTCTTTTCTTTTCTTTTCTTTTCTTTTCTTTTCTTTTCTTTTCTTTTCTTTTCTTTTCTTTTCTTTTCTTTTCTTTTCTTTTCTTTTCTTTTCTTTTCTTTTCTTTCCTTTCCTTTCCTTTCCTTTCCTTTCCTTTCCTTTCCTTTCCTTTCCTTTCCTTTCCTTTCCTTTCCTTTCCTTTCCTTTCCTTTCCTTTCCTTTCCTTTCCTTTCCTTTCCTTTCCTTTCCTTTCCTTTTCTTTTCTTTTCTTTTCTTTTCTTTTCTTTTCTTTTCTTTTCTTTTCTTTTCTTTTCTTTTCTTTTCTTTTCTTTTCTTTTCTTTTCTTTTCTTTTCTTTTCTTTTCCTTTCTTTTCCTTTCTCTTCTGTTTCAGGCCCAGTAACAGGAAAGGAGGAGAGGGACAATCACCTTGTTGATTTGGCTGACACAGTGAACGTTGTTAAGTGGGGCCACTGGCTCCCCCAGCACTGTGCTGACCCGCTGTCCTGGGGAGGTCAGCTCTCAAACCTGGAGGCAGCCTGAGGAAACAAGTTAGTTTCTGACCTTCTTTCAGGGCCCTTGCTGTGTATATGTCACTGACCTAAACACCTCCTTAACCTAAAAATTAGTATCTTACACTAGGGGGAAAAAAAGTTTCCAACGGCAACTTCTATACAGGCTTTTGATGTCTTAGTAGGTGTAACTTATGTGACGATGGAGATATAACAGAAACAAGCATAGCAGCACAGGTTTAATGTACCCTTCCTAATACAGTCTCCTAGTTTCTCATTTGTTCATAGATGTCTTCTCTAATTTACACTGATGATAAACATGCAAAGGGTGCAAGTAGCCCGAAGTAGCTAGATTCTCCTTCATCTTTACGATATCAAAGAAAATAAAGATATTTCTGAACTTGACACAGGATATCGCCGATGTAGGGAAGCACAATCTCTTGAAGACATAACAGTATTTCTCTAACAGGGATGCTAGTGTGTTTCAGTTCAGTCATATGTGTTGAACGTAGAACGTCCATGATTTTCAAGCAAAATTTTGCATTTTTCTCAGGTTTGTCTGCTTTTAATTGGACTAAAATACTGATTAGAAAAAAAATATGTTTGAGTATAGCCTGGGATTATAAACATGGCTGACAACACCTTTTACTTTATTACCACTTGGAGTGTTCATTGTTAGCATCTTTTTTTAAATGGCTGTTCTAATATTACCACCTAATTCCACTATAAGCAGACTGACCTCTGCTGCAGAAGAAAGAGATTGGTTCTCTTCTTCCTTTGTTATTGATTTTACTAATTCTGACTCTGCCTAATAGAAGTGCCAAAGGAAGAGACCTCTTCGACATCATACGCCTATGCTCAGCAGGCTTTCTTAAACTTGCCCAACTACTTAATGAAAAACATTTGACATTGGTCACAGTGTAACAGTCACCTAAACATACTGCTTGGTTACTAGTTTATACACTTGAATTTTAAAGTACGAGGATTTTTAAGACAAAAACCAATCTCTTGGTTTCACTGTAAGCAAGTCTCAAACAAAAATCGTATTTTGTCAAATTTTTAAAAAGAACAGCATTATGCACTGATATGTGGTGAAAGGTGACTGGTCTTGTAGTCTATTTTTAGACCAAATTTAGACAAAGATCAGTTTCGATGCGGGTTTATTTTTTGTAATTTGGAGGTTAAAATCCCCCAACCATATATTTTCAGAAGAGGAAAAAAAATAATATACAATTATAAGAGTTATAAATACCACTGTCATATAAATACCATGATATTTGAAAAAAACTGAATGATTTTTTTCCCTCTTTTACTTTCTGTACAATGAAGGAGAGTAGCATTCAAAATGAACAGAGTTAGCAAAGTTATTTATTTTTATGTGAAAAATATAAAGTTACACATGGAAGAAGGTGTGAAATCAGTATATTGATTTTTTAGAATCTAGAGCTTGGGCTTTTACAGAATTCCAACAACTTCACCCTTTTAGAGGAAGAGCAGAAATAATACAGTGGGAAAGATATGAAAAGAATTAAAACCTTTTTTTTTTTTTAATACATTAAGTTTATGAAATTAGATTTGTGTGATTAATTACTCCTTTCCTTTAGCTTTCCCTACCAAACCCTTATCTTAGAAAACCTGAAAAAAACTATGCAAAACCCCCCCAAACCCACAATGCGTTTCACTCTTGCCATGACCAAAATGTAGTTAAAAGGAAAAGGATCTTAGTGGACTGTTTGCAGAACAGAAACACGATATTTATTTTATTATTACTGGGGAAATGTTTCCAATTCTTCAGGGATGGGTGGGAAAAATCTCATTAATGAAAAGAGTATGTTCTAAACAGTCTATAAGAGACAGATATAAAGTTAACTCATATATGTATCTAGATTCTTCCTCAATACACGTCTGAGCACTAGTGACTCCTTTATTTACAGTCTTTCTCTTTACAGAGCTTCCAGGGATGAACAAGTCATTAACAATATCCCGTCAGCAAAGACTACATCATCTAATCTTAACATGAACTGAATGTCGCAGCTGGTATGTGTCAGGGAGAGCAGAGGGGGAGAGGCTGCTGAAATGACCATGGCATTTCATCCACTGCACGTTTGCACTGAGGGCAGCAGAAGTTACAAATGTGCAATCCATAATCTAATTAAAACTAGGAAGTGTAGAAAGAAGATGATGGGAAGGCAAAACTCCTCCAACTTAATTTTAGAAAGTACCTCTTACCCTTTTGGGTAGTGCTAATTAAGTTTAGCAACAGAGCTGAGGTCTGGACTTCAGCACCTCCTTCCAAAATAATGATGACAACTTCACAGCATCATTTTCCCCTTGCGTTTTTTCCCACCCTCTTTATCAAACTACAGGATAGTTAGTTTGCTTCTGGTGGCATTTTTTTGTTGTTTTTTTGGTTTTTTGTTTTTTGTTTTTTTTTTTAAGAGAGAGGAAAAAGTAGAGACTTATTGCTGTTAAATGACAAAAAACAAATTAGGCTTTCATTGCACTTAATCAATCTCCTTATCAACAAACCCAGGGTAAGCAATTTTGTTGAACAAATCTATCATAAATGATACGAACCAAGCAAAAAACCCGACAGTATACCAATAGGTAGAATTGTTCCTGGGAAACACAAGGGGGTTGATTATTTTAATGACCTTTTTTGTGGGTTTTGTTTCTGGTACCTCATCCCAAGTAGTCCGGGAAGGAAAATGTTATTAAAAAGTATCATTTCAGAAATCCACCTAAATATGTTCAAATCAATGTTTCTCTTACATAATAAACCCCGGGGAGAGAATTAACAGGAATTACTCTATGGGTTGGTCTGTTACTTGTTCTGTATGCTTGACTGCTTGTTGGTTGGTAGAAATCAATGATTCCCTTTTAACACTGAAGAGAGAAGGAAATGAGGGTCAATTTTTTTTCCTTATGGGTAGTTTTGATATAGATTGAGTATCGTACATCTGTGTCTCCAGTGTATCTCCTAAAAATACCATTTGCCACAGCATTTCAAAAATATGCATTTATACACGCATTCACAGTTGATTAATTTATGTAAATTTTTTCTTCCTGAACTTGCTGTAAAAGTTATTGTAGCTTATAATAAATACCTTTTCAGGCTAAAAGAAAGTAGTTTATGCTTTATAATTAATTTCATTTTTTTTTTTCTAGCATCATTTTTACTAAATCCAAAACCAAGACAGTCTGGCTTCCTTTGTTTAGACTGTCTTTCTTTTGTCTTCTATAGGGATACAGAAGATATGAAGAAATAGTACCTGTCCAACAAGTAAGAGAAGTGTCGCAAAGGAGAGTCCATATAATGTAGTCATCGCATCACCTGGCAGTAACATGTTGTGTTCAAGAAAAAAAAAAAACCTAAAATAGTAAAGAATGTTTAAAAGTATTCAAAACAGAGAAAGCAATGGGGTACTACTCAAATTTCTAGAATGACAAATTAAAAGCTTTTTGAAGATATTAATTTCTGACACTAGGTTACATAGTTTTTTTAATGTTATTTTCCTGTGAATTTTGTGTGAAATAATTAAGTAACTGCATTGTCAGCTATTTTAACTATTCCTCCTTTTCTGTTCACGAATATTATGATTTTAAATAAGTGCTCACCTTGAGGTCAAAGCTGCAAAATCCATTTTGGTTAGACATTTATTTGTCTGTCAGTTATTGTGATCCGAACAGCTGCATTTCCCACTATGGGATATTCATTGCAGTATGATCACAGCATCTGAATTATGTTGGTGGCTCACGGGCATTCTCCAGTACAGAATATATTTTGAAGATAACAATCAGTGTTTAACCACTGTTTAATACACACTACTCTGTATCCATTACATTATATCAACTGTCAGGGAAACTATTTTTACAGAATGAATGCTTGTACGGTGGGCAAGGATGGCTGCATTACAAAGATTTCAGCAGAGCCTGTTGAAATCTGTGCTTGGGGCTGAGGTTAAAGCCTTCACAGTGCTGTTAGAGGATGTATTGTGTTGCTGAAGATGATTGTTTTGCATTTCTTACTCCACAAGAGAAAAGAGAGCCTTGGCAGTAGTGATGAGAGAATGCGACTGTAAGAAATAACATCTCTTGTTTCTATTTTCATGCTAAAGTGAGAGAAGTGGATGACAAATGTAGGGAACTAACTTCAAATCGTATTCACTTTTATGCCTATGAAATCTCAATCATTTCACTGATGTATTAAAGTTAAAACCATAATTTAACTTCAAGTTATGAATGCTTTCTTTCTTATATTCTAATCCGTATTTTTGTCTACATAGCAGTTTGAAATACAATTGCCACAATCATGTTTCAACTTTTCTTTCTTGTTTTATTTTGCTCTGTAGCATTTTCTTAACATTATTTTCGTTATTAAGGTTTTTACTAGGCAGTGAGCAAGTTTTTGGAAGACTACACAAACTCTTTTCACTGTAGCCCTCAGTAATTACAATTTAAAAGAATTATGGGAGCATGAAGCATAGTCTGTTACTTAAAACACATAATAAATTATAATTACCCTCCTGATACAAATTCTTGATCTGTTCTACTAAAACGAATGCAAGTACAAAACTGCTTAAGCTGCACTTTTTCTGGTTTACACAGGCACAGTGGAAGCCTTTATAGGCGTTTCTAATACACGTGTGTGTACACTCATATATTTATCTATACGTGCACATATAAATGTAGTCTCCCTAGATTTCAGGTGAAACTAATTGTAAATATAAGTTGAGGAAATCCACTAAGACCTGTAAGAAAAAAAAAAAAAAGCAAGATATGATGAATAAGTGACAAACAGAAGTCAAACCTGTCTCAGGTAAGATTTTTTTTTCCCATCCTCTGCTAGTCACCAAAACTAGTCTGTTTCACTCTTTTTCCTGAAATGTAAGTGGTATATACTGGGCACTCATTTGAGGACTGATTATAAGTTTTAGATAGAACAACTCTTTCTTAAAAAAAAATATTGTTTTCCAGACTGTAACTATGTGTATATACATGGTAATTTTAAACCCAAATATGTAACTGTATTTTCTGATGTATATTCACATCATGAAAAATATAAACACCAGTAACATTAATTTTTACACTATGAAATGTTATGTTGTTCATTATAACACATAGTAAAAGGGAGTAAGGGGAATTTTTTATGAAGACTTGCCTAGGCCACAATGACAGTTCATTTTCTCATAATCAGGTGGACTTCTACCTATATTTATTTTTCTCTAGATTCATAGAATAGTTTGGGTTGGAAAGGACTTTAAAGATCATCTAGTTCCAACCTCCCTACCATGGGAAGGGATGCCTTCCATTGGATCAGGTCGCTTAAAGCCTCATCCAGCCTGGCCTTGAACACCTCCAGAGATAGTCATCCATGACTTCTCTGGGCAACTTGTTCTAGTGCCTCACCACCCACATAGTCAAAAATTTCTTCTTACTCTCTAATCTAAATCTCCCTTCTTTCAGTTTAAACCCATTACGTCTTGTCCTGTTCCTGCACTCCCTGACAACAAGCCCCTCCGCAACTCTCCTGTTAGTCCCTCTTAAGTGTAGGGAGGCTGCTAGAAGGTCTCCCTGGAGTCTCTCTCCCTTCTCTTCTCCAGGCTAAACAAGCCAAACTTGCTCAGCCTGTCCTCATATGGGAGGTGCTCCAGTCCTCTGATCATCTTTGCGGTCCTCCTCTGTACTGGTTCCAACAGACCCATGCCCTTTTGGTGCTGAGGACTCTAGAATCAAATATGATACTCCAGATGGGGCTTCATGAGAGCAGAATAGAGAGGGAGAATCACCTCCCTTGACCTGCTGATCATGCTTCTTTTGATGATGCCCAGGATACCGTTCGCTTTCTGGGCTGCAAGCACACATTGCTGACTCATGTTGAGCTTCTCATCCACCAGCACACTCAAGTCCTTCTCTTCAGGGCTAGCCTCAACCTGTTCTCCTCCCAGCCTGTATTTGTACTCGAGATGATTGCCTCGATCCAGCTGTCAGAACTTGCACGTGGCCTTGTTGAACTTCATGAGGTTCGCAAAGGCCAGTCTCTCTAGACTGTTGAAGTCCCTACTCTCTACTCTTGACATTAAGGAGGACCCAGACCTAAGGACTTCAATGAAGACTGTAAGGAGGTCAGGAGGTAGACTATTCCAGAGGAAGGTTAATGCAGCTATGCTGGAAGGTCAGTTGAATACTTTTGATGAAAAGAGATGGTATCAAAATAGTTTAAGAATTATAAAGTATTTTCTAGAACTCTTACATGTTTACAGTGTCCTTTGTGGATACCACTTTATACTTTCAATTTGAAAGAGCAGAATTTTATTTTATCTTCATAATATTTATCAAATATTCATGTACTTATTTAATATATATATATTGTATACATAAAATATACATACAATATATAATATATAATATATAATATATAATATATAATATATAATATATAATATATAATATATAATATATAATATATAATATAAATATATATTTATGTATATTATATATACATAAAATATATATACAATATATTTATCAAATATTATGTACCTATTTAGGTGTGCAGGTTATTCTACTAATATACATGAAGGTCTCCTCAAATGTAGCACAAACATAAGGAAAAAGGATGAAAAACAAAACAACTGATAAGTGTGGCCCTTGAACAAGACATGTCCATGCATCCTTTTAAAAGTCTCCAACTATATATGAATATATTTACAATGCATAAGTCAGTTCTTTGGGTTTTTTTTAGGATTCATAATTCTGGTTTTGCGTGTACTTTTTAAAAACAAGACATTCTTTTTCTTTCTACTATTAGTAAAATTTTAAATCTGCTTTATTTTAACTGCAAGAGGTGCTATTATGCAACAGTCATGAGCTCTCACATGTAAATAAATTAAAATTCAGAGATTTAAAATTTAAAAAAGGTAACATTTTCTGTTTCCAAGGCGCTGCTCAAACTTTCTTAGATTTTGCAGACTTCATACACAAGTTAATGAGTATTATGTGAATATATAGCATTTTAACTTTTCTTTTTAATAGAAATCTGGTGTATTGATCCTTTCTATATTTGTCACCAAATCAAAGGCGTTATATTTATATTTATGTTTATTCTTCACGTGATCTTTTTAAAAAATGTGAAAAATACTGAGAAACTGTTCAGTTGTGGGACATAAGCCCTATCCAATACTTCTGCCTTCCTTTATTTTCATGGCTGCTACTTTGCTTTTGAATAGGTTAAAGAAATGCTTTCATTAATATTCAGAGGATATTTTTCCATGTCATGTGATCCAGACCAGCACAGAAAATTATGTCCACCCGCTTCTTACAGCTGGAATTACTACAGACTTCTTAAAACCTAAAATGATTTACCAACCAAGAATGACTGTCCCTAGAATTTTGTCAGGTAAATCATTCCCCAAGCTCATTGATTCTTCACAGTAAGATGAGCCCGTTTAGAAATAGTTGAAGTTTTAGTCTGATTTATGTAACATTATTGGTGGCGTGTGCCAGTTCCTCTTCACATTTTACAGACCCATCTTTGGCAAAATTGAGTGTTTGCAAAAATGTGTTTGATTAAATCAGTTATGGTAAACATCCTGATCTGACAAAGAGCTAGTCTACTTTGAAAGGCTTAGAGCCTCCAGATAGATACAAATAAGATAAGAAAAAGAAGACACGTGTTAAATCTTCCAACAGCAAAGGGGATACTTTATGGAAATGAACTCGCAAGATAATAATTTGAATTTGACAAGGTGATAATTAAAGTCCCTAGATAGATTCTTTCCACATCTGTATGCCTTTCAGTGAAGTTGGTTAGCATATTAACTACTGTTGGAGAATACTAAAGAATATTCATGGGATGTTAAACTGCATATTGTTATTCATTTCAATTTGTATAATAAATGTAACAAAATGCAATGCATACAGTATTACACAAGAGGTACTAATCTCTATTATAGACTTATTTTAAAGAGCATTGATACTATACTAAGCTCTCACACGCCAATCTTATCCAGAAAAATTAAAAAGATTTAGGACTAATTAGTGATTCTGGTAAGAACAACAAGGTGATATATTTCTTTGGAATGTGGAATATTGAGGCTAAGATATTTTCAGTGCAGTAGCCAGAACTATTTTATAGTGTAGTTACTGAACAATGACTATCAATATGTACCTTTTACTGAAAATATGTTAATAGTAACTGGCTTTGTGGAAGGGCTTTTGAGCTTAGTTTTGTAATAAAAGGTTGGTTGTTGACTGGTGATAGCTTTTTGGACTAACTTTAAACAAATAGCCCCCCCAAAAAAATATTGTGGATTGTTAAAATCCAGTGTTCTCTCTATTCTAACTATGTCAATGGGAAGGCATTAATTTAATTCTGATGATACTATTTTTAATAAAAAAACCCTACGAGTTTTCAATATAAACCCTATACATCTGTGTTCCCTAGCGGATTCAGGTGTCATTTACATTTTAGCTTGTGTTAAAAGCACATTCCTTAAATAACTCTTCTGTTTGTCCACACTTACGTGGAGTTCTGTCATGGAGTGGTCACAGTGCTGAAACTGGATTCACTGCAGATGAAACAGTAGAGGAATATATGTTGGGGAGCTCATCTGGTTCACTCCAGCTACAGATGGGCATTTGGACCTTTGGGACCAGATGAGTACTGCTCTGAAGCAATACCATTCCATGTTACCTACTCTGTGGTCATCAGGTTCTTGACACTAACTACTCTGCTATGTAAACCCCATTCTAATGGTCCACATTAATTGTTTCTATAGATGTAGTCTTAGTGTGTTAGGTAAAAGGAAAATGCACGCACGTGAAAAAAAAACAGCTACCAGAAGAACTGTGAGAGCCTTCAAATCTGATGAATGACTGGCAGCACCACCTGGAGAGAGATGGAACTTTGCCATTTAAGGTAAAGATTTAGTGTGAAGAGCTCAAAACACTGGAAGCAAAGGATTAGTGAGTCTGCCATAGGAGTGGTGGTTGTCCATGAGTCAATGGAGTGAAAGATAAAAAAAAAACATGGTATGAAAGTGCTGTAAATACCTATATGACCAAGAAGGACGTGTTTAATTTCCTTCTTTTTTCTGGGCTCTGGATTTTTCCTTTTTTTTTTCATTTGTTTGATATTCCATGTTCCGAAGTGAAGGAAAACTTTGCTTTGACATAGCTTTTCTCTTCAGTTGACATTAGTCTGTCATCTTTTTCCAGTAGCAACATAATTATCATATAGACAAGAATTTATGAATCATTTTGCAATGCTACATGTTTTTCTTAGAATTTAATGTTGTAACTTAGCACATGGTATTCATATTCTCTGTAGTGATTTCCATGCATCATGATTCTCTCATTTAACAGTGCCAAAACTTATTTACAACTTGGAATATTTCTTTCTGACATTTTTACTCTTCTTTTCCAGTCTTCACATCATCACATCACTATCTGTGGAGAACATGGATGTCAAAATTAGAAAAATGGCCAATTTTTTTGTAACTTGATAGATTTTCCTCCAACTCTCTTTCTCTTTTTTTCTCTCAATTTTTCATTTAAAATAAAACAATATAAAACATCAAGTTCTTTAGCATGGTAAGCCAGTAGTTTGTGAAATACTAAGAAACATTTAGGCTTGGTTTTATTATAGTTTCCAAAAACATGCAACACACACAGTACTCCTTGATCTTTGCAAATTTAACTCAGTGCTGTTAAAAAGCACATTTAAAATCTCCATGACTGAGAAAACATCAGTCTGATAATAGTTTTTTTTTCCTGGTTAGCTGCTACAAAATTGTCCCCACAGAAGCCTACAAGATGAAGATTTTGAAGTGTTAAAATTCGCAGGAAATAAATATCTGCTATTACATTATCATCACAAAGTATGAATTCGTACATGAATCCATTCCCATTTCCAGAGTTTTAAAGAAAATATATGTACATCAATTCTACTTGCTACCCATAAAAGAGCTTTAGTATTGTATGTTAACCAACTCATTATTAAGATAATATACATAACAATTATGCATTGAGTTTCCTTGGTTTCAATTACAAAAATATGAAAAGGGGAACAAGGTTTCCTGCTTTATCTTAATTCAGCAATCACCACTCTACTTGCTAACTCCTAAATTATATTATACATTGCATTTCCAGCTGCTTTTGACCCAGCTGTGAACAACCGAATTAAATTTCTAATGCAGAGTCCCACCTGGTGATAGAACATGTTGTTACTGTGTTAGATGAACAATGCTTCTTTAAAAGATTTTTGTGTGTGTGTGTGTGGTTCTATATCCTGGTTTTAATTTGTGTTACATTGATACAATACTTAATAAAAAGGCAGAATCATCAGGGAAAAAAATCTCTCTATTAGTCACAAGAAATGCGTTTGTTATAAATCCAGAAAAATGTAATTAGTTCTCAGTGAATTTTGCTTTGTGAGTTTTATGTTAACACTGAATAAGGGAAAAATATTGTTTGCAAATATCCTAAAGTAGAGAATTTAATTTCCTGAGAATGAAAATGACTAAAACAGGATTGTTGAAACAGTGACCTGTGTGGTAGGTCACAAAGAGATAAAATGTTGTCTTTTGGAACATATATAAATAGACATACATTGGTATATTTTAGTGTTAAATGCCACATAGTATATCATCTGGTGCAGTGTGACAAATTTGTCATGTATAGTTTTGTTGTTGTTGTTACTGTTTTCATGAGAGAGGTCTTATTAAAATTGCAAAACTTAACACTTTCATTTACCTTATTTCAAAACTTATTCAACACTTACAGGCAAGAGATTCTATTTGAATTTAAAATATTTTGCAAAATATTAACCTTTTCAAAGAAGAAGAAAACAGATTGATAGGATTGAAATCTAGCACTGGTGGAAAAAGTAAAACAGAAAGAAAAATGTTAACGGAAAGGACTTGAAAATATCCAATATGGAAAACTTTCAACCAGACCCAGTTTAAAGCCTTCTTGATCCGTCTAGCATTTTGAATGATTCTCAATATATATTCTCGGATTTGTATTCTTGTTTGGGCACAGCAGATGGTTGAATGTGGCCTTAAAATTACAGGAATAAAAATGGTCTATAACCTCTTAACCCTTTGTCTTGCAACCAAGAAGTCTTGTTTGATAGTTTGGGAAAACTTTAAATGCGTGTAAAGTTCACATAATGTCAGGAAAGATGATAAGACCCAGGCCTAAAAGCAAAGGCTGGTCTGTCTTAGTAGTCATTAATTACTGTATACTTCAATTAGATCTCACAAATAAGTGAAAGTGACTAATATTTTCCTTAATCTGAACTTCATCTTGTAACGTTTGCAGCGCTGCCTGTCAGACACATTTAGATTAATGGGTTCAGCAGACAAGGTCAGTAATAAGCCTGAGGGTACACTGAAAACCCTGACAGTCACATTTGCCAGGTGTGACTGCTGGAGATGGCCTGCTATCACTTACAGACCAGTAGTCCATAGATAACAGGAACAGTAAGCCTTTTACCACAAAACACAGCTTATTTGATAAGAAAATTGACATTCCAACCCTTCCAGACAACTTGATGTCCTCAGTGATTTCTGGGCATATCTTGAAAATGCATCCAACTGCTCTTAGTCATACAGAGATCTGTGTGTGTGTGTGTGCATGTGTATGTCTGTCTGTCTGTCTGCCTTCCCATCTTTTTCCCTCAGCAAGACAACTCCCTAGTCTCAGTGGGACTATTGTTGCTTTAAAGCATCCATTCAGCAGGAGTGAAAGAGCTTGCATCTATCCTTTGGGGGGTTGATTTAAAACAAGGGGTGGGGGGAAGAAGCTTGACTTCGTGTCTGTGTCCTGAGGTAGAGAAAAATAAGTATTGCTTATGAAAGTGTGTGGAAATAAAGCAAAAACTTGATATTTTTTTCAAGAGTGAAAATGGGAAGAGTAGAAGCTGATAATGCTTCAGGAAACATTTTGAGTAAGAGAAAAGAAACAACTATCTTTCTAACTATTTTCCCTCTAAAAAAACACAAAGTAAGATTTTTCTTGATTTGGAATTTTTTTTCTTCTAACTTATTTTACCTGTTGTTCATCTGTAACACAACTCAATTAAAACACTGGATTTGAGTGGAGGGAGGTAGGAACTCGGGTTTCCCTGAGGAAAGAAAAGAAAGCAGCAGAGTACAATAATAGCGTGCAGAGCACTGCTGGCTGCTCTGAACGTACCTGGGACTTTAAGATGCAGAATTCAGAAGCAGAGAAATGTTGGTGAGAAAAACAGTTGGATTCAGTCAACTTGATCTTCAAAGATAAATCATCTAAGAGTAAGGTCATTACAGCCATGCTGTGAATACAGAGCCTCCCAGCCCATTTCTCACAGCCCCCCAGGAAGATTTTAAGAGTGTTTAGAGTTTTACAGCAGGATGAGAAGACAAAAAGCCAACTTATTCAGGGCAGCTCTATGCAAGCCAGGCACCGACACATTACCGTTTTTGCAGTTACGTAGGGCAGCAAGATTGTAACCCTGATGTCTGCCTTCTCCTCCTCTGGCTCCCTGTCAGGGCTGCTCACTTTTAGCTGCAGCATCCAGGAATTCACTTTTCTCTAGTGATGAAAACATTTGCTTTCTTCAGTAATCACCTAGGCGGGCTCAGCTGCCTGCTCTGCATTCATGTGAATATTAACTTGCCTGGAAAGCCTTCCTCTGGATTTGGTTGTTTATTGTAGTTAAAGAAAGTGTTGAGAGAGAGCCAATGTTGTATCTACAACACTGAGAGTAGCCATAAGGATGTAGCGAAAGAAAACAGATGGGTTCATAAGATTAAAACTGCATTTGGCTAGTAGCAAACTATCCAATTCAGAGCGCTACGTTACGACAGCCATGGGCAAAACGTAGTGGCAGAGGGCTGTAAATTAGAACCCTGCTTTGTAAAACACACTCCAGTGGGGAAATTGAGGGAAAAAAGAGATAGAGCCTACTCCAGACAGTGCAATCAGGGAATTAACACCATATTTTTTCTGAAAATGGGATAAAGTAATCCTTTTTTATCTGAAGTAAATAAAAGTTTTGTAAATGCCAGTATAACACTGGCAAATAGTTGCCAATTAATTAATTTGGATAGGTAATACTTAAATTTAAAATCTTGCACTGAATTTATCAATGTTAAGTGACTTTAAAGCAAGAAAAAATTACAAATTCTTGAGCAGCTACTTTTCCCTCAAAAGTTTCTGGAAAGTTCTCCCTGTAGATGACAATCAAGCCTTACAAATCTAGATACAGCATTGCACCACATGAATTTTATAGCTTGCAGAGATAATAAATCATTGAATATTAGGGATTCTAAGATTTTTTTTCATCGCATTATTTGTCACTGACAACGCTTATTTGCCAAAGCTATTTTTCATTATTTCTGTCAATTCTGAACATTAGGGAAATAAGCTTTAAAAATTATCACAATGCCTTATTTAGACATTTTTATTGAAAATGTCAAGTTTTATAGTTCAAAATTATTTTGTTTGGAAATTAAGTTAATTGTAGTTGTAAAAGCTTGACATTTATTGAATCTTACTTTTTAGACTTTTAGTTTTAAAGCTTTCTCTTTTTTTTTTTCCTGAATCTTAAAATATTTTCCTGAAGTCTGGTTTGAGAAAGTTCTCAGTATCTTAATCATAATCACAGATATTAAATACAATGCCTCTCATTCTCCAAGGCATCATATCTTTAAGTTTTTTTATATTTGTGTATAATTTTATACCTGACTAAGGTCAGATGCCAAATGAAAAAGTAAACAATCTGTAATAACTGTTACAGTAGTAGATGGGGTTTCCATTTACTTCATTCGTGTAAATCCTGTGGAAAGAACCATCAAAACATTGGTTACATTAAGCAAATTCCTTATGATGTAAAGAATGCAAACCTTCAAACACATTCATGAACCCAATAACCTTAACAATAATAGAGCAATTGTGCAAAGACTGCGTAAATATAACTAGATTCTTTGGTTCGGATCCTAAGGTTTCATGAAATTATGTTCGGTTGTTTAATCAATTACTACTGAATGAAGAACCATTTTATCATAGCTAAAAACTAAACTGGAATCTCCGAATTTACCCTGCTTGTAGTAGTGTCTATTATGTATTTCATGCAGTGCATGAAGAATTTTATGTAATAATCAATGCTGAGAAGAGTACTATGAGACCAAATAGCCTGACCAAAAACTGATCACAGTTATCAGCATCTGAAAAAATACCTATTGACTTTTTTTTTTTCGGTTTGCCAAAGTACCTCTATTTGCACCCCCAAACACAGTTGTTTTCTATGACTGATAAGTTCACTAGCTTTTAAGCTCATTCACATCCATTAGTTCTGTTTTTTTTTTCCCCTTCTTGTTGAAAAATCAGGAGCTGTCAGACTGAAATGTTCTTGCCACCCCAGGGGTGGCAGAAACCACTCTGAATCAGTAAGAAATAGATTTTAAAGTGTTGCTTGTTGACACTGGTCACTCCACTTGCTTTACAGATAAAGTTGAAATAGAGGACAGAAAATTACACAAATAATATTTTTAATGTATATTCCTAAAAGTGTTTCAATTTTTTTTAGACGCATCAATATTGGATTTAAATTGTTTCAAATAAAATTAGTGGTGCAGCAATGAAGTCTGTGTGTTTATCTTTTTTGGAACCAGAAATATTTCAGATAGTGCCTGCTGTCAGGCCTGATCCAAAGCCCATTAAGGCCAGTAACACTAAACTTTTTACTAAATTTTTTGGGGTTCTTATCCAGTACGTGAGCTACAGTTATCCATATACTCTTTAAACTTAAAGAATGCATGATCCCACATTACAGAACAAAGATCTGTTCTGGCTCTGCTGAAACTTAGGGTAGTTGTGAAATCTTCCAGACCAGGATTTCCAGCTTTATCTCTGGAATATAAGAACAGGGGCTTCAAGCAAGCAGAGGTTTGGAGGAAAGAAAAACTAAAGTTACAACAGAATCACTGTTTATTTGACTGTCTTGTGTGTGTCTAGCCCCACACTTTTTTTATTTCATATGTCTTCTACATAAAATGAATGACTGCTTGCATGTAGGAGTATGCATAGTTCGTTCAGAAAACAGTTACATCTTGCTTTATTAGAGATAGATTGAAAAGTGACCCATTACAAAAGTATTTCCTTAAGCATTTCAGTATTTTTTTTTAATCCTAGTACAGATGTTATTGTTGAGAATATTGTGATAGGACGAATTACAATAAAAACTGTGAAAATGTTTAGATTATAATGAAGGAGTTCTTATGATGAAGAATTATTTTTCGTTTTCTGTTTTCTCTTAATATATGGATATTGACTGATGATAATAAAGAAGACCTAAGATATGAATAGTTTATGAAAAGTGACGAGCTTGCCCATTGCCTTAGGTATTTCAATGATCTATTTAATTCTCGTCGCATTCCCTGCACACCCAGCTGGCTGAGTTGCACTCTGAAAGGTTAGCTGCTTGTTTCACAGGTTTCCCAGGCTTAGCCGCTTTGTCTCATCTGTGGCTTGGGGGAAACGGTGACTGTGGAGATGTAGGCTGCTGGCCAAAAGGGATTTCCAGACACTGTTGTGCCATTGATGATCTGTGATGCTAATTGGGCTGCTGCTTCCTGATGCCATCCTTGGAGGTTACCTACACCAGGGGAAACAACAGATTTGACTGGAATGAAACTGAAAGTTTAGGGGACAGTAAACGCTGCAGGAATTGTTGTTTATTGTTAACTGGCTTATGGATCATAAATAGTGTGTTGGAAACAATCACTGTGAGAGTCTACAGATATACTGAAGATAAAAATTGTGCCGAGGGCTGACTTCTGTAAACACAAAATAAAAGTTGAATACTCTACTCCAAATAAGGAAGGACTAGTCTTATTTATTCCTTATATTCTTGTAAACTGAATTCTATGCTCAAATAACTTTGATCGTTACTACTTAGCATATGCTAACTGCCATTATCTTTATTAATATTATTGTTGCTGTCATCTTTACTTCCATTATTTTATAAACTAGAATGCTGTTTTCTGACAATTGTATTGCAGACTAGGTCCCAGTTGCTGCATATAATTACATTTTCATTCTTCAATCTCTGTGTGATAGAGGAAAACATGAAGCAAAAGACAGGTAAAAAAATAATTGTGTTATTGGATAAGTTATGTTTGTAAAAGTGTCCTCAGCATTTGACAGGATTCAGAGGGAAGATTTCAGAAGAGATGGATTTTGGGGTCTGTTGCAGGATGAGAAGTTCCGTAATATGCTCCCAGGTAACAAGTTATTATGAAAAACACGATGAGGTTTAAACGATATCTGAAAAAATAGAAAGATCAATCACCTAATTTTTACATGTCCAATAAATATGTTTTTAATAATCATGTGGTATTTTAAATAACTATTACCTATAATATTAATGTCAATACACATTTAGAAACTTCAATAGGAAACTTTACTTAACAGCTTACACTAAGTTTTGGGTTTATTTCCCCACATTTGTTACAGGAAATAGTGCCTTATTGTAAGAGTATAGTCACCTTTCTTAGTTCTGTTGGTGATGCAAATTTTCTCATCAATATTTGCTTTTGTTAGTTCATTGTTATTGATAAACTCGAAGGCTAGTAAAATGAAAAATGTATTCTCTGTGTCTGAAGTATCTGGATTGAAATCTTCCTGCTTTATCTAGTATAGCAAAAAAAGGCTGGGGTTTTTGGTTTTGTGGGTTTTTTTTGCTTGTATTTGCTTTAACTTAGCTTTGCTACTTCTTACATCTTTGCATTTTCATTCTTTTAATTGTAAGATATTTTGGTACATTGATTGGTTTTCCTTCTTAGATCAGTTTACTATCAAGGCAAATTTTCAGTGACATGCCTACTGATATGATCTACCAGAAACTAGACTTCCACACTATCCTAGGCTATATCATTCTGGAGCGGACTTCCCGCATCCTCTGCAAAGCTCTTGGAGCAAGCTCTTACTGCATATACAACACTTTTTGTCTGCTTACCTGCATGTCTATGCACATGCACCACTATCATAAGTGCTCCATAAAGGATGCACCCTGTCAAGAAGCTGTCCCTCTGTAAGAGGTAATGCTGACCTACACATCAACCTACACTTCTTGCCTGGAGAAGAGGAGGCTGAAGGGAGACCTTATTACTCTCTACAACTACCTAAAAGGAGGTTGTGGAGAGGAGGGAGCTGGCCTCTTCTCCCAAGTGACAGGGGACAGGACAAGAGGGAATGGCCTGAAGCTCCACCAGGGGAGGTTCAGGTTGGATATCAGAAAAAAATTCTTCACAGAAAGAGTCATTGAGCACTGGCACAGGCTGCCCAGGGAGGTGGTCGAGTCGCTTTCCCTGGAGGTGTTTAAGGAACGGGTGGATGAAGTGCTTAGGGACATGGTTTAGGGAGTGTTAGGAATGGTTGGACTTGATGATCCAGTGGGTCCTTTCCAACCTGGTGATTCTGTGATTCTGTGATCAAGGATATTTAACGAAATAACAGGCTTCTCACCACTGCTACCAATTCACAATTGCCTGAGTTTATACAGTTTTACAGATATCTCATGACTGTCAGGGACCATCATGTGTTAGACACACATCACTGGTTATTTAAATCAAAGTTCACTCAGGGGTGTAAATGACCATTTTAGACTATTATTATTTCTCTTTGCCACACTTTATGCTGATCGCCAAGTGTTGGAAAGATTTTAGCACCAAGGAATCAGTTCCACAGCATGAAACTTGTGTATCATGGTTTAGCCCTGTCCTTGCTAAATTTCAGAAGCTAAAACCGTGTAGTTTGACTTCCAAATCCCTTCTCCTCACTCACCCAGGGAAAGGGGAGAGGGAAATGAGAGAATAAAAACATCTTGCGGGTTGGAAACTAGAAGTACAGCTTTAATGAGATGATGATGACAACAACAATAATTACAATAATAATAATAACAATGAAAATAATTAGAAAGTAATAAAATATATGACATCATACCGCCCCCACTCCGATGACTTTCTGTCACCACAAATACTGTAGAGCAGACAGGAAGGAATGGGGCCATGGTTAGGAGGGAGTTGAGCTCAGGAGCTGGATTCAGGAATGCACAGGTCAGGAGCAGTCAGACAGACAATGTTCTCACTGGATGTCGGCCATTGCAGAAGAGAGCGAGACCCTCGTGATCTCTCAAGTTTATACCAGCTATGATGTATATGGGATGGAAAACTCTGTTGGTCATTTTAGGGTCACCTGCCCTATTCAACCCTCCTCACACATTTGGCCTTTTTCCACCAGCTTGAGGATGGCCTTCGTTGCTATAGGAATAAGCTTAAGCATTGATCTTTTTGCATAACCATGCCCTGTGTTATCACTTTTAGAGAAGAATTCTGTCTAAAAAACATGCAGTTAGCTTTCAGAGAATGAATTTACCTAGGGCAACTGAGTTAGTCACAAAACTGACTCTAATTTATCTTAAACCACAACAACAGTTATTATTTGTTATTTGGTGCCCAATATGGGGCTTAAATTGAGCTGAACCAAACCAAATTGGCCCCCTCCAAACCGCTCCAGAACTTAACTTGCCCGGATACCTCAGAGGGCAGACAGAACTGCAGAAAATAAAAGTTGGTGCTTCTCAGAGCATCAGCTCTGCTGGGCAGCAGACCAGCTCTGCTGATAAGGTTCACTGGGCAGAGTGCCAGCCTGAAGCTGCTTGTCTGAAACTTATCAGGGCAGATTTCAGAAGTACAATTAGAAAATGCTACAGGTTTTTGTTTTTTGTTTTTTGGGGTTTTTTTCCTTGAAAGATGTAGGGTTAGAAATTAAAGCAGACAGCTAGTTTATGATGCTTTTGAGAAAATTATTGTTTTTTGTTCTTGTAAATTTTTTCCCACTGTTGATTAAAATGATAACATATTCAGTAATGATGCAGATGCTAATGGCTGACATATGGATCATGGGACTTGTGGTGGTCATCTACATATTGGCCCTCAATTTTATTTTGTGTGTTATTGATTGGGGGTGCTGGGAAAAGGCAATTAACATCATGAATATCCTAAACCTGATTTATTTGGTAATATTTATAGTAGTCCTTTTCCCTGATGATGCTTCAGTGAAATTTTGTTTACAGCTGGTTTTCTCAATGCCACATGTGAGACAAAACATATGTCATGGCTCACTTTCTTTCTGCATCATTCTGGCAGTTATCAATTTTAAGCACTGAATGAAAGTGATGCTAGTTATTTGTGGTCCCTCATGATGTGCAACTGTGCCCTTACCTGAGAATTTTGTGAATGATCTAGTGAGCCTTGTTTCTAATTACAGTTTTGGACGTGCCTTGGCCTTGTCTGTTGGACTTCAACCTTCAGGATTCCCACAGCAGAAGGGTCCTCTGTAAGGCCGGGCAAGCTGTTTAGCATTCTCAGTCTCTATAGCTGCACCTGGGAAGACATTGTGAATGCACAAATTTTGAAGAAGGTGAATAATTCAAGCTGTTATCTTTCCAAGGTGATCTATCTTCAGCAGTACCATCAGTTTCCTGCTTCTGTCACTCCTTTTCTTCTCAACTGATTCCTACTTCAGAATTTTGCATAGTCTGGCATCTCCCCAGCATGAGAAGGGAAGAGGGGAAAAAGGATAACATGGGAAATAGCACTTTAAATTATTACTCTTTCAACATATTTAACGCATCATGTTTACTTTCAAAAAATGTTTATTTAACATTTTCAAAAGCCTTACCAGCAGCAAATGAATTATAGTTTAAAAAAAAATCTGAATCATAAACCTATTTTGAGTGATACTGTACTGTTGAAGTGGACTTTTTTTTCCAGCTAGTTTCTATTCTCAAGCTGGAGCTGCAAATATACAAAATCCTACTGCCAGAAAGCCGAGACACACCTCAAATGTGAACTGATACTACTTTATCAATGAGAAGTGTCAGTCTCATTGACATTGTAGGGGCAAAAAGAATTAGGACTAGGCGGAGGTCTCCATGATCACAACTTCATCTGAGACAAAATATTCTTCCACTGCTGGATAAAGAGAAAACACCTATAGCTTATTCTGATTTTTAGGTGAAGACCCACAGAAAATTTTCTTACCTTTTCAGCTGGCTTCAGCACACATCACCACTGCCTGTCCTCCTGCTCTCTTCTGGAGCATCCTTGGTCTGGAAGTGCAGTATGGTTTGGACGGGGGCAGAGCTTTTACCTTCAGATGTGTTTCTAAAGGTCAGAAGAGGAGGCACGTTAGTACCTAGTAAAGGATATTTACACAATTTGGCATGTTTTTTTCAATATCCATCTGTGTCATCTGCTGTCCAGGACCAAAATTTGTTTTGCATTTCTGAGTGAGGAAATGTTACATTAATTAGTTTGAAAACCATTTCTGAGCAAGAGAGCTCAGAGAGAAGTTAAACGGGGCTGTCAGATATGATGACATCTTGTTGACTACAACAGGGTCCCAGGAACATGCTTTGCAACCTGTTCACCCTGACAGGGCCCTGCTGCTCAGGTGTGATGTACAGAAAGAGAAGACAAAATTGAATGACCAATTTAAACAAGAATGATGCTTTCCTACACCTTTCTTAGTCTGCTTTTGAAGGTGACTGGTTTGATGGTGTTAAATTTCTACATGTATCTTTCTGTAAAATATAAGAGGTCTAAAGAGAAGAGACAAAGTGTATGATACTGCCCAGCCATCGCCAAATCTATTGTGACTACCGCAGGACATTCATACAACTCTCAGAGTACAGGGGGAGTATGTTACACCTTCTGTGCTTAACCTTAAAGGATGTTGAAGAATTTATACTGCTCTTACAGAAAACTTAAGTTAAAGTAATGTCCTGGTCATAAAAATATGCTGAACACAATTCTGAAGTATGTGGTTAAAATATGAAAACATTTGGAAATATTCTTATGCATAATATCTGTGCTGCAACTTCCCCTTCTTCATTAATTTTCTTGCTCCTGCCTTTTTTCTCATGCTCCACAATGGCAATAGCTTGTTTCATAATGAAAGTGTTTGGATGTTCTTCACATGGACAAATACACTGTACGACAAAAAGGCTAAATGTAAGGATATAAATCACGACTAAGACCAGGGAATGGTGAACAGGCAGCAGACTGAATCATAAAATTGTCACCACTGTGCTTTTACTCAGCCAAAAATGCAAACGGAGAGAAAACGTTCATGAAGAAATATCTGCACAGAGGTATTCATGTGCTAGTGAAATGTATTCACTATATGCTATGGTGTATCATATTTTTCTTTTCCCTGAGAACACATCGAGCACTGGGCTAAACATTGTTCTGATTTATACCCTATGTCACCCCACTGACATATAAGGAAGGGCAGAAATACATCTGCCATATGGTTAATAAACTTGTTAATATTCAAGTAACAGAAGTGAATTTATAGCTCACATATGAACAACAGATTGTCTCTATAGTTTGTTGCTGTAGTTTCCCCTTGAGTAATGGGATAGAAGACAGTATCTAAGTATTACGCTCTTTTATGGTGGGAGATGCCAAAGTTATGGAGTATGTTTCTTGGTAAAAGCAATCATTTTTTTTCATGTTAATGAATTACAGGTTTACATCACCATTTTTATCTGAGTCATAGGAATAAGACCACAACGGTCACCAACATAAAAATCAATATTTTTTTTGTAATTAAACTAATAGCATTAACTATCTTGAAATGGTAAATAATCCTGAGCATTCCCTAGTTCCACGATTCAATTAACAATATGAATTAATGCCAGTAACATTGTTATTATTTGGTATATCCTGATTTTATTGTCTAGGGGAGATTTTTTAGAGAAGGACTGAGGGGAATTGGGTATATGTACTCTTGAAGATTTTTGAATGCCAAAAGATTTATGTAGAAAACTCAATTGAGTAATTTATTAAATTATATATCAAAGTGGCATACGTTATAAATCAGATGAGAATTACTAGAATATAGACTGTTCTGCACTGGATGAGAACTCTCTTTTCTCCCTACAGAAGCAGGTTTGGATCTGTTTAACAGAGTCGCATTTTTGAACACTTGAAAGTTCTATATAATAGAATATTTTGATCTATATTTAAAACATACAATTGTTTTCTTTTTCTTTTCTATAGCACATCTATTGTATTTTTAAACTATTACCTAACTTTTATTGTAGTACAAGTTAAGGAGATTCCATGCTGTTACACATTTCCACTTTAAAAAAAAAACAAAACAAAACAAATACGAGAGTGCAGAATTGCCTTTCTGAGCAGAATTACCACATGGAAGTATTATCTGAGGTGTATTTTCCTTGTGTTCAGGGAAACAAACACACTAATATTCTTGTTATAATTCGTTCTTCAGAAAGGTTACTAATTTGTAAAACTCAGAAAAACACAAAGGAACTCTTCTATCAAATAGGTAAAAGAAAGATACACCATGCTGTGATTGTACTGCATCAGAACACCAATTTTGCATGATACATAACAGATACAAAATAATTTAAAAAAACCAGTATTTATAAGTCTTCAACTTAAATAATTCCCTTTATGGAACTATATCACAAGCAATTCTATGATGTCTACCACTCCGACTGAACAAGTCCAAACTAATTTTTTCTTCTTTATTTAAAAATGAATTTAACTTTGTTTTTTTTTTTTTTTTTTTTTTTTTTTTTTTTTTTTTTTTAAGTGTTCTGAAGTGTTTTTAAGTGCCTCTGAAGTCAGATGTGGTACATTCAGAAATAACACTGTCCTGCTAGGAAGAGACAGAATTTCTAACATAGTTGGCAGTTACTGAGAAAAAGTAATGGGAACACATATAAGGGTCTTGCAGCATTAGTGGTTCGTAGTAACTAATTTCCTTTGCTAGGTTTGGCTTTAAGGCATGTATGAGTTTTTGCAATGTATTTTAGGACTGTATAGGGATGAAGTCAGGAAGACCAAGGCACAACTGGAGCTGAACTTGGCAAGGGAAGTAAAGACTAACAAGAAGGGCTTTTACAAGTACATCAATTGAAAGAGGAAGATCAAAGAGAACGTATCCCCACTGATGGTTGGAAATGGGAATTATGTATCAACAAATGAGGAGAAGACTGAGGTACTTAAATTTTTGTCTCAGTCTTCACCCATAACTGCTCTCCTCACCCCTCCTGTGTCATGGGACAGCAAGATGGTGACTGGGGGGGGGGGGGTTGTGTAAACTCCCTCCCACAGTAGAAGAGGATCAGTGTCGCGAGCATCTGAGGAACCTGAACATATGTAAGTCCATGGGACCTGATGAGATGCATCCCAGAGTCCTGAGGGAATTGGTGGATGTGGTTGCCAAGCCACTCTCCATGATATTTGAAAAGTCACAGCAGTCAGGAGAAGTCCCTGGTGACTGGAAGAAGGTAACGTTGTGCCCATTTTTAAAAGGGTAGAAAAGATGACCCTGAAAACTACCGACCTGTCAGCCTCACCTCTGTGCCTGGAAGATCATGACACAGATCCTCCTAGAAGCTATGCTAAAGCACATGGAGGACAGGGAGGTGATTAGTGGCAGCCAGCATGGCTTCACCAGGGGCAAGTCCTGTATGACCAACTTGGTGGCTTTCTATGGTGGGGTAACTGCCTTTGAGACAGTTCCCCACAACATCCTTCTCTTCAAATTGGAGAGAGATGGATTTGATAGGTGGATGGTAAGGTGGATAAGAAACTGGTTGGATGGTCATATTCAAAGAGTAGGGGTCAATGGCTCGAAGTCCAGATGGAGATCCATGACAAGTGGTGTCGCTCCGGGGTCTGTACTGGGACTGGAGCCATTCAATATCTTTATCAATGATATTGACAGTGAGATTGAGTGCACCCTCAGCAAGTTTGCAGATGATACCAAGCTGAGTGGTGTAGTTGCCACACTGGAAGGACAGGATGTCATCCAGAGGGACCTGGACAGGCTGGAGAAGTGGGCCTGTGAGAACCTCATGAGGTTCAACAAGGCCAAGTGTAAGGTCCTGCACCTGAGTCGGGGAAATCCCTGTTTTCAGTACATGGTGGGGGGATGACATAATTGAGAGCAGCCCTGCAGAAAAGGACTTAGGGGTGCTGGTCAATGAGAAGCTCGACATGAGCCGGCAATGTGTTCTCGCAGCCCAGAAGGCCAACAGTATTCTGGACTGCATCAAAAGAAGCGTGGCCAGCAGGTGGCAGGAAGTGATTCTGCCCCTCTATTCCTCTCTTGTGAGACCTCATCTGGAATACTGTGTCCAGTTCTGGACTCCTCAAAGTAAGAAGGATGTGGAGCTGTTGGAACGGGTCCAGAGGAGGGCTACAAAAATGATTGGAGGGCTGGAGCACCTTCCCTAGGAAGACAGGCTGAGAGAGTTGGGCTTGTTCAGTCTGGAGAAGAGAAGGCTTAGAGGAGATCTTATAGCGACCTTCCATTTCCTGAAGAAGCCTACAGGAAAGCTGGAGAGGGGCTATTCACAAAGGCTTGTGGGGATAGGACCAAGGGGAATGGGTATAAAGTGGAGCGGGGCAGATTTAGACTGGACATTAGGAAGAATTTCTTCACCATGACAGTGGTGAGACACTGGCACATGTTGCCCAGTGAAGTTGTGGATGCCCCATCCCTGGAGGTGTTCAAGGCCAGGTTGGATGGGGCCTTGGGCAGCCTGATTTAGTGGGATGTCCCTGCCCATGGCAGAGGGTTGGAACTAGATGGTCTTTAAGGTGCCTTCGAACCCTAACTATCCTATGATTCAATGATTCTATGACTCCAAGAATGAGAGAGTGCACGTAATCTGATGTGCGTGCTACATGTGCATGCACCTGAAAATAACGCTTTTCCTTACTGACACTTCACTGGTTAACACTTGGTTCTTTGTAATTTGTTTTTCTTTGTGCATGATATATTCTTACACAACATGACTTTTTTGAGGAATAAGTTATGATAGTCCAAGCCAATAGTTTGATTTCAGTAAGAGGCCCTCTGGGACTGGAATATTTGTTCTGACTTGACTTCGCCTCTCCCTTGCTGAAGTACTTCACTCAGAATATGCACACTCACTATCCTCCATGTTTAACAAATCGTGCTCGTTGTCCTGTATTGTAATTTGAAAGGTCAGGGCTTTGAATCATTACATATTCAGTTTGTTCATGTAGTTAAATTACACGTGTTTCAATGTTTTCTTAAATGATTTGACATCAGCAAAAGAATACTGAGGCTAAAGAAACTATGTAGAAGTGATAGGCCTTAGGCAACACACAACGAATCATAACAGATAATAAAACCACATTTAATACATATATGGTTGGGGAAAAAAAAACTGCTTTCATTACAGAAGTATTAGCTAGAGGGTACATTAACTTACAAATTCTGTTAAAGTTCCAGATAAAAACTCTCTTATAAATGAACTAATTGATGTCAAACCAGCATACACATGTATTCAGTCTAGGAATAAATTCATTCCCTTTGTGTGATGCTGTAGCACTCTGATTCTGAGAAAGCTCTAACTAGAATTTTGGATGATATTTTTTCCTTTTTTTTTTTTTTTTTAATGTAATCCTAATCCTTTGCTTTGGCTATTTACTCGCTTACTGTGTCTGCTTATCATAAATTCTGAAAAACCAAAATTTATTGGTCTAGACATCCTCTGACCGTCAGTTTCTAAGTTGCAGATATGAGTATTGGGCCAAATGTCTATAGCTGTGAGTATTCATGTCAGAAATTTGTGATTTCCCCTCAAGGGACAAAATGTCACTGCAAAATTGAGACTATTTTTTGAAAATATAAGAATATATTGTGTAACACAAGAATACTAAAAAAAAATGAAGAAAATATTAGTTATAAACTACTTGTGCAGATCTTGTGAAAAACAGGTTTCTCCTTGTTTTCTTCTTCAAGATTCCACTGGAATGAAGACTACAGAAAATAAACTAGCATTTTTCATGTTAGTGAACACCTTCCAAAAGAACATGACATTGGAATTAGAAATACATGCTGTAAATTACTGTTCTCAGTGTTTGCCAATTTGAGAAATTAACAAAGTAGAATTTTACAAACAGCTGGCAAGGGACAGTACTGACCTACAGAGATTGAATACAAGGCAGATGATAATTTAGAGGCTAATTCTGCCAACCTATTTGTATTGACCAGTTTCTTACTCTGAAGTTATCCTGGTGAGATCAATAGGATTACTGGAACAGTAATGTGCTACTTACTGTGAGAAAGCCTGGCAGTATCTGGCCTTTAATGTGACTTACTGGCCAAAACCTTTTTTCTTTTTTTAATAACTATATTTTTTTTCTGTCTATAGAAGTTAAACAGCTTTACTGTAGCTTCAAGTTTGGAACTTGAAAGTTTATACACTTCTTTGGAAGAGAAAACATAGGATTTTCTCATTAGTTTTGAAAAGTTTTTCTCCTGTCATTCTGCAGTTAGATTTATGATAAGCCTTTTTAGAAATGATACAATACTTGCACATTCTTTTCTGTATTTTTCTTCCGTAAGTATATTTGCTTTGCAGCTCACTGTAACATTCTCCTCTTATAAGGATAAGACCTCTACCTCTCTTTGTGAAACAAGAAAAATATCATGTATGTTTGCTCTTCCTCGCTCTTGAACTACTGAAAGCAATACAAAATTTGGCATTGATTCCAGTTACAGCAGAAGTAGAGACTTGACGCTGACATGCTGAGCCCTCTTACGGATGGTGTAGTCCTTTAGTGGTGCTTGACATATGACCGGATCATTCCCTATTATATAACATTTGCAGAAGGTGAATCACTTCAGTAGTTTTTCTTTTCAAACAATAGAGGTGACTTTTTGCAACGATTTGAGAGGGAAAAGAGACGTGGATGGGAAATAATTATGGATTTTTTTACTAGAAAATATATTCTGTTTTGAAGCTTATATCTTTTTACTTTTCTGTATTAATTGCCTCTGCCACTACAGACATACACTTATCTTTGTTGCAACTTTTTTTTCCTTCTTCCATGTGTCTGAACATGATTGGCTGGCTCCATGTTCTCTTGCTATTGTTCAAGATGTTTCTATGGTGAGTGATTTAATTTCACTAGATTTGTGGCTTTCTCCTGCTGTGCCTGTATAATGGCATTGATGCAGATTGTTGAAAGGGAGAGTCTCAAGCCAGGTGGAGTTAATTAAGATGAGGTAGGAACCCCCAGTCCTTCTCACATGCAAAAAGAGTATAAAGCAAACCTGGCAGCTGATGATATAACAAACAGAAATATATTTTTGATGACAGATTATGTCATCTTAAAAAAATAGTGCGAGCAACCGAAAACTAAGGCAATGCACTGTCTCCTTAAGTTGCAGTTCCCACTAAGGAAGAAGTAATTTATTTTCAATGAATAAGTGAACAGTCACAGGGCTTGATAAATACCCGACTGAGTGTTATAATGAGCAGACTTGATACACATGCAAGAAAGACACAGGACCCCCTCTGCCTCTCCCTGTAAGGGCCCATGTTATACTCACACATGGTTGCCATATTGAATTTGGAAATTCCTCTAACTTTTGACATGCTAATAAAGTTACTGAAACTGATTAGGGACAGAAGA
The DNA here is from genome assembly GCF_017976375.1 of Cuculus canorus. Lineage (NCBI taxonomy): Eukaryota > Metazoa > Chordata > Aves > Cuculiformes > Cuculidae > Cuculus > Cuculus canorus. The sequence goes on from NC_071401.1 coordinate 47,846,474, forward strand.
AAGCAGATGAAACTCTGTATTATTTGTGACTTGTTCTGTTGGGGAAAGACATGAGAACTGCAAGATTTTCATAAAGACTGCCAAAATTTACAAGCTGCAGAAACGTAAACAAGTCTCAACCATGTTTAGAGTGATGAACTGACATGAAAATCACAGAGAGAAAGGTAAATATAATGAAATCTCATACTGCTTTAAGAAGGATAAATGGGAGAAGATGTTTTCACTTTTGATTAAATGGCAGTATTTTATAAAATTAGTCTGATTACAGTATGATACATCTAATAAAGTCATAAGTGAGAGCAAGCAGAAACTTAACATGTCTTCCATGATAAGGAGTGGACGTAAGTGGGGCAAAGAAACACTGTGGATCTAGAGACTGATGGATTGAGAGGGAGTGAAAGGACAAAACTGGGAAACAGCTAATGTCTACAGCATGTTTTTCTTCTTTATGAACTAATTTCCCTATGGAATGTATTTTCCTGCAGGAATATGTTTGGTATGAAAATGAAATGGAAGTATAAGTGGTCTAGCTAAGGTATTTTATCTAATGTCTGCATTTATATTTAATCCATCAGAACAGAATCTCAGCACTAACAGTCTTTTATAAAACAAAGCAGTCAGAGGACTGAAATTATCCATTTCTTTCTGCTTACACCATCTGAATGTATGAGTTTTTCCCTTGTCTTACTCTCCAAATAAATAGTGTTAGGTCACTCAGAGGTGACCACAAGAATGCAAATGAAAAGAGATGGATCTTCACCCTTATTCATAAGATGCTATGGTCTAGAACTTATTCTAAATTTTGATAAAAAGAAATTCCCTGTCTGGAAAGCAGACATAGGTTGTTGCCAGGATCTTAACCCTGGTCTCCATCTGTCACAGTTACTAAAAGACTTCAGCTGCCACACTGGGTCAGAGTAAGCAGCGGCTATGAAGAAGTCATGGCCCAGTCCTTTTAAGATTTTGAAGAATAGGGAAAATACTTGGCCCTGGAGTGGACTTGATGCCACCCAGTCAGAAGGAGGCGCAGAGAAACCATCAGAATGAAACATTCTTTCTGTGCTGCCAAACTTAGGATGCATGTTGAATAAGTTGATTGCAGTCACATGTTTCTCATATCTGAATTCTTGTTAATGGGAAAGATAAGAGAGGGAACATAACATTATGTTTCCTGAGTATTTGATTGGATAATGGACTTCAGATTGATGTGGCAATGGTACGTAGCCAGGTATTAAATATGAAGGTGTGATTGCCATTTGAGTTGTAGTTCTGGGTTTTTTTCTTCAGTTCCCTCTGTACAATGGATTGATAATTAACACGTAAAATTTAATGGAAAAAAAATATTTGGATCAGACTCGTGAACTAATTTAGGTAATATATAGGAATAAGGCTAGATTTTACCTACTGTGTACTAAGGGAGTTGCTAAGGAGCACTATAAAAATAAAATTCCAGAACAAATCTAGAAGTGAAAAGGAATCTAAAAGATATCTTCTTTGACCCTCTAATGGTAATTTTTCAAAGTTGAGTTGCTACTTTTATTATAAAATATAATGCCTAGCATCCATAGTAAGTCCAGTTTGACCACAGATATTTGAGTTTTATCTCTACAATCATGACCTTCAACGCCCAAAATTATTGGAAACTACTTTTAAAATATTAAATGAAAAAAATAAACCCATCAGTTGTTCTTGTTTTACAGAACTCATGGATTTCTTCTCAATCTCCTGAAAGTGTAGGATGGAGGAATAAAGTATATTAACATATCAGTCATAATTTCAGGCACCTTTACTCGTAACTCAGGAAGAAGATGAGTGAGAAAGACTTCATCAGGACTGCAACTCAGTGGCTTAATTTTGTAGGATCTACAAATGGTTTTGGAAGTTCTCATGTGAACTTTCAGGATCACAAATAATTTCAACAAGTGCCAGGTGTAAACTGTTTCTGTATCAAATTGTCATCAGCTCAAGCGTTCCTACCTAGAATGAACATCATTTTTTATATACGGCTTGCGCAACTTCTACTTTGTAGTTCAGACCTAAGTTCAAAATTAAAAAAAACCCTTCATCTTCCATTTTCAAAAAACCAGACACATTTAAAAGACACATTGTCCTCTTAATCACACTATCACACTATCTGTCAAAGTAGCCAGACTGTAAAGCTATAGGATGAAAATTTATTCCACTAAAGCCAATCATAAACACCTATAGGGGTAGTAATTCACTTATGGTATTTCACCATAACATGTTGTGACTTTAAATGAAGTTGTTATTGTTTATAATTGGATTGTGATTGCTGATGAGTAGCAATGAGAAGAAACAAAATGCTGTTCATATTCAGAATAAGATAAAAAAAGAGATTAAAAATTAAAAAAGAAAAAAGAAATAAAACTGGAAAATTATTTTATTTTTTGGAGTTTAAGGTGACATATTTTTTAAAGGATCACATACTCCGTCTTTGCTTTCTTTTTCCTCCTTGGAATATAATAAGGTAAATATTATCCAAAGATATCTGATTTTTTTTTTTTTTTTCAGAGATAACTTTTTAAGTTTCTTTTAAAATTTAGGAAAGGAAAAAAAGAAAAAAATGGGGAGGGGAGTAGATAGAAGTTAATAACAAAGATACTAATCTGAAGTAAAACTGTACTTAAATATCGCATTTTTAAAATGTGATCCTAATTTTGGACATTCATGGGGGAAAAAAAGTCAAAATGTATAAATTAGTTTTTTAATAAAACACTGATTTTTTTCTAATACCTTTGGGGAAAGGCATCTTAAAATATGTGTATATATCAGACTTACAGGAGTGAAAGCTGTATTCTGATAGACTGCTAAAGCTGATGTAGAGTTCTTAAGTACAATTCTAATAAAAACACAGGAAAAATAATATGAAAAGCTCTGAGTGCTTTGTATTTCCAGAAAACTTCGATTGCAAAGGAAATTATCTTATCATGACCAGTCTTCTATCAAGAACGTTTAGGCACAAATTTGAAAGCTAATACAAAGAATAAAAGCAGGAAAATAAATATAGTTAGAACACAGCATACCATAAAATGCTGGAAAGTATATCACATTAGAAAAGATATAAAGGAAATAAAAAAAACCTGTGTGTCTCTTGGAAAGGTTTGAAAAACTGTCAGTTCTTAGCAGTAAGCCAATATTTCCATTTCTGGGCTGAAGGGACTGTTAAATAGTAAGCAATTATTTCAGACAGAAGTAGATATAAATGGCGGCATTCAAAAACCTGTTAAAAAATACTGTTAAAACTGATTTGGTAACTCTTAGCATATTGTGGCTGTGCAGTTCTACATATCACCAGGAAGATTTATCCCTTCGAGAAAGATCAAATAATAAGGGAATATTCATCAAAAAGCCAGAAAGATAGTATATCTTGATGGAGCCAATCAAAGTGTATTGCAGAACAGCACAATCGATAGTAAATGAAATATTAATCCCTTCTAATGAGTTTAAGATGAAATTGACAAATAAGTGACTCAAAACTTTTTTCTTGTGTGAAGTCAAATGTTATGTGAACCTCTTAATTATATTTTTAAAGGCTTGCTTTTAGAGTTCAATCATAAATTTGAGGTGTAGAGCCAAAATCAGGTGAGAAACTTAGTACTACATCTCCCTTCTTGTACAAAAAAAAAAAGGAAAAGTGAAGTTCATTACTAAGTTTTGTAGTTCATACAAGAAAACGTAAACTCAGTAGTGAAAGGCAGGTATCACAGTTTGAAAACTCATTTTAATAATATATTTTTGGCCATACATTAGAAAGCTGAAAGTCTTGTAATTTGGGGAGTTAAAACAATGCATACAGTCATGCTGTTTAAATAATCTGTAGCGTGCTGTTCTGTTCACAGATTTGGTAAAGATTCATACAGATAGAACTGCTCTCAAAAATCTTACCAATGTTATTATATATATATTATTCATTATTTTTCCCTGCTTCCTGTAATTTAAAAATAAAACCAGCATGCCTTCCTTTGGGATAAAAAAGAGACAAATAAGGTGACCTGCTATAATAACATAAGTAACTAATATCTGGAAGTGAATAACAAATGATTGAATAAAATTAAGTCTTTTTGCTATATTATGAATGTTGAAAAACTGAAAGGAATCTTGCAGAAAGATGAATTGGCTCACAAATGAAATGATATGGTAAACTTGGAAGAGATTGTTATAGTAGGTTTGAATACCTTTGTAAATAATGGTAGTAAATATCGTTAAATGGAAGCAGTAAATAGCTGCACAATGAGTAGTCACCTGTATCCCAAACACACACAACAGAACTAGCTTTCCAGCCATATCTGATGTGAATAAAATATACATTTGCAAGCCTGGTTGAGACATGAACAAACCTAGCTTAAAGGTTGCCAATGTTTAAATTAAGTCTTTGGGAAAAGAAATGTATTTCCTTTGAGCGTGTACAATGCCTAGGTAAATGGCACCCTAATCCCTAATGAGGGCTTATCTACGCTGCCAGAACACAAAATGTGAGAGAAGAAATAAAGGGCTCCCCAACCTACAGCATAAAACTTCTTTACTCTGTATTGTCTGTGTTCACAGCTGCAAACCTTGTGGTGAGCAGGAACAGATCTCCAGATCCTGTAATTTACAGCAATGCCAAGTGAGGAGTGTTGTAACAGAAATCTATTCTCCTCATCAAGCATGTCCTTGCCCACATCCTTTTCCTCATTGCACAAACAACACAGAAGGGGACAGTCTGTGCTCATATAACAAATACAGCTCTAAGAATTGTCACTATTTGAACTTTATATTATCATTCCCCTGTTGATTTGCAATTCTTAATCCCCCAGTACAGAACTAGTCCTCTGAGAACGTATAAATAAATCTGTTAATTATTATGTGTTAAAATTAATTTAAATTATTTCAAAAGAAATTTAACACTTAGTATTAGACACTGACATTTCTGTCCCAAGTGGTCTTATCAACACACTAGTGCTATAATTTTCTATTTAGTTAAAACTGACTGAATTGTTATGCAAGTTACCGCTTCAGATTTTTTAAGGACACAAGGAAGTTACTCCTTCTGTGGAGACTGGAGAGAAAAAAACCAAAACCAAACGCAGAAAAACACCACTTGTGGAAAAGTCATTGAGTTGCTATATTTCACAATGAGCACTGTCTAAATACTCTAAATAGTACAGGAGTTTTACAGTGTCACTAAGAAAGATTTTCTCTTGCATCTCACTCCATTTATCTTTTAACAACATAAGGTTTCTCCCGTTTTCATTTAGAATAACAGAGAGAATAAACTGCAATTTTCCTGATTTTCTCAGTAAGAGGCAGTAGAGCAAACCTCTGAACAGAGGTTTTCAATCTATTCAACATTAGGCATCTAAGTTAAAATGCTTCTTCCTTCTTGTTTAAACTAGATATCTTTTTTTTTTTGTCTGTGCAATCATTTCTTTAGAAATGTCCTGAATCTAGTTAACTTCTAGTTATGTTAAACCCTTTCACAGAGTTTTATTTATGTGAGTTTAGCCAATTTTTGCTTATCCGTGTTTTTTGGTATAAACTTCCCCAGACAGTGGTTCAAAGTACTTAATATCTCAACAGATATCCTCAACAGAGAGGCTCTTTACTTCTGTTGTTTATGTATGGAGCCTAAAAGACTACCTTCCTGAGGGTGTGCTCACAATTAGGCATTTTAAACCTCCAACTTTGTTCATAGGAAGGAAGGAAGGAAGGAAGGAAGGAAGGAAGGAAGGAAGGAAGGAAGGAAGGAAGGAAGGAAGGAAGGCAATAATCAGAAATATTTTTCTTTAAGTATCTCAAGTACAGATACCTTAGAACAAGAAAACCAGGCAAAGAGTGAGGAACTGTAGCACATATGCTCACTGTCTGCAGAATATACCCACTTGAATGTGGATATTTCACTGTCAGAAAAAATGATAGATAATGGGGCATATACTACACAAGTTTTATTATGAAGAACTAAAGGATGGGAGAAAGTGGAAATGGGGAGCATAATAAAATATAAACTATAGCAAGACAGCATTATCTCTGATATTTTGCATTGGTTTGACATTGTAAAATTGTAATAGACTATAAATGAAGAAACATTCCGTAAAAAAAAAAAAAAAAGTCTGCAGCATTAATGGAGTAATTTTGAACTTAACAGATTACTGAGGTAAACATAAATAGTTTACGCTGAGACTAGATTTTAAAATTTATTACCCTATGCCCGTGACATCCATTTTCAGTTGGCTTGGTGATTTATGATGATATAATAATAATACATACTAATAGCATTTTGGATAGGAAGTTTTGTAGTCTTATTATAGAATCTTACATGTTATAACACATAATAATAGTATATATATGTTCAGATGACATATAGAAAATATCTGCATCAGAGACAGCATCTTTAGACATTTCAGAGATATTTTAAACAAGTGTCATTGTCAAATGAAAATTATAAATGTGAGGTAATCTTATTTTTAAAATTGTTTCAGGGTTGCACCACTTATTAAATTAAATTAAACATTTTGTGTTTTACTGAAAGGAGAATAAGGTCTTCATGATTTTCACACATTTATAATTAATGCAAGAATTAAGCACTAAAATCTTGCACTGAGAGTTTCACTGTGTCTCCTCTGTTCTTGTTTTTTCTGCATTTAAGTGGCTGCTTTCTCCTCCACATCTGATTGGGTGATGTGATGTTGTTACTGTTCTAGGACTGGCTAGTCAGTGGCTGAGGATATCTAACAGGCTCCGTCATTTTACTGTTGATGGGAACTATACATAACAAAACCGCTCTATAGAATGCTCAAATGATAAGAGCACTTTTCAGATCAACATGATCAACACATCATTATGATCAACATTTGTTTGAGAGTGCAACTTGTTAGCCTACTAAAATATTTTGAACTTAGTTTCTAACACTTAAGAGTTGTAAGAAATTTTAAAAAATAAATAAATAAAAGAGTTTGCTGCATAATCTTGTGAGATAAGTGGGTTTGGTGGTTTTTTGTTGTTGTTTGGGTTTAGGTTTTTGGGGGAGTTTTGTGAGTTGTGGGTTTTTTTAATTTGTTTATTTTGTTTTTTAATTTAGTCCTTCTTTCATTTGTATTAACCAGTCAGCACTGGAGATGCATGACTCCTGTTAACACCTGAATCAATACCAAGCATCTCGACAATAAGAGAGAGGGGGGGTATATGCTATGTCAATTTAGACCATCAAATAACACATTTTACCGACACTCAGTACCGAAAAATCTGTTAAGAGTATGAACTATGATATATGTCCTTTTTCTTAATCCGAAATACATGTTGGGAAATACAAGTATTATCTGCAGCGTATGGGGAAAAATAAAAAAATAGGCAATAACAATTCAACTGTAAATCAAAATGCTCAAGCAAAATGAAGAAGCAATGAAGTTTCATAGTTACAAAGATATAAACTAAAAAGAGTAAAATTGCTATTTCCAGAAATATGGAAGAGTTCAAGATATATTAATGGACAGAGGATTGGAAGCCTGTATTCACAGGCTGAAATACAGTATTTTTAAGCAAATAAGTATGACACATGTCAGAAAAGTGAAATCTACATTCTCAATACAAGAAATTGAAAGGACTGGGGTATAAATCTGACTGTCTGTGCATAGTGTAGTATATGTCCAAATGGGATTTCACAGATTAAAGTTATGCTCAGGACAAAGAATTAATTTGACATAGCAAATAATCCTTATTTTTAAAAATTCAATAACAAAAATAGTATTTCTGACATCATTGTTTGAGAAACTCTTAGAAATTATTCAAGGAATAAGAAACTTTCTTGAGCTGAAAGGTTACTTGATCAATGTTGTAGATACTTAGGAAACTATTAACCAATACCTGTTATTCATGCCCACAGACAATATACTTCTTTTGTTTTGTGAAAAGCTTCAACACAAAGGCAAAAATCTCTCATTTCCTGGCTAAAGGTAATAATGCTTCTCATCAGTCCCCAGGGAATTTTTACCACCCTCATGAATATATTTGGACTCCTGTTGAGTGGAAATATATTTCCTTGATCAGCACTGAACAGAAGATTTCTGAAGAAGGAAAATTTTGATCTACTCTATCACTTGCTTTGAAGACAAATTCAAAGACAAACCTGCTTCTTTGGAAAAGTGAATCAAACCAAACCCTGAAGAGCTACTTGTTTTAGTAAATGCCTTTCTGATAATTTTATATAATCATTATCTAACTAGGTCTTGACATATGTCTAATTTGAAAATATGAAATTGTTACCTTAATAGGAAAAATATATTAATATATAACCAAAGTGCTACCAAAGGTTTATAAAATGAAAAAAAAATCAACTTTATGTGGAATTTCTTTCAGATGTGGAACTGATGTGGAAAATGTGCAAAACCCATTGATTTTCATACTCGGTTCCAAAGGATTATTGCTTTACAGTGATGACCAGAAACAGACAGACCATCCACAAATTGCCAGAAGTACCAGAGACCACAGATTGTACTCCATAAGGTAATTAACAATGAAATGTATTTTTAATATACAGTGAAAAGTAGAATGATAAAAATAAAAAATGTATAAGTGAATATACGTGTGTATACTTATATAATACAAATATATATATAATATGAACATAATTAGTTATATATAAAATAAATATAAATGTACATCCTCATTGTGGGACTTCACTGGCAGAATGATGATGTGCAAGGGTTTCATTAAAATAAGAAAATATTGACTAGAAGCTTCAAACTTCATGCTCAACTTTCTGCTGTTCAGCGAGATAATTTACCCTTTTCATAAATATAAACAGTAAAAAAAGCCACATTTGTATTAAAGACAGAAAAGAAATTTCTAGGATATAAGATCAATGAGGGAACAGTCACTCATCCATAAAGTATTAGAATAAGAATTTATCATCTTTTTCTTTGAAGAACAAGATTTTCAGGCAAAATAGTTTGTACCTTTGTACAATCCAGGGAATCTCTTCTGCAGTAACTGCCAAGCAACGGTTCCACTGGGTAACACAACTCAATTTAAGTTGATCTGATCCATTGATTTACCATTTTTCATTAGCCAGTTCTGTTAATAGTTGCATATTACTCCTCTGAGGTGCACCTGTAGACAATGACTGGCCCTGCTAGCAGCTCCTGCAAGTCATACCATGTCCCAGTGGCCACTTGCATGTGACATGCCAAATAATTCAGATGTACCCTTGTGCCAGGCTTAGTGTCACCATGTATTCCTGGTTAGTTAGCCTTGTTACTTTTATATCTACATCATATCTACATCAAGTATAGTATACAAGCTATGCTTTATGCTTTTCTTTTCTGCTCTTAGCCATGCAATCCCACAACTGGAGCTCGTGTTGCTCCTCCTTCCTCTGTGCTCTAGTAAATGTCAGCATATCGGCTAGCCTTGCTTTTTATTGTGTTTAAGGATTAGACCTAAATGCAAGAAAGTATTAGAAAATGTTAAAGCAGCTCTTTCTGTCTCATATAGTATTGGGAAAACCATAAAGATATTCTTAAGTGCACTTTTTACAAATTCCATGCTTCATACTCTCATGCTGGAAGATATTGCTAAAAGATAAAGTTCTTAAACACCCCATGAACTTGCAGAAATTTGGCCGAAGAGGTTGCAAACGTCTCCCTTTAAAACAGAAATAACCCTCAAACATAACAACTACAAGAAAAACACAGGGGTGTTAATATCCATGACCATTTTTTTCTCTCCATTTGTCTGTTTCCACCTGGAGATAACAAAGCAAAATCCAGAAAAGTCTGGATTGTCGTTGGCTCTGAATTTCTGAATCATAACAGGGAAATGACTAGATTTTGCTTACATTTTGGATATTAACAGTCAGACTTAAATGCATTCTTATATAAATTCACTCTCATTCACACACAGGTGTTCACAGATGTATATGTATACACAGAGGGATAAATATATTATTTAAGTATTATTTACAATTCCTAGGAAAAGCAAAATTAACTTTTTAAGAAAGTTTGAATTATTATTCTCTGAAAATGTAGAACTTCTTGACTTTGGCCAGTTGCAAGGCATGAAATCTTCAGTCAGGGACAAAATAATCATCTTTTGTGATCTAAAATTGTTCTATATCAGCTTTCATGTTGCAGGAAAAATTATTCATTACTGAGACCCAAGTGTCCAGAATTCAGCTGTGTACATCCTCTTATTTTATAGAACATCTATACTTGGTAATATTTTACTTTCAGTGAGGTCCACAGGTCCGTCTAAGTATGTGGTAACTTTTACATCAATAGCATTACTTGAAATTCATAATGCTGACACACGAAAATCTCACTTGACCCTTGTGCTCAAGTGTGTTGAGAAAAATTACATCAAGAATCAGCTGAGAATATTGTAAGTAAAAAAAACCCAGCACCATCATCACATGAAAAATAAGTGCCAATTAAATGCCAATAAGCTTCTAACCAAAACACTATTAGAAATGTGAATTTGAAGTTGAATACTTTGTTCTAAAACAGTGAAAAAAAACTCTATTCTAAAACACTGAAAAAAAAAAAATCTTAGAATTTATCTGGGTTTGTTTTTTTCCCAACACAATTTCTAAGTAGCTTTTTCTGCTCTAGAGAAATTTTCTTAATGAAAAAATATTTTTCTGGAACAAAACTCTGTTTATGTTGCATTATTTGTGGCCTCTCTTTATAAAAGGTGTAATAATGACTTCACATTTCAAAAGTTTGCTATCCCATTCAACTCCTACTTCATAATTAATGCAACCAATATGTAAATTGAAAGATCACTTCAGAGATCTAGTTCTTATTCAAGATCTTTGGATAGGAAAACCAAGAAATTGTAAGTGATACGTTAGCTGGATTCCTTTTAAACTCCCCGTGTTGCTTGTTCTAGTTCACCATACTTGTAAATATTAAATCACAGCAGAACTTTTCTTGAAAGAAAATAGCAGATGTCTCAACAGTTAGATTTGCTCCTTCATTCCTTTATGTATGAGGATATCCATTATATGTATAAAGTCCATTAGAACATTGCTAACATATTTAGAGGAGCCTTGATCAGTGATCACCTCTGAATGTGATCTTGGTACTTATGTTATGTAACAAAATTTGGGTAAAAGACAGAAAGGAGAATAACATATTCAGAGTTCTTTCCTAAGAATTTTGATTACCAATATGTGAATTAAACTCTGAAGAGCCATGCTCTTGAAAATACAAACCCAGTGTTCCACATGAGGCTCAAAGTAACTAAAATTGGTTGTAGAGATGGTTGGAAGAAACGAGTAATTTGGTTAATGATTTTGAATATAAACACTGAAGTTTTTCAAACTATCAAGGAATTCCTTGCTGCCCCTTCCTAAAAGAGAATGAAAAATCTAGATCATAATATTGTCAATTTGCTCTGTCATTTGGTCATCTGTCATTTCTGTCATCAGAAAAGATGATAGAAAACAAGAAACAAGTGTGAGAAAAATGGGTTGAAACCTGAAAATGAATCAAGATTCAAAAATGAATCAATTTAAAATATGTTATTCCTGAGATAAACTAAAGATAAAAAGAGTAAATTTAAACTGCTGTAACAGTAGTCAAGCATTCTAATACACACATATTTTGACTCATTCAATTCCTAAAAGGCTGTCAGACATAGCTGCAAGACTTTGAATCGTTGACCTATCTGTTTAGGATAGTTTATGGAACAGAAGCTTGGACTTTGAAATATGCACACTACTTGTGGATGCAAAGCATTTTACTATTTTGTCCTATATAAAATTGCAAGTGTAAATTACATTAAAAGCAAGTATGAAAGTTCTTAGGCTTTAGCTATTAAATAAATATTTTAATAAATAAGTAAACTTCAGGATATAGGCTTATGACTGATCATTTATAAAATCTCTTAAGAAAAAAATTCTGCTGTTCATAGTCATGCCAAAGAGCCCCAAAATACATGCTTATATTCAGTGTATTTGAAATTAATAAGGTAATAATTAGCATATATAAGGATGACAGAAAATAGTTTACTTAGTTTGTGGCTTAATAATAGTTATTTTACCACTTGCAGATAATTATTTTTCAAAGTTCATTTTCTTTCTTTCTTTTTCCACCCAACCTTCTCTTTTAGGTCTAATTTCCATAAGACACAAATAAAAAGAAAAAAAAAAACAAAACACCTGCAAATTGTACAGTTGAAAGAAAGCAGTGTTTTCGTGTAGCCTTAGTTATGTAGAAATTGCAGAAATATCAGCCATGTACAACAAATGATCGAAGTAGCAACACACAAAGTACCTTCCCAGAAGATAGATCTCATCATCACAAAACTGTGAGGAGTGTTTGAGGCACATATGGCATTGAAGACTTATTCACAGAACTGATTTCAATCAAAGAGCATTTAGATATTGTGACCACAGATTTCTTGGTTTTGGTTTCCCATAACCTATAGTTCTTACTGACTGCTAGATCTCTTGATGAGTAAGGTCTTTGAACTGCAAACGCTGCTGGTTTTCTTTGATGAACAAGAAACCCTACTTAAAAAGGCCTGACTTCAGAAAGCATGTAAATGCCAGCCAATGTTTTTCATATGTATTAATATTTCATGGCAAACAACAGGACTGAAAATGTCCCACTTCTGTTGTATAACGCTAAACCATGACTAGTTTCATTGAAACAGGTGAGAATTTTCCAGTGAATAATCCTTTTCCCACAAGGGCAAGGGAATAAACAAGATGTTTAAACAGTTGTCCAGAAGGTTTTTCTGCCAACTAAATTGTATAGGATATTGCATAAAATTTCAAGGTAACTAAGAGAAATTGAAGATAGATTTCCTTGATTAAGTTGTTGGATCAATTCTTAAATTCTGTGACTGTCACTCTGAGGGAAAACCACTTTTCAGTGGTCTCTGCTGCATTATGAGTTGATGGCTCCTAGCTTTTATGTTCTGGTTTACTATCTCCTTGATAGATAGATGTGATAGAATGTGATAAGATTCACAGTAAAAGGCAAACAAATTTATTTAATCTGAAGTAACATTGATATAGATTTACTGTTTTGATCACAGGGAACTCAGTCTGGCTTTACTACAGAGTAATTAGGACACAGGCATTGGTTCTGTTTCTTAGCATAAAATGGTATGGTATGTCTCCTGAAGCGAAAAAAATAACTTATTCTTCAATATTTCTCAGCAGATTTTCAATCTGAATGCTTCCTTGTGTTTCTTTGTGAGCTGTCATTTCCAAAGGACTACAGCTAAAAGATCAAAGCAATCATCCTTTAGAAGTTAGTTAAAAAAAACTTGTATTCACTCATTAAATAGTGTTTAAAAATATGTATTTTCTTTTGTAACTATGATGGAGTTTCAGAGCCTGAAGAATCAATTCTACATCAAAGAATCAATGTGATGATAAATATATAAAACATTATTCTTCTTTCTAACAAAACTTCATGGAAAGATTTAAAACACAGTATACTTCATGTGCAAAGTCAAAGCAGTTTAATATAGAAACCTTGTGGTTGGATTCTCTCTGTTCAATTCTAATCTATGCCTTAGGTCCCATATAACCTCGTGCATATGTGCATGAATTTTATACGATAGAAGTGAAGCGTTTTCACAAATATATACAAACACATAAGTATTCTGGTGAAGTATTTACATATATAGAATAAATTATAAAAATATAACAACATAAGATATAAGAATAAAAAGAAAAGGATTTGTTCCATTCAAGCTTTATTTTTTAGAACTATATTTGTCACCTTATTTGGGTAAAAATCCTAAATCAAAAGATAGAATTTCTTAAATGCTGATGATACATTTCAAAATCAGCCTATGCAGAGAGTCAAAGAAACTCTTGTCACAGACTGTGAAGATAAAAGTTTATGAAATAATATGATTATTACGTTTCCTACTTGTAGTTTTTATGTACTTTATTATTAAGTAAGTTCTAGACCTGAAGTACTGAGGGAAATAAAAAACACTGACATTTTGCATATGTCGTTTTAGGTGACGCATGTGATCTGGAAAGGAGACAAATTATTGCATTAACTGGGATTCACAATGTGATCTCTAAAGTCTTACTACTGGAAAATAATTTATAAAAAGAAGCTGATTGTGTAGTGCATTTAGGTCCCAAGTCCCATCCCCCCATGCCCCTGGAAGTAAATAGAGTTTTCAAAGCAAAACTGTACTGTTGTAAAATGTATCTGTTCTATCAGTGGCTGATGCTGATTCCAAAATTTGATGTATTAGATACTATAAAATAGTTCATAGGCATATATTTTTTCATGAGGAACACTTAAACAGATTTTTATAATCATCCATTTCAGAATGTCACAAGGTGAAGGTTACTAACTGGGGAAAGAGCGCTCAATCCTATCATCAGTTGTTCTAATAATTTCTGCCAAAAATAAAGAGTGAATATGCTGTGGGGTATCCAGTTAGTGAAAAAGTGTAGGCGGAGGCACTAACCACAGAAAAACTCTCAAAAATATGTCATTATATGATGTTGTCACCATATATCTCTTCTCACAAAAAGTAGTTAACAGTACACAAAAGAATGTAAGTGGTATGATAACTTTCAGAAATGTTACTGCTTTCCTCAAGCACCAAAACTGAAAAACTGTACTCCTCCTTTCCTTAGCCTGTTGAGGTCAGAAAATAGTTGCTGTTATGACTATGAATCACAACCAAGTTACTGTCCTAGAAATGTAGTTTATTTAATCCCCTTTTTCATATCCTTTCCTTCAGCTGCATGGATATATTAGTAACCACTTACATCATGGATACTGAAAATAGCTCTTTCCTGTTATGATTTAGATCACAATCTACAATTTGCTATTTCTGATTTATATTTTTATTCTGAAGAAAAAGAGTTAAATTAAAACCTTTGAAAATTGTTGTTCAAACCTGTGATTGAAAAGGTTAATGACTGGAACCTTTTATTTTTTCATAAAATATGAAATAAATTACTGTTAACATTATTTATTATGAAATTAATGGTTAATTTCCTATATAGTTACTTTACAAATGAACATGGAAGCATACATCTGGGCACATGTATTTAAGTGTTACTTATGTGTGGTATAAAGAATGTACTATATAACATGAGATATGTTTATTTTAGCATTCTAAATTAAAAAGTCATACTCAACTCATGTAAAATTCCTAGATACTTTTTTGTGTCCTTGAATAGGTCTCCTCAGCTCCATAAAATTATATAATTTATTATTAGCTGTTGCCTGAAATCAGTATGGGCACTGAAGTACAATTGAAATGTTCATTATATCACCTAGGTTTCATGTACTCTAGAAACAGAAGCCAGGTTTATTACTGAAATTTTGCAAAGGTTTGTGTCCTTGCTTATCCCCATTGACCTCACTATGGATCCCCTACAAACACAGATTCATCTACTGTATGTATATTCAGTAAAGGACTGAGGATTATATTTTCACATATGAAGTTACAACAAATGTCTATTGGACTTAGCGAAATCTAGAAGGTGTGTAGAATATAGCACAAATCACCACACGTCATGTCAGGATGAGATAACTTAGCTGTGTTTGTGGTAGTCAGTATAGAAGGTACCTGGATCAGTGGAAAGCTTTAAAAACAAACTACTAGAAAACTAAGAATAAACTGAGTAAACAGATATTTTTATATTTATATATAAGCAGAGATTTAATTACTTAATTCCTTGAATATTAATTTGTACTTCTCAGTGAAAAAGAAAAAGACAAAAGACAGTCTGATGACTCTCTGAATCATCTTTTTCTTAATTCTTCTTACGTTTGATCTAGTACTGTTCACTGACAGATTAATAACTTGATCTCAATATTTTCTGGACCAACTAAGGAACTTTCTGTCATTTTTAGCTACACATATGCTTACATCTGTTAATGATTACTTTTTTTTATTTAGATTTAAGTAGCATTAACAATACATGTACTAACCTGAAACACTGATTTTTTTGTTTCCTCCATAAAGTAGCTGATTTGAATTTCTAAAGCATGATTATGTTAAGATATTTTCTTGCTACTCAGAGACAAATACAGGTAGCTTAGTTAAAGCATCATCTGACAACAATTCTGACACCTTACTCATGCCTCTCTCACATAATTGGTTTGTTTAGAGACTTTTACACTCTTAGAAACCTTATCATGTATAAACAGCTAACCTTTTAGACGATGAAACCTCTGTTAGTAAGGATTGAGCAAGATGGTGAAATGCAGACTCTATTTTGTAACAAAAACATCTGGTTAATCTGCTTTAAACACTGGTGAGGACTCCATCACTGCAAAAAAACCTGACATTTTGACAGTAGTCCCTAGATGCATGTTAAGGTTAAACAGTGATAGAAGGGTGCTAAACAACAGCTTATCAGGTTATGGTACATCAGAACTGAGATAAAGTTCCCTCAGAAAACCATCAAATGGAACAAGGGTCTATTCAGAAATGTTTGACAGAAGACACACCATTACAGTGGGACCCGCCTAGTTGACAGCACAGCTTAAGTATGGAATTTCTGCTATGCAAAACCTGGTGAATACATTGAATCTTGCAGTCTGTGCTAATTTTAGGCTATTTTAAGGTCAGTTTTGTGAGTTAACCAAACCTCGGGATCTGTGTAAGCAGACAGGAAATCTTGCAATGAGTTTCCTTATCTTTTTTTCAGCCATCAGCCTCCATTAGAAAAAAATGTGAGGTTCATAAATGATGAATGGTAATGCATTTCTGAACCTCAGTAATGTTTTGATTTGGAAACTATTTACACTAGATTGACTTACCACAAGTCTTCTTAATTTTGAGGTAGGTCCTCAGCTCTCGCAGATATCAGGATCACCTAATCTTCCAGGCGATTCAGAGAAAGAGAAGACCAATCCAGTTGGACACAGGCAGGAGCCATGTATTTGAATGAGCTTTTATTTTGGTTCTTTCTGTCCACCTGTCCCACTTCTGATTGTGTGTATCCTTCCTGTGTTGGCATTGACCAGAATCTTGGGTTTATTAGATATTGACAGAAAGTTAAAAGGATCAAAGTTTAAAATGAACTATGTCATTCATTCTTGCTTAAAAGACTTGACTAAAAGAAGGGACATTATCAAGGAAAATATCTTATTTCTACTCTGACAAGTTCATATAAAAATTCCCATGTATGAACAGACAGAGGATTACAATAGTCCGTGAAGAGCTGCCACAGTACAGCTTCCGTTCAAGGGATATTGGGACTGTATCATTTAAAAAGAGGACGTATTCCTATAAGCTATCCCTTATTACTTTGTTTAATAGCATGATTACTTAAGAATTACAGAGCTGGACCAGTGGTTACAACTCTGGCTTGGTTTTGGATATCCTGAATTCCTATATGATCATGCAATGAAAAGAGTTTGAATAGAATCAAACAGAATATTACTTCCTTTCCTTCCAGGTACATACTTAGAATTCACAGTGAAAAAATCTATATTCTGTTTAATCAGGTAGTTAACATTAAATCATGATATTATCTGCCTCACAGGGTGCAAACTTGCAGTTGAGGAAGATTAACTAAAAGAAAGCACAAGTCACAAAGAGCACTAGGACTTTTCAAATGAGGGACAAAAATTTGAGGCTTGGGCAAAAGAATTCTACTTAAGCAATGGTGGTAGTTCAAGAGGCAAACAAGACTTACCAAGAGGAAAAAAAATTCCTCCAAAAAAATAATCTTTGGTACAGGAGTAAGGAACAGAATAGTTGAAAGGATGCAGATAAAAAGAATTTTTAATGCAGTGTATTCTGGAATACTGTCCTTCTGCATGCATCCAGATACCCAGTAAACTGGAAATTTATAATTGCCAAGCAGCCGTGAGATGAGGATTTCTGAAATGATCTTGAAAGCCTCTTAAAAACGTAATCTGTGATTAAGACTGGAAAGATGAGAAGTACACATATACTATTACACAAGTATATCTGTGTAGATAATTTGACCTAGTATTTGTGCTTAGAATCTTCTTTCCATTGCATCATCTCAGATATGATAAAAGCTAGAAACAGCTATGAAATTAATCTGGTTAGGAACATGTTTATCACAGAAAGGAAAAAAGTTTCACAGACTAACTGTTCTGTGGGTTTTCTTGAACATTTTCTCTGTTGTAAATTCCTAAAAATCATGCCCACTTTCATAGACTAATATTTTTTGCTTTACAGATACTCTCTTACACGTCATCAGAATTCTTTAAATGCCCCTTGGCTTAGAATATCATTGAAAAATGTATTGGTTTTTATTACGTGTTCTGCATTTGTTCAAACAGGCTTTTATGTTGGTACTAGTACTTTAATTGCATTAAAAAAGGCATAAAGGTATACAGTTCATTAGTTATGATAATTAACTCAATTTTCTCTTTTAGCTACTTAAATAAAAGTATAAAATGATATAGCATTTCTTTTTCAGTTGAAAAACATTTTTTCTACATCAGAAGAAGAGAAAACTGTTTGCATCTATTCTTAGGTAAGTGTTGGGAATGGTTTGACTCCACTCAAAATTCTGAGTGAGTTTATTTGAGTTTTCAACTTGAGACAGGTTCTATTGTTTGCCTTTGACCATAAAAATTAAAATATATACATGTTCAACAGAGGAGCAACTGAAACTAAAGCTCAACGTTTACATTCAGGTTTTGCTCCGTACATTCTCCATAACTTCCTTACCTGTGAAACATTTTGCAAAGGTAAAGATCTATATTGCTGTAATAATACATATTGTGTTAATAAGTAACTTTCTTCTTTTGTTTAATGGATTTTGGTTTCTTTCTTGAAATATTAAATTAGCTATTGTATTTTTTGCTGGCAGAAGAGGAAGAGAGTGTAGCATGAACTTGCAAAGTAAAATGTTTGGTATTAAGCAGCAAGATTTGAAGAAATTCTATGCGAACTTTGGAATTTGCAGCCAGATAATTTTAAATATTTTTTAGGGCAAGATCCAAATATTTTTAAGTGCACTAAAATTTCACTATCATCTTAAATGACCTTAAATGATAACGTGTCATGTACAAAGAAATAATAATAGACAACAAGAAAATTTAGGAGTATTCTGCGAAATTTTCACGCTGATTTGAATACTGGGGGCATTTCCTGAAAAATTACAGCCATGTATATTAACGGTTTACAACATCCGCATATTTAAAAGAAGCAGAATATCCTCTTTTCTCTGGTGTGTTAGACACCAGCGCTATTAAAGTAGGAATATGTCCATCAGCAGAGAACTAGTGGTAAAGAAAGAAGAGAAAGGAAAACTGACACTAGTCTCTAAAGCCAATTTAGTTAACATTGGATATTTCAAAAATGTTTTGATAGAAATATAATTGCAGGAAACTTTAGCAATTTTGTGATAAGCTTACATTGTTTTTTAAAGTTATTCTGTTAAGATAACACTGTTAATCATAGTAAAGCTCTGTGATTCTATTTTTTTTCATACTGCCCAAGAAATCTCTGCAACTTTAAAAGTGTTCAACAAAATTATTGACTCATTCTGCCTTCAGAGGATTATCTGTTCCCCACTGATGTCAGCTTTTGAAATGTGTATGTTCTGGAGCCAGAATTTGGTACTTATTAGTGTAATATCTCAACAGCAATGGGAGTGACGGATATCTGGGGATCATTTCACTGACTGCCAAAGTGCACCCACCTCTTGGGGAAAAGATATTCCAACATAAACAGTTTTGATGTTGCCAAATTCCACAATATTTGATATTTTTTCCTTGGCCCAGCTGTTCTCCAAGCTTCACATATGCAGATGCAGATTTTATTTAGAGAAGAAAAAAAGTTTTTATTACTTGCGGGAGGGGGGTTAGGATGATGCTTGAATCACTGAAGGCTTTTAGCCACAAAAAACCCACAACAACTTATTAAAAAATATGCCTTCTTTACTTTTTTTCTATTATTTAGATTTATAATCTGCAGGGGAGGAAGAACTAGGAACTTAGGAAAGCTCCATTATATCTTTTAAGTCTTTATTATTGATAATACTATCCTAGTTTTATAAAGACATTCAGGTTGGTTTTTTTTTCTACTAGTTAATAGAGAGCAAAATCATCTTTCTCTCACAAATAAGCGGTGGAAATCTCTGTTCCACAGAAATAACTCCATGTTAGATATTTTCTCTGCTTTAAAAAACTTTACTTGACAACTGGCATACAGAGAAGAAATCCTCAAAGTTTTATTTAAACTAGAACTCTTAAAAGATAAGACATCAGGCTTAGAACAGCATTACAAAATTTACATGAAATGTGTTGATTTTTTTGTCTAACAAGTTGATATATTACAGACATACAAAATTACTTTAAAAAAATCAATGTGCTTTCTTAATTTACTCAAAGATAGGATTTTCACAGCTAGATTTCCTTGCTAATCATTTGAAGCAGCACAGGTTCAAAATGAGTTATCTCAATATAAATGCTTTAATGAAAGTTTTCAATGGTCACCTCTGAATTCAACTTGGATTTAGCAGAGCAGGTTTTCCCACAACTCTGTGTGCTTCCAAGGAGAGATGTTAATCCTTAGGAATGCTAGAGAATCACTTGGTAAATTGATAATAGTACATTTTCATGATTCTGTCAAGTATAGCCACAATTAAAAAGTCCCTTTGTGGACTGAATACAAAGGCTTTGCAAGCTGCAAGTGGTCTATGGGCTGTGATACAGAGAATCTTAAGCTGGTGGATATTGACGTAGCCCTATTAAAGTCAATGGCATTAACACCTCTTTTATACCAGCTAACAATCTGGCCTGTGATCTGCCCCCTACCCTCTCCATTATACACTGTGTTAACAGATTGTCAGACATCCCCTTGAGAGAAAATGTATATCCTGATATACAAACCACTTTTACATCTACATGTAATTTCCAAACAAAAAGTCTAATCTAAAGACTGGTAAAATAAAGAACAACTCCTGGAAAAAGTACTTACTTTCTAACTTTTTACCTTTTTCATTTTCCTTTTAAAAGAAATAAGAACAGTACAGCAAGGAAGGCATAGACAGCCTCAATAGAGCTATTATTTCCCCTCCTGCACAGGTGGTAAGCTCAGCTTTTCTCCTCCCAGTGTTACAGCCAATGCAGCTGTATCAGAGCATGTATAAATAATTAATTATACATGCCTCAGTATATAATTAAGCGTAGGGGTGGTGTAGGGGAGATATATCAATGATTTTATAGAAGAAGAGAAATAGGAGGCACATTGTAACTCTAATTCGCAGTTTGTAGGTTTCTCCACCCCCTGGGGCAACACAAGCGCCCTCTGTAATTGAACCCTCAGCTTGTACCTTTTAAAAAATAAAAACCAAGCAACACAAACAGAAGAACAGTAATGTCAATGAATAAAGAGATTGTGATCAGTTCAACTTCAGCCAAATTGCAAGAAGAATGGGAAACTAAGATTTTAAAGATAAAAAAAAAAAAGTGAAGTCAGTGATGGATGAATCAGTGTGGAGTGCAGAGCAAGACAGTGCTGGTGCAATTAGAAGCTCAAGACTTAAGCTCAGAATAGTCATAGAAACCCAGTTGCAATACTGGATCATATATCATGCTATTTTTCTTCCAAGTGACTGATAACTGAACTTACTAGAATTTTAAAGCTTGTAAAATAGAACAACCGTTCTGGAAGAGGTACTCATGTCTTTTTTGTGTATGGTTATATTATTGTTTGATATGATTGCCATCATCCATTTAGATGATAAATTGTAATTCATGTGCTTTAGCTTTTATAGTGCATACTGAGAACATAGAGGTAACATCAGTCTATATCTTCTCTCTTGACTGTCTCAGAGTGGCTAGAAAGCTGCCCAGAGGAGAAGGACTTGGGAGTGTTGATTGACAGCCAACTGAACATGAGCCAGCAGTGTGCCCAGGTGGCCAAGAAGGCCAATGGCATCTTGGCTTATATCAGAAACGGTGTGACCAGCAGGTCTGGGGAGGTTATTCTGCCCCTGTATTCAGCACTGGTGAGACCACACCTTGAATACTGTGTTCAGTTCTGGGCCCCTCACCACAAGAAGGATGTTGAGGCTCTGGAGAGTGTCCAGAGAAGAGCAAGAAAGATGGTGAAGGGGCTGGAGAGCAAGTCTTATGACAAGCGTCTGAGGGAACTGGGATAGTTTAACCTTAAGAAGAGGAGGCTGAGGGGAGACCTTATTGCTCTCTACAACTACCTGAAAGGAGGTTGTAGAGAGGAGGGAGCTGGCCTCTTCTCCCAGGTGACAGGGGACAGGACAAGGGGGAATGGCCTCAAGCTACATCAGAGGAGGTTGAGGCTGGACATCAGAAAAATATTTTTCACAGAAAGGGTCATTGGGCACTGGCAGAGGCCACCCAGGGAGGTGGTTGAGTCACCACCCCTGGAGATATTTAAAAGACAGGTAGACGAGGTGCCCCAGGGCATGGTTTAGTGGTTGATAGGAATGGTTGGATGATGGACTCGATGATCCTAGAGATCTTTTCTAACCTAACGATTCTGTGATTCTGGGACTCCTCAATGTCATTATCCTTCAAGAGAAACAGTGAATCAGATTATTTTTCTTCTGTCTGTTTTCAGAAGTCTAATGAATATATTAAGCTTTTTGCATTTTTATTTATATTGAATTGAAAAATGTATCAGTAAAAACTCCAGTAAAAACTTTCTTTAACATGCAAAAAGGAAGAAAGGAATATTATATAAATAAAGCAGGAGCCTTATCTTCTTTTGAAAATGTGAATAATCAGAAGTAAGCAGAGTTTAAGTCAAAAGACTGCCAGTTGTGCTAGATAGTACTTGGTCTTGTTTTTAATACCAGCTGTCAGCCATCCAGCTTTATATGTATCTGTCTTTCCATCACTGAAAGTGTAAGGACACCTTTTGGTTATTGCTCAGATGAGAAAAATATCTGTGTAAGGTTGTTTATAATTCATATGTGGCAATCTTCTGTGTATCAGTAAGACTGTGCTGAAAAATCATGTAGACTATAGTTTTTGCAATACATCACTTGGCTATAAACAGATTTTAAGATTTCAGGGAGAGGTTGGGGTGACTATTTTCTGTTGGAAATGTGTGAATATGGATGCATCCTCTCAAGTTATAAGTGATTTCAATAAGGTTATTTATGTTTTATGTAACTTCCTAAATGGATGTATTTCAGAAAGACATTGAACAACAACAGCCCAAGTGCTACCTCCTACATTATTTCAGTAACAGTATGATTTAGAACCACCTACACACATACACAATGTTTTACCTCCAAACTCATTAAAATATGCTATGATTTCTGATGTTATCATGGGGAAAAATACACTGCTATGCAGGGTCAGATGATTCATTTCTATGGGAAAGCTGTTACAAAGTGTCTGTTTTCACTCCTTAAACCACTCTTTTTAAGAGTAGTAGAAACAACTAGCAGTTTAAGCTTTCTAAACACCAAGTTAGAACATTGCCGGCTCTAGCAAGCCTGTTTGCTTTCTGTGTATTAGCAGCGCATATGCCTTTTCTGTTTGAATAATGTCTGAGCTGTACTGGAGACGCACTGCTGCCCAGAAATTCCAGCCAGAGTTTGCACCAACACAGTTCTTGAGTATTCTCCAGGGGCACTGCTCGAACGATAATGAAACTGGTCTCTGGCACATCTTTCCATACTCCGTGTTATGAAATAGCAGTAAATAACATGAGCCCAGAATGCTGAACTTATGTTGAGGTATTCAGTATTTTCAGCTTGTTGACTTACTGGTTTTGCTTGCTCTGTGTAAGGAGACTGAGAGAACTGCATCTAAAATCTACAACTGACTTAAAAGTGTAGGGCCTTACAACCTATTCACAAGATAAAAATATTTATCTATCAGAATTCATGGGTTTTTTACCAAAACAAATAGAAATTGAAAACAATTTCATAACGTTCCTTTTAACATAGAAAACTGCCAGACAAATTCTCTTCCCTCTTTTTTTTTTTTAATTTTTTTTTTATTCTTTCTATTCTTTCTTTTCTCCATTAACACCTGCCCTGTGGTTTGGGCTGTTTTTCTTTCAGTGAAAGGCAGTACTATTCACATTAGTAATTAGCTTTTTTTGGGGACCTGTGAATTTACCTCAGAACAGAGGACTGATCATTTATCATAAAGAGATAATGATGACATAAACAAATAGCTCCTGTGGTATTCCATACTTTAAAACGAAGCTCAAAATACAAAGTCTGTGACTAAAAGTATCACGGTTTTTAAAATACTCTTCTCTGTTTCAATTTACTTTTCTATATTTGCTAGTCTACAAGATTTTCTGCAATGCTGAACTCCCCTCTCTTTCATTAATTGTCTTTTGTGGACTCCAATTATCCAGTTAGTATGAGTTGTTCTGAAGTTCTGCAAAGAATTACCATTACACAATGACTTTTAAGAGGTTCTTTACAGAGCAAGATGTTTTGAGAGGGAACCAGATAATTTGAATTGCTGCAATTCTGTTAAACTTTTTAAGTTATAATTATTCATAGTAGCAAAGGATTGTGTGCTTACGTTGTGCCTAAGGATGAATATGTATTTGATAGCATTCCCCTACAGTCTTGTCTTTAGCTTTATTGCATTTCCTTGGAAGAAATATCATTTTTTTCTTCCCCTGTATGGCTAGTAACAGTACTAGTCCATCTCTTCTCCATTTTCTGCTGCTTCAGCAGCTCTTTTGTTTCGCAGCTTGATCTCAGCAGCTGATGCCACTAATCCATCCATGCATTCATGAACAGCTTCAGAAGGTAACAATGAGTAACACCTAAATTATTCTTCATCCTCCTACCATAGATCTTGAAGTCTTTTTCTGGAATGCATTTCAAGTTTGCAACAGCAACAAGAAATATCAGCAAAGAGAGGTATACTAAGAGTAATGGATTCTATTCTACGTTTGTTAAGGGGGAGGACGGGACAAACCAAACCATCCCTACCTCCCAAAAAAAAACCCACCCAAACCACCACACCCACCAAAACCAATAAAAAAAATACCCCAATTTTTAAAATACGAGACATTACATTAAATTTACCTTTCATCCCAAGAGGAATACAGGCTGATGCTCTGATCCTCTGATTATGAAAGGTAAATTTAATGTAATGTCTTGTATTTTAATTTATATAGGCATGGCTTCACAGACAGTGCAAACAATTCCTCTTACCTAGACTACATGTGTATCCCAGAATTGTTCCAGCGACTAAAGTATCTTTCATTTATGTCTGGCATATAATGCATTCAGTAATACCATGTAAATATCAAAGAAAAAGATGAAAAAGGTTGAAGGATGCTTTTTATTTATTTATTTGTTATTTTCTTAGATCATCTTATATATTTGCATAGTTTTTGTGACCTTTAGCCAGAAACAAAGACAAGATATAAAAGGCTCTGTAAGAATGACAGCAGCCTGAGAAAAAGCATGCCTCATAGAGCAAGATATATAATCAAACAGAAAGTGCAATTTTGGATATGCAGATTGCTCTCTTAAATGTCATTCTGATAGGGATCTTTGGCACTAGCATGTTATGTGTTATTAGAATGTATATTCTTTGTGAAACATCACCTTTAAAAATTCATCCTTCATTGCTATCAATCCAAGAACACTCTAATTAAATATGATGCAGAGAGCTGTAAATATAAGGCAAAGTGCTTTATCAACAAAAAAACCCTTAATTTGTCTTTTTTTCCTGGATAGTTGGGATAAATCTGGGATTAGGGGAAAAAATTAAGTCCTGTTCATTTGACTGCTTCAATCCCTTTGGCACTCCATGGGTGCATGTGTGTCTGCTTTGGTTTAGAATCTCAAGTAAGTCTGGTGTAGAGGGGAAAATGTAATACATGATTCCCTTATGGCCATGGTTTTGAAAAAAAGGCTAATGTACTGTTTGATATCTTTTCCTTTACTAAACTTTTTAAATAAAATAAAAGTTGAAAAGTATATCAAATGCATGATAAGACAGAGCTCATTCATACACATCAAACCACAGTATCTGACTCTTCAGGGCCCAAATCTTCTTCCTGATATGCCAATGCAAGCCATATTAACTTCAGTGATGTTATAGGGATGTAACTGAGACCACAATTCGGTCCACTGTGTATAGGTAAAACAGAGGCAATCTATACTGGTACACATTGCCCCCAAAAAGTGTTTTTCATTGGCATTTTAATCAATGGAACTTTTATGACAGATTTTTGTAGAGGAGTTTCGAGCAATCCTAGGGAGTAAATTAATGGTAATTGCCATTGATTATTCTTATTTACAGAAAGTACACTGGAACAGGTTGCCCAGGTAAGTAGCAGATGCCCCCTCTCTGGAAGGGTTCAAGGCCAGGCTGCATGGGGTCTTGGACAGCCTGATGTAGTGGGAGGTGTCCCTGCCCATGGCAGGGGAGGATGAAACTGGATGACCTTTAAGGTCCTTTCCAACTCAACCCATTCTATGATTCTATGATATGTTAAACAGTGCAAAAAGCAGAGCTCTTCAGATTTTAAGGACGTCATTCCTTCTCTAGACTGTTTAAGGAAACCTTCTCGAAAAGAAACAGAAAATCTCTAAACCCTGGGCACTTGTAAACTATGTTTTGTAAATAGTATATTTTCTTATGGAGGGTTATCATAATTTTAGCATGTCCTTATATATCCATCCCTCTGTGTATAAATTACTTCATCTTTGTTATTTTGAAAATTATATGTTTGACACTTAGAACTTATTTTCATTCTTCATTGGTGCTTTGTAACAGGTCAAAGTAGCCAAAAAAGGAATGAACAGAATTTTAATATGTCTGTTTATGCTCAAGTTTGTCTAATCACACTTAGAGTACTGAATATGTAAGTAGGTTCAATTTGTGTACACAGTAATACTCTATATGACATCTTCACAATAGTTAGAGGTATCTCTAAATGTCATTGTTTCCTTCAATACTTGCTGTGTCATATGTTAACTTCTTAGTCCAAAGTACCCAAGGAAAGTTAACTGGGATAATACGTTCTAAAAAGCTATAGGTTTTTTGTATATTAACGTACAGATTCTACAACACCTGAAATGTGCAGATATTCCCGTGAATGAAAATGTTCTAACCTTTCTTTACACAGCAGTTTTGCTTTACATGATATTGAAAACTGCTAATTGCTTGTGGATGCCCCATCCCTGGAGGGTTTTTTTCTGTTTAGGATGCAGTATTTTGAACCAATTGCCTGTGTTCTTATTCTAGGCTCTTTTTATGACAGCATCAGTAAAAAATTTCAACTCTTTTTATTTGCGAAATAAGTGAAACATATTCTCAGCACATTTGCAGATAATGACAAGTTAGAGAAGAACATCTGTTAGTCTGGAAAACAGCAGGACCTCCACAGTTTGAGAAATGGACTTATAGGAGAATCTGGAAGTTCAACCATGAAAAAAGGAGAGCCTGCACTTGGAGTGGAATAACCCCATGCAGAGTCTAAAAGGGAGAGTGGGTTGACTGGCTGGAAAGCAGCCTGGCATATGAAATGAGGTGGGGAAACAAAAAAAACCCAAACAAAGAAACCCCCAAATAAACAAATCCAAAACTGAAAGAAAAGCTGTGATCTTGGAGGACAAGTGGCACATGAATCAATAGTGTGCCCCTGCAATGTAAAAGGCCAGTTATGTCCTGTCTGTATTAGCAAAAGTGTAGCTAGTTCAGTGAGTTCAATGGACGGCCACCAAGGTGATAAATGAGGGCTAGAGCATATGATGTACAAGGAGAAGCTTGGTGAATTTCTCTGGCCTTAATATGTAAAGGCTAAGAGAACATCTTACTGCTCAACTGTTTAATATGGGAATATGGAGAAAATGGAGCCAGGCTTACTTTGATGGTCCTCAATGATAGCCATAAAGGCAACAGGCACAAGCTGCAACATGGGAACAGATTTCTTTTTTATTCAATCATCAAGTCCAACCATTCACATCTGCCACTAAACCATGTCTCTGAGTTCCTTGCCTACCAGTCTTTTAAATACGTCCAGGGATGGTGTCTAAACCACCTCTCTGGGCAGCCTCTGCCAGTGCCCTTTCTGTGGAAATTTTTTTCCTGATATCCAGTCTGAACCTCCGTTGGCACAGCTTGAGGCCATTCCCCCTTGTCCTATTAACTGCCACTTGGGAGAAGAGGCCAGCACTCACCTCTTTACAGCCTCCCTTCAGGTAGTTGTAGAGAGCAATAAGGTCTCCCCTCAGCCTCCTCCTCTCAAGGTTAAACAACCCCAGTTCTCTCAGCCACTCCTTGTAAGACTTGTTCTCCAGCCCCTTCACCATCTTCCTTGATCTTCTCTGGACACTCTCCAGAGCTTCAACATCCTTCTTGTGGTGAGGGGCCCAGAACTGAACACAGTATTCAAGGTGTGGTCTCACCAGTGCTGAGTACAGGGGCAGAATAACCTCCCTGGACCTGCTGGTCACACCGTTTCTGATACAAGCCAAGATGCCATTGGCTGCCTTGGCCACCTGGGCACACTGCTGGCTCATGTTCAGATGGCTGTCAATCAACACTCCTAAGTTCTTCTCCTCCATGCAGCTTTCTAGCCGCTCTTCCCCCAGTCTGTAGCACTGCATAGGGTTGTTGTGCCCCAAGTGCAGGACCCGGCATTTGGTCCTCATACCATACTTTTAAACCTCATAGCACTGGTCTCAGCCCAGCGATGCAGCCTGTTCAGATCCCTTTGCAGAGCCTCCCTACTCTTCAGCAGATCGACATTTCCACTCAGCTTAGTGTCGTCTGCAAACTTGCTGAGGGTGCACTCAATGCCTTTGTCCAGGTCCTTGATAAAGATATTGAACAGAACTGGACTCAGCACTGAGCCCTGGGGAACTCCACTTGTGACTGGCCTCCAGCTGGAGTTAACTCCATTTACCACAACTCTTTGGGCCTGGCCATCTCACCAGTTTTCCACCCAGGAGAGTGTGCGCCTTTCCAGGCCTTTATGACTGTCACAAATACACGTTGTCAGTGCATTTAACAAAGTAGGACCCCTTGAAAATACCCAAAAGCTAATTCAAATTCTGAGGCCAATTTAACTGTATCTTAACATAACCTGGGAGGACCTTTGCAGGTATGTTACTTCTGGTGCACAAGATAAATCCATGACAGCCAGTTTGGGTACCATTACAAAAGGAGGGCACAAAATTTTAGGCTCTGTGGGAGAATACTGTGTCAGAACATGCTATTTAGGCTAGTGGAAATCTGGTTAATTTCAGCAAATCCATAAATGTAGTGTTAAGGCAGGAAACTGTTTTGTCTACGTAACACAATCAGTGCATATTTATTTTGTTAATGTTACATTGCCATAGAATAATACGGGAAATTAAATCACAATTTAATTTTCATCATGTTGCAGAACACATTGTATCTCAAGCTGTCATGGAAATTTGCTATCATTTCTTTGATCCTTAAATCATACACATAAAAATTATTGAGGAGAGATAGAGGGTTCATAATATTCGTGTAAGAAAGATTAATGAGCTGCCTAAGCTGATTGCTTTTGTGGTAGCTAGTATTTCATGATATTGTATGAATACACAAATGAGATTTCATTTTTAAATTTAAGTGGAAAAACCCTTTACTGTTCATCAATACAGATCTAATGTTATGTATACGAAGTCATGAGTTTTACTTTCTATTTGTAGTAATTTTACTTAGTAGTAAAATATGAAACGCATCTTAACTATTTCAGGTGTGTATCTGCTGATGATTTAATTCTATAGTATTTTTTCTAGACACTTGTCACGTGGTAAAATTTTACATTATGATATGAATGTATTTATGGAGAATTGTTTTGATTATATTCATAATACAGTCTACATAACCTAAAAGATTACTCTCTCTCTCTGTAGGTATTGCAAAAAATATTTGTCAGTTACATGATATTTCAGTGTCTTTATTGATCATTCAAGTCAATCTTTGGATATCTGTCAACATTCATGTAATAATGTCAGTAATTCATGTAATAGTGTCAGATTTAGCCTCACAAAAATATCTCACTATATACATAAAGCAAGTTGGAACTTAAAAAATATTTTTTTTGTATTTTTTAAGAAGCAGAAAGGAAAAATAGTTTCAAAATATCGGGGGGTTCCCTGCTGCAACATTTTATAAACTGAGAAAACCAATCATAAGAAATACTTTGCTTATGTGATCATTTTTATTGTAATTATAAAGGCTGATATTTCTACTTCTTGTTTATTTATGGACAAATAAAAACCTAATTGTAAATAGTCACTTAAATTTGGAATATGAAACCCTCACTCTTCTCCTCACTTTTCTCTGCGTAAACAATTGATGGAACACTGAAATTATCAGATTCATAAGCAATCTCAGTAAAGTTACATTTTATTTTGCTAGCTTTGAGTAGGGCTCATGAATTCAACAGAAAAGCAGAGTAAAATATATTTTGATATATGTGAGTATAATGATATAAATAATTTATTACTTTTCAGTGTCTTCTTTTCCTATTATTTTTCGCTGAGATGACTCTAAGGAAATTATTATACTTTGTGGTCATTTAGGCTTCCACCACCTGCATTTCAAAAGTGTTAACTAGTAAGTGTTAAGACTAACACAGATATGATATTCTGCTTGTCACATTAAACTAGCTGAGCTAAAAACTACACCAAGGCCTGGGCAAATTTTGTTTCACCTGACATGGCAAATAAAGGGAAATTTGAGAGCGTAAAAATACTTTAAAACATTTTATTTTTGTCTAAAACTTACAATTCAGTTTAGTCTCCCTTTCTATGCCATCCTAATCCCCTAGGCAACCGTAGGGGTTAGAGCAGACAATGTAAAGGAATAGGATCCTTTATCCAATTTTACTACTTCTTTTTTACTGCCCCGTATTCCCAGCTCGGTTCTCAAGTCTTATCTCTACATATTCTCTCTTACCACATATGTATACGCACGTGTGGTTAGTCATGAGAGTTAATTATGTTATGGTTGTCAGCTTTGTGGACACTTTCTCCTTGTATGTGGATCTCTTTTGTGATACAACTGAATTAAAATACTTTTCCTGCAATAGACTTTTTTTTTTCCAGGGAGGTGAAATGCTGTGTTGTTAGGAAACTGTCTGCTGACAGTAAGGATCTTAAATTGAAGAATCATAGAATAGTGTGGGTTGGAAGGGACCTTTAAATGTCATCTAGTCCAAAAGAAAATTGTTGCCACTTTCTCCAATTGAGTAATATCCTCTGCTCTTCAGAATGAAGGTAGGCATTCAAAAGTGAAACTAATAAAGGGATAATTAAAGTTTCATATGCAAAGATTACAGAAAACCATAAGCGATGAAAAGATTCCATGTATTCCTGTCACATACTGGCCATATATTTGCCGCTGTAAATAAATTAAATTGAATTGCTGGCTTATCTATAAATTAAGAATGTAACTGTTGTTATTTGAGTAATAACAGTTTGATATCTATTAACCTAATTTGCTATTGTGGAGAGGTAATTAATAGGAGGGAATGAAGAAGTAATTTTTCACGCAAATGTCTGTAATAGTTCACACTTTGCTTGAAATGTATCAAACTATTTTTGCTATCTTTTCTGAAGCTTTATCTGCAGTTTCTCCTGTTTTGCCTTCATAAACAGCAGACAACCTCTGCAGCTATGTTCCTGAGATATACGAGAAAAGTCCATCTCATTCTACTTCTACCTATCAATTAACTGTTCGTTTCTTTCTCACCAACCCATTCTGCTAAAGTTTGCCCTGTTTCAAGAAGTCAGACACAGTGTTTTCTCTTTCTTTGTTGCCTCATCATGCCTGCTGGTCAAAAGACATCTATCTGCATGCATTAAATGAATTTATAGGCAGTTGTTTTCCATTGTAATCGATGAACTGGATGCTGACTACTCTACTATATCTACACTGATTAGACCACTCTACAACAATAATACCTGAAAACCAAGAGATCAGGATGTGCACGCGTGCACATTTTTGGTTTGTTTTTGGTTTGTGGGTTTTTTTTTGGTTTGGTTTAGTTTTGTTTATGGGTAGGACTTTTCTGTGATTTTTTTTTTAAGTTTATTGGAAAACTTCATATGTTTTCTGTCATTTTGCCTTATTTATGAGAGGAGAAGTACTGAGAGAATGAAGTAAAAATACAAAGCATGTACTTACCATTGAAGAAAATGAAGTCAAAATATAGCTAATTAAAAAAACAGGAAATGAAAAATTCATCAGAGTTGTAATCACTCTCTGCTTTCTGAAGCATTGGGCTCATCAAAACACCCCCATGCTTTTGGAAGTCAAAAGTCAATTACTAGCATAAATGAACACAGTTTCATTTTTCTATGGGTACTTCTGCACAGTAACATCAATCTTCCTCTCTTGTGCTCCACTTTAATGGCGCAACAGGTCTTTAGATGTTTTAGTGCTTGTTTGTGTGGGAGTTGTTAAGCCTTACCTCTGAGAGACTGAAGTGGGTTCGAATCAGTATTTGCTTGAATCCTGCTGTGTTGCAGCACAGTTTTCTTGAATTTCCATCTGCACTACTGTGTAGATATGTTCTATAATATTTTAAGCTATACTTTCAATTCAACAAATTGCAATGGTACTTTTTACCCTTTTAAGGTAAAACTTGAAGTGTCATACTATACATAAGAGGTGAAGAAATAAAGGACTAGGCAGAAGTTCTCATTCAGATTTGAAAACGAAAATAAACAACTGAAAATACACTCCGAGTATAAAGAGTTTCCCACTTTAAAAAACTGTTTGTGTGATTTAGAGTCAGAATTTCCTATTTATTTTTTAGATACGAATATACTATCATAGATTGATAATGCAATATTCTGATAATGACTACAAATATCAACTCTTCTAATGAAGGTCATTGTTTTCTTTTAATCTACACTGCACACTTGTTAAAGCCCAGTCCATTGTTCACACATCAGTGAATGTAATTTAATATGTCAGAATCCTACTTTAGAAAGTGGTGTTCCAACAAAAAAACAATTAGGAGGTCTTAAAGTACACTATCCTTTCATGAAAATGTGCAATTAGGTAGCTAATGTAGCAAAACTTTATCGAGAAATTAGATACATCCCTAAACATCTATAATCAGTTGCACAGAAAAGTGAATTTCATATTTGAAAACATAGAATATCGCGTTTATTGCCACATTTAAATTCTCTGTTAACTCTAGTTGACAGTGGGTTTTCAATGCCATAGAAAATTTTTCTTGACTAAGAGATACATCAGATGTAACACTGTCATCTTTTGCTTCATTCAACGTTGACAAAGCACATCTCAGCTTTAGGGAATGAAATCATGTTTTAAATGTGACCATGTTTACAGATTCATAGCACCAACGTCTAGAACATCAAGTGGGCACATGCAGGAGCATCCATTCTTCCCTAATCCATCCTTCACATATCACATATGTCCCTAGTCAGCATAGAAACCCACCTTCTTGTTTATGTTGATGAGTAGCTCAAATCCCCAAACTGGTAGCATGATAAAACAGGGCCCTCATATCCTCTGGTATTTTGTTGTTGTTCATGTTTCCTCCCAAGACTTAATATCCTGTGTCTTGAACCAGTTCATCTACTCTTATAGTTAAAGTGAAATTAAGGGCGTACTTTTATTTGTTAACAAAGTTCTCATCGATTTTTTGACAAGTTTTTTGTACTGCCAGCAATATGGATCCTTTGGTGTCCCGGAAGAGTTTTCTACTGTGCTTTTCACAGTTATATCTGGGATTCTCTAGGTGAGATCAGTACAGATCACGAATTATGATACATCAGCTGAATATCATGAAAAAGCCAAAATATTTGGAACACTTTTTAGCATATTTCTGTAAGAAAACAGAGATATGCAGTTGATATATACTCCTTCTTTGTCTCCCTAGACATTCCTTTTAATAGATCAACTCTGATTAATGTCAACTAAATTTGACAGGGGATCTGAAATCTCAAAACTACGAAGCTTCTAAAATTTTTTATGAAAAACAATGTTTAACTAAATGAAAATAAAATCTATCACTTCCCTTGATAGGCAGAGAAAATTAGGCTGTGCCTACTCTCAATTTGGTTTGATATTGTGCAGCTAACAGTTCATAAGTACATGGCCCTGGATTATCTACAGAGCAGTCAGACTCTTGCTTTCCTAGAGATCATATATGACAAAAAGGCTGGGAAACTAATTGTTGAGGTAGACCGACTGGGAAGTAAGAAGGTTCAGGATAATATAGTGAGATAACAAGATACTGGTTTTCACTTTTGCATAACTTGCATTGTAGTCTGGTTTTTTAATGTGAATTAATCTGTGTGTATGATGAGGTTATGCTGCTACTGTTCTCAGTCAGAGCTGCTGGATGGCTAATCATTTCTTGTTAATCATTCCCCAAATGGCTAGTTGGCAGTCGCTAGATAAAAAGGCTATCTGAACAGGAGAGAAGGTTCTGTGACGATCTATCCAGGTACACACGAGAAGCAGAAAAATTAGACTGTCTCTTTAAAATGCTGCAGATGTGAAATAGATGGAATCAACCTTCTTGCTCTGAAACCGAAGGTAACTTGCTGCTAGCAGAAAAATCAAACACAGTCATTTTCCAGATTCTTCAAAATTTACATTAAGCAATTATTCTAGTTGACAACACTAGGATAAATAGCAAAGCACCCACTGACATCACTCGATAATGGGTCACTCTGAAAAAAAAAAAAAAGGTGCATGTTCCTTTGCCTCACATGGTGAAGGCAGAGGAGAGGCTGTAAATGGGCCAAGAGGAGTGAACTGAAGGAATCCATATGGATGTCAGCTAGGAAATGATTAGGAAGATGTTGATGACATCAAGCCTGTAATGGGTACTGACATGGTGATATGAGGATGCTTGATGACTCCATCCTGGGCATCCTCCTACTAGCCAGGGAAAGCATCCCACTTCCTCTTAATCCATCTTCTGGTTATAGAAACAGGTACAACACACGTGGCATGGTCGGAATAATAAGTTTGATTTATTTACCTGCTTCAGCTACAATGATCCAGAACAGGGCTGTGAAACAGGTGTGTACGGAGCCAAATTATGTTATCTCCATACTTTATTATCCCCTGTCCTATTCCCTCATGCTCCTTTTCACTGTCATCCTAGCTCCCTTTCTCTGTTCAAATTATCTCCACATAAACAATCTGCATCTTGTTACATTTTCCCAGATTTGCTACTTCCATACCAAAATATCTTTATCCAAGCAATCTTGACTTTATATGTTATTACTGACAATAACTGTTAATACCAATAATAACTCACTACTGCCAGTTATTTTAATTCTGCTCCCCCCTCCAACCACCCAGTTATCCATACAGCCATTTCTTGAGTAACTCCCTCTTAACCACATATGACAAACAACTTTTCATCATGCCATTGTTACTAACCTCTGTTAGCACGGTCGTGCACCATGTCTATCATCCATTTCTTGTGGCACGTCTCCAGCAATTCCTTACGTTCTGCTCTACAGCAAGACCTCAAGCCAGGGGTAAGTCAGCACCTTAGCCATCTCCCCCTAGACCTAACAGTGTCATTTAAGACTTTTAAATGTCTTTTAGGAGACCTTTTGTGCCCTTTACAATTTGTCTTTGTACAAGATAGCAATCTGCAAGAGGCAGATAAGATATTTTACTCCGAGATTCATGAAGCTTTAGAGCCATGAAATTTCCAATATTCTTCTATTCTACAAAAGACAGGATATTTTTTGAAATACAAAATGCAGAGATTAAGTCCAGAATATCAAATAATTCAGGGCATTTTTCTTGAAACACACCGATCCAGTTTCCAAATCTTGCTCAATTAATTGCTTAGCTAGTGATGAATGCTTCCAGTATGAAGACTCATATATGAACAATATGAGGTTTAAATTCTGAGTCCAAAAAAATCTAAAAATCATCTGAAAACGGGGTCTACTATTTGCTATGTGGTAAACAAGACTCCCCCTTCAAATTGACCAGATATACTACCACAGATGTCAGTAGCAGTTTTACTTCCAAGATTGGTGAAAAGTTTCTGGCTTTATAAACAAATAAAAAATTCCAAAAGAAAAAAAAAAGGCAATTTTTGCAAATTCCTCGCTATCTTTTCTCATCTATGATCACATGTGAGAGCATCCATATGTATTTAGCTTATATTTACTTTTAGGAGCATAACTGCAAAATCATGGAGGCAAAAATAATTGAAAGAAAAATCTTACCTTTTAGTGGGCTTATTAATTGCATAGCTTTTAATAACAAATTGTAATCATATTTTTTTAATATGAGTCCACAACAAAATAATGTTAACTGTAATTAAAATCTTAGCAGAAATTTTAGATCTTTATTCTCACTTTAGACTTATCTTACTTTGAATTAGTTACAGACATGGACACAAACATGTTACATGTCACAGACGTGGACACAGAATAGCATGAACTAGAACTCCGTTGTGCCAATATGAATTTCAACAAATAATTTTTTAAAATATCTAGGGTATGTATATTTGTGTGATGCATACACACCAAGCAGTCTCTACCATTTTTTAACTTGTTAGTGAATTTTTCCTATAACAACTTTGTGCCCCTAGCAATGCAGCAAATGCATTAGCAAAAGGCTACTGTCCTTGTAGACGTTTTTAGAACTAGAGAGCTAAAAATAAACAAGGCAGAAATACTGAATATCATAGGAATTTCAAGTACATATTTATTGGCATAAAATCTTCCAAAAAACACTACAGATATTCAGCTAAAATCTGTTGTTGTTGTTGTTGTCCTAAATATATTCCTTTGTTAAAACTATACTTCTAACCCTTTTGCATATTGACAGCCTATTATTTTTTATATGTGCCATCTTTATCCAGGAAACTGAAAGAACAACTAATTATATCCTTTGCAAATGAGTGTAGCAGAATAGCTTTTGTTCACCGAGATTCTTAGGTCTACTCATCATGAATGCAGAATTCACTAGGACTTTTTTGTTGTTGTTTTTAATGTGCAGCCACTTTAGTGGTGTGTGAAGTTTGGTATTTGAAGTTAATTGTATACTTTGATTTGGAGGCCATAAATTCAACCACTCTGCCTAGCTTCGTTGCATTTGTACTTAGGCCTTAATTGATCATTTTGCAGAAGGTTTTTGTGTGTTGTTTTTGGGTGATTGACATTGGCACTATTATTTTTAAAGGTTGCCTACACAGTTCTAGTAAAATCTATGGCGGTACACAATTAAAATGAAGGTCAGTGAAATAAATCTATTATCAAAAGGGCAGAATGTGCTGTACCTAAAAATTTACAATAATTTTGCAAAAATAACTGCCTATAAAATATTCTCTAACTCATTTGTCTGTGTTACTGAGAAATCAAAAATAAATTACTTAAGCAGAAAAGCAGACATCTGAGCTGGAAGTGGAATATAGCCATGAATGGTATGAAAAAAATAATAGAAAAACATAGCTGAAATACTCTCAAAGCATTTTCAGTCATGTATCTTCAGCAGAAATAATCATTGCAAATATTTGACTGGTTGGTCTGTTTATCATTGTATGCATTGTAAATTGGCAGGTGTCAGTACAGTTCTTTTGAAAAATTGGTATTCACATCTTTATTAATGGATGGTGGAGCATAATGTACTGTCAGCAATTTTGTTGATGTTATGAAACCGTGAGGAACGGCAGATATGCCAGAGGGTCATGTTGTTGTTCAGAGGGACCTCAACAGTCTGGAGAAAAGAGCGGACAGGAACGTTATGAAGTTCATCAAGAGGAAGTGCAAACTCCTACATGTGTACCAATGCAGCCCATGAGGCACGAATAATTCTATGTACTAATACCTTTAGGGGGTTACTGGTCTGTTCCTGATGGACAACAAGTTGTGGAGCCTCCGTCCTCAGAAATATTAAAAAAAACATCTAAACATAGTCCTGGGCATTTTGCTCTAGGTAGCCTTGCTTGAGCATGACAAGATGGCCTGCAGAAGTCCCATCCAGCTTCAATGATTCTGTGCCCCATGATTCTCAGATAATGAAATTGTGCAGTCTATCTGCTGCTCCTTCTTTGTTCTGCAATGAGCTTCAGATTTCTTCTCTGTCCCCAAAGGATTCAGAAGAAATGGATATAATTTACTGGTCATCCTTACATAATCAATGTGAATCTAAAATTAGGTTTGACCTCAATGATCAGCTTCAGGTAGGTCTTCTCTTTTTGTGAGCAAGAAATTGTGGTACGCCACTGAAAATGATGGGTTCACAAAGCATGCTTTGTGAAGAAATACATACTCAGAAGGGATACGTTTTTCACCTTATCTAAGCTAGAAAAACAAATCTCTTGCAATTTATAATATTACTATACAACTGTAAAGTTTAATATATTATTACTTTCTTTTGTCATTTCGAATCTTACTTTTTTCATTTAAAAAATTATTTACATTGGCTTTCATGTCATTAATCTGCACTAAGCT
Organism: Cuculus canorus; assembly: GCF_017976375.1. Taxonomy (NCBI): domain Eukaryota; kingdom Metazoa; phylum Chordata; class Aves; order Cuculiformes; family Cuculidae; genus Cuculus; species Cuculus canorus. Next base: position 47,884,848 of record NC_071401.1, read on the forward strand.
TTGCACTGAGAAAATTGCAAAGCTATGGCTTTATTATAGGTCCTGAGAGATACTGTACAGTGACATTTTGACGGGTTACTTGCATACAAATGACTGAAATATTACTAGCATTCTTTGTGGTTTTATGTGCTCCCTGCTTTATTTATTTTCTTCCAGTAGTACTGATGTTCAATACATACTGAACTACTTGATTTGAAAACCTGTGAAAAGTGGGTATGCAAAGTCATTTGTCTTGTGCTACTATTTCAGGTTCTGTAAATCAAGCTGATACCATCCCTAAAGGCATCAGGTCAAAACATGTCAAAATCTATGCTAAACCCGAGGTCATGGTGTGCTGAAAATAAAATAAAAGATAAAGAAAACTGTCTTTTCCAAAAAGAAGCTATCCTTAAATATTGCCAAAGAAAATAAAACTACCTTGTGATACATATACTCAGGTTAAATCTACTGCAGAAATTGTATACCTCTCTCTAAAAAGTCTGGAACATCTGCAAGTCTTAATTATCAGAGCTAAGATACCAGAATAGACAAGCAGTAGATATCAGCTTTCTGGCAAAATCCATCGTTTTTAAGATTGACTGTACTCTGCTACTTTAGTTAGTGCAAAAGAGAACCCATGGTGCTACTCTTATCAAGTAGAAGATCTGTTTGTCTGCACAGCGTGCTGGTTTAATGGAAGAAAAGACAAATTATAGGTAAAACCAAAACAATTTTCAAGAAAGCCTCTTCAATTTATTATCATACACATATTTTAGAAAATAGAGTAACTCCGTTGCAAATCTCTTCTAGGTCTTAATTCATCTGAACTATTTTAGATAATTACAAGCAAATAAGTTTTATCTTTCCATGGAATAAAACAGAAGAACAGTACAACTAACTCACATACAGAGATTTAGTCTGTGGCTTTACTGCTTCATTAGATGTTCTTTGCACTGGTGCCCCAATACCTATATAAACTTACATGTTCTAATCCACAAGTGAAGTCATTCTAGCAAGTAAATAAATTTTTTGTCAAGGTTCAGTTACCATAAGTAGCAGTGAATGCATACAGAAGGTACGCAGAGGCAGTGTATTTTTTTTAATATTGCAGGATGCAGCCTTTTAGTAGGAGGCGTTTAAATTCTTAAAGATCATACAGAGTGTAAGCGTTTAAACAAAAAAAAAAAACCCAAACCAGTATCTATAGAGAAGAATGATAAGGCATCCAATTTAATTCACATTCTTGCTCCAAAAATAGACAAAGCAGATGTGGATTTGTTGCTATATATTGAATAAAAATACATCTTAAAGAAATAACACCCTTATGTTTTTGGCACTAAGTATTGTTATTGATTGTATGCATTAATGAGCTCTAAAGGATAGAGTAGTAATTAAACCAGGTCTTGTTATCAGCTGGAGAGATGGCAATTGTTTAGAAAGAAACTGACAGTGGTGAGAAGATAGTGCTGACCAATGTACTGTGAAAAATTATAAGAAAATGTCTGCAGTTGTAGGTAACTAAAGAATAATTTATTCTAATCACGTTTACCAGAAACAGTAATTCAGCTGAGGCTTGCCTACAACAAAATTTCATGGGTTACTTCAAAAATAGATGGTAGTGTGAGATTCATTACATTATGATTTTGGAAATAACATAGATTAGGAGGCTGTGAACAAGAAGCAAATAAAATTTAAGATATAAAGAAGTTATCTTAGCCTTAAATACTTATTGTACCCTGCCACCCCCCACTAAATTTTCACTGAAGGAAGATGCAAAAAATGTTTCTGATGTCCTACCTGGGTGACATGGGAGAGAATTTATTAAACAAAGGAGGTAGAATATGAGGAAGATAGCAAAGATATAGTTAAGAAAGACAGTTAAAACAGACTTGCCAAGTCTCTTTTGGATGTATATTGTGACATATGAGTTTCTGGTAGGAGTTTTATGATCATATGACTAGTCTGGGAGGCATTAACAACTTGACACTGTCCTTCTGCCAAATGTTCCACTCAGCATTTGCTTTTCTATAACTTCTTTCCCCAGCTTCTATATGACATAAAATCTAAATACCAGTGAAGAATTTAAACAAAACTGTTGACAAATATGGAAGTAAAGCTGCAGATAGGGAATAGGTAATATTATTTCTTCAATTTTTCATACAGTTAACACTTATGGATGATAAAAAGCTAAGAAGAATTTGTTAATTATTTAATTTGAAAACTCTTGTGTGTCTTAAAATTAGTTTTAGTATCAATTAAATAGATATTTTAATTTGGTCCTTTTTTCCACCCTGTGAAAGTAGATGTGGTTTTCAATTTTTGTCTTTATAAAACTAATATATTTTTGTGGACAAGAAATTATAAGAAAAAATACCAATTTCTCTTTTCACTTTGTTGTTAGCTTCATCATCATAACTATTATTAATAATAATTTACTTTAATTAATTTTATCTCAAAAGGCCAATTTATATATTCCACTACTTTAACAGTCTGTGCCAAGTGCTTTTTAGCTGAACAATCAACAAATTACTTCTCTTTTTAATGAGCAGCAGCTCTTCAAAAGGGATTGAGATTATCGACTAAAGCACACTTTCCACCTACAATTTGTGCAGGGTATAGAACTGCCTTCTGTAGATCCTCTGAATAACATTGGGCATGTAATACAGAAAAGAGATTCAAACTTCACTACCTGAATGTTCCCACAGCACAGGAGTATCATTCCTCTGCACTACTCCAAATCGGGACACTAAAATAGATAAAAACCCAGAATGCCCAATATTGTAAATCATTAACATTACTACGGTATTAAATTAGTTTCAAACATACAAAGAGAAAATCAAAGATCAATCTTAAAATTAATCTAAAAGTTAAAACAATGTTTCCTTCTATTTTTCTTTTCTTTTTATTAATGCTGGACATTCATAAGGTTCTCCTGTAAGAGGTTAGAACACATGGCCTGTTTTGGCAAACACGTTTCAGTTTAAAATTTTATTGTACTTTTGTATTTGTTTCCACAAAGATAAAAAAAGGGGAAAAGAAAAAAAAACAGTACTAAAACTGGAAAGGATATCTTCAGGTAGAAATGTCATATAAATATAGATATTATGAGTGAAAAGAAGTCCATTGTTAAAATATCAAAGAAACTGATAAAACTCCTTTTTTGGTATATGTCTGAATGAAACAAATATCTACTTTTCCCAAAATTATTTTTAAACTTCTATGTACATTTATTATACAATACAATGAGTGTATACTTGCACTCTTCTTTTCCTTCTTTTCCACCTCTTTTCCCCTCTCTCTCCCTCCTTATCTCTCTGCCTATTTATCTTTGTACACATTGTTTCCTCTAAGGATAAAAATAAATAAATCTGGAAACAGACAACCCATTGGGCTCTTTTAAGACTGTACTTATTCTCATCTAAGAAACTTACAGTTCTATTTATTTTTTTTAATAAAAACCTGTTTTTATATTCACTCACTACTCACTACATATTCACTACGTCGTGAGTGACGTAGGTTTCAAACCCAGCTAAATTAGTCCTTTGTTTAGTTCTTTCAGTGACTGAACTACCTATAATTAAAAAAAAAATCACAGTATTTTTTTCAATTAATGTTTTTACTACTTAAATATATTTAAATCCTATTGAATTAAGAAGCAGAGTTTTTTTTTCTCTTTATTATACTCGTAAGTCTGATGGAAAACAATGTATCAATAAGTGATCGGAAACTGTCAGGTGGTTAGTCTGCTGAAAGGTAAGCGATGATGAACAGTGCCTTGGAGAGTACAATGACAGAGTTGGTTTGGGCAATAATAGACATTACCTATTAAGGAAGGACAAAAGTATGGATGGGAAGTAAAAAATAGAATGGATTCCTGATTCTTTCCCTCAAGAGGTAGAGAACTGTTCTGCTTTTCAAGATTAGGACCCCTCTACGCTCATGAGTTAACATGTGTGAAATGCAAGTCTTATAACTGAGGCTGTTCAAGTTACTACTAACATTGTAATTTTTTAAAAATATTTCTTTACCAACAAACTAAGTTTTTCTGGGCTTTCTATCTAGCTTGTGGGAGGGAAAATGTTTTTGTGACAGTTGATTGAGAACATCTGTATTTACCTCTTGCCTGAACTTGCCTTCTACAAGCAACTCTTTCTCTCCGTTGACAAGAGCTGACATAACTTTGACACCTAACATAGATTGCACGAACGTTCTGCAAAATGTCAGGCAAATCCTTAGTTTTGGGGTTGCTGGACTTGAGTCAGGTCATGTTCAGTCATGAGCCTGTTCTCGACTCAAATATGCATACTCTCCACACATAATAAAAAATAATGGATGAAAAAAAATACATACTCTTTGCTGGGTTAAAAAATGGCTGGATGGCTGGGGCCAAAGAGTGATCATGAATGGAGTTTAATCTAGTTGGTGGCCAGTCACAAGTAGTGTTCCCAAGGGCTCAGTACTGGGGCCAGTTCTGTTTGGTACCTTTATCAGTGATCTGGATGAGAAGGTAGAGCATGTCCTTAGTAATTTTTCAGATGACACCAAGTTAGATGGGAGTGTTGATTTGCTTGGGCGTAGAAAGGCTCTACAGAGGAATCTGGACGGTCTGAAGCAATCATTGGAGGCCAGCTGTATGAGATTCCACAAGGCTAAATGTCAGTTCCTAAGTGTTGCATTTGCATCACTAGTATCCTGTGCAACACTACAGTCTTGGGGAAGAGTGGCTGGAAAGCTACTTGGGGTGTTGGTCAATAGATGGCTGAATATGAACTGTCAGTGTTCCCAGGTCTCCAAGAATCACAATAGCATCCTAGCTTGTATCAGAAATAGTGTAGCCAGCAGGACAAGGGAAGGGATTCTCCCTCTGTAGACAGCACTGATGAGACCACATCTCAAATACACCATTCAGTTTTGGCCCTCCCACTACAAGAAAGACATTGAGGCTCTGAAGCACAAGAAAAGAAGAGCAAGAAGGCTGGTGAAGGGTTTGGAGCAGGTGTCTTATCAAAGCCAGCTGAGGGACCTGGGGCTGTTTAGTCTGGAGGAAAGGAGACAGGGAAGACTTTATCACTCTTCACAACTATTTGAAGGGATTTTCTAGCAAGGTGGGTGTCGATGTTTTTTCCCAATAAACAAGCAATAGGATGAAAGGAAATGGCCCCAGGTTTTACCATAGGAGGTTCAGATTAGATATTAGGAAAAATTTTACTACCAAAATTTTACACTGAAAGGATCATCAAGCACTGGAACAGTCTGCACATGGACTTGTTTGAGTCATCATAACTGGAGGTATTTAAAGGATGTGTGATGTGGCACTTAGGCACATGGTTTAGTGGTGGACTTAGCGGTAGGAGGTTAATGGCCCGACTTGATGATCTTGGAGTGTTTTCCAACCAAAATCATTCTGTGGTTCTGTATGATAGACTTAGAACTGAGCCTACCTTCTTTGGATAATACCTATCAAAGAACAAAGCAGAGTTGTAAGGGTAGACTTACACATATAAATGATTCAGAGAGGAATGGAGGCACAGGCAAATGAATTATGATATGAACAGAAAAGAGAACGCTGCAGCAGCAGAAATATATTTCTTAGTAACTTTACTGCTGTTTTCGCTGTTATCACAAGGTAGACTTCTGATTGAGGAGTACAAAGCATACACTGATAAAATGGAGAAAACTTTTGAATGCATATCTATTTTGGTTTGGATGTGGATTTTCTGTGCTTGGCCGTCTTTAATGGAAAAAGTTAAGTAGGAAGTGTGGTCTAGTATGGAGTGACGGTGTATGCTCACAGGCCTCCAGCGTAGTGAAAGAGATAAAATACTGCATGGAGTCACAATGACCAGGGCCCTGCAACTGTGTGCAGGTAAACACTGAACCCATCAGGAGCGTGCTCTGTGCCAGCTATCAGTCACTCCTGATTTCCTCAGCTCCTTTTGAACGGGGCTGCAGAATGACAGTGATTCCATCTCAGAGTGGACCCTCTCTCCGGGTGGAAAGAGTGAAAAAAAAGAAAGGCCTGGAGTCATCACTGAGATAAATGGCATTGAAGGTTGACATATTCAGTAAAAGAGAAAGAACAAGAAAGTGTAATTTCGGAAACTTAGGATGGCTGTACTTCATTTTTCACTGCCCTTCTTTTTCTCCCATTCTGACACAGAGAGGCTTTTTCTACTCAGCAGTATAAATTACAGCAACTCCAGACAGAGATATGTTGGAGAAAGTTACGGTCATATGCAAAAACATGTGGGAATAGAAGATGACACTGTAGACTGTACCTTATGAAATGGTTGCCACCTGAAATCGACAGGAAAAAAAAAGGGAATGGTGCAGACATGAAGGACAAGACAGTAATATGGAAAAGCAGCCAGTTTGCCTAACAGCATTACCAAAGCTCCAACCAAGTGAACTGTCTGAGGAATGACTTTGTCTCCCCTGGGTTCTTCGGTCATAACTAGGATTCTGTCGGATTCAGTCTTCTACACAAAAGATCTGTTCCTGCACTTCAGCAAATTTCCAGGTCATCTTAATCATTTTTAAAGTTTCAGCACTTATTGTTATGAGGCTAGTTTCTACTTTTGAGACATGAAAAAACAATTGGATTACAGATACTGAAATTCCAATGTGTACAATTGGGCTACGTTCTGTGGTACTTTATGTTTGCAGTTCAGACAGAATTAATTTCCTTATCTTTGGCTTTCTAAAAGTTTGTAATCTAACTTTCCTTATGATATTTCTCATAATTTCCAGGAAAAGAAAGTTTTTAGTATTCTTACTTTATAGCTCAATCACAGTACAAACTAATGCCATTTATAACCGGTAATGTTCACTTAAACTGAGTAATAAAAAAAAAATCCGTTATCTAGTTTTCTGTGGTTAACTGACAGTAGTATGTATTTCCAGAGGACCACTCAGACAATCCTGGAATAACTGGAATTATTTACTCTCAACCAGGGAAGGAACTTAGAAGATTTTAGATTGTTAGATGAAGTGAATCTTAAGATTTGGGGTGAATCTCAGAAACATTCAACACTTATGACATTTATATGGAAAATATGACATAACTAATGTGTGCGTACTGTTCTTTAGCTATAAAGCCAGAGTATTGAAGTTCATGCTTCTAAACAAGAGATTGTGGTATTAATTTCTCATATTAACTTTTCACCCTGCAAAATTCATCTATTTTGCCCAATCTTAATTCAAACACTAATTCAGAAGAAAGTGTATTGTATGAATAAATAATGTTTTAATTGGAGCAGGGAAATACAGTGAGGTGCAGAGACACATATTCTATAATTTTGTAGTTGCATCGACTTTATTGTCTAAACCTCTGAACCCTCCAATTTTCAGGATGTTTGCTATGAAACATTTCTGCAATTGGAGAAGAACATACAACAAGAAAGAAAAGCAAAATCATGTTAATTATATTAATGATATTATTATTATTAATAATAATCATAATACGCCAAAAGTCAAAGTTCAGAAAACTCCTGATTTTGTGAAGATATTGTGTTAGTTTTCAATGAAATCCTTGGCCATTTGGAAGGTTGTGGATGAAATCCACGAGTCTTTTGAAGAGAAACAAGAAAACACATTTGAATTGATTATTTATTTCAAATATTTGGTTTATTCAAAGAGGGCATTCAAGTTAAAACTCAAAACCTTCCAGGAAATATCAAAGGAAAGATACTAATTGGCTTTTAATGAAATACTATTGAGAGTCACAGCATTCTAGATTACTAGTTTTATACCATTTCCAAAGCCACCTAGAACTCTGCAGTATTAATTACTGATCTCAGTTCAACAGGATTTTCATACCTATAACATTTGCTTTCCATTTGGAGAATGCCTTTGCATTGGTTCCATGGAACAAGAATTTTGGTTACCCTAAATAAAAGTGGAATAAAATGTGACCAGGCCATGCCACACAGCACCAGATATTTCTATAGGGTTTGTCAATAACCTCTTGAACAGACTTCAGAACCCTCTGTCTGAGCACTTTTAGAAAGTAAACATTAATATTGAAAAAAATATTTTTTTTTGGTGTTGTGTACAACTAAAAAGAATTTCCAGCACTGATTTTGTGGAAGAGAGAAATGGTATATCTTAGTAGGGCCTACTATAGTACACTATGTCTTGTGATGAGGTAAAAGTTGTACCAAAACAGTTATTTTTTTCTGTCAACATTGTCACTGGATCTACCCCCGCTTCCTGGATCACGTCAACAAAATTCAATGCAGCTTTGGAATCTCTTTGTTTTTATTATAGGAAGTAAAAAATAAACAGCTCTATATCTGTGGTCCTTTCCAGCAGCTCTATCAGACAGTCTGAACCTTTCAAATGTTAACTGTACTTCATTAAAAATATCCAGCCTTATGGAGAAGTTTAAATGTTGTAGACTTTTCCATATGGCATAGTAACTGTGTAGCTATTTAATGCATTTGCACACCCACGCATGAATTAAAAAAATGTAAATAAATATAAAACTGTTCTTCATAAAGAAAACAGCAAAATTGTGATATATTTTTGGAGATTTTTTTCCAAAATACGCCACAAAAGATATTGTTCAATTTCTTGAAATAGACAGAGAACAAAATATGATCAATTTCTTTTCCTTCCAGACTTCAAATAAATTTCTATGAATAAATATCCTATAATTGACATGTCTTTTTTAAAAGAATAACTTGAGAAGTGGTTTTGTAAATTTTGAACTAAATGATGAGACATAAAATGTCCTGCTATTGTATTTCATGCAAGTACTGCAGTTATGTTCAGAATTGTTAATTTACTGAGGCAGGGGAAAGATGAGAAACATCTACTTTGTTAATGTCAGTAGAAACATGTAAGCACTCCAATGGCATTTGTTTTCTTCTGATATCTGTACTCCACTGCAGATGTTAGTGTCAAGCTCACTGAAATTATTGCAGAATTTCTTCAACAGCAGACACAGAGATAGTAGAAAGACCTTTTAAATGCAGAATATTGTTTTAGTCTTGCAATGATTTCTGCTAGAAATACTTCATAAGTGCGAAGTGATAAATATTCATGTGCATTAAATATATTCATTTAGTAGAATTATTCATAGTGAAGGAAATTATGTAGTCAGTTTCTTTTGGAATCAGTGGTAGTTTTAAATGAACAAAGATTGTATGACTTGGCCTGTGTATTTAGCAAGATAAATAGCCTATGCTCAGCACAATGTCACTCTTTGGTGCTTCAGTGATTACGCTTCTCTTTCTCCCACATGAAGAATTTTTTTCTTCTACTGTGGTCAGCTTAGTCTTGTGCTTATCTTACCAAGAAAGAAACTTGAATTTAAGGGTCTGCACCCGTGTCACAACTGCTTCAGCCAGAGTAAATTTGGGCCAAAAATCGTTGACCTCTTCCAGGAGCCTATTTGAGTTGCTATACAGTTAGAAATTGCCCATTGCTTGCAGTGGTTTTGGCTGGAACTGATAAAAAAGTCAAGATCAGTTTCAGCAACAGTTGACTATGGCAGTTAAACTTAACTAGGTGTATATGAAGAAAATGCATGGAAGCATAAAATAGGAAATATTTTACAGATGCATGGATTCCCTGATTACTTTTTTCTCAAACTATATTCAGAGTGAAAATAATGGCTGCAGGCTTCCAGATCCTAAATTACAAAAGGGTTTAATTCTTGGCTTCTTTTTTTGTGATCCAAAGTTTCCTTTATGTTGAAAAAAATTCTAATGCAAAATCCTTTCCTTGAATAATAAGCATGTTGCAAGTACTGCAGAGTCATCAAATGAAGCATTTGTCAGTTTAACATTGGAGATTGGAGGAACTGTAACGCATATTGAGTTCTAAGCCAAGAAAAATTAGTTTTCAAATTCTCAAACGTATGATTGTGAGAGACTGGTAGCAGAAGTACGCTCTACACAACCTATATATTTGCCTATTGCTGTATATTAGGGCTGTGCAATATGCATTACTTTGGAGGCACAGCTATCTATAGTCTGTAGGAAATTAAAATTAGCTGCTATATATCATGGGGAAATTTGGCAGGTTATAACTGCAGAAAACATGATTAATGTTCCCAAAAGGGTTTTAAGTGAGATGTTTTGAACTCTTCAGTAATCAGTGCAGTCCATTGAAAATAAAAAGAGATAAATTGAATGCTGTCTGCTTACAGAGAAATGTTTAATAGTTACACAATACTATAGTCTGTATTTTGGATAACATCTGACTATTTTTTAAAGAAACCAGTGGCTACTATGGAACTGTGCAACATGCACAATAAAAAATTCCTCATTCTACTTTCAAAAACATCTGCAACACCTACTATTTGAAATTTGTTTTCATATTTTTGGTTACAAAAGGTTTATTTCAAACAAAAGGCATTAGCATGGAATTAGAGATTATATATTTTTGTAGCTTCCTTTTCCTCTGTTTAGTATGTCTACTAAACAATAATAATAATGATAATAATAATATGAGGTTTCTTAAAAACACACTCAGATTAAATTTTTTTTTTTTACAACCTATGGCATTTTTTCCTTTGAATTCTTGTGAGATTTCCTAGTGTTAACAGCAAAGAATAAGCCAGGGAGAGCTCCACAATGGCAAGCAACAGCAGCAGAATGAAAGAGTGCCAGAGGGCTTGTCTTGGGGTCCAATCTGTTCAGAGAAGAGACAGCAAACTGCTGTTGTGAATTTACACACCCTTGCTTTGCTGAGAGGCATAGTGCACAGAACTATGTCTGGTGAGAGCTGCTTTGTATGCTTATTTACCTCAATGTAATAAGTATAGGCACTTAAATAAAACAAAACAAAACACACACAAAAAAATAACCACCCTAGCAACAACATCAAGATCAGAAACACAAAAGACCTTTCCACAGCACAATTGATGAAAGACTTGTAGCATAACCTGACCTTTTGATAGGGAAGTCAAGACTGAAGTCAGTCTGGATTCTAAGGCATGGATATAAAGCTCAATGCTTTGTGCTTGTTTTTGTTATTATTGTTGTTTCACCGAAGCAGCTCTGGAAACATCTTGTATAAATGATTGTAGAATAAAGACAGGGAACTACTGTCAACCATATTGAAGGGCAAGATGATACTATGTACATTTTTAAAAAAAAAGTAATTAACAATAATATTTTAAAGGGCCTGGATTCTCTAGCTTATCCTCTATACGGAGCAAGACTTTCACCCTCTTACAGTTCTGTTGTTGCTGTTTTAAATCAGGAAAGAAGGAAACCCTATTCAGAAAAATTTTCCTCTATGTCTCCTGGTCACTGATAATATGGCTCCACCTGAAAAAAGAAATTATGGATGATATTAACAATGTCATAAGATGAAATTGAAAGTTCAGAAATATTTTAGCATAGGAATGTGGCAATTCCAAAAGACTCTGTTGTATGAATGACTTGTGGCACTCCTGTAGCCACAAGTCATTCAACAAATTATATGCAAACAAGTTAAAATTTTTGCATTCTCAATTCTAATTTCCCTTTTGTTTCACACGATTGTTCTTACTACGATTTTATAAGCCTAAATGAGTGGTTGAATTTGAATTTTAGACTGCTATGTTTTAGGAATTACAGTTTAAAAGAAAATGTGCAAATGGCATATAGAATGTATTTTGAAAGAACAGAACACTTGGCAAGATCTCGTGTTACAGGGAAGTATCAAACCAAAAAGCACGATCTAGCCCACTACGATGTGTTGGCAGCTGGATTGAGTACACTACTTGGGAACATGTGTGAGTACACAAGAGGGATTTTTAATGTGTTGAAGAATTCACTAACGTTTCCAACACATTGCTTTTACTATAGCTTGTTTCCTATTTTTTTTTTTCTGGCAATGAAACGCTTATGGATATTTTTCTTTTGAAATATATGCAACAAAAAGAGAAACAACATAATTTGAAAAATATCCTTATGATTGATTGGCCAGGCTTAAATAGGCAACACATTTTCAAAAACTTCTTTATCTGGAATATAGAGATCACATAGTGATAGTTAATAGTCTGAAGAAAATTGGATGGTTTGTTTCTTTATCTAATTACTTTGAGAGATCATAGGTGCACAAGGTTTTTTGTTATCTCAAAGATGACAAGTCCATTGTGACCACCAGAAGGTATAGCTATCAAAACTGTTTTTTTAGTGTTACTGGAGTTCAAAATTCTTGGGTTGAGGAAAGAATACATTTTTGCCTAGTGGAGGTTGTGAGAAAAGTAATCTCTGTATCCTATTGTTAGAACACCATATATTGAGTATCCATGTTAAAGACAACAAGAATTATCAGTTATACAGTCACGAAGTGCAGTTGCTATCTATTACTTTTTAAGAATGATGTCTGCAGTAGACTCAGGAATCATAGAATCATAGAGTCAGAGAATAGTTTGGGTTGGAAGAGACCTTAAAGGTCATCAGGTTCCAACACCCGTGCCATAGGCAGGGCCACTTCCCACTAGGTCAGGCTGCCCAAGGACCTATCCAACCTGGCCTTGAACACCTCCAGGGATGAGGCATCCACAACTTCACTGGACAACCTGTTCCAGTACCTCAACACTCTCACCATGAAGAATTTCCTCATGTCTAGTCTAAATCTGCCACTCTCCAATTTATAGCCATTGCCCTTAGTCCTATCACTACAAGTCTTTGTAAAAAGTCCCTCTCCAGGTTTCTTCTAGGTCCCTTTCAGGTACTGGAAGGTTGTGACATGGTCTCCTGGGAACCTTCTCTTCTCCAGGCTGGACAAGCCCAACTCTCTCAGCCTGTCCTCGTAGGGAAGGTGCTCCAGCCCTCTGATCATCTTTGTAACCCTCCTCTAGACCTGTTCCAACAGCTCCCTATCATTCCTATGTTGAGAATTCCAGAACAAGACACAATACTCCAGATGACTTCTAGTGAGAGAGAAATAGAGAGGCAGAATCACCTTCCTCGCCCTGCTGGCCACGCTTCTTTTGATGCAGCCCAGGACGCGGTTGGTGTTTTGGGTTGAAAGCACACATTGCCGGCTCATATCAGCATCTATAAGTCCTTTTCCGCAGGGCTGCTTTCAATATCATCACCCTCCCATCCTGTGTTGAAACCACAGATTGTCCCGACCCAGGTGTAAGACCTTGCACTTGGCCTTGTTGGACTGTGACTGGAGTATACTTTAACCTTTGAATAAATGAAGGCTTTGAGTCCCTGCAAAACAGGTTTCCACTTGCCACTATGAATTTTCCTCCTCACAGGAACAGATGAACTCCTCAGGGGAACAGATACAGTGAGTCTTATACTCAACTGACACAATCTGATGACGCAAACTAGGTTTAAATCCTTTTATGTGAGGCCACTAGGTCCAACTGAGCTTATTAAGATAGCCTGGCTTCATAAAAAATATATTCATTTTTATCAATTTATTCCTTTCTCCTGTGCATCCTAATAAACCCCCACAGCCATAAGCACAGGGATCCTGTATAAAAAAACTGAATTTTGAGCAGAAATTACACCAATTCTTAGAAACTAATATGTAGGCCCTTCTTCAAAATGCTTCCCACCTAGTGTTTTTTTTGCTTCCTGTATTTGTCTTCTTATATTTTTGTTTTTCTTTATTGATTTTGGTCCTTACTGGTTGTTTGAGTCTTTAGTTGCTTGTGCCCTATTCCTAGAAAAAACATGCATGTTTTGCCAAATATTCTACGGAAGATTTGTTAACTCTAGGCAAACCAAATAGTGAAAAAAGTCTGTAGCGAATCTTGAAAAATTGTCTTTCCATGTAGAAAAAAGACCACTAGCTAAATGAATAGTAATATATTTATAAAATATTGGAAGCCAAAGAAAATATATTGGTTTTGTTTTCTAGCACAAAAATCATATATTCAGAGAGTATTAAAGGGCTGTGCAAGAATGTTATTTGATGGTATGGTTTCTTAATTAAATTATAATATTTGTCTCCTTATAAAATATAAAACTCAATAAAAGTTCATATCAGTGACAGTGATTCACTTTTTTTCCTCCCCTGTCTCAGAGTCAGCAAATTTTCATTTGCAAGTTTCCTAAACAGAAATGACAGAAGCCTCAGTTCAAGAGTTTGATCAACTAGGAGTGACTCAGTGTGGCTGTGATTTTTCAGGGAAAGGAGCACGCCAGGTATCCAACAATCAAGTTCACTTTTAAGTACTTATTGTATAAATTACTCAATAAGGGTGTAAAGAAGAGTTATTCTCTATCATTTTTAGAACCCATTCCAGCAGCTTGTCACTGGTATTAAATAAAGCTGTCTTGATAATTTTTACTTATAGACTTCCTTGAACACTAAAAAGAATTATAATCACTTGATTATAAATTCACTGTTAATATAGCCTTAGAGCTGAGAACATTTCACTCCAGTAGTTAATTTAGTCTGTGGTAAATTCTCACTGTTATTTAATGTCATTTATCACCTGCTGTTTTGTCTTACTGTGAACATCCTGCCTGCCCTGTACTGTCTACAGTACATGGACCTTCTGTGACTTTAATGTACTCAGAACAAAGGCTCCAAAGTGCTTCTATCGGGAGAATTTGGCAAGTTGCCATAGATATATTCAAGCCATTTTGCTGCCTGTCACTCAGTGCTTTACAAATTGAACTCTGAGGAGAGGTAAAAAGGGTCTATGAGGCATTTTTTTTCTGGGAAGAATATGCTAATAAAGCGCCATCAGCAGGAAGCAGGTTGTGTCTCAAAGAGTTTTGTCAACTCTGAATTAATTTTGTGTGTTAAGAAACACGGGGGTGCTTCTAGAGCCGGTCTGTGGTAATTAATCCTTCCTGTTTCTGGAAGAGAAGAACTGTAATAAATGCAGCCCAGATTTAACAGATGTGTGCACACAATGTCTGCTTTATGAGGAGTAAAACAAAATGATGAGTATAGAACAAAAAATGTTGATTTAAAAAAATTAAAACAGTATGGAAAGTACTAAGATTGGAATTCCCAGTGTTTATGCAAATACTGTATTCCTTTAAATGTTAGCAGACAGTATGGTTTTGGAAACATCTGTCAGAGTCTATTCACAGAGTGGATGCTGTGAATAGACTGAAAAGGATAGATGTTACTTGTGCTTGTAAAAAAACCCTACCAAAAACCAGAGATGAGTAAGACCTGAGCCACAATCTGCTAAATCTAGGTGGTTATGGGAGCATGTTTGTCTAACAAGACAGAATTAATGAACTGTTCTGAGAAGCTATGTATATATGTTTATAAGTATGAGAGTATACTTATAAAAAATTAAAATTATTATTGCAATATAACAGTATGATTTGAGTACAAGATCAAAGTAGGGCAAGGCAAAAGTAAGTTTGATGTTGTGCAAAGAATTTTCAAAAACATATGTAATATCCTACAAAAATATCTTAGACATAATTTCCCATAAAACATAAATTCAGTGAAGTGTCATTGTTCATATCAGGCTTCAGATTTCAATGAAATCCATTACAAGCCCCTAATTTATTTTGGTAGGGAAAGATCAGCTATCCCATTGGATACTATTGTCAATGTCAACACTGGAGAACATTAAAATTACACAGCTAACTCCTCAACTTCTCAATTTCAGGACATAAGCAAGAACATTTCCTTCAGATGTAATTCTGAATTAGATTGGGGTTTTTGTGAGGGAATGTTTTGTTTGTGCTCTTAACAAAACAAGTAAACAAACAAACAAACAAAGAAAAAACCCAACACTCTCCCTCCCAAAAAACATCAACACAATTTTTTCTCAAAGATCCTTTGCCAAATTCATAGTGTGCGTCCTTCATTTAGATGTGTCTCCATGCTGAGTCATTTTGACTGCTATGCAGCTGAACACATGGCTTAATTAAGTAGTTTAAGAAGGAAATATAACTTTGAGGCTTATTACTTATTTAAGCTCTCACACAAGAAGCAGAGTACCTAAGCACACTTCATTTAAATTTTAACACAATTACAACTTACTAGAGATCTTGAGGGTTGTTTTAGTTTTCTACTTCAGCAATTACTGTAACTTATAGGGAAATAAACATCTCTGACACTTTTCAATACTATGTCTTTAAACATCAAAACTTCTGTTGAATTGGAGTAAATACAGCACTACCACTATACTAGTAATGCCTTAGAATTAGTAAATCCTTTAAAAATCTCCACAAGGACAAGTGAATCCAAGGAGATTGAATCACACTTTAAAGTAGTACTTAAAATACTGGAATCTACAACCTGTGATTCATACAAATTCGAACTTTTTCAGTAAATCCTTTCATCTGATGAAGCTCTAGTCATCGGTCCATATCAATTACGGTACTTAAAAGATTTTTCTGTTGCTTCATTTAGAAGGATAGAGAAAGGGTGTTAAGAAACTAATACTCACAAATATGCATGAATGTCAGATTCTGAGCAAAACTTCAATGCCACCAGCATAAAATTTCCAAGATATCTGGAGAGAAATTCAATGATCTTCAACTCAGGTCCCTAATATGTTATATTTCTATTTTCATAGCTATTTATGTAGCTTTATGGACTTTTTCCAATGAAATCATTCCTTTGTTGAATAGTTGAATTGTTGTCCATGGTAAGTATTTGCAACACATAAATATTTAAATATAGACTGAACGTGAGATAATTTTGATTCAAAACTTTCAGCAGAGGTATAGTTTTGGGTAGATATGAGTGCTTTATACATCTCACTCTTTAGAATTCAGCTTTCTTGGACAGCACTAATAAGATTTCAGTTATATAAATTCGCATGTTAAAATTACGTATTAGGAAAAACAGACAAATGACAGATTTTGAAAGATGGGAAAAGGAAAATTATTTACACTGCTATATTTAAGACTTCAATATCCTTCACTACTCTGCACCAGTGCAAGATAACTAAAATAGCCCCAAACAGAAAGTCAGAATTCCCACTCAGTAGCCAAATTCACACATGGTGTATATCCATTAAAGTGAGAAGGCCACCACAGATTTACTCTGCCTAAATCAGACTAGAGTACTCTCACATTTCAGCAAATTTATAGCACATGTCCTTTGCAGTTTAAGAGGAGAGATGTGAAGAGTTCTTTTTATTCTTAAACAGATACTCAAGGAAGAGGTTAAGCCACAGACTCTTTCCCTCTCACCCTGGCAAATTACTTGCCCAACTACCTTGCTTGGTCTACTGGGACTTTCTGTAGTGTAAAGCTCTAAGTAATAGCCATGATGACATCCCTCACATCTCACATCTGCTCTTGTGTCATCAATTATTTAGTGAAGTTGTACAAGCAGTTGCGGTTTGGGGTTTTTTGCCCTTTACAAATTTAGAAATTAGGAATTAAAAATCTGTGCTTCCTGACTCAGGAAAATAAATATTTACTTATTTTGTAATTAACACTGAAACCCCATTATCTTGAGAAAATTCTGTTCCGTATTTTGAGATGTCCCTCCTTAATCTTCTGGATTTTTGGAACTGCTACAAAAATACTGACTCCTTTCTTGATAAAGGTTTAGTTTTCAGTTTAGAAGTCAATTGGTTGCTTTAAAAGAAACTTGTTCATTTTCTGCTTGGAAAGTTACCTCTTAAGATGGGAGAATGCCTTGTATCTAGTCACTCATTTTAGGTAAAGATTGTGCAAGAAGATGCAATAAGACAATCTGACTTCCTTTCTCAACTGGTATTTTATCCTGCCATGGTAGACGCTGAACTTTTCTACACTTGGTTAATTATCTTCTCTTTGAAATGAATCATGAACAATTTTTTTGTTATTATCCCCACATTTGTTCAGGTTAAGTATAAAGTGTAAATAGTACTCCTTTTATTCATTTGAAGTTATTTCCAAGGAGACCTCAGCAAGCACTCTCAAGTGAAATCCAACCTTTGCTATCAATACCTGACCAGTGATGTTTCTCATGGTTCAATTCTAGAGCCAGTTCTGTTCAACTATCTGGATGAAGGAGTCAGATGCACCATCAGCAAGTTTACTGATAATACTGGTAAGTGTTGTTGAATCTCTTGAGGGACAGGAGGCCTTGCAGAAGTATCTAGGTAGGTTTAAGTATTGAATACTGATTAAATGGATTAAATTTGACAAATTCAAATGGCAGATTGTGCACCTAGGACAGAGCAATGCTGAACAGAAGTATGGACTGGGAGAACAGTCGTTGGAGAGTCACCCTTCAGAGAGATATCTGGGAGTGCTGGTTGGCAGCACACTCGATAGAAGTTAGCGTGCACTGGCAACTAAGAAGGCAAACTGCATCCTGGGGTGCATCAAACACAGTATGACCAGTTGCTCAAAAGAAGTGATTATTCCACTGTATTCAGCATTGGTGCAGCCTCATCTGGAGTACTGTGTGTAGTTCTGGGCCCTATAATTTAAAAACAATGTTTAGGTACTCATATGTCCAGTGGAGGGCAATAAAGCTAGAGAAAATGTTGGAAGGCATGTCCTATGAGGAGCAGCTAAGGATTTTGGGTTTGTCTGTTCTGGAAAACAGGAAGCTGAGAGGCAATCTCATTGATTTCTACAGGTTCCTGAGAAGGGGAAGCGGACAAAGAAGTGCTGAACTCTTCTCCCTTGTACCCACTGATGGGATACATAGGAATGATTCCTAGCTGTGCCAGAGCAGGTTTAGACTGGACGTTAAGAAGCATTTCTTTACCGAGAGTGTGCTCAAACACCGGAACAGAGGTGGTCGATGCCTCATGCCTGTCAGTGCTTAGGAGGTATTTGGACAATGCCCTTAACATGCTTTAACTTTTTGTCTGCCCTGTCTTGGTCACACAGTCAGACTAGGTGATTGTTGTAGGTCTTTTCCAACTGAAAATATTCCAGTCTAGTCTAGTCTAGTCTAGTCTAGTCTATTCATTACTTGAAGTAGTTGCCTATTATTTTTGGTTGGGTATTTGCTGGCATAGGTTAACCTTGTTTGAAAGATTTCTTGAAGTTCCGTGCCACAGAGTAATTTTGTAGAAGTAACTGAAATTCCCTGGGTTTCAAAGCAATTTAATCATGAACATGGCACCAGGGGTTGCTGTTTCAAAATTGTTGAAGAACATTTCAGATTAACAAAATTATTGGGATTAGGGTATGCAACATACTCAGGATATAGATTAAATGGAGATATGTTGATTTGATTCAAATAGTGTTTGTCTTACTTGGGTGTGAATATTTGAGGAGAGTGTGCAGCTGTTTTGAAGTCATACACATTCTTGCACTGCAATATATTGCCAAGCATACCTGAAACATAGAATAGATGTTCCTATACTTGCGTGCCTCTAAATCTAAGTAAATAAATGTGACAATCAAATTGAGTTTGCACATTGCATATACTAAAAATGACATCCATTTTAAATCAGCTTGCACCAAGTAATTTGTGAAACATTGCAAACTTCCTCCATCTACAAGTAATACTAATAAGAAATGCTATATGATCTACCTCTGAATGTTCAAAGGAAGAGACAAGGTGACCACTTGAAATTATTATTGACAAAAGCAATAACAACATTGCTATTAAAAGCACACAGTGCATTAGGAAATAAATCTCAAATGTTTAGTAGAACTGTCAGACAGACATTATTCTGGACTTCTTTTTAGAAAGGTTTTCAGATTCTAACTTGCCACGGCTGTACAGAATGTCCCTGGGGGTGTTTCGTAGGGCAACATTGGTAATATAGTATACAGAACTGTGCTTTTATCTTCTCACCAATCACAGTGTAGCCAAGATGACATTTAACAAAAGAAAATACATTCTTCCAGAAAAAATAAAAAACAATAGGTTTACACTCTCTTTTCTTTAGAAAAGAGAAAGCCAAACCAACCAAAATCCTAATATCACTTCACTGTTAAAACATTCGCTTTCTTTTCCCTTCTGTGACTCTACTTCAGTGCAAGGCAATTTATCAGAGCAACTGAACACCTATGAACTGTTACATTAGTGATAATTAAGGATTATAACTGCAGCTGTTTTTGGGGGGTGGGTGTTATGTTTTTGTTTAGTTTGGTTTCTTTTATATTCTTGGCTTTTAACCTTATGTGAGTTGTGAAGTCTAACCTTAAAACATCTGGGCTTCTTACTGAAACAATGGCATCGTTTCTGCAGTAATCTTGTATAATTTCTGATGAATGGTAGGGTACATTTAAGCAGTTCTAATGGGGTGAGCAATATTATTTTAAAGGGCTTTGATCATTACTTATCTTCCAGCTGATTATAGGAATCTTGTTGGAAGCTTTCAAAGGATTTTTAATTTTGAATCTCTTTATGTCTTCAGCTTAGTGATGACATTAATTTCCCCCATTGCTTGTGAAAGGAAGCATAGTTTTGTTTCAGACGTTTTTTGTCCCGTGTGTCATGTCTTTTGTGCATGCAGATGGGACTGATTAATTCTGTGGTCTTACTTTTACAAAAAAAAATAAAAAATAAAAAAAACAATAATCAGGGAATGGTAAGCATAACTACTTCTGCTAAAATTTATCAATAATGAAAAAAATGTGTTTTTTAACTCAAACAACACAGTTAACATAGCTGTGTATATGAGCTCTGAGTGGGTTTTTTTTCAGTTCACAGAATACTCAAGATCTTTTGTAACAGCTGAGCTTTTGCTAAAGGGAAATTCATTTCTATGCAGAGACATGGCACAGGCCACTTCATCTCTTGAATCCTACTTAAACCTTCAAAATAAGGTTTAAGTGGTATATAAATAAGGCATTAGCCTCCATCCTAAGCTGAATTTCAACCCTTCTGAATTAGCAGTTTTCTTTCCATTTTACAATGACTGAAGAACATCTAAGGTTAAAAATTAAAGGTAAAGGAAGGATCATGCATAAATGATGGCATTAAGAATTATTACTAACATTACTCTATATTTAAATAGAGAAAGGCTAACATCTAATTTATATTACTTTCATTTATTAGGACTTCTGAATAGTGTTGAATATATGCATTTCAATTCTGGAGCAATTTCTTGCATGCAATAACGGAAAATTCATCTTGTATACTTAGGTCTACATATTTTTATTTTTTTAATAAATATTAATGAATGGCTTACTGAAACCAGTCAACAAATACAATTAAGATAGTCCGTTTTTCACTCTGTCCTTTCCGAGATAGACCTTGAATCCTAATTTCATTCCTTATTATGCATAGCAAAGCACCCGGTTCTGATAAAAAAAAATCACCTTCTGCATAGAATAAGGTTAGAGATTAAACTTTAAATATTTCTGAATGCTCTATTAAAGATTTTTCTTGGTAAAAATAGTAAATAAACAAATACAACTCCCTTCCCTTTCAATTAAAATTTAAGTCTTTCGGGCACTATATACTTTCAGTTTTCTTGAATTGCTTTGGCTAAAATGTGTAAACATTAAAACAAAAACAACAAAATGAAAAATCCTCCAAACAGAGCAAAAAAATGCCAGCTCCAAATTCATTTTTTTGTAGATGTGCAGGACTCAAAAGCTTATTTATCAGTCTATATATATATATATATAAAAACATCTGAGCTTGTAATGTGAGAAAGAAGAAAAACGTACCTTCACTGTATAATGTGTTTGTAACAATTAATTTAACTGACTCAAGCTTTCAGTACTTTTTTTAGGCATGGATGAAACACTTCAACTTTCAATTTGTATGGGGTAAGGCAAATCATGAATAGTTTCATGCCTTCTTTTCTTCATTTTTTTTCTTGAGTACAAGAAATGAAGTTAAAAGCTGACTGGCCACAGGGGAAAAAGTACTAGATAAATGTCTGAACAAATGCTTTCTATTTTCAAGGACAAGAAAAAACTTCCTGCCTGGTGAAGGCAGTTAAATCTCCCAGTTTTTATTAATAATAAAGGTAGGGTGGGAGTGTTTCATGCCTTCAAATTAGTTTCCTGATTAAAAATAAGTTAAAAGTTGTCCAGGTGCGTTTGAAACCAAAAGTGGACTGAAAAGCACAACACATAGTATTCTAGCAGCAAAGGAGAAGCTGTCGATGAAGTTTCATGAAAAATGCACTTTTTGTTTTTGCTGTCTTTCCATGGGTTTGTACACTGCACGGAGAATAATGAAATAATCTTTTGTGTTCATTAGGAAACTTTCAGTGTATGTATCAAGCAAAATGTTCATTTCAAAATGACTTGCTTAGAGAAGTAATATTATTTAGAATGAACATAGAATCTAATTCTGCATACCATTTTGGCAGCAAATTTTCAGTTTAGGTATACTAACTGCCTGAGTAAATGAAGGAAAAGCCACTTAAATAATTATAAAATACCTCTGATTTATGGCATTAATTGTGTGTTCCTGCTTCAACCTATTTTTTAAGTATCCAAAAAGAAAATTTGGGGTATGACTGCAACTTACCATCTCTCACTACACGTATTTTAAATTATCTGTTCTAAACTTCAGTCAATTTCAAACTACACGATAGATTAAGGCAGAATATACATTGAAACTGTGGGTTGCTTTATCTGAAAAAGTAACTTAAACAGCCTATTGAGAAAATATTTGGACATAGTGTTGGAGAATTATAAAGGTAGTGTTGGTATAATCTGTAATTGTCTTCAGATTCTGGAAGTCAGTCACCACTGCGAACTACAATATTTGCTGCATTTTGCCATGTTTGCCGTCCTTTGTAAAGAAAATCATATTATGTATATTTTGTCCTGGTTTTAGGCTTCTATAGCTGCAGACTGCCATGTGTCATTTATTCTTGCTGCACTACACCTCACAGGGCTTTATCTTTCTCCTAAACACGTTTTACGTAATTCATTTTGCAGCTTCCACAAAACTTACACTTTTCCTCACTAGACCAAAGCAAAAAGCCTTTTATGGTTATAAACTGCCAATTTATATCTCTGTCATACATTGTTTCTCTGCTTTCATCAGCTCTTAAATAACTTCTTTACTTCATCAATTCTGAGAATTTTTCAGTGCCTTTGTGCTTCACAGGTTCTCTGACAATGACTATGAATAAAAACATGCCCTTGGACAGACTCCTAGTCATTCTTAAAGCTAAGCAATAGTGAAAGAAGGAAAAGAATATGGTGGTATCAGCAAATGTAGCACCAAAATATTTTTTGCATAAGCTAAACTCAATTGAATGTCAGCCTTGTAAAAATGTATGAGTTTGCCCAAGTTGACCTACTGTCAGTATAATTCAGAGAAGATAAATAGTCTTCTGGACTACATATGTTTCCCTTGAAGGTCCTCAGCGTTTTCAGTTACTTGTCTTTTTCCTTGTCTCTTTTGTGTTTTAGCTATCAAACCTTGAAAGTAACAACAGATAATTTCTTTTTCACTTGTGTTCCTCAATGTACCACATCATCAAATCTTGTAAGTTCTGATTTTGAGGAGAAAGCACTGTAAATATTTCATATCCCTACATAAATTAGAATTCAAGTGTTAAAAATACAGTAGAGCAAATATTTCAGCCATCACATCTCTGAAGTGACATATATACATCCATTGTATATGGGTAGAGACTGCAAACCACAGGAGAAATTAGGAATACTAGGCAGTATGTCTATATGTGATCACATTCCTAAGAGATCATAAGTAAAATAAGCAAAACAAGAGATAGTAGAATATTATTAGACTCAGAGACTTTTATAGACTCAGAAAATCAAAATATTAACCTCTTTTTTTTTACCTTAAACCACTATATCTTGGAGCAGAGATTACATTACAGGATTTATATTAAAGTTATGGACGTATTAGTTTGATAATGTAATGCGTAACTCTATGTTAACACCTTTAACATCAAGTAACGAAGTATGGTATTGAAAGTCATAAAATTGAGTCAATGTTTTCCACTGTCTCTGAGTCTTTCTGGAAAATAAAACAGGGGAGTGACTACTCTGTGGCCCCAAAGGGCAGCTGTAGTGTTACAAACTGCATTTAAACAGGTAAATTCTTTTACTCCCAAACACAGGTAATGATAATCAAACTATTCATTTGGAATCACTCAGTCTTGAACCATGCCTGAATATTGTTACTGAGCATGCTGCTTGGCTAAGCCAGATTAGGTCAGGAACCATTCCAAGGGCTTAACAGTGCAGAGTATTGCATGCCAGTGATTGTGAAAGTAATCGATCTCTGGTTGCTGAACATAAAAGAAATGTAAGGTAAGAAAAACTGAACTTCAGCATTTCAGCAAAACCATCTGAAATTAGAAAATTGAGTTCAATTTTTTTATTTTTTTATTTTTTTTTGTGCTTGTACGTGCAGGTACGTATCTGTGCCAAATGTCATTGTACAATGCAATAACTGAATTGATTTGAATGTTGGCAAAATTGCTGCGTCATCTGACCATGGTCTTTGACTTATAAGACTAGAAAGCATTAAAAATATAGCACTCAACAATATGAATAATTCCATGATCTTTATTCTTCATTAAGTGTTCAAATGGGAGATTTTATTTCTGCTCACTAGCAACTACTAGAATCTATTTAGCTATGCATTTGCAAGAAGTGCTTATGCTGCACATTTTACAGTAAATATCTCTTTGTGAAAATATCAAGAAATATGTCAAGGTCATAAAAGCTTTAGCATTTTTGATGTTTTAAATCCTGTTTGATTTATAATTCAATTTGTGATTATAATACTTGTCATGCTTTTTATCCTATTGAGCTTTGTGATTGATTTCCCCTCCTTTTGTCTCTTTACTGCTACTAGACATGCATGATGTTTTATAGCAAATGTTGATCTGCTATAACTACTTGAAAACATGTAACAAATGAACCTTCATCATAAGTTCAGTAAAGACGTATTAATGGGTATGTGCTCATATGACATACTCTTACAAAATTATAAGCTTTGAATCAAAGCTACTATCAATGCTCCCACATGTCCCTTAACTGCATCGTAACCTTATATATTGAACTATTCGCTGGGAAAAAAAACCTAAAGAAACATGCTTCCCAACAGACCTGTCTCATTTCCTCCATATAGTCTATCAAAACAACTTCTGCTCCTGTTGTGATAATTTAAGCATCCATAATGTTCGTATTAAATTTGCTTTAATTTTATTTTAGTTAAAATTTATTATGAATTTTTACATTGTGGTCAGAAGAAAGGTCTTATTCTGCCTTATTCTGAGTATCATTCTTTTCTTTGAAAGGAGAAATGAATAAATTAGGTATGTCCAGTGCTGTGTTCAGAGGACATACACACACAGAAAAGGAAGAACTCGTTAAGCCATGACTTCAAGAACAGTTTCCCATGCCAGACTGCCATATGAACTGGATTTAAACTAAGAGCAACTTGAGTTAAATTAAGAGCTATAACTATCTGAAAGGTAGTCATGATTGCATAAGAATCAAAAAACAATTTTAATGTGGTAGCCATAGCCATTTTAATATTTTTTTCAGTTTTAAAGGTTTAATTAATAATGACAATGAGGATTACTTTTTACAGTTATTCCACCTCTGGTCTGAGAGCACTTGCTTTGAACTATCTCAGAGCAGTCAGATATAGTGTTCAACCTATGCTGAGAACACTATCACAGACAAATAAATGGGAAATTAATCCAGTGAAAATTTCTTATGAATACCTTTCTTATCTAGGGGGAAAATGCTCATTTATTTATTTATGTGCATATCAAACAGCTGGTAAAACTATATTAGTTCTTTGCATGTTAAATCTACATCTCTCTGAAGCTTCTTGGTACCAAACCAGATTATATTGTGCAACACAGAATCATGTATTTAACCGTTGGATTATTTTCTTATTTGATATTAGTAAGGTTTATTTAAATGTTTTTTTCACTACCATGTGATGCATTTTGTCTTCCTTACAGACAATGAAACAGGCTAGTATACGGGTCCAAATTTTAACAGAAAAAAAAGTAATTGTTATGATACTTCAAGTTTCTCATCAACCTCTATTTTCATGCGTATCTTCTGACTTCAAATGTATGGACAGTACAGAAAATAAATTGTAAATGCTATCTCATGACATAGGAACAGCCAAATGACTTAAAAGATTCACATGTATATTCTGAGCCACTGAAAAGGAAAGGCTGCTATAGAGATCAAAAGGAAGTCTGCAATTGTTCAGTGGCCTTCTGATGTACATTTCACTTTTTTATTTGTTATTTCTTTTGTCTGGATAAAAATTAAACCTAGGAATAACCTCATGAGGTTCAACAACATGAAGTGCAAGGTCCTGCTCCTGGGTTGAAGCCACCCTCGGTATTGATACAGGCTGGGGGATGAAGATATTGAAAGCAGCCCTGCAGAGAAGGACCTAGGGGTCCTGGCTGATGAGAATCATAGAATGAATCATGGAATGGATTGTGTTGGAAGGGACCTTAAAGATCTAGTTCCAACCACCCTGCCATGGGCAGGAACACCTCCCACTAGACAAGGTTGCTCAAGGCCCCATCCAGCCTGGCCTTGAACACTTCCAGGGAGGGGGCATCCACAACTTCCCTGGGCAACCTGTGCCAGTGCCTCACCACCCTTGTTCGTGAAGAATTTCTTCCTAATGTCTAACTTAAAACTTCCCTCTTCCGATTTAAAGCCATTCACCCACATGCTGTCACTACACGCCTTCGTAAAAAGTCCCTCCCCAGCTTTCTTGTATGCCCCTTTCAGGTACTGGAAGATTGCTGTAAGGTTTCTGCAAACCCTTCTCTTCTCCAGGCTGAACAACCCCAACTCTCTCTGCCTGTCTTCATAGAAGAGGTTCTCCAGCCCTCTGATCATCCATGTGGACCTCCTCTGTACCTGTTCCAACAGTTCCATGTCCTTCTTACATTGAGGATTCCAGAACTGGACACAATACTCCATGTGGGGTCTCAGAAGAGCGGAGTAGAGGGATAGAATCACCTCTGTTGACCTGCTGGCCACATTTCTTTTGATGTAGCCCAATATATGGTTGGCCTTCTGGACTTTGAGTGCGATTGCTGGCTCACGCCACCTTCTCATTAATCAATACCACCAAGTCCTTCTCTGAAGGGCTATTCTCAATCACGCCATCCCCCATCCTATATTGAATATATGGATTGCCCTGACCCAGGTGTAGGACCTTGCACTTGGCCTTGATGGACCTCATGAGGTTCACATAGGTCCACTTCTCTAACTTGTTCAGGTCCCTCTTGACAACAGCCCGTGCTTCTGGTGTGGTGAATTCACCACTCAGCTTTGTGTAATCTGCAAGCTTGCGTAGGGTGTGCTCAGTCTCATTGTCTATATCATTTATGAAGATATCAAACAGCAATGGTCCTAATATGGATCCCTGAGGGACACCACTTGTCACAGATCTCCATTTGGACCCTGAGCCATTGGCCACAACTCTGAATGAGACCATTCGACCAATTCCTTATCCACCAAACAGTCCACCCATCAAATGAAACTCTCCAATTTAAAGAGAAGGATGTTTTCTGGGACCATGTCAAAGGTTTTGCAGAAGTTCAGATAGATAACATACGTTGCTTTTCCCATGTGAACTGATGTGGTTACCCTATCATATCCCAATGATGGGAGGCCTCTCTGGGATGTGCTGTGACACACTGCAAAGTCTCAGAATCTCTATAGCCTGCACTGGCACCCTGGTGGAGCACACCATAGGTCTGAACTCACCCATACACAAACAAATGGTACATTTGTTGAGGTGAAGCAGTAGAGAAGGATTTGTATTCACTTAGAAGTTAACCTAAGTGAGAGCACAACCAAGCACACATCCAGACCTGTGATTCTGGAAATATCTACAGATGCCATATCACAGACATACCTTCCCATACTTTTTTTAGTTTTATTTTAGAATCAGCATTGGGTAAGTAACCTTAAGCAGAAGGCAGCATTTTTTTTTTGTTGTGGTTTTTGTTTTGTTTTGTTGTTTTTTCCCCTAAAGTTCAACACATCATAAAAGAAATAAACGGAGGCTGCAACAGGCATTTCTTGAGTTTAGAATGAGTAAAAGAAGGATGCCTCCACAAAACTTTCTGCTGTTTCCTTCAACAAATACATATGTTCACGTGTCCTACAATGGTTTCGGAATCATGAAAGTCACATGGTTCAGAGTTCCTTTAATCTTGCTGTTCCTTTATTTTTCCTAAGCCTGAGCTTTAGGCAGCCCTAAATTGCAATATGCATTTCAAAGAAGCAAACCTATCATTTTTATGTAGTTTAAGATCCATTTGCAGCTCAGAATTCCCCAGTAATAGGAAAAAGAGAGGGGCTATCTTTGATCCCTTAAATTGTAGTTAACAATTGCAAATTTGCAAGTTTAGTTCAAATAATGACAGGACTAGGTTCAGTGATCTTTTGGATTAATTGAAAACTTAACTTCAATTAAGCTTTTTTTAAAAAGTTTCACTTAATAGTAATTATATATACAGTTCACTTTAAGAGTTAAGGATAAATATAAGCTATTTTTAATGCTGTTCTTTTTCTTTAAAAAAAACCCTCTTCCCTCTAGGTTGAACTTATCAATTAAACTTGTTATCCTATTAACACTTAGGAGAGATTCTCATGAAAACATTGTGAAAGTATTCTTGATAAAGATCACAGATGTTCTGTTAAAAGTAACACACTGTTCCTCACTGTTAGTGGAGTTCTATACAGTTATTACAGTTGTGTCATTTGAATGAGATGTTACAGTAACACCAGTTTTATCTGGTTATTAGTGTTTACCTGACTACTTTAAACACAGCCTGAGATTCACTTTGGTGTACAGGGCATACATTTAGTTTCTTCAGTGGCAAAAAATATATTTCGACTTCTACATCAGCTCACTGATGTAATGTAATGCATGACACACTCCAGACAGAAGAATTTGTATAAATATATATTATTTGATTGCTTTTAATATTTTTTTTACTTTTTCTGAGCTTTGAATTACATCATTGTAAGTTACCAAATAGCTCATGGAAACAGGCTGTTGTCTCATCACACAGGAAAGAAAGGCACTGTTTTGTAAAAATCATTATGTTGAGTTCATTTACCAGAAAAGAAGCTGTAATCATGTCCTTGATAAATAATGAAATAATAATAATTTTTTCAGTCCACCATCTGATACTCGAGAGTTGTCAAAAAACATATTTATTACTCAAGTGGAAGAGTCGGATTGCCCATATCTTGTCATGTTTCAGCCTCATCCACAGAGAAAACTATAGAAGTTCATGGCAGTTTACTGTTATGCGTGGTGTAAGAAAAAAGCCTGTCTGATGTAATGGAAAAAAAATTGGTAGCTTAGAACTTGAAACAAATATGTGCCTTCTCTCATCTCACCATTCTGTACATGCGCAACTGAATCTCAGAGCCTGGCAGAAGATTCTTTACTATATTGCTGTCTACTGAAGTGCCTTGAAAGCTATGACCTGATTTTACACACTAACTAATGTTGTACCCATGAGCCTGGTGAATATTCTGAAATATCAGAGAACATCAATATGGGGCTGATAATCTTGAACATGCAAGGCAAGTAATTTTGAGAACTTGAGATCCTTAGAAATGCATATGTCTATGTCTGTCAGCATTAGCTGTACAGTAAGTAATACAGTACATGCAGGTGAAATGATGGTAGAATAAGTTCCAGACCTGACTAAGGCTCATTGCAGCTTTTCGGCCAGCCAGCAATAGGAAACTGAATCTACTCCTAAAAGACCATATTCTACAATTTTGTTGCATGTATCTGGGATGAAAATATCTTGACATTCAGGTGGTTGCTCTTATATGTTAATTGCAAGCCTGAAGAGCGCGATGAAATGACATCTGGGGAAATGTGCTCTGAATATGCAAGATAAAAAAGCCCAATTACATTAATACAACTAATTTCATACCTGTAGCTGTATTCATATGAAATATAAACTTATTAGGAAAAACAATAAGATCTCAAACCAATGGATTACGTAAAAAAATTTTCTATTTTCTATTATTAGAGAAGCAGATCCTATCAAAGAGTCCTATAAATTAACACATTAACCTATCAATGTTAATTGGACAGCAATATCTCGTATATGGAAGGTAATCAACTAACTTGAAGAAAACATCCTCATCTGTATGCCTCACTCTTAAAGCTGAAGATAGAACCAATGGAAAAAGACTAGCAATTTACTATGCCCTTGTCAATCTGTCTGTCAGTAAGAAAAAATTCTGTCCCAATAGTGGAAGCATTTGATTGTACATCTACTCTACATGGCAGAGTGATCACGATCTGGTAGTCATTATGTCTTGGACCAATCCCAAAGGGCTAAAGTATGGGGTTTATGCCAGACTTAGTTAAATGGAGATTATTTGAAGAAGATACAATAAGCATGTCTAAATTACTGTGTCACTTTTTTTTTTTTGCATTAATTTTAACTAAAAGGCACATGGAATTCATATCTTGTTATTTCACGGCTTACATGGTTAGGATAAACAATACTGATTTCTTTGTGTGAAAAAATCTTGATTGGTGTGACATGCGCTTTCTTGATTTGAGTAATTTACCGCAAGTCACCAGTTTGCACATCTGAGTACTTGGCCCAATGTTAACGGAAGTGTAGATATTATGACACACTTTTTGCTCCAACAATACCTTGTAAATTTCATTAAACTACTTTGTTCCAGAGCTCTCAGCAACATGAATAAGTATTAATGGATAAAAACATTACAGCAATTTGATCCATTAAAGTATATCAGTTTAAGATCTGCCCCTTTATTTCTTCTGACAAAGATAATAGTGTTGCTCTTCCTATACCATGTCCTTCCCTCCCCCGCCTCCTTTGAGCTGGACTGCAGCCATGCAGAGTGAATAATGACACATAAGCACATTATTTGTTTAAATAGATTTGTGTAGTTAAGTACATGACCTGTGATCCAGAGCTGAGAAAAAAAGAATTAAACACTGATTTCTAAGTGCTCTGTGAGATAAATCAGCCA
The DNA here is from genome assembly GCF_017976375.1 of Cuculus canorus. Taxonomy (NCBI): domain Eukaryota; kingdom Metazoa; phylum Chordata; class Aves; order Cuculiformes; family Cuculidae; genus Cuculus; species Cuculus canorus. The sequence goes on from NC_071401.1 coordinate 47,915,621, forward strand.
TCACTCCAAGACTCAGCCAGAACAGATACTTTTATTTGTACTTTTCACTTCAGTTTGTTTGAGTATTTTGTTAATAGTTTATATTAGTTTTTGATGTCCGTGTCCTGTTAGCGTTTTCACAAAATGAGAAATGATGTAGTTATGCACTCTTTGTTTTGTAGCTGTAGTTTTCACTTAAAGCAATGAAGTGCTACTTACCATAAGAGGTATACATTAAGGATCTGATTCTCCTGTCACTTACAACAGGTTTTACACCCGAGTTAATTCTCTTTTTCAAAAGGTTTGTTAATAGCTTGTGTTATTGTTACAATTCAGTCCTCCTGGTGCTTCTGAACACAAGTATGTTTACAGGAAACATTCTCACAGATCTGATCAGGGCTACCTTCATATACAAGGATACTCAAGAGAAAAAGTCCTTTGCTGAATCATTCTTGGGGAATCAAATAATATTTCTTTTTTCACATTAAATGTGTTTATGGCGTTGTGGTCAGAAGCTGGAAATGTGTAATATAATTTATTCTAACACAGAGAGTGTACTTTTCCTGTGACATTTTTAACTCACATCAGCTTAGAGCCCTTAGTGATTTTCAATCTTTTTTTTAGGTAACTTTATAGTTATTTAACCATCTGTCTTTTAGAGTATTTTCCTATGAAATGTGACATAAAAGGTAAGCTGAAGTAAAATAGGGAACTGTGTTTTATTATTTATGTTACATATAGCACATATTGTATTCCATTATTTGAATAAATGGATGTTGTGATAAAAGTAATCTAAGACCTATCAGCTTGCTAACAGTCTGACTTTAAATTTTAAAAATTGTAATAAATTTTAAATAAACATAATCAGAAAAATAGAAAACTTGCAAGTTAAGTGGGCACGACCTTTTAAAATAGAGTGGGTTTTCGTACTTTGGAAATGCCTTAGTAATTCAAGAATTTCAGTTCTGGGAATTTCCATTATAAGTACAGACCCATCTTTTCACGCTGATTTGTACAATCGTGAACTACTCCTAATTTCGAACGCTTTCCAGAAGAGCAAAGGTAAAACTCTCCACATGATCTTGTTGATTTTAGCAAACTCTTGTTCTAGATTTATAATCTGTATTTGTGCATTTGACTCAACAGTACCTATATGATGGAGTGTTTCTAACAGTGGTGCTTATGTATTGCTGTTATTGTAGCTGTGATTAAGCACTGACTGAAGACTTGATGTTGGTGATCTAAAGCCCAGCCCAGGTTTCCAGTCTAAGTAATAATGATTCTGTGTTGCACTCTCTTGTTCCTTGGCCTTAAGAGCTGGTGTTGTCACGTACATACAGGAAGAACAACAGGCAAATCCAGGAATGTAGGAGAAACAAAGGCACTACGAAGTCAATAAAGAGATTAATGAATATGAAAATATCTACATGAAATTACTGGCAGCTTGGCAGGAGCAAATGGATTCAACTAGTGCATACATAGTGAGCTGTAAACTATTAAGATCCAGGACAGGAGAATTGAGTGGCATAGTTATATAGTCTGCCTTGATAGAGAGGAGCAAAACAGTTGTACATTCATCTTTGGGGAGAAATTATATATAAATATAAATATTTTTCAAGATTCCTAGTGGTATTTAAACTGGAATTTCAAGTCGAGACGAATGGCATTGAAAAAGTCATCTTACCCTAAATAAGACCCAGTAGCATTGAAAACAAACAACTAAGTAAAAAATTTTAGATATTGAACTGCTATATTAAAAAAAATCCTAGTTTGTCTTTTAATATTTAAACTTACAAATGAAGTGTGCCTCGCAGGCAGGTGTGTTGAAGATCAGCAACACAAAAGATTAAAACTTAAAATACAAGATTAAAGGCAATATTAAAATGTTATGAACAATGTTTTCTTTGTTTATTAAATCCTAAACATAATACTTCAGTTACTTTGTTTCTGGCAATCAAGGAAGGACTTCTGCCACTAAGGACTTTGAGAACTTTAACGCATCAAAATAACTTAATTTTTGAATCTCTAACTTACTGTCCACTATAAAATTAAAATAAATATTAGTGAAAAAAATTAGAAGAAAGAAATGGAGGACATCTGGATATCTGGAGTTTCCATTAGCCGAATAATTCTTATTGGGTTTTTGTGAGTGTTTGAATTGAATCCAAGTAATTAAGCTGGTATTGTCCTTCTTTTGTACTTCTGCATTTACAATTGTTATATAGATAAGTTCCTTCAAGGAAAAAAAAAACATGGAAAACCTTAAAGACAACAAGAAATAAATTTCTTTTACAGTTAAATGCATATATTTGTTCAATTCTTATTTCTTGCTGGTAGAGATGAAAGTCATTGAGTAGCTGCACAATAACTGCAGAGAAAAACTGGCCTGACCTTTAAAGAGCTATGCATGACTTCTTTGGTAATTACTATTAAAAATAGGCAAACCCAAGTTAATGTTAACTGTCTAACTGGGAGCAACTCTAACTGTGGTTTGCAGGACCTTTGTTGTCATCCTGAGGGGGGCTAGCGGCAGTCATGTGGTCTTGGCCGGCTTCTGTAAATTATATCAACAGCTGCCATATCATACCAGCAAAATCACATCAACAAAATTGATAGATCAAACGAGGACATGCCAAATGTTTGTCTTTTTGCAGGCAGTTATTCCAGCTGCTATGGAGGTTTATGTGCTTATAACCAAGATGGAATAGAGTGTGTTGTCAGTAAAAGTTAGATAGAAACAATTGTTTATCCAAGCAATCCCATAAAATTTCAGCACACATTAGGATAAAGCTTTCTTATCTCTTCCATAGTAGCATGCATTTAAACAAAATATCAGACACTGAAAAAAATGATTAAAAAAAATACTGTTTTCTAGATGGGTCATCTAATTTTGGGGGTCATTCTACAATCACTGACACTCTGCCAAATATTTGCGCATAAAATATGCATGCTAAGTGTTAACTTTTAAAAATATCTTAAGGTTATATTTCAATGCTACTGTTTTCTTAAGTGAGGCATTTGATCTGCTGTTTCAACAGAAAGGTTTTAGGAATGACAACTACAACAAACCAAAACCTAGAAAGCAATTAGAACATGTTTTGGTGTTAATGCATCCATATGCATTCCCATTTGATACTGTTTCAGCATTTAGAAGGTGATTTCATGAGGGTATACTGCTTCTAAGCTGTTATCAACACATTTATGAGGTGTGCTTTCCAAGCCTATCTGACTGGCACTGCTGTTTTGACAGCTTTTGCACTGGAGATGCTATTTACTCATTAGCCCATACCGGTTTGTCTGCTGTAGGTTCAGTTTGTCTGTAAGAAAATACGTCTTCATTGGCTAAATATGCTTTTGGAAAAGTCAATCTTTACAACTTTTCAGCCTCCTAGAACTTACTGTCACTGAAGGATGAATGTTTTGCAATCAAAAAAAAAAAAAAGTATAAATTCAGCCACGGGAAGTTTTCCAAATAAATTTGGATCATAAATGTACAATGCCTATGCATTGTTATTCTAATTATTTTATTTAACACTGTTATTCTAATTATTTTATTTAAATCTCAGTTTTATTAATCTGTTTTATGATATGATTGTCATGTCTGCATTCTGCCACTACTCCTACTCTACAGGTTACATTCTTGCAAGAAGTAATTCATAGTAATTAGTCTTTTATAACTTATACATGTACTAGATGGAGAAGGGAGATGAAAGCAGAGACTTTTGCTTATGGACAGCATTCCTGGACAGAGTTAGGCATCTTCAACTAAAATGTTGTTCCGGTAGAACTCTCTTGTTTAAACAAAGGATTATTTTCTCTCGAGACTAAGCGGTTGTTTACAGGGTACAAAAGGAAGAGATAGAAGACTAAGTTGAGCAGCACTTCTTGATGATAAGATGTGAGAATAAAGTCATGACACGAATCCTTTCTTAGTAAGGTGTGGCAAAGCGAAGAGTGGTCAGAGCAGATGTGTGAGTCAGTGCAGACGCAAGCATCAGTATGTGAATATGGATGTAGAAGGCTTGATCCCAATGAATACCAAAGATATTTGTCCATATTTCCACATGTGTATTATTTAATGTCTGTATTATGAAAAAGCCTAGGATCCCATATTATGGTTCAGGATGTTAGTTTCTAAAATACACTTGTAAAGTTTCTGGCCAATGTGATTTAAAATGGCTGTTAAGCTGTATAATGAAACCATACAGAAATTCACCGCTATTTGGAAATGCCAGACATAATGAAGTGCAGGTGATGTTAAAATAATGGATTATTTAAGGTGAAAGGCAGCAGAAACTTCTCAAAAGCATAGGCTAATGCTGTCAGAACTTTAGTTACTTCATGTTATTGGATCCATTCTTAATAAAAAATAGCATTCATATAACCTGAGGTCCGTGATTTCACAGTGGAGACCAGAGGGGTATCACTTTCACGGTCTTCCTCTGTACCTCATGGTTAGTTTGGGGAAACTAATTCTGTTATTTCTCTAGTGTGTTTCCACTGGAATTCTCGGTATATTTCTCTGTATTTGTGAAAATGTCATCACTTTGCTGACAACAAACAAAACAAATTATACAATTTCTTCTTACGTGCATGCAGTCTTTTACACAGAACTTCTTTCCAAACGTAATCAAAATATCATGTATCTAAAACTTTTCATTGCCACATCACTGTCTTCCAATAATACTGGACTAAGGTTAAGTTGCATGAAATGAGAAATAAGGCTTTTCTTGTTTTTCTGTTCCTGCTTTTCCGGATATTTTTTTCTGTTTTAATTAATTCCGCATGCATATTATTAGTTTTAACATTTCCTTTAACTTTATATTTCATGAACTATCCTTTCGATGACCAATTTTTCATTTAGAAGAATTCTTCCCATAGAAATTTTAGAAAAAATAGCAAGTTTTAAGCTTTCTTAGATCCAATCTTGATAAACATTTAAATAATTCTGTATTTATATAGTAATTATTAGAGAATCCATCAAAATAAAATAAAATAAAATAAAATAAAATAAAATAAAATTTAAAAAAATAAAATAAAACAAAACAAACCACAAATCCTCCTGGAATAACTGCTTGTTCTGAAACCTTGCTTACACCTTCTTGTAAATACAGTTTATCTGAATATGAATTACAGATTTTTGAATACAGACACCATAAGCTGGACTATGAATATTTGATTTAATTGACCTATTTTGGCATATCATGCCATACGCAGTCTGACAAAGTGTTTGCTTTTCTTCTGAAATATTACATGGCTCTTTTACCTTAATTCAAAGGACAGTTTATCTAGAAAAATCATATGCACAATATCTACCAATAGGATAGTGGTGTTTTCTGAAATGCTTATTTTCATAAACCATTACTGTGTATTTTTGTGTTGTTTAAGATACTATGAAAAATCAGCTATCTGGATTTAGGCAAGAGATTTGTTTGCTTTAACGTCTGTGTCTGATATGCCCACTTGTAAACATTTAAATAATTTAAGCAGAGGACAAGTAGACAGGGAAAATTCCTACACATAATTTTCCCACTTCCAGAAATACTCTATAAAGGTTTCCTGAGGGTTATACATATTCACAATGAACTGCTTAAGCATTTGTCCTCCTCTGTTGTCAACCAGAGTCTGTGAATTCCACAACTGCACATGGCATGAAAAAGGATACTATTATGACTGTAGTAAACATAGTGTTTAAATATTTTATTCAGTTTCTTTTTTGGTCCTTTGTTGTCAGAAGTTGTAAGCAAATATTTCTTACCCATCTTTTTGAATATTTAATAATTTTATATTCATCTTTCATATCCCATCTTTGATTGTCCTTGTCACATTCTGTCTAACTTTTTTCTAGTTCTAGGATACTTTGTTAAAGAGGGGGTGGTCAGAAGTACAAATTAAATTCAAGGCAGAAACAAATTACATAGATAGCCGCAGTTTTCTGATATTTTTGTTGTATTTCCAGCTTCTTTCTTAGCAATTTCTAGAATCTCTTTCCCCTTTTGACTACTTTAAGGATGGAGCTGACACATTTAGAGACTCCACAGTAGCTCCAGTATCTCTTTCCTGAGCAGGATTAAGTACCTTAGTGCTCCCTAACTCTTTTCCCGACTTAGTCCTGATTGTAAACACTGTATTTAGGTTTTGTTTTCCTTCCTACATTTTCTCTAGACTGAGATGAAGAATGAATGAACTGACATGTTTATGCAGTATCACAGAAGTTCACATCTCTGTTGGCTCAATACATTTGCCAAACTTCTTCTGTTAACTTTTAATAACCTTTTAATTGAATTTGTTTAACTTTTATGGGCATTAAATTAGAGTACTCTATGTTTGCCTAAAATAATCTTCATACGCAGAGCCATGTCTTAAGGGTAGGTCAGCTGTGAGATATACTGAATGCATACTAACACAAGGGCAAAAGTTTTACTTTATTAGAATCTTAAAGTGAAAAAAACATACAAATTTATATACATACATATGTGTACTCATACGTGTATATATATGCCACAGCTATACTAAACGAAATGAATTGTGAGCTTATTTACATGGTTTCCTGTTAAGTCTATATTAGTTTCTGAGGATAAAGCTATCTGTAAGCAAGAGTAATACACGTAGGAGAAATGGTGGGCTAACTAAACAGGTAATTAATGGTCAGGATTTTCTTCAGTTTGAATCAGTTTTTCAAATACCAGCATTTCATTCATATCAGAATGTAGTAAACTTTACTGCTTTTTATAAAACAAAAAGCCTGACGGTCAGACTAGGAATTTTAGTACCAGAATGTATTTTCTATGTCTGATACGCACAAGAGCATCCACAGATGCCTTGAAACAATCACTGTCAAAGCTGGTTTAACACTTATTTGTGCACAGGTACAGCAAATAGATCATATATTTACTACCGACCAGTCATATTTATTTTCTCAGTATAATTTACAACGGACTAAATTCTAAATGAATGTAAACTGTAGAAAGCAATATATAAGAACAGGATATGAGGTGTGCACAGAGGATATATGGCATGCAAACTCTTTTATTTATGTTTCAGGTCAATAAAATATGGCATTACAAATAAAAAAATAAAGCAATACAGAAGGTCAGGAAGTTTTCTAACTCCATAGCTGACTACATCACCGTACCTTTAAACTTTGGAGATACACCACACAATTTCAGTCAGTTATAAGATCAAGTATTTATTTAACCTGGATATTAACTCTTATTCATAAATCTGAAGACTGTGACATCTAGGGTGGTAGTTTTGACACATAGAGAAAAACAGATTTTTGTTCAAAATCTTTGTAAGACTTATACTGAACAGTGATTGGATAGACATTTATAGAAAAACTTGTGTTAACATATTTAATGTCAGTGAAATGGTTAGCAAATCTGGTTGAAATTATTGTAGGAAAATGATATAAAATAAGGAAAATTTCCACTCAATAATCTGAGATGAAAGTTATTCACTTATTTTAATTTTTAATTTCTTTGTATTTTTTTTTGTGCTGAAGTACACTGTTTAGAGTCAAAACCAAATGTAAGATTTTAGCATATTAAAATTATAAAGCTCATTAGATCTGAATAAAACTCATGTGAGAATTCACTGAAATTAAGATTAATTTTAAATTCATTTTGGGAAGTTAACTTTTAAAAGCAAAATTCTTTATAAATCAGAAAATTCACGCATTGCAGCTTTTATTTAAATAAATAATCTTCTGTGGAAAAGACATAAATAAGAGAGAAATAAAATAGATCCTGTACATTTTTATATGTCCCAAAGTGTAAATAGCATGGCATAGTCTGCATTCATATGGCCAAAATAACTTCGGAAGAGGCTGTTTTGTCTGTCGAGAACCATGCCTGGATACTTCCTAAGAGCATTACTGTGTTGTAGTCTAAAACACTGTGAAAGATCACATTGACATTTTAAATGGCATGGATGTTATGCTATTCATTAGTTCAGTTCACTGGTGTACGTATAGCTGCAATGTCCTTGTGAGGTGTCAGTATATGAGCCTTATAGATGAAAATTTCCATCTGGCAGGAAAGTAAGGACGTCATATGGCACACAAAATCCTGGAGGTTTGCTGTGAGCCCAACTTTGGCCAGAATTTGCCTTTATCGGAGATTAAGATATAGTAAGTTTATACACATCTTATGTAGATAGATAGACAGATAGATAGATAGACAGACAGACAAACTGTATTTATATATATATTATATATATATATAATATTTATTTATATAGAGATATCCCACAGATTTTTCATCTAGAGGAAAGACCAAAGGGAGGGAATTCATAACCTCATATCAAAATAAAGATGTGCACATTCTCAAGTTTTCATTTGGGGGAAGTATGATATCTGGACAGTTTACAAAATACAAACATCTTGCAAATATCCAGTCAGGAAACAAGAGAAATTACAAGGCCACACAAGGAGGGAGACGGCCACATCAGCACCTTGCACTTTCCTTCCACAAAGTGTACCTCGAAGTACATAAATATATGTAACTATGAAAGTATTAAACACATAGGCATCTTCTTTAGAGGAATTACATGCTTCTTATTTTGACTCAGAAAAGGAGAAATGAACATTTGCTCCTACTTAAGCAGATGTTTAACTTAAGTGCATACCAAATGTTTATTAACACAGAGGAATATGTGATTCTGGTTTCTGTCACGCTCTTAGGCAAAAGAAATAATTCTGATATGTTGTTCAACACCTTTCAATTTAAAAAATGCCTGATGAAAGGGAAGTGAAGTAACTTCAGTGGAGACTTTGATGTTATACCGAGTTTGAATTGCAGGCAGAAAGTCATGAATTAGTCGAAAATTCCCTCTACCTGTCACCCCTGATGGTAGGTATGGGAGGCAGGTTTAACCGAGATCACCTTGCAGCTCTTACTTAGGACGCATTGTACAGCTTCACAGCCAGACGACGCCAAAGCAACACACCCTGACGTGCTGATAACAGCCTTTCAAATAGCCACACACGCACTCAGAGAAAGAGCTTAAAAGCTTCTCCCCCTCTTTGGTTTGAGACAGAATAATTTTCCAAAAACAGTCCTTGAGTGGCAGTAACTTTGGTCAATGGCTTTAACATGAAGAAGTAAGAACATAAGATATTTGTTGACAGAAGTACAATTTCCTCCTGTGCAATGGTATAAGATTAACTGGGTATTGCTCCTCCAACCAAGGTGTTTATTTCAGTCGTTCTCCCTCCTAAAAAAACAACCAAACACATATTTTAATTGGTTTAGACTTTTTTCCCTCTTTCTACTACTAGTTCTGGAGCGATACTAAAGTGGAAGCTCAGTCATGTTAAAATTACTTGCATTGCTTAAGCCTTCCCATTATTGCAATGTTGTGACTCCAGGTTTTCTGATTGCTTTCGCAAACTGATAACAATTGATTGCTCCCTGAAGGGCCTGATATATTTTGGTTGTGACACAAAAGCAGGTATAATGTTGCCTGAATCTCTGTGACACATCACTGAGAAAGAAAGCAAGTGAATTTCTTACAACAATAAGGAGTGAATTTCTTACAACAATAAAACCCAAAGGAAGAAGATTGAGATAAAAGACAGGGAGGTATTTTGGTGCTGTGCACCACTGAAAAATCTGAAAATTGTTTCCATGTTACCTGTAGGGAAAAAAATGCTGAAGAAGAAATCAGAAGCTGAGTTTTGCAAATGTTTCCACGGTGCCAGTCTAATAGTAAATATAGTCGCAGTAATAAACAAAGGCTACACAGAGGACTATGCAGCACAACCCAGCACAGCATTAGCCATAAACCCTGCTTGTGAGTAGGAGGTAGTGTTGGAAGGGAAGAATTCAGGTCTAATCCACTTCTGACACTTCTATTTTGTTTTACACAAAGTAAGCTCTGACAAGCCCTTTATCCAACCAAGAATCATTTATTGATGGTTGCTGTGGATTAACCCAGTAGGCAGCTGAACACCGCACAGACATTCACTCACTCCCCCTGCAGTGAGAAGGGGGAGAGAACTGGAAAAAAAAGGTAAAACTTTTGGTTCGAAATAAAGCCAATTGAATAGGACAAAAAAAAAAAAGGAAGGGAAAATAATAATAATGATGATAAAAGAATAAACAATAAAAGTGATGCACAACGCAATTGCTCATCACCTGCCAAGCAGTGTCCAGCCAGTACCCAAGCAGTGTTCAGCATGATATCATACATTACGGAATACTCCTTTGGTCAGTTTGAGTCAACAGCCCCGGCCATGCCCCCTTCCAGCTTCTTGTGCACCCTCAGCCTCTTTGCTGGCAGGGCTGAACAAGAAGCTGAAAAGCCCTTGACTCAGTGTGAGCACTGCTCATCAACAAATAAAACATCAGTGTGTTACCAATGTTATTCTTATCTAAAATCCAATACACAGCACTATATCAGCTACTAGAAAGAAAATTAACTCTATCCCAGCCAAAATCAGGACAATGGTCTAATATCAGGCCAAATTCAAAGCACGGGATCGGATTACTAGCCTATGGAAACTTGCAGCTGTTGGCACCCCCCAGTCCACGGGAGCATTTAAAAGCAAAAAGTCTCTAGTGTTTGCCTTTTCAGGTTACATTGACAGCTATTTTACAAACCTTTTGAGACAAATTAGGCATAGTATGGGTTGGATCCAGAGAGCATGCTGCCAGTTGGATTTGCTGAAATACTGCTTGCATAAAGTAAAGGAAATATTAAACGAATAACTGTTTCCAGTTCATAGGTTTTCCATGTGCCATTGAAATCCACATAGAATTGTAGAAAAAAATGCATTACTCCGTTTGGAGTAGGAGGAATGAAATCTCATTTTTCAATCTTAATGTTAACATACCTGTGTCTGCTTGGAACTTAGGGGATCATGTACAGAAAATGTCTAGACTACACAGTCCAGTTGCAATATTAATAGCAATACAAAAATTTATCAGGGATAGTATCATTGTAAAAATATTTAATTGTTGTGTAGATATAAAATAAGTGGAGATAATGCAAACATATAATACATGCATGTGTGTGATTAATATAAATTATTTATTACCAAATGTTTTCATACTTCTGTACGATTTTCTCTCATTGCCCGTTCCATAGTGAGACCAAGTTCAAAAAAACATGTGAATGCTGTGTGAAAAAAGTAAATAGGTAGATTCTCATGATGTTCCAGCAAAAAAAAAAAAAAAAATTGCTTAATTAGAAGTGATATTTAATATCATAAATGCTCCTTTGTCTCAGTCATCTGGAATGCTGTTCACCCTCAAGGAGGGTCCTGTAGAACTTCCTGTATTACCTGAAATTTTACATTTTCTGGTTGAAATTATTATTTTGATGTATATTACACAACAGGAACTAAAATTACAAGCATGACTGTGGTACGTATTTTTTCACATTTTATTTCTTAGTTTTCTGTCTTCACCATTTCTTTTTCATGTCTCCTCATCTCCAATCTGCTAGCATGACTTTGTTTCTGCTATAAATACTTCTTTAATTACTGACTTATTATTTCATTTCAGATTTGGCATTATCGAAGAAGTGGAGTATGGGAAGTGAGAATTTTATTCCTGTTCTGTATGCCTGCACTGAACTGTGCAGTTTTGTGGAGATACCTGAACTACTCTGACACAACCTGAGCAATGTAACAATGTCAATGTGCTGCTGTGCCAAGGCTAATTAGCTTCACTGCTTGTAAGGATCAGGTACAACAGCTGTGTAGTGTATTCAATTTCTTTTAATACATGGAAATTGATACCACCCTTTTTTTGAGGCTAGCACTTCATTCAAAATGTCATATTCCATGGGGATTTTTCAAGAATGAGCATTTCAGTCCCACTAAGTGTAGTGTTTATTTGTGTGGCTCTTCTCTTACAAGATGAGAGAACACAGAACAAATTTAGCCAAGCTACAGTGATATTCAGTATAATATCACTACACAACCCTGAATTATTCACTACACCTGTATCCAGCAACCCAGGACTGGCCTGGGTATCACTAACACAGAATGAGATTTCACAGTATAAACACACCCTGAAAGACTCTCTGCTAACACCCCAAGAGGAGAGAACAGATGTGTCTTCCCAGGGTAGAGTAGCAAGTTCACAATGGAGCTGTGAAAGAGCCTGGCTCCTGAAATGACATTCTGATTCTGTGTCTCAGATGAAACACACTACACATTTTCAAAACAGTTGGAACCCAAATAAACAGCTGTGGAAAATTACTGATTATACTCTTTTTAACCAGATGGCTAAAGTGTCCCACTCTCCCTTCTGCTGTAAGTGGCACTCAGATTAACGACCATATTTATTAAGAAACAAATTTTTCCTTCCTGGAAAACCATTACAGAAGATGTATAACCACATTTTGAATTAATTCTGTATCACCAAGGGTAGTATAATTTTCCAAGTACTAAAGGAAATTTTACTCTTTTTCTTTTAAATATATTAATTTACTTGCCATTTGGTTGCCTTTTTTCCTTTGTGTTTCTTTGGTTTCTGAGAATAGAGGACTTGTCTTATTTCCCTCAATGCTAGAGTTATAGTGTTTGACGATATTTTTTACAGGAATGTCAGAATGAATCATCATCAATTAATGTGAAAAGTGACTTTGGAAAAGAAATTTTATTTTGGAAGCATAAAGTATTCATATTTACCTCTCATTATCAAGCTGAGTGGAAAGAGAGCTTGAGATTTAAGTAATCTTTAAATACTCCTGGAAAAAGGCCAATAATACTCCAGTCTAAAAGTACCTTTATAGGTCATTGATTTTTGTGGCTTTTGCCCAAATTTAGTAGTTTTCTTCTTCATTTGTTATTCCTCCATAACTTGCATACATTTAAACACTTTAAGAGGCATGAATTCTGTATTTGTTTTGTCTCAAAATCGAAGACCTACCTGAACAGTACACCTAGATATTACAGCTGGATTGCACTTGCTCTGTGACCATCTATAGGACTAAATGGCTTTTATTTTCTTCAGTCACCCAGTTTCACCTCATAACAGTTACGCAGTGGCATAAATATCAGGAAGACAGACAAGGATAAGAAATGGAGAAAGGAAAAAGAAAAATAATTACTTGTTTAAGATAGATGGTGTATTGTGGTAAACAAATTGGCAATCAGCTTTGATGCCTGACACATGTGGCATATGGGTAAGCCCTGTTTTGCCCACTTCAGAAGCAGATGAAATCTGATCAGTGCATTTATTTCTGCTCATGTGTGAGTGTATGAATAGAAATCGCAGCTTTTTTGTGACTATTTTTTTCCCTCGGCACCTTCAATAGCTACGCAGAGAAGCGAAGTACTTTCACTCTCCTCTCTCTAGACAGCAGAAATAAAATGCAACTGAGTCCAGATAGATAGCAGCACCAAGTCCTAAGATTATATTACTTACCTGTTTCTTCACCAAACATTGTGGTTTCTCTACTGTGAGACAAGAGATTTGTTTACGGTGGCTCCTCATTGCACTCAGAAATTATGTTTTGTCACTTACATTGTGCAGAAAGACTACGTTATGGATTTGTGCAGAGGCCTATGTGAATGTAATACCAAAAATACACCCTAAAATTATCTGTAGGAATCTTTGTGTGACTATGAGTCATACTTTTTCTTCATCCCACTGCTTTCCTTAAAGGAAATGCTACAATAATTTTTCATTCTATGTATTATAGCTAATGACAATTTATCATTGGCAACTAGTTAAACATGGGGAAATCTATAACAAAGATTCAGTCATTCATCCATGTCTGGATGTACACCCAGACATTACCTACAGAAATGCAAAATGTAAATATGTAATGTAATAATCAGGAAATACTGGATCACCTTGGTTAACCTCATCCATAGATGCACCACATAGATTCACAAAGATTTATTGTCCATAGACAATAGACTAACTTTATTAATTAATACTTGCTTTCCTAGTAGGTTTCCCAAGACGATTCAATATTCTAATTTAAGTACTTGTTTTTAGTGGGAAAGTCTGTCTTAGATTATGCTAAATAGATCCTATAAAAGATTATCTGAACTATTCTTTACTGTCAGTACTCTGTGCTTGTAAACATATTGACTTTGCTGTTAGCAGGACAAGTGGAACTTGATGTAGCATGTTTAGGATTCATGGCATTACAGGCTTATCCCTAATATTTGTCCTTTGGGTTATTTTTCCTACTGGAATTATTCTATTTGTTGAATTCTTATGAGTTCGTTTTGAAAAGAAAAATTCCTGATTAATACACTGTATATGATGTAGAAGACTTTATTCTTGAAGCAAGGAATAGTCAGATAGTTCGCATGGAGATTTGTCGCTTCATTAAAATAAGGAAGTTAAGGCACATATTTCTTGTTTCCAGGACTTGGATCTTAAAATATTTTAATATGAGACTTTTTTCTGTTCTTATGGAAACCACTTGGAGAGAGAAATTAGAGGTGGAAAGGTTCCCAAATTGTTCAGAATAATTAAATGAAATTGGGAGTTACAAGTATATGTTATGTCAACACCTTTACTACTTGTACTCAGATCTAGAGACATGTAGATAGAGCATGAAAAATACTCAGGCACTAGGTAACAATGTCATGTTTTAAAACTGTCTAGGTTAGAAATGGAATTCTGTAACCACTCAGAGACTATTCAGGTTGTCCTCATTTTACCACTCTTAGGAGCAAACAAGTTATGAACTTCATCAGACACTGGTCTCACTTCTCTCCTTATTATCTTCATCTATGCTAGCAGTGTCTAAAGATAGCCTGTGAAGACAAATGTGATGGCAAAGTAGGGTTAACCACTTTGAGGAGCTTAAGAACCGACAATAAGGATATCTGTCTGTACTTTCCCCTGTTTTCCATAGAGGGAGAGGAAAAGAGTAGAAGCCTAGACTCCTCCAGATCTCAATGTGAACTAATGTCAAATACTAAAGCCTAATTTACTGCAAATCTTAAATGTACAGGTGGTAAAGAAGAAATCATAATAAAGTATTTTGTTACTGCTAATGCTTTATGCTAGCATTTGGCTCAAAGGTGTTGGAAAGCCAGGGTTAATTAGGATAGAACCTCAGAGAAACCACAAATTCTACCCAAAATATCTCGGGCCACAGGACTAACAAAACCAGGAACTGCTGTGTCGTAAGAAGGAAGATGTGATCTGTTTGAAAATAGGGAGAGATCAAACTCATGCAAAAATGCAAAAGCAAAACTGTAAAGAAAAGTAAACAAAAAACAAAACAAGCAAATAAACTAGTAAAAGAAAGCATATATGGAATGGGAGTGGAAGTCTGTGAATAGGCAAGAAATTATTTTCTCTAAATACATTTTGCAGACAGCTTATCAAAATGTTTTAGATGTAATAAATGTCTGCATCAATACAATCAGATAGGCTGTATTCTTTGGCACTGAAGACAGGTGCCATAACACAGCCTGTATCCATGTGGCTGTATCCTTTTTCATTCTAGAAAAAAGAGGCGTTATTCATACTGCTATCAAAAAAGCTCTCTGCCTATGTCTGATCCCCACCGAACTCTTCCGGAGAGAGTACCTCTTGCTGTAGTAAAAGACAAACGTTTGAGACATTTGAGCAACTAAGCAGTCTGACATCACATCTGAATTGGTCTCCAGACCTGCTTAGTTTATTAGTATAAACATAGCAAGAAGGACTACTGCCATCTTTTGACTAATTATACAAATTTGTCTAATTATACAAAGGGATGTAGTGATAGGACTATGTGGAATGGTTTTAAATTGGAGGGGGGAAGATTTAGACTACACATAAGGAGGAAATTCTTCACAATGAGAGTGATGAGGAACTGGAATAGGTTACCCAGAGATGTTGTGCTTCATCCCTGGAAGTGTTCAAGTCCAGGCTGGATGGGGCCTTGGGCAGCCTGACTTAGTGGGATGTCCCTGCTCATGGCAGAGGGGTTGGAACTGTATTATCTTTAAGGTCGCTCCAACTCAAACAATTCTATGATTCTATGATTCTATGATAATTAATTGTATTTTAATCATTTATCATTTTCCCCCAGAGATGTATGGTTTACATACCGAGGCTTCCAAAGCAGAAAAACAATCTGGATGTTTTATTAAGTATTGAACAGAAGTCGAATATATCAATGTATCAAACATTTTGCTGGTAGCAAAGATGCATAAGAGTCTATGTAAGTCCATTGCTGTTCAAATATTTCTTGAAATTGTACTTGTCTGAAATGGATACAATTAGTGTGAGTTGAAGAAAATCTTTTTGAAGGCAGAATCTTTGCTTTGGTGAAAGAAAAAAAAATAAAAAAATTAAAAATGAAGGGACGAAAGAACAGATAAGTGGATTGTGATCACAAGTACCAATTAAAAGTCTGTGTCAGTAGCATAATTAAAATGGATATTTTTTGGTTTCCTAAGTGTCTTCAGATAATGTTCTACATGCTGATATCAGATAGAAATTCAAAACCTAAAAGCCGCAGAAAACATATCTGAAGAACTACTCTGACTGGCTTAGTGTTTGGGAAGAACAGCTGAATGACACTTGAAAAAGACAATGTCAAAGAAACTATAACAGAAGCATTCACCTCTTTACAATACCGTTTCAGGCATCGACTAACTTCATATTTTCTAGGGAACATGGAAAACAATGAGAAATTTATGCTATTCCAAAGGAAAACAAAACAAGGCAGAAAAATAAAAAAAAACCTCTTACTTTTGCTTCAAAGATGTATGTGAAAGAAAAGGAAGCTTTCATGAGTGTATAGTTGACAATTTCAAGTCTTCCAGAGTGTTCACCTCTTTTGAGTATTTAGCATCATCTTGCTGAGAATAATTTATGTATTCATGTGTGTATTTAATTTACCTTTATTTTTTGGCAATAATTCTGTGGAATAATACTGGAATTCAGCTGTAACAGAAATAAATATGTAAGAAGACAATAAACTATTTTTTGTAATAAAGATTAGTATAAGCATCTTTCATCATAATGAATTTTAATTTTAAAGAAATCCTCTTTATATTATGCATAGGATTCTGAATATGCTATTTCATGGTGTCATCATTTGCAGACTGGAAAGGAAAATTGTGTTCTGCCACAGTTTATGCAAAAGGGCCTTGAAAATACTGGAAAAGAATTTTAATTTACTTTTTTTCAGTGTTGACAAAGTACACAGGTCGGGACATTTGTAGACATTTTAAAGACATAGGAAACAAATTATGTCTTTTGGAGTTTATCACCGAAGTGCTAAACAATTCCTGTTCTAGATAGTTGAGATCAAGGGATAGTGTTAATGTAACTAGACTTGAAAAGAGAAGGGGAGAACATCAGGCTTGTCCAAGACAAGCTGAGGGATGACAGACCAAGGTCAGAGATGCAAGCTGTTGGCAAAGGCCCTCAGCCCGTGTCTCTGAGATATGCTGCATACACTGGAGCACAGCTGAACTCTTATGGACATGAGCCATTACTATTGACATAATAGGAGCCAAGAGGCAAACACCAGTGAAACACTTCAGGGAGGCTGTGAATGCCCCATCCCTGGAGGTGTTCAAGGCCAGGTTGGATGGGGCCTTGAGCAGCCTTATTTAGTGGGATGTCCTTGTCCATGGCAGGAGCTTTGGAACTAGATGATCTTTAAGGCCCCTTCCAACTCTAACTATTCTATGATTCTATAATTCTATGATTCTATGAATTAAGAGGTGTTCCTCTAAGAAGGTGACACAGCTGACAGCCCAGCTGAAGTGCCTCTACACCAATGCACGCGGTATGGGCAACACATAGAAGGATCTGGAAACCATTCTGCAGCAGGAAAACTGTGATACAGTTGCCATCATGGAAACACGGTGGGCTGACTTGCACAACTGGAGTTCTGCAACCCATGTCTACAAACTCTTCAGAAGGGATAGGCAAAGAGCAGTGATGGGTTAGCTTTAAATGTTAGGAAGGGTTTGGATTGTCTGTGATGGTGAAAATAAGGTTGAGTGTTTATTCATAAGACTAAGGGGGAAGGTAAAAAAAAAATGCTATAGTAGCAGTCTGTTATGTATCATCCGACCAGGATGAAGAGACAGACAATGTTGTTGTCCAAGAATTTAGTAAGGCTTCTAACACCATTTCCCACAACATTCTCTTGAAAAAACTGGCTAGTCATGTCTTGGAAGTGTGTACACATCACTGAGTAAAAATTTGTTTGGACAGCTGGACACAAAGAGTTTTGGTGAATGGAGTTAATCCAGTTGGTTTTCCCCAAGGCTCAGTGTTTGTATTGGTTCTGTTTAATACCTTTTATCAATGATTTGGACAAGCGAATCAAGTGCACCCTAAGTTTGCAGATAACATCAAATTGTGAGGAAGTGTTGATCTGTTTGAGGGAAGGAATGCTCTACAGAGGGATCTGGGTAGGTTGGGTTGATGGGCTGAGGCCAGTTGTATGAGGTTCAGCAAGGCTAAATGTCAGTTTGTGCATTTGTATCATAACAATACCGTGCAACACTATAGGCATGAGGAATAGGGGCTGGAAAGCTTCCCAGTAGAAAAGGACCTAGAGGTGTTTATAGACAGCCTGCTGGACATGAGCCAAGTGTTCAAGAAGGCCAACAGCAACCTTGCATGTATCAGAAATAGTGTGGCCAGTAGGACTAGACAATTGATTGTCCCTCTGTATGCAACACAAGTGAGTGCACCTCAAATACTGTATTTAGTTTTGAGCCCCTCACTACAAGAAAGGCTTTGAGCTGCTGGAGTGTGTGCAAAGACGAGTAACAAAGCCGGTGAAGAGTCTAGAGCACAAGTTTTAGGAGTGGTGGTTGAGGGACCTGGGGCTGTTTAGTCTGAAGAAAAGGAGGCTGAAGTAAGACCTTATTGCTTTGTACAATGACCTGAAAGAAGGTTGCAGCAACATGAGTGTCAGTCTCTTCTCCTAAGTAAGAATCACAGAATCACAGAATCACAAGGTTGGAAAGGACCCATTGGATCATAGAGTCCAACCATTCCTAACACTCCCTAAACCATGTCCCTAAGCACTTCATCCGCCCGTTCCTTAAACACCTCCAGGGAAGGCTACTCGACCACCTCCCTGGGCAGCCTGTGCCAGTACCCAATGACTCTTACTGTGAAGAATTTTTTTCTGATATCCAACCTGAACCTCCCCTGGCGGAGCTTCAGGCCATTCCCTCTTGTCCTGTCCCTGTCACTTGGGAGAAGAGGCCAGCTCCCTCCTCTCCACAACCTCCTTTCAGGTAGTTGTAGAGAGTAATAAGGTCTCCCCTCAGCCTCCTCTTCTCCAGGCTAAACAACCCCAACTCTCTCAGCCGCTCCTCGTAAGACTTGTTCTCCAGCCCCCTCACCAGCTTTGTTGCTCTTCTCTGGACACGCTCCAGAGCCTCAACATCCTTCTTGTGGTGAGGGGTCCAAAACTGAACACAGTATTCAAGGTGCGGTCTCGCCAGTGCTGAGTACAGAGGGAGAATAACCTCCCTGGACCTGCTGGTGACCCCATTTCTGATACAAGCCAAGATGCCGTTGGCCTTCTTGGCCACCTGGGTACACTGCTGGTTCATGTTCAGTCGGCTGTCAACCAGCACCCCCAGGTCCTTCTCTTCCGTGCAGCTCTCCAGCCATTCTTCCCCCAGTCTGTAGCGCTGCATAGGGTTGTTGTGCCCCAAGTGCAGGACCCGGCATTTGGCCTTGTTAAACCTCATGCCATTGGTCTCGGCCCAGCAGTCCAGCCTGTTCAGATCCCTTTGCAGAGCCTCCCTACCCTCCAGCAGATCGACACTTCCTCCCAGCTTCTCTCTTAGAAGAGACAGGGCAAGAGGAGATGGCCTCAAGCTGTACCAGAGGAGGTTTAGACCGGTTATTAGGAAAAATTTCTTCACTGAAAGAGTTGTCAAGCATTGGTATAGGTTGCCCAGAGAAGAGGTTGAATCCCTGGAGGTATTTAAAAGACTTGTAGATATGGCTCTTAACATGGTTTAGTAGTTGACTTGGCAGTGCTGGGTTTACAGTTGGAGTTGATCTTAAAGGTCTTTTCTAACCTAAAGAATTCTGTATTTTCCCAGAAGAACATACAATAAAATATCCTCTTAATGATGAGCAAACATTTCAGAGAAGCAAAATTCTGTCTCTGCAGTGTCAAACTAGTATAATATTCTAGTTGACAGAAATAAAAGCACAAAAATAAAATCTTGTGCAGGTTCTCTATGGACACTCCACTTCTAGAATACAGGAAGCCAGAATTCCTTGACAGGATGCAGAAATTATAACTTGTTTCACTGTTTGTATGTTTACACATTCGTGTACATCAACATAAGATGCACAAGAATTTCCTGTGGATCAAAATATCATACCTTAAGAGAAAAATAGTTTTTCACTGAATAAGATAACAGTGTAGTTACCAAAGAACATGAACTGTATGCTTGGGGTTTTTTTTAAGACAGGTCATTGTAGAATATAAATCACGAAATTATCACCTAAAGTATTTAAAATTGAGAAAATTCTGCACTGGAGTACCCCTCTCCCATAGCCAAATTTTTCCACAGAATATAACAAAAAACTATTTATCTGAATTCAAGACATAAAGGCTCCCTTTCACTGGTACATAATTGAAATTATCCTATCCAGTCCAACTTCATTTACATAATCTCTTGTAATAGCTCAAGCTGTTAATACCAGCAGTGTGAAGATTAGCCCTCTATAAAAATACATATTTTATTTTCCTTGATACTTCTTGAGAATTCAGTATTGGCTTCTGGTGGGAAATGGTGTCTGGGTCTGTGTTTCTAGGATGTCTCCTAGGAACTGGAGTCAGAAGGCACTTGCGGTCTGAAAGAAACTCTTCCTGGTACATATGCAGAGATACCTTTTCTTGCAGGTGTTTACCTGATGTTTTCTTTTTCTTACTATTGAAAAACAACAACTAACATTTTTTTTCTTCTAAAGGTATCTGGTATTCTCCTGCTAACAGTTCAGACATTACTTCTTATTTAAATTCCTTTTAAAATATACCATGTTAACAATGTGTCGGTCCATTCATTGAAACTTTGAAATCTGGCTGAACATTTGTAACAATTTTGTCTTTCAAAATTTTTGAAGACAAAGTCACAAGAATAGTTCCTCCAACTAAAGAAAAAAAAAGTTTTGGAAGGAGTTTTATGACAGATTATATAGCACTTATTTTTGAGAGCGTACTGTTTGTGAATATTTAGATAGTCACTGAACATACTAAAACAGCCTTGAATCCTAAAAGTATCCCATTATTTGAGTTAATTGTTATGCAAATTTAACACAATATTTCTGATTTGTTATTTCTTGGGCATTGATCTTAGTTTCTCTGCTTCAATTCTTTGTCATCATTTAAGGGATCAGTGATACTTATTTAAATAATTAATTTATGTATGAAGAATATATAGGCATGTGGAATCATTCAACGATATCTCAGAGACAGAATTATTTTTTGTGGATTATTTGATTTAAAATTTACAAAATTTCAGTACATTCATTGAAATCAGAATCATCCTGCAAACACCATTCACACCAAAAAGGATGATGAATATTTTTATATGCTGTAAAAATAGAAAATTCCATTTATCTAGACCATGGTGTAAACTCTTAATCAAAAAAACCCTTCCCAATCTTGAGAGATCTATTAAAGTAAACTGTCCAGGTAATGCAACGTTACTCTTTGCTTTACTTTACCCAATTTTAGTAAGTTACAAATATTCCTTTTACCTTTGGGAGAATATTGCTGTTAATCCTGATATTTCCTGATAGTAACCTGCATTACATTCCTCCCTGCACATTAAATAATTTCACTTTTTTTTCCTGGTATTTACACTCTTTGTAAATGAAGAAAAAATAGATTTAATCTTCTATCATTTTGATCAGTGTTTAGTCATATAAACTGCTCAAAGAAAGCCTGTAATTCTGGTGAAAGGTTCAACAGAGCACTAAGGCAAGATATAAACCACAGCTTAGAATGAATGCAACTTCACTTCTTGTAGGGTTTCCTCATTTTGGAGCAGTAAAGGCAAAAGGATAACGCAGGAAGCTGTTTTATTTGATTTAATAGTTATGTTAGCAAATATGGTTAGCATAAACAGTACAAAATCCACAGATTTTGTATAATTTAAACCTGCTAATTTTTATGTGATTGACCACTGAAAATGGAATAAATGTTTAAATACACATATGTATAAAATTCTATAGGATAGTCATGAAATGTCTCCTTGAATTCTAGTTTTGAGTCTGCTATTTGTTTCTGCATGACTTTCTTGTACTTAGTTTATGCTTCATGTCTGCATTCTTTAACAGTATGCGTATCCACCTGCTATTACATTACAGTTCAGAAATACCCCCCGACAGGTACTTTTCTACTTTAAGACTTCTTTCAATATTAAATTTTTCATGATGATCCAGGAATAATCCAGCTGAGTTGTGATTGCACTCTCCTACAAAGGATGAGTTCTCTGTGCCTTCCAAAAGGTCTATTTCTGGCCTTGGCTTAGCTGTGAAGGGTGGAGAGGTGGATTCTAGCTGTTGGGTGAAACTCAGCTGATCTTCTACACTAGCTGATGACCTCATCCACAGGCTCCAAAATACATCATCTATCATACATAAATTTTTTAGCACCTTAGCACTTAGGTGCATGGGTATATTGAGTCATCAGTGCATTAAACACTTGATCCTCAAAGCTTCTTCTGAAAAAAAAGTATGGAAAATTTCAAATTTTAATTTTATCAATATATATTGTGTACTTCAGAACTCTGTCCTTTAAAAATCTAGATTATATCAATACAAGTGGATTTTTGATCACATGCCCATATATTGGGGAAAATTGTGTCCTCATTGTTATACATGCAACCCTCTGTAGACAGAACTTGTATTGTCCAGGGGAAAGGGTTACTAAATGGGCAAGATCTGATGCTAGAAGAAATGAGTATGTGGGCCTGAGCAAAACCATCTGTAACTGTTGTATGAACTCATAATAACAATATTCGACGACTTATGATTTTTTTTTTTAATTTCCTTATTTTTTCTGGTGAACTTCCTGCCAATTACTTCAAAACACATCTATACTCCAGGGTGTTAAAATAGCTCTGCATGGAACTATATTCAAGCATAAAAGTGAAATAGTGTCTACAGAACATAACGTAGGAGGAACAGGTTCTACTTTATCATCACCCTCTAATGGGAATCTACATGCAAATGTATTGACATTTGGTTGTCTGAACTGTTATGAAAATAAACCTTAACCATACGGAATTGTTAATAATTAAACCTCAATAAATTGTAGACCTATCCCATGTATGTATCTCCATGTCAAGAATATTTGTGTCTTTTCTGGGGAGCTATTGTATTTTTTCTTCGTGGAACAAATATTTTTTTTTTTGTTCGTAATGTAAACTTTATATATCAGACTTTATTTGCATAACAATGAATCCTCATCCTTTCTGCTCACCAGAAAACATTTTTTTGTCTATTGCTTTCCACTCAGAGGGAAGACATATCGATTCATTATTTGTGAAATAGTAAAAGCTCATTTAAAAACAAAAAAAAAAGTAACCAAACTGTGTTGTGTCTTTAATTTAAAAACTGCTTGAGGGCCCTATGGGGTATATTAAATCTGTCTCATAGCCATATATCTTAGTGTACATTTTGCTTGAAACCAGGTGTTTTGTATATTGAACTTTTTAACACTGCAGGGAGGTAAGTATTCACAGCTGGAGTTTTATGCTTCACACATTTTCATGTTTCAGAACAAGGAGCAACCCCTAGAAAAAACTGCTCCAGCATGAAAAGACACAGAACAAAGCGCTTCTGTATCTGGTGACAGGACATGGATATGATGAAGTCACAGATCTAAGACTTGCATGTAAAATAGATGCTGGTGTAACCGAGACAAAAAGTTGCAAGCCTTCGAAGCGTATAGATCTGCAGATCAGCTGCAAGCTATGAGGTTGTCACTATAGGAAAAAGGTGGAAAACACATTCAAACAACAGTGGACAGTTTTTGAAACATAGAAGTTACAAACATTTGTACTTTTGAATAACTTTTGAAGACTGACACGTTTGCTGTGAGTCACCAGTTTAACTTTTACAACTTGTTTTAGTGTATGTTATCATTCCAAATAACATTATTTTGTACAGAAAAATTCCAAAACAATTTCTCTTTCTATAATAAGAATAATAGTTTAAAAGTATTTTTGACACATACAATTAATTGAGTAAATTAATTTTCTAAAGTAGCAGTTTGAGAAATTATGTTTTTTTCACTCATGCAGACAAATAAGCAAATTAGTTGTGTCTCTCCTCTGAATTATCTGGGTTTATTTAAAAAAAGAAAAAATAAAGAAAATTTTGAACTCATAGGCTTTTTTGTTATTTCTGTGAAATTAGTTTAGCAAAACAAAAAATATGCTTTCAGAAGAAAATAAGTTCTGTTTGCCATCAACATGCAAATCTGAAACTCTGTTTGATAACTACATATTTCTTTTCAGTGGGATGGAAAATAATTTCAAAAGACCCAGAAACTAGCTTGTCAATAAAAGAAACAAACAGGGTTTTAAGGTTAGATGGGGCATGTGTCTTCTTTCCCACAAATTAAGAGATTTCCATAATTTTCCATATTTTTTTCCGTATTTTTGTCACTTAACAAATTTACAATCTTTTACCCTATCAGCAAGGACAGCAAGTAATTTCCTTCAAAGATTAAGAAGGTAAATATTGTTGTCTTTGTCATTTGTAACAACAAAAGCTTCTAGCAATATCAAAATTAATCTTGAGCCATAGGTTGGTATTGCACTCATTGACTAAAAGGTTATCATATCTGACGTGATGAGAAGACCCACAGAAGTGTCATTGTGTGAATACGTGGAACAGCTGAATAACACAGGCTAAGCTGAATTAACAGTGAACACGACTCAGTCTTGTAGAAAATGGAATTAATGGACTCTTTAAAAATTCAAAAGATACAAAATGGTAAGTACATATAAATTATTAAAATAACAGTGTGACTGATCATTTGGCCCTTTGCTGAAGACAGAAATGTTCACCTTTCAGTGAAAAACTGCATTTTAAAGCATTTGTTTTGATGACTTTATGCTTTCACCCTTCCTTCAGGCCTGAACTAAATACTAATGAAGACCATAGGAGTTAATGCCATTTCTCCTCTCTGGAGAGAAACTAGCATTTTGTAACTAGTGTTTATCACATTGTATCTCTGCCAGTCCTACTGAGGAAATACCTCTAGTGACCATGATTCATAGCTTTTCTGCTCTCCTTGCACTTCGGAGGCATTGCAGGAAGTGCATCCAGGGCATGAAAGGAGGAAGCACAACAGTAAATACAATGATTAACAGTTATATGTGGGCAATACTACTACTATTTCTGCCATGAGTGATTTATGACACATAATATTTTATACAAATGACACTTGAGAAAGGGAGAGCAGACAATAAACAGAATTATATTCTTATACAACAATAGAACAGCAAACATAGTATAAAATTAATCTTGACTCATTGGCGTTATACTGGACATAAATTTTAGCCCAGACAGAAAAGAGCTCCATTGCTTTTCATGTACCTTGCTATACAGTCAGAGGTAATAGAAAACAGTAAAGTGATTAATTAGATGACATCTTTGAATAACACTTTTAAATGATAAAGATAAATGAAATAACTTCCTCAGTATTTTCATTGTTTGAAGTCTTTTTTTTAGATGCACGTTTTACATAAGCTTTTCTTCCATTTGTTCTATGAGAGATTTTATATTAGGCTTATAAAAAATGTAAACTTTTAGTAAAATTCACTCAACTGCTAGATTTTCAGTTCCACTTAAAGCAAATACCTCTTTCTTCTAGGGGGTCCTAAGACCTTGACTGCAAACATGGCATCGTGGGCATTATTGTAACTCAGGGACCCAGTTCTTACCACCGTTTCTTTGCATACCTGTGCTTCAGAAAATGCCTATTTAACTATCCAGTCTGAGTGGCTGTCATTGAACAAAACCTACTTCTCTAGGTTTCTCACAGGAATGCTTGTGTATGTGTGCCTGTGTTTTTGTTTGTGTGTGCATTAGGCAGTGTCAGAGAGAATGAACTTCATCTAGAATTGTCATTTGTGTTATAATTGCCTACTGTTATAATCATCTATAATTCTTTCCCCAAGCACAGACTTCTATGTATTTACCTAAATATATGTTTGTCTGAACAAAGAGTACATGAGCGAACCCTGGATAAATTAAGGAGAGGTTTGAAACACCCTATGATTTCAGATACAAGGATTTAAATCCAGAATAATTGCATTGGCTTCAGAATGCTTGTTCTTGACTGACACGACTGAGGTGAGGGTGGCAGGTAGTCTGAAAACTTATTTCAGCAATTCCTTAATCTGAAGTGAATCATCCTTTAAAATTTATTCTTAGAATATAAATGCCCATTGCAGATCTCAACACGCTTTGAAGAAGTATTAAAAATAAACTCAAATATACCTGCAAATGCAATGGATTATATTTGTGTGAATCATGTAAACCAGCCTCTTAGACCAAAAAGTACATGATGAGGAATACTTAACAAAATTCATAGCACTAAATTAAACTACTTCTTTTTGACAAAGGTTCAGCTCATTAAATCTCCAGTGGTCACATTTCTGTGGCAGAAGTGATATTCTATGTAACAATTACCAACTATTTTGGTAAATACACGGCGGTCCGTGCAAAAGGACAGCCTCATCTACATAAAACTATGAAACAGTTCCCCAACATCTGACCCAGAGTGCTCTACTCGTGGTTTTCTGAACAAATAAATGGCTGAACTATATGAGAAGTACTATTCATTAGACATTGCACATCCTCTGTTAAAATCTTGAAACATAAGATATGCTGTCAATCATCTTCCGCTACGTAAGATCTTACCCTGATAAAATGTCTAGAGTGCTAAAATCTTTTTCAACTATTTTCACACATGTAAAGATTTCTCCAGATTTGTCTGTATGAATTTTGGATGGTTGCCATACTTATGTAGCTACTTTAACTGCCAACATTTAATTTTCCTTTAGCTTCATACAGAAAGAGAAAGAAAAAGGGTGGAGGTCTGTAGAGGATGAGAGATCTGAATATTTTTAAAAGATAAATATATTTAAAAATTCAAAGATGGTGCTAATTATAAAGTATTATAATTATAATCCATTTTGGGAGCAGCTTGCTTGTTCCTCTAACCATTTGTGTCACCTCAGTTGGATATAATTTAAATTTTAGCTGCAGTTTCTTTGTTTAACAGGATTTTTTATGCCTACTTCAGTTTCTAGGAAATAAGTGACATGCATAGTTTAGAGGGAGAGCCTGACCCCTTTGTAAGATTGTGTTCCTGGAATGTAGGATTTCTATGTCTGAATAAGGCATATTTCACCCCTGGTAAAATCACTATATCTGAATGCATTGCCTGATAAAGACTAGAAAGATAAAATTTTAATAAGCACCAAACTGCAGCTCTAAAATAACTTTGCATGAAGTTTTACATATGCTTACAACAGTTATTACCCTACATAAAAATTTTAAAGTAAGATAGATTGTTTGCAATGTATGTAATCATCTTGGTGTCTTGTAAATGGAGTACTCCAAGGAATAAAACCATGAAAACACCCAAGAGAAAGGATCTTCAACTTAATCAGTTAACTATGATTTGTACTGGACCTTGGTAGGAATGGAAGGCCCCTGGATAATCTTTTGACTTGGTTAAGTGATTCAAGGCACAGAGTTCACAATAAAATAATCAAAGCTCAAGAGGTCCTTCAAAACAGCCTATATTCAGCATTGAATCTGCTTATGAAAGAGTGGAGGTCAACACTACATTTTAATGCTAGCCTGTTTGCATAAAATTACTTCTTTTCATAAATTGGTCAGTGAGGCAATGAAGTTTACTATTTTGCTGTTTTCTAATAATGACATTTATAATATATATACTGATCTTTTATCTGTAAATATTGTAGTGAAAGTTTATTTAGATGAGACGCTTTTTTGGAATGCCGTATACACAAAGAGGTCTTAATAGATTAAGATTTCTGTACTGTTTCCTCGTAATCCTGAGGTTGATTACATTTTTTAATGTTGTTTTATCTCATAGTGTTTGGAAATCTAAAATCCTAACTTTAAATTTGTGATAGCCCAGTGAGTTTTATCATAGATATTCCATTTGATGAAAACTATAAAAATGAATACTAAAAATGTCATCTAATTCAAATGACAATTTAGTCTGTGGCACACTTAATAATAAAGATTTATAAACTCTAGAGGAACACTGAACACAAAACCTTTCACTATAACTGGGTAATGTTGTGCTTATGTAGCACACAGGTATTAATGCTATGTTATTTGATAAAACTATCTAATCAATAATTTGGATTACCTTTAGCTTTATGTTGGAGATCATAGAAACTTTGTCTAAATTCTGAGGGCAAAACTTGAAGTCACGTTGCTAGATATAGTAATATAACAACATATGTTAATTCAATAAATAAGGTATTTGTTTACAATCTCTGGTCAGACAGTTGAAATGGCTATATGTGTGTTTCCAGCCTGGAAAAAAGTAAAATGAAAAAAAAAAAAGCCTTTTTTTTTTAATGTAATGTTGAAAATGCCTTTCATATACCCCTCCTTTCTTATGATCCGAAAATTACAGACCAAACCCCTGCATGTGAAAATCAGCATATATATACTGGTATCAATGAGAGTCTATTGATTTATTCAGGCTGGTGATCTGTGCCAGTGTCTGTTATAACCATAGTTACAATATGCTTTGCTGTAATCATAGCAGACAGTATTTGTTCAATTAAGCCAACATCTGGTGTAATGCAATGACTAGGAGTAGTAATTAAGTCTTCTTTTTTTCCTTTTTTTAAAAAAAATAATCTATGTTAAACTGCTTTGTTTCTTCAAAATCCAGTGACAGGAATGATTATGCTACAGATGTAACATATTTCTTTTTCACAGATTCTGGTTGAAAATGTAGCTGTTCTCTATATTTGCTCGCTTTGCCTCTCAAAATGTATTATAATGCACCATTGCCTTCAGCTGCCTTGGACAGGGAACTGTTATGTTTCTGATGTGAGACTTTTTGGATGTAAGGTCTACAATACCATTAAACCCATTGTCTTTAATAGGTTTACAGTTAACCAGCCCTGCCCAGAAACTATCAGGAAAGCTCCTGAGAGGGCAGATTTACCCAAAGATGGGATCTATCTCCTTCTCCTCAGGTAGCTTAGCTGCCAAGACACTGAATGAGCCCAAAGCTGAATGCAATAGTCTTTCCTAAGAGGAATGTCATTCCAGTCAGTAATTCTTGATGCCTCAAAAATGGGGAGAGAGAGTAGGTAGCGTTCTTCTGCTCCTATGAAAGTGCATCAAGATCAGAAAAACAAATAAATAAATAAATTAACATCAACAAAAATACCCAAGTCACAATGTTTTTTTAGATAAGGGTATTATCTGATTGTATAGGTAGCTAGAAAGATCTATAAGAAACTCATTCGTGTGTGAAACAGCTGGACTGTATAGACTATAGGTTTAAGGAACATGAAAGGAAAAATAGTGAGAAGCATTTTATGACTGGAAAGATTAACATTAATTTTAAATATCATTCCATGTGGAATACAGATTAATATGTAGAATATGTTGTGCACATTTTATTATTAGACTTTCTAGAAAGTAAAAAAAAACCAAAAAATTAACATTAGAACTGAAGAAAAATAAGGGGTTAAAGTCAATAATTTTAGGAATTACCAGTTTTTTCACTCACTGTTTTATACATGAAGCATAGTCAATTTAAGAAATGATGATGTTGAAGAGTAAAGGAATTATAGCAGTGAGTTATAATTAATTTTCTTTCCATACCTGCAACTACCAAAGTCAGTCAATACCACATGTGGTTAGTCCAAGTGTATGTTCTCCATTGTTATGCTTTAGTAACTTATTTCCACGTCAAATATGGCTAAGGAGAGCTAAGATTTGTTTTTCTATGAACCAACAATCTTGATATACATGCAACAGAGTTTTCCACTTTTTTTTCACTAGCCTCTACTGTACATTATCAGCTGTTGCAGTGAAAATGAGGACATTTTCCATTTATTGCTTAATTACAAGTTGTAGTCTATGAATTTTCTACTTAAGTGCAGAGGTTTTAGAAGCCGAGAAATTATCATTCTCACAGACGCACTGACACTGTGTATGCAATCATCTTTATTGGTGTGACCACTTTATCAAGAAAGCATTCCAGAACACCATCGTCTCATTAAAGCATATTCTTGTCATTGAAGGAGCATGAAATAAACCTACATTGCTTATATACTTCCATGTGCATTTCTAAATTACACCCTCTCAGATTTTCCCTGAAGTAAGTGGAGGGTCAACTTTATCAACAGCATTGACAGGGGCTATAAAATGCATGGAAAGAAAAATGATGGATTTGAGCTACACAAGACAAAAGCTGATAACGTAGACAAGTCCGTGAGGACTGGGGTAAAAGTTACACAGCATAAGACTGTATTATCTCAGAACAATTTCACAAATATACTCTACAACAGAGCAGAACAGTCTAGGTACCCTGAACTACACTCCAAAGAGGCAATATTTTTCAAGGTTGTTTCTGGTTCACAAGTTTAGTTCCCAGGGTCACAGTTTCAGGCTAGTAGACCTTTCTCTGTCACTATTTTTCAGCAGACAATTTCTTCTATGCAGTGATTTCCCACTTCTAACCAGGGCAACTTTATGGCTGCTTACATCACCATAGCTGTCTTTTTATTTACTGAAAATCTCATTTAAACAGCTAAAAGTTCACGGAGTTGACTGCAGTTAGAAATACACTGAAGATTTTTTACTTAATCAACTATTTCATCTGGTGTTATCCAGACTTTTGCTGTATCTCTAATCTTTCCCATGCTCTGTAGTTCAGTAGACATTAGTAACTTCTGTTCTTGAGAAACACTGTTTTCACGGATGTAAACACAGAAGAAAGAACAATGAAGATGATCGACTGACCTGAAGTCCTTTAGTCTGCATAGAATCTCCCAAGGCATCTGCAGAAAATATAGCATCAGTTATTGAATGAGATTAGCTGAGAAACCTAGTTTCAAACCAGAATATAACATAAAAATTTTATCGAGCAGGTTTCTTCTTGGAGATGCAAGTTTGAGACAAGTTGTACAACAAGTTTCATGGAGCACTCCCCATGTAAAATGATTTTAGTGAAAATCAGGTATTCTTTTAACATGTCTTTGTGGTGGGGTCTTTAAGTCATGTGCCTCTTGAACCCTCCAAGAGCTCAAAAGACAAAGAAGTCAAGTCTCTTGAATGCTTCCCTGAGGCATACACTGAGGAAAGAAAATTGTAAAATTTTCTCACATTTGTCACATCTTTCCTGAGAACCAATTCTACTTTGTGGAGGCAGTAGACTGCACATGTCAGATAATAGGAAAAACAGTATTTATCTCTGTAAGCATGAATACCTGGAGAGAGGAGGTGAGAAAAGCTTGAGAAAACTGCCTTTCAAGGGAGATTGAGTCCTAGAAAAAGCAGAATGCCCACCTAAGGAATGGCAGATTCTTAGGCAAAAAGGCCACTTAATAAAAATATTCAGACTTTCATGCTTTTATTCCTAAAAAAATATAAAAAGTAAAGGTAATTGTTCTCTGAATAGAGGTAAGGCTATAAGCTGTGGCTTGGGTTCATCTTTTTCACAGGTTAAAAGTTATCTAAATTTGATTAGCTTCTCTCTTATGCCTCTTGACACATCACAGCTGGCAGAGTCCAGTGCTCATCTTTTCTTCATTATCAGAGTATCAATAGAAGAAGTTACTTTTAAATAAAAGCTGGTTTTTTGTTTTTTTTTTTTTTTCAGTGCAAACTAATAGTTCTGGTAATCAGTTAAACTGGAAAGATATTGAAGAAAAGTAGGCATATAAAGTATTCCACAAAAAATAGATTACAGCACCCCTGAGAACTAACTGTAATAGAAAATATGAACTAACATGATTTGTAAAGAATATCACAAGGAGTATCTACAAAGGAGCAAAACCATGCAAACTCCTGAGAAACCCTTGATAAGAGTCCTTGACACAAAACTTGAGTAAAAATGTGTCCTATGAGACTGATGTTGATCTTGATGATCCAGGGAAAGCAGTACTGTTTCTCAGAAGCGTCCAGTTCTCAGAAGTGTTCAGTTGTCTTTTAGAAATAATATTTTTAATTTGATGCATTCAGCACATAGTTGTTTTGTTGTTTCACTTACCTTACAAAACAAATTGAAGGACAGAAAGCACTTTCCAAAGGTTTGTCTAAGCATTTTGTACTATATAGAATGCATTAGGCTTTCATTTACACTTACTTGGCAGAAGAAACTACTGAAGGAAATAAATGATATATTTAGGCCTATATAATCTAGTCTCTAATTGATTATTGGTCACATATAATTTAAATAATAATTTAAACTAGGATGATTATGTTTATGCAAATATTATCAATGGAAATTATGCTGCATCTTTTCAGAAATGTAATCTCACTTCTGAACTACTATGTATTCTAAGATTAAAACATCATCAAGTCAACAGATAATAGGTAATATAGCTATGTTTCAGTGTAGTCATATCTTTATCAATCTACTGTCCTGTTCTTATCTTATGACATTATAGTTTTATAGAGTGGTCCCAATATACTCTAGTTCTTTTAGTTGGTAGATAGATTATTCTGAACAGAAATAGCTGTTAAAAAATCCGTTGCTTCCAGATTTACAACCCCCTAATCACTTGAATGAAAATGTTCAGTTCAAGTTCTTTAAAGCAAGTTGACATTTCTCAAGAGCTGTGTAGTCAAAGGATACGTGTGACATCAATTTATCTTAATTCTAATTTTATAATTAAAGTGGATAAAACCAGAGCTTTTTTTTTTTTTTTTCAAATAATATAATCTCAGAGAAACTTAATGGCATTTGAGTAACAGTAACAGAGGTTTACAACCCAGATCAGGGAGCAAAGTGACAACAAAAAACTAGTTTAGATGGTGGATTGCTGTATTTATAATTGTAATTTTTCCCATTATTTTTTTTTCATTAGTTTTGTTATTTAGAAACAACATTGATTGTTTACTTTTTATTTGTCCTATGCCAAAAGTACATGTTTATTTGACCTTCTTGTTCACCATTCCTTGCGATGAAGGAAGGAGGATAGATCCAGAAAGATATAACCCAGCTGTTGCAGGAAATTTTAAAGAGGAATTTTTGTTAGCTGCACAAAAATTCAGAAAATCTTCTTGATTATTTTCTAAATGGAAATATGCCTGTAAAGAAATAAGCCATACTTCACAGCTTCTTCAGGCACAGTCACAATACTTTTGGAATATAAAAAAATAAAAAACATAAGAATTTATTAATATTAACTAAAATTAGTTTCAAAAATATTTGTTTATTTAGTATATATACTTACAAATTTTAAACATCTATTTGAACAACTAATTGAACAGTGCTGCGAGATTAGAGTTAAAAGTGAAAAATAAATTGCTACAAACAGAAACCAGTGTATTTAAAAATGACAGAGTATGCACATGCATATTTTTATTTCAGAATTTAAGAACCTATTTAAATGGCAACCCTGCTGAAGGCTTTTTTACCCTTTATGTATCTATTAATTGCAATGAAAGTATTGGTAGGAAAAAGGCATGTAGGGTGCCTTGAGGTCATGGATGTAAAAAAAATAAAGAAGTCCCTATAGAAATGTAAAATGTTTGAAATAAATTTTTTAAACAATAAAATCAGTACATTAAAATATTAATTTATTCATGAATGAGTCAAGTGAGGTACTCCTCAGGGCATGATTTGTGATGTCATTTTTAATTCCAAAACACACGGCAGGGAAAAGCTCAAGAAATTATTCACAGTATAATAGAAAACAAAGAATTCATTCAAAGAGCAGTTAATGTTATGGAATGAAATTTATTCCAGAAGAAAGAGTTAGGGCCCCGATTGAGCAAGGAATGCTCTCAATATACACCAGTGTTCTGCACACAAAAAATGAGAAGATTCAAGCGAAGGTTCTTGGGAAATGAAGATAAATACATGTAAAGTAAACGTACATAAAGAGGTAAGCATAAAATTTATAGGTTTTAAAACTATATATCACCTTTTCTTCTGTCTTATGTATTTTATTTTGTTACTTATTTTTTTCTGAGCATTTTAAGATCTTTTCTTCTGCAGCCATTGTTGTTGCTCCCACAGTCTCACTATTTCTGCTCTTAGAATGCTGTCGTACGAGCATCTTCTGTGGCATCATCACCTTCTCTCTCTCCTATGGTGAATCTCTCTTTTTGCTATAAGTATTTGCCTAAAAGTACTGCTTCTGATAAGGATGATTTAATATTAAAAGGTTAATTAAATTAGCGATGGATATCATGACCATTAGTACTATATCCCTACTATATTCTCTTACCAGTTGTTGATTTTCATAGCCTTTTCTGAGCAAAGTCTTTCTTCAATCTTACCAACTCGTATATAAGTAATTTTCTGATTTCACAGTACATGCCTCATGCTTATTTGCCCCTCAGGTTATCAGCAGCCTCACTGCTTTCTCAGAAAAAATTAAATTAACAAAATACAAACCCCAAATAAGAAAGAAAGACAATCCTGGAATGCCTTTTCTGAGTTTTCCTCTTCCTTTAAAGTCCTCCAGGTGGTGACTTAAAGACTTGTCTTGTCTACTGCTTCCCCTCATTAAAACTAAAATTACTTCCTGATTACAAATGCCCTCCTGTGGTTCCTTTTCCTTATGTATTTCTGCAGAGCTAAATTTCAAGCTTGTTTCAAATTTATTTGAAGAACCCTTTCTTCACTGGAAATATTTTTGTCTCCCTAAAGTACCTCTTCCTCCAAATTTTGTTCTAAATCTTTCTCTATATTTTCTTCAATCACTTTTTTTTTTCCTTTCTAAATGTAACAGGAATCATTATTAAAGTTTGCACTCAAGATAAAATTTTACACTTAAGAAGTAGGGATACTTCAATACAACACAGTGAAAATGTCTTGATTAGAGAATTGATTTATTATTCCATTTCCGTATCCCCTTTCATTTAGAGTTGTACATGCGTACAAGCTATAATATGGCAGGCTTTTTTTCCTAAAGTTTATACCAATCTTTATTGACGGATAGTACTTCACTCCCATTTAAATTTTCTTAAGAAATGTTTTATGTGAGGTGTAATACAAGAAATTTCAAAGCAATTTGTAGCCCGTCTACTTTATATATATGAATGATAGACTGCAAAATGAATAAAAAATATTTTTATGATTTGGGGTTATTAAAAATAATCTTTACTGATTTATAAGATACTATCTTTACTCAAAGGGTTATCAAACATTGGAACAGGCTGCCCAGGGAAGTGATTGAGTCATTGTCCCATCCCTGGCAATATTTAAAAGACAAGTAGATGTGGCACTTAAGGACACAGTTTAGTGGTGGACTTGGCAGTGTTAGATTTAGATTTGGACTCAATGATCCTTAAGTTCTTTTCCAACTTATATGATTCTATGATTCGATGATCACGTAGACTACTGAAAGGATCTAATGTTGATATTATAAATGAAATTAAAAGAAGTTTCTGCTTTGGGAATCTTTAGTTCCCTGAGTATAACATTTTTGATTAACAAGATGTTTATTTGTATGTTTCAATTTGCTATTTTGAATTAGCTTAAGATTATACAGTATTTTCTGCATTACAGTATATTCTGAAATCTATCATAGCTGTTACAGTAACTATGATAAAATATTTAATATAAATGTTTAATTATATACACTAAATTTATTCTAATAATCAGCTTTAACTCTAAGAATTTCAGGGAGGCTTAGCTAGTTGGAAAGAAATATTCTATGAAAGCAAAAATAGCATTAGCATTGTGAAAAATAGAAATTATTTAACTCACTAAGCTCTCCACGCAGGGGATATGGCATTGTGTCTGCGTAAGGAGAGGATACAAAGCCAAGACCAAAGGGAGTCCACCTATATTGTTTGGATGGTAAGAAAATTGTTCTGACTGTAAATATTTCTGAAGCCTTGTTTTGTTGTGTGTTTTTTCATTAAATCACATCTTTTTGCCTTTTCATAAACCACTGTTCTTATCTCTTAACTGTCCGACTCTTAAGTAGTTTGGATCCGCGCCTTCTCCTGACTCATTTTCAAGGTAGATTATGTGAATCATCAATATAAAGAAGCTTGAAGAAAACCGAACTTACTCTAGGTTAATAATTGCCCAGCACATTGATGATATTTATGTATTCCTTAATCACACTACTTCTTTTGACAAAGATGCTATTATCCACAAGATATTTTGTTGTGCAGCTGATGTGATCAGCCAGAAATGAAACCTTGTTAGAAGGGAAAATTACCAGATAGAAAGAAATGTCTACTGAAATACCGACAAAGAAAATGCCTGTCAGGTTAAGAATTGTTATGCTGGTAAGTAGGCCTGTGAACCTGAAGCATACTTGAGAAGTGCAGCTGATATCTTTAAATTACATCTGGGTACTTAGTAACTGGAAACATCCTGAAATACCATCAATAAGCACAAAATCAAAGTATAAAATAGTCTGTAAAAGGGAGGAAACAACTTGAGAAAGTAAGAATTGGTAACTGTTGTTGACTGTTCTAACTGCAAGAACAGTAAAGCAGTCTGGAAAAAAATAAAAATTGATCTGAGAGAAGAGAACATATCATCATCTATTTTTTTCACAAGAGAAAAAAAGACATTAAGAGTATCTATTGGCCACTTGAAGTTGTGGTGTCCCGTACCCTCTCATGCCTCTGTAAAATGATTTAATTTTGATCCAAAATGGAGCTTCTCTTTCTGAGAAATTCCAGTGATGCATACATTTCCCTTGCTTAAACAGTTCTGCCTGAACTTTCTATAAGATCTTGGACATTCACCAGGGACAACTAGCTGAGTCCAAGCTCCATGTTGTGGATCATCTTCAAGTGAAACTGTTCATTATCCTATCAGTCCTATTCTAAGCTCATTTTTGAGGCCAATTTGGTTTGTCCTTCCACTTCTGGGATTGTTGGTTCCCCTCCAGGGACTGGTTTTGTCCTTCTATATAGGGCAGTTTGGCCCCTTTCTCAGTTCTGTTTAATGTGCTTTGCCCAATACATATATGTAAGTAACAGGCAGTTATCCTACTCAAAATTTGACAAATTCTATCTTGAAATAGAGCATTGGAGGAAGTACAATGTGACCTGTACTGCTTTAATGAAAGGTAATTCTGCTCACTCTTGATGGATAAATACCTTTTATTTTCAATCAAATTATTCTTCCTGTCACTTCATAACATTTACCTTCTCACTGGTGTTGTTTCTTAGTTTAAATTGTTCTGGTCCTCTTTCGCTGTTGTACTGATGATGTGTTAATACAGAAAATAATTTTCCTGCTTGGCTTACATTTTTGCTAGACTAAATAAGTCATTTAGAGTATGTCTGAAGAGACAAGCACAATTACTTTGAAGAATGTCTTTACTATTACACAATCACGCAATTGGGCTAGAGAACTTCCTGCTTAGAGCTGGGCCACTTCTCACCAATTTGGAGCAAATATAAACTAAATACTTGTGTCCTTTTAGTTAAGCCCACCTTTACTTTCCCTCCTTGTCCCAGGATACTAGTAGGACTTCTGTTTTCTTGTTCCCATCTCATATAACCATTCCAGAACATGAGGAACTCACTTGTCTATCACAGAATTCCAGGTGAAGTCCAACCTGTGGAATAAAATAACGTTTCATATGACTGCTTCATACTATGGGGCTCAATCATCTCACCATCATACTTTCTCTTCATGTCATATTGTCTGTAAAGGATCTCAAGAAGGCATCTAGTTCACTTCCTGGAAAAAAAAAAACAGTTAAGTTGCTAAGTATTTTTCCCATCTCTTCTTCAAAATTCCACAGCCTCTGTAGGCAAGTTATTCTAGCACATCGCTACTTAAACGATTAGAAGATGTTTCGCAGTTCAAGTCTGAATTTTCTGTTTTGTCTGTGTATGCAGGTTCATAACCAAGTCTTATCTATTGTGGACTCGAAGGAACAGCTATTTCCTTTTGCTTTTGAGAAATGTTTTGTTTGTTTGATGTCTATGCATGATCTTATCTTAGTCTTTTATTTTTTGGGTTAGTCAACTCTAGTTTTCTTTCTGCATGATTTGTTTCGCTTTCCTCTGGACCGTCTCCGGTTTGACAACTGTAATACAGCATCCCAGGCATTTATGTAGTACAGCACCTGGAACACTAACTCTAGCTTTAACTGTGCTAACCTCTGACTTGGTTTTAACAATAATATGCAGATCTTATTTTTTTCACCTCACCTTGATATCTTTTTTCAATTGACCTGCTCTATGCACCTAATATCTTCTCCATTTCCTCTTGTGTTTACAACTCCTTGATTAAAACAAGTATAGTTAAAACACACAAGCTCTTAGATTTACAAATATTTCCTCAAAATTAGGAAGACAAAGTAACAAAGAAAACCAAAGAAAAACTAAGTAACTTCTAAATACAGACTGAAGCCACTGTGCCACATTTAACTTAGATTATTTTATTTTTTTCAGTGCTTGAGTGGATGTTTGACAACTGATAATGTGGCAGATGGGTACGGATAAGGTTGAAAACTTGGTCTTTGGCAGGTGCCAGAAAAAAAACAAAAGAAAGGTGTTAAGCACTTAGAAGCTTAGTACTAGAAATAAACTAGCGGTAGGATGGTATGTTCAAGTAACGTTACATTACAGACCTTACATAACAGGTGAACAGATTTCTGGAATCAGATGGACTATGCGCTATAGAAATATAAATATATTCAAAGGCATCCAGTTCTTTCCTTCCAGTTTCAGCCCTTCTTTCTTACATGTATCACTGTTGTCTTGTGAAATACACAGAGTTGTTTGGGACTGGTTCTACATGGTTTTGTCCACTGGTACTATTCACAATTTTCATCAGTCTTGGAAAGAATGGAATAGTAACTATGGCTACTAAAATCACTGTTACAAATATTTTTACTATGAGCAAACCATAGATTGGGAGTTTAAGCAACTGTCACACATTTTCTTTTGCTAGAAAAATGTGACTGGACAGTAAAGATGGTATCCTAACATAAGATGCTGCAGTAAATTCTTGTTGCAACATACTGAATTTTCCATTCCGGTCCTTATCGTGTACTTAAAAAATTTTTCTAAAAGCTTTCACAGAACTCACATCAGGTTAATGATACTGTGGTTTCCTCAGTCACATCCCCATTAAGTAAATATTGATACTACTTTTGCTACTACTTTATGATAAAGTCAAGCTCATTAAAAATCTTGCTTCTGGATCTGTAAGTTCATATGCCAGGTTTTTGAGTTTTTCTGAAGTTAATATCAAATTATCTCTTGCCTTTGAGATCTCAAAAGTTTTCTTCCACCTAAGAGGTAATTATATTTCTATTTTTTCATACTCATTTCCTGAATTAACCTGACTTTTTCCTTGTGTCTTTTCTTTGTTCTTACTGAAAAGAAAGACAGATATTAAGTTTGAAGTAGTACACGGATTGTTTTTAATCTCTACTACTTTCAAACTTAAAAAGGTCCCAATTTTTATCTGTATTTCTTCTCTTATTAATTTTATAGCAAAGAAAAATTATTATTTTTATTAATTTCCTCATCAGGGATGAACCGACTTGACTACTTAGTAGTGCTCATTTTATACCTATATCTCCTGACATCTGAGACCACAATTTTATTTTCTATTCAGTTTCTATTCTAGATAGATTTTCTACTTGCTTTTAACACCCTATCTGAGTGTGTGATGGATTCTCTCTGTCTGGACACCAGGTACTGATCAAAGCCACTCTATTACTCCCTTTCTCAGATGGCAGGGAAGAGAAAATATAGCAAAAAGCTCATGGGTAGAGATAGGGACAGGGAAAAATCACTCACAAATAACCATCACAGGAAAAATAAACTCGACTTGGCAAAAATTAACTTAATTTATCATCAATTAAATCAGAGTAGGATGATGAAAAATAAACCCAAATCTTAAAACATCTTCCCACACACACCTCCCTTTTTCCCAGGCTGAACTTTACTCCTGCCTCCTCTCCTCTTCCAGTGGCATAGAGGGAGTTAGTTGATCTCATATTGTATCTACTGCTCCTTCCTCCTCAGGCAGAGGACTCCTTACACTCTTCTCCTTCTCCAGCGTGGGGAGACCATAGCAGACCATGAAAGTACTCCATGAAATACTCCATCATAAGTCCTCCCCACAAGCTGCAGTTCTTCACAAACTGCTCCAATGTGGTTCCCTCCACAGGATGCAGTCCTTCAGGAACGGACTGCTTCAGTGTGGGTGTCCAGTGGGTTCACAAGTCCTGCCACCAGACCTGCTCTAGTGTGGGCTCCTCTCCCACAGTTCCACAGGCCCTGTCAGAGGCCTGATCTAGTGAGGGATCTCATAGAGTCAAAGCCTACTTCAGGCATCCACCTGCTCCAGCATGGAGTCCTCCATGGGCTGCAAGTGAACATCGGCTCCATGGTTAACCTCCGTGGGCCACATGGGGACAACCTGCCTCACTGTGGTCTTCACCATGGTCTGCAGGAGAATCTCTGCCCTGATTCCTGGAGCACCTCCTCCCTCTCCTTGTTCACTGACCTTAGTGTCTGCAAAGTTGTTTCATAGAAAAGACAGAATCATAGAATCACTTTGTTCGAAAAGACCTTTGAGATCAAGTCCAACCATGCCTATTTACTACTAAACCATATCCCTGATCACTTCATCTACTTGTCTTTCAAATACCTCCAGGGATGATGACTCAGCCACCTCCCTGGCCAGTCTGTTTCAGTGCCTGATAACCCTTTCAGTGAAGAAATTTTTCCTGATGTCTAATTTGAACCTCCCCTGGTGCAGCTTGAGGCTATTTCCTCTTGTCCTCTTGCCTGAAACTTGGGAGAGGAGACCAGCATCCACCTCACTACAACTTCCTTTCAAGTAGTGGTAGAAAGTGATAAGGTCTTCCCTCAGCCTCCTTTTCTCTACAGTAAACAACCCCAGTTCCCTCAGCCATCTCTCATAAAGCTTGTTCTCCATCCCCTTTATGATCATCATTGCCTTTCTTGGGCTGCGCTCCAGCACCTCAAAGTCTTTCTTGTAGTGAAGGACTCAATACTGAACACAGGGTTCAAGGTGCAGCCTCACCAATGCTGAACACAGGGACACAAACACTTCCCTGGTCCTGCTGGCCATGCTGTTTCTGATACACGTCAAGGTGTCATTGGCCTTCTTGGCCACTTGGGCACACTGCTGGTTCATATTCAACCAGCTGTCAAACAACACCTCTGGGTCTTTCTCTGCCAGGCAGCTTTCTAGCCACTCTTTCCCAAGTCTGTAGCACTTCACAGGGTTGTGTCCCAAGTGCAGAATTTGGCACCTGGCCATGTTGAACCTCATACCATTGGTAACAGTCCATCAATCCAGCCTGTTCAGATTCCTCTGCAGAGCCTCCCTACCCTCAAGCAAATCAACACTTCTGCCCAGCCTAGTGTCATCTGCGAATTTACTAAGGGTACAATCAATCCCTTCATCCAGATTACCCATGAATATACTGCATAGAACTGGATCCGGCTATGAGCTCTGGGAAAGAGCACTTGTGACAGGCCTCCAACTGGATTTAACTCCTTTACCATCACTCTTTGGGCCCAGCCATCCAGCCAGTTTTTAACCCACTACAGGGTATGATGTCCAGGTCAGTGGCAGCAGGATATTTTGAGAAACAGTGTCAAAGGCTTTGCTAAAGTCCAGATACACTCCACGCATAGCCTTTTCCTTGTCCATTAAGCAGGTAACCTTGTCATAAAGGAAGATCAGGTTAGTTTGGCAGGACTTGCCTTTCATAAACCAATGCTGACTGGACCTGATTACCTGGTTGTCTTGTGTGTGATAACACTTAAGATGACCTGCTCCATGACTCCCCTGGCACTGAGGTCAGACTGACAGGCCTGCAGTTCCCTGGATCCTCCTTCCAAAGATTCTTGTAAATGAGCACAACATTTGCTAACCGTCAGTCATGTGAACTTCCCCAGGACTGCTTGTAGATGATGGAAAGGGGTTTAGTGAGCACCTCCACCAGCTCCCTTAATACCCTGAGTGGATCTTATCCAGCCTCATAGACTTATGAATGTCTAGTTGGCAGAGCAGGTCTCTAACCATTTCCTTATGTGAGTACTCAGGAAACATCTTACATTATTATTAAACACTGAGGCAAAGAAGGCATTAAGTAATTCAGCTTTACCTTCATCCTTTGTCACTATTATCCCCTCTATGTCAAGCAAAGGATGGAGATTCTCCTTGGCCATCCTTTTGTTCTTAATATATTTACAGAAACATTTTTATTATCTTTCACAGAACTGGCCAATTTAAGTTCTAGTTGGGCTTTAGCCCTTCTGATTTTCTCTCTGCATGGTCTCTGCACTTCATCCTTGTAGTCTTCACGAGATGCCTGTCTCTTCTTCCAAAGCTCATATACTTTCCTCTTTTTTTCTGAGATCCACCCAAAGCTCTCTGCTCAGACAAGGTGTTTTTCTTCTCCGCTGGCTCATTTGCTGGCACATGGGGATGGCCTGCTCTTGTGCCACAAGGATTTCCTTCTTGAAGAGCACCCAGCCTTCTTGAGAACTTATTAACCAGCCTTCTAAACAGTCCAAAGTCTTCCCTCTGGAAGCCCAAGGTGGCAGTTCTTCTGACCCCCCTCCTTACTTCTCCAAGAACTGAGAATTCTATCATCTTGTGATTTCTGTGCCCCAGGCATCCTCCAGCCATCACATCTCCCACAAGGCCTTCTCCATTCACAAAGAGCAGGTTCAGCCCAGGACTTTCCCGAGTTGGTTCACTCACCAGTTGTGTCAGGAAGGTGTCTTCCATGTACTCCAGGAACCTCCTAAACTGTTTCCTTTCTGCTGAATTATGCTTCCAGCAGACATCTGGTAAATGGAAGTTGTCCATAAGAACAAGGGCTAGCGATCATGAGAATTCTCCTAGTTGCTTGTAGAATATCCCATCAGTCTCTTCCTGGTTAGGTGATCTATAGCAGACTCCAACCATGATATTTGCCTTATTGGGCATTTCAGTCATTTTTACCCATAGACAGACAACTCTATCATAACCATCATTGAGCTCAAGGCTATCAAAACACTCTAATATAGAGGGCTACCCCACTGCCCCTCCTCGCCTGTCTATCCCACCTGAAGAGTTTATAGCCATCCACAGCAGCACTTCAGTTATACGAGTCTCACATATTCTTGCTCCTCTCTGAAGTTGCTGCACAGCAACTTCTTCCCCTTTCTTAAATGTCTTATCACAGAGGCCCTACTGCTGTCGTTGATGGGCTTGGCTTTGGCCAGTGGTAGGTCCATACAGGGGCTAGTTCTGGCTCTATTAGACATAGGGGAAACTTCTAGCATCTTCTCACAGAAGTGACTCCTGCAGCCCACCCACTCTGCCCCCCAAACCTTGTCATACAAAGCCCATAAAGAGTGTCTATTATAGTTGCCTTGATCCTCCTGCAACACTAGTTTTAAACTATTTTAATTCTACTTACTTAATTTCAGTTTTTTACTAAAATAATGAGATGAAAATTAAGTCTAATTATGTTTAAACATAAGGATTTTTTATGTCTCAGGATTTGGGCATTTCATAGTGAGGCAATGTAAATTTGGTTTAAAGTTCTAAGTTTCTTGTATCTATTTTGTGCAATCTTCAATTACAAGAGAAAACCACTGAAACTTCTGGCTATAGGACTTTAGTTTACATTGCTGTATATCCTAGGTCTTCTATTGCTGAGAGCTTATGTTGAAATTGTTGCCTTACAGAAGGTTAACTGGCATAAAATCAGCTCATGAATATGGTGTTTCTGTGGTACGTACTTGTTTCATGAAAG
Source organism: Cuculus canorus (assembly GCF_017976375.1). Lineage (NCBI taxonomy): Eukaryota > Metazoa > Chordata > Aves > Cuculiformes > Cuculidae > Cuculus > Cuculus canorus. Next base: position 47,959,524 of record NC_071401.1, read on the forward strand.
TTATTGTTCCACAGAGATAAAAAATTGAATATAGACCGTATTCTACTGGGATGAAAAGCTCATTATTTTCCTACCTCCAAAACAGTTCTAGCAAAACAAAACTGATAAAGGACCAGACTGGCAAGGGCAGTGAGTTACCTTTTAGTTCCCAGAAGATGTAGCTTTTTCAGGATCAGCTTATGCATATATTGTTTAGAAACTGAATGAAATACAGGATGAAGTTGTGTGTTAAATTCTCTTCATAAGAGTGCTCTTTCATCTGGTCATCAGCTCCTTCAGTACCATTATTCACCTATGAGAGAAAGAAAAGAGAACATCATCTTCCTCTCTTGTGTTTCCCTCAGTAATATTACCTCCCACATCCCATGGTAAGTATATTTCATGGGAAAGAATAGCCTTCTTAAGAATACAAGAAAAAATCTTCTTACGTTTACTTGGTCTGCTTGACTATCTCATTCAGTTGTTACAATGAACATGAAAAAATGTCCTACAGCAATCATTTATGGAGTTGTGTGTAACTGCACTTCTAAGTGCAATAGTTAATATAGGTTATTTTGCAAATAATTTATCGTAATCACCACAAGACAAAAATTACAGATAAAGCCTGGAGCAGTAATGGCTATCTGTTTATAATACAATTTCTTCTTATATTTTGGCATTCTAGGAGAAATACTTTCACTGAAAGCAGGGAAAAGAGACATAGCTTTTATCCAAATTATTGAAATTGAGTCTTCTTGTGTTCCATGTTCAGGTGGGCATCTTGATTATTTCCCGACTCCCTGTTGGTACAAAATTCTATCAACTTTGTAACGTATTATACTCAGACAAAACCAAACAAATGCACATTTCTCAATGCTCACATTTTCACTAAAAGCAACTTTAGGTACACTGTATGGGACAAAGCTGAGATAACGTCCAATCCTAATGAACACATGGAGTGTAACATATATTACACTTTCCTCAGAGTTGGGACAAGACCAAGAACTCCATTCCATTTCTGAATGCCGAAACACAGGGACAAGTAAATTTTAAAATTTCACAGCTGTGATGATGATTCTTGAACTTCAGGTACTCAGCTCAAGCTAATGATTGAATCACAGTTTGGGGAGGGGGAGCGGATTGAGTGCTTGGAGGACCTTGATTTTCTGTTACAAAGCTTTTCCCTAATTTTTTAATAATTTTACACTGAAATTAATATTCATTTTGTACATTCTGTGTGACAGCACACGCACTGTGATAATACTAATAGATTGTAAAAAGCAGTCATAAAGATTTTAATGGCAGCTACCGGAAATAACCATTAAATACAGCTACATATTGTGCATTTAAATTAACTAGCATTTTCTTTAAATATATTGAGGCTTTTATTTATCAATATGTCCTCAATATCTCAGTATTAAAAAATATATACAAGATGTTTCTTTGCAAATATATCAAATCAGTTATATAGTATAGGATACTGGGGCATGTCTGTAGACTAACAAATATCATTCTTAATTTGCACACTTTTAAGTACATGTTTTAGCACAAACTTTGTTGATGAAATTCTTAGTAACTGCAGAAAAAAACTCCATGTCTCCTCACATCCTTCTTCTAAAAGTAGATAACTGCTTTAGTTTTCTTTTTTTCTCATTTAAATTTGAGCCGTTATTGTTCTCCCATTAATCTCTGGTAACCTAAACTGTGGATTTTTTTTTTTCTCCTTCATTCATAAGGTAATACAGTTTGAAGGTATAATGAAATATAATATTGTTGCACCCCAGGGAAGATGATAAACAAAATGGAAGTGCTCAATTACTTTGTCTAAGTCATTTTTCTTCAGGTGTTAATTTGCCAAAGTATTTCTAAATTACTTCATATACTTTGAGTATTGTATTCTGGTATTTGATAAGCTTTTGTGAAAAGCTTTAAAAATATCACTACTAAATGTTTACTCAGTGTTTCATGTTTGATCTTTTTTGTACAATCCTTATAGCAAAGCTGGAATTTATTTTCAATGACTACATATAAATGCAGCACACGCTCTGCGTCCTAACAGATGCCATCTGTAAAAGCATTTACTTTAAATTAGTGGAATAAGTAATCAAAAGGGCTTTGTACTTAATGCAGAACTTTTGGTGACTATTAAATGCTCATTAGAGGGTGTTTTTGCTGTATGACTGTCAAAATCAGCAGGACGTTTATGTTAGATTTCCTGAGTGGGTCAAGATTGAATATGATTTTACAACTTAAATAACGTAAATGAATGCAGGTTATTTCAGAATCTCCAGATGTTCCTTAAACTCCCTGCCCCTAAGAGAAACTTAGAGCCAATTTAAATTTTGTAGCAACATTACGGTGCAGATTTTTGCTTCAAACATTTAACAACTCCCTTATTACATTCCTTTCATTTGTGCCCTATCACAAAGGAAAAAGATGAACACTATTATATCGGAAGTCTCCTTCTTTAAAATATGTACTAATAGATGGTTTAGATCAGTCTATCATAAAAAGGCTTTCAGTGGAACAAAGATCCTTACAAAAGTTCCTTACAAAACCAGGTTGTCCATCCATATTTTAGGTGTCCTGACTAATCCTAACTGAACTTATTTTAAAAAATATTTAGCTACTGAAAATATATTCTAAAGGTAAAAAGCAGCTTGAAAGTTAGCTGTACAGACATGAGAGTTTCCTATATCTTAGTGAAAATTTCTACATTCTTGTATATAAGTTATGATACAATAACTTCATTGTCATTAAGAAGTATATCTTCTTGTATCCTTTTGGTTGTTTTTTTATACATTGTGCATACTTATGCTAATTACAATTATTTGAAGATGGCAGCATCTGCTAGGAAGAAGGTAATAAAGGCAGATTTAGAGCCAATTTTTAAAGTTCAGTAAATATTGCTTAGAAGTAGCCTTAAGCAAGACATTCTTCTCAGTAAACATTCACAAGTTTACAATCACAAACAGCATGCTGAGGCTTTGCAATGATATATATAAGATGGTCAGTTAGGAATTATTTTTGAATACCCAAGCTCCAGTATAAAAACATTAAAACATTAGAGTTTTCTATAATAAACAATACATTTCCATGGTTTAACTCCAAAACAAGATGAAGAATTCATGGTGCCAAAGACAAAAAGAACAAGAGAGAAAATACCGTATACCATAACACTATCTCCTATGGCAGCTGCAGATTTTGGGTCCCAGATCGGGACGTGCAGATAAGATTTATACAATTTTCATTAAAGAATCACTGTTAAAGATGTGTAGAGAGTCTTACAAGTAGAAATGCAAGAGATTCAATCATCAGTTGAATTAGGGTTGCTTTAAACTAACAAATATAAGAAAAAAATTAAATCCATAGAATCATAGAAACATAGAATAGTTTGGATTGGAAGGGACCTTAAAGATCATCTAGTTCCCATCCCTAATTCTGTGGAAATGATAAAAACTACTCAGTTAAATCTAAATTTTTTCTATATATTCTAGGATAGTCAGTGCCCAAATTCATATTATTTTCATTAGGAGATTAAGATAACCCAGGGTGGAACCAATCTCCTGCTAATAGAGCGAACAGATCAGATCTTGAGGGCTTTAACCAGCTGGGTTCTGAAAACAATCAAGGATAGAGCCAGTATGACCTTTCCAGACAACGTTTTAGTGCTTGACCACCCTTTTCTGTCCTGCCAAAATGGACCACCGTGAAGAGTACAGCTCTGTTCTTACAGTTCCCCCTCTGCATCTGGGGTTGCAGTGAGGTTCCTCAAAGCCATTTCTGCACCAGGTTGTACAGACCCCACTCTCCTAGCCTCACATCATAGGGCAACAGCTGCAGCCTTATTGTCTTGGTACTTTTCCACTGGGGGTGTTACAGCATGTTGATGTCTTTCCTTCACTGAGGAGCCCCAAACTGAACATAGTATATATGAGTATTGGGCAGAGTGGTACGCAAATATTCTTTGATGTCCTGGTGGTGTTCCTGCCAATGCAGTCACAGATGCTGCTGGCCTACCAGGGCTTTCTGGTGGTTCCTGCCCAGCTCAGTTCCCCCAGGGCTGCTCTCCACTCAGTTTATCCCCAGACTGATTCCTTTTAAAGCTCTGTAAATTCTCATTTAAACAATCAAAAAAAAATCCCCCAAATTAACTAATGTTACAGACCTAATCATTGACTATGTATATATGCCATAGATTGACACATTCTTTTATTCCAGAAAAATCCATACTTGATTTCTAAGCAGGCTATCTAGTTGACTACAAATAGAGAACAAACAACACTCTAAGGCATTCAGACTGATCCTTACATTTATAAAAATAACATCCTACAGACACTGCGTTATTTTATATAAATAACCTGCTTGTAGCTGAACATGACTGGGGTAGCAAACTAACTTACTGTTTTTATGTTTCCAGGATAGTTATTAATAAAAGATGAAAACCGTGCAGCTATATAAAAATTTATGAGAAATGAAATTAAAAAATTGTCACAGAGGCATAAATAAACAATACTTAGTGCATGTTTCTAAAACTTTGACCATCCAGGTTCCTTACACCTGTGCTAGCTACTCTGACAAGTTATTCGGACTTCAGCCGTGTAGTATTGCTGCACACATATCTGCTGCTGGACAAAAACATCAACAACAAAGCAAACACGTTTGATCAAACCAAAATTGTTAGTATTTTTAATAATTCCATTTAAGAAAATATTTTGGCCTGTGGCATGTGCGCCAAAAGCAAATTAAACACAGGGTTAATTTCAAAGTGATTTAGAGTGGTTTTTCTCAATTTCATTAATTAGTCTCGGTTGTAGAAGATTTTATATCAGATGGTAAACAAGAAGGTTTTTAACCTATATTTTAAGAGAATACCCTATCTATCAAGTTAGGAGATGTTATGAGAAAAGCACCTCTTCATGCTGGCTATTGAACTTGTCTGATTAATTAAAACAGGTTTTGGAAGACTGTAATTTTTCATTCCCTGTGAAATTCCCTTCAATGGACAGCAAAGTCAGTTATTTTTGTTCTAATATCTTCTTCTGTTTCTCCAACAGTTCTTTCTTGTCTCTCACTATTTGTTTCATACAAAATTAAAGGCATCAAGAAGAAATCACTTCCTTAAAAATCTATCATGAGTACTTAGGCCTTGTATTAGGCCATTTCAACTCATGCTAAAGGTTATTCCTTCTCTGACTCACGAGGCCATTGGCTATTACAGGTTCTACTTCTTATTATATTCTATTTTTTTTAATGCTGATCTCACTTTGAAAAACAAAAACTACATGATCACTGAGCTGTTAAAATAGCAAATTAATTACTTTTAAGTTGCTGGTTCGTGCCTAGATGGGTCAGAACTTTTCTCAGTGAGTTAACATGAAGTTTCTTGTAAAATTGAAGAAGTCCCTGACGGAAACTTTTCAGTTATTGACTAAGGCCTATGGTGAAGGGATCCCGAAGATCAAGTCAGTGCTCAACGAACCCATTGTGAAAACAAAAAGAATGGAGATCTTTGACAGCATTTCAGAAAATAATGTGCAGAACTGCTTTGAACATTGGCAGCATCGTATGCAGCTGCGTGTCAACACAGAAGGGAACTATTTTGAAGGTGATCATAGCTGATTTTATTAATTTGTTAAATAAAGAGAGTTATAGGCACAGTCTCTTTTTTTTTTTCCCACAAGCAGATGAAGTCAGTTTTGTGTAGAACATATGTTTACAGAAATCATTTCTTTTCCCTCGAAGTGAGATTTAAAAGCACATTGAGCTAGTTGCTACACATACCATTACCAGATGAAAAACAACTGTGATAACTCCCCTTCTCCTCTTTTTTTTTTTTTATTTTTTTCTTTTTAGTATTCAAATTGATATTCCAGGATGAGATCAAGATGAGAAAGCATGTGGAAGTGCCATGCTTGGACAATATAACTGGAATTTTAAGCCTTTATGTCACACAGTTTTCAGTTCTGAGACTCCACGGAGTCAACAATTTAGAGCACTGAAATCTCTACATAAAAAATGAAGGGAATTAATTATTGTATAGTTTAGTTGTGCCTCTCCAATATATGTGGTGATGATGATGATGATTTTACCTGCTGCTTCAAGTATGCTATTGAGATTTGTTTTCAAGGCTTAGTGAACACTACATGCTTAGACAGTAGACACAATGAAGGTATTATGCTTTTCCTGCAGAGTAAGAACAACTGGATATCATAAAAGACAATAATGTTTTTTTTAATTAAGATTAAAATTCAAAAAGTTTTCATTCTTGAACTCCTCTTACTAGGGTCTAATTTTTTCCCCAAGGGTCAGAAAAATTAATAGTCTGAAGTCATAGAACAAGTAGTCTTGCTATGAAGACAAAAAAGTGTTTAGATTTTATGTATTTCTCTATATTTAGTTGAAGACTATCTTCAGGCTAGTGTTATTGCTGAGATAAAATTTTGTTCCTTTAAAAAAATCTCTATGGATACAACAATTGTTCACCTATAATTGTGTTTTACCTGATACTTGCAGATTTATCTCAATGTCCGGTTTAAATCACTTTTGCTTCAAATTAATTAGATATATTGCCATACCCCAGACACTTGAAGTCAATAGAAAAGTTTCTGTATAACAATGGCAGGCATCAGAGAATAATAAATGTCAGTTTTATAAAGACTTTGATTTAAAATGAATGATGAAGGGACTGTACTTAAAACTTCAGGTCCAAAATTGAAGACTGAATAAAAAATTAGCCTGATTGGTTAATCCTCAATAGGCTGTTGCATGGCTGAGATGTATATGAAGTATTATTCTTTTTCTTTTTTTTCTTTTTTTTTTTCTTTTTGTGTAGGGAACAGCATTCAGTCCCTCAAAGTAAATGATACATTTGCACAATAAGCTAATAAGTATGCTTCAAGGAACATACCTTTTTCTTTCTTTATTCAAATCTATTTCATTCAGGAAAGGATGGGTTATCACTTTTTTCAGTTGTTATAAATAAATCATTGAAAGAATAATAACTGATCCGTCATCAGAAGGCTTAACCTTCTAAAGGTAAATTGTAGTGCTACAGATGTGCAGAATCAGTATAAACAAAACAAAACAATTTATTTTTTATAATAAACTGAGTTTGTTACTAGTGCCTAACCCAGGTGTAGATTTTTCAGTGACAAAAAAGCAAGCAAACAACCCTGACTACCACATAACTCTATATTACCTTATTTTCTTTTATCTGTTGATTCCTTTCTTAAAGCAAACAACTGAATGCTTCCTTTCTATTGACCATGCAGAACATTTAGTATTTAAAGGCTGTAGCTTCATTTAGAATTTCTTTCTAAACAAAGATTTCTAAGTGTATGTTTCAGCAGCTGTCTTGTCAGGTTTCTGAAAGAGAAAAATTAAAGCTCTACTATATTTATTCCAAGTCTTCTCAGTGACTGATCTACTATGAGAGTTAATTTTATTTTCTGTTTATCAGGAATAAGGCTTATCAAAGACGCCGTATGTAAGTAATTACAAGAAGCTATCTCACAGATGGTGGATAATAACGTGTAGCTGGGGAGGATAATTTCTTCCTTTTGACAAGTAAAGAGAAATGGCATTTGACTTTACTTCAGAAATGAGACTCAATGCTTGACAGAGATATAGTTTTCTTCCATTTTCCTAAGGAAAGGAGACCTAATGTTGATAATCAACTTGTCTTTCAGAGAGCTATTCATTGCCCTTCTTCACTTTAACATTTAATTTGCCTTCAAATTCCTAAGTGGTTACTTTACTTTTGGGATGTTAATTTGGGGAGATGAGCCTCCTAGGGAGGAAATGGGCACTGACCTGTTTTTCCATTGTTTGCACTGAGTCGAGCTAGAGAAGACAGCTAAATTTATCTTTACTACTGTTCAGTCGCCTCTCTTATATGCAGTTCATTCTGGAATGTCTACAATTTGCAGGTCTTTGAGGCTGTTCAAGCATATTCTTTACCGGACTCTACTGCTGCTGATTGAGAAAAAGTGAAATAGAAGTCAGCACGTAGGACCACGTATTTAGAGTAATCTGTCTGATGAACTTTTATGTCTTGTGACTGTGGAAGGACGTTAACCTCTTCTATGGCAAAGGCTGAGTCAAGCCTTACAGCGTCTCTATTCTACTCTCATTGACCCACAGAATCCTGCTCTTAACAAACTAAACGGAAACTTCCTGAAACTCAGTGAGCAGATTTTAAGCAGGACAGGAATTTTCTCTAAGTTTTAATGTGAATCAGAAAAGGCACTTTAGGGGACAGAGATTCGAGAAGATTATTATTTTTTTTTTTTTTTGTAACTGGAACTTCTTATCTAAGACAAAATTTAAAATTACTGCAATTTTGAATCTGTACTTGGCTTTGTGTTCGTGGTGAGCAGGTGGTGCTGTTTTTGGAGTGGATCTGCAGTTTGTAGTGAAGTCCCAATATAATTTTATTCTTTTTTCGTAGTTTCATTTTGTAATAGAGACACTAATATATGTGTTGTAATTCTGGTTAAAAAGAAAATTTTCCTAGGTGGAAGGTAGAGAGGTAGTACAGGAAAGGAAGTGAAAGGCAGACATACTGGCCCTCCAGCCCTAGTAAAAGTCTAAAGGAAAGATAAGAATACAAACCTTAAGAAGGTTTAGACTACTCCTTGTCTCTACACATTTAATAGTACCAGTGATCAGGACACCCACACGATTCTTGAGACCTCTTCAAGTATCTGTTTGCCAAACTCAATTTCCCAAGGAAGTTCCAGCTTCCCACTTCTAAAGAGCTTGGTGTTCAGAAAGAGAAATCTGACAGAGGTAAAGCAAGTTGGATTGTTGCATCTTGCCATTCTACATAATCTTGATTTTGTTTGTGTTGTCTGTTTACGTTCTTTCACCAAGAAATTAAGGTTTTGCTAAGCCACTTCATTAATCTTTTAAGGTGGAGGATAGAAAGAACATACAGCACATGCTGAAGGTTTAAGATTTTCTCAGGTGTCTTGGTAAGAGCTCAATCTAGGTTTATTAGTGATCCTTCAAAACTTGATACAGTTCTTTCATCTGACAACAAAGGAGTTAAGGAAGGACTTCACAATTTACAATATACAGTAACGTGAATTAAACTGTAGAGTTCTGTGGATAGACACTACTCTATCATCATCTGTGGAGGTGTCTTACAGCAACAGAACTCCTTCTAATCTTCTTAGTAATAGAAATAGGGAAATCCAATGAATAACAGTCAAAAGAATAAGCTTACTATATCTCTCACCAAGAGCAGCTAGGCTTCCTCAGAAAGATCCAAGTGGCTCCTTTGTATATATTGTTTATCTGGTGGAAACAAGACTAAAAGCTCACCTAGAAACATTGAGAACAGGTTTAAATAATATCGATGAACTGCTATCTACCAAAGAAAAATTATTCATAAAATAACTAAATTACCAAAGCTGAAATAATAGCCTAACAATAAATTGTAGGGGCAACCCTGCATGGAAGTGAAAGAAGAGTTTCATTGGTATTCTAGCACAAATAAAACTGCTGAACATGAGGCTTGCTACTTGTTACATTTAGAGATGAATGAATAATTAAGAGATAAAGAAACAATGAATAATTTATTCAATGGTTTTTTGGCTGTGGTGGGTTTTTTTTTTTTGCTACAGCCTAGTGATCACAACTTTTTTAAATGTATTCATTATGCAAATTCATTCAACTAATATTAATTTACATTCTTAAAAGATTTGATATAATTATCAAAAGAATATGTTGCTTATAGTATTTGTGACTGGTCAAAGGAAGTCAGACAGAATTGCTTATATCACCTGACTGGGTAAATAGATAACCATGGTTAGGGAAAATATACAGCAGTATAATTATCATCATGTATAAACAAGTGCAAGCTCTGAAATACACCTTTTAAATTCTTATGCTGGGGTGTCAGCCCTCAGACGTTTGCTTTCAGGAAACAGAAGCAAAAGGCATTAATTAAAAAACCTGAAATGAAATGCAGTTCTCTAGTCCTAACTCATTTCCATCTACTTTCTGCTAACTGAAAGAATTTTCCAAGGATATTAAAATTGTACATTTACCTCATCACTTACTAAGGAACTGCTGCCGAACATTCTTAGAAACATAGTTCTCAGGAAAAGGGGCCATTGATATGATCCAGGAAAATGCTTGTGATGTTTTAGGTACTCAAATCTCAACAAAACGAAATATAATCCTTTAGATTTTTGCTCAGTTTTTCCTCCTATTCCTATCTTTCTTTGTCCTTAACCATGTTGGTTGGCTCTTGCAAGCACTTCTTTGCTTTCATTGATGACAAAAAGATGAATAACATTGCTAATAATCTGTTTCTTTTGCTACTTTGCAAGTACACAGCGTCAAGTCTCAGTACTATTAGTAACACTACATTTCAAATATTTCCGTGTAATTTAATCATGTTAGACGAAGAAATTGAAAAGACATTTTGGAGGGTACATCATATCCTGCTGCAAGTAAAGTCTTCTTCATATCAGTATTTCCACCTAACTTCAATGATCAACAGATAAAAAGTAGTTCTTATATCTTTTCAGCTGAGAACACTTGTAAACAATGAAAACTATCCAAAATTCACAGGCAGACAAAGCACAATTCTAGAAAACCTCTAAACAGATTACATTTTAAAAATGTCATGTCAATAAAAACCTTGAATGAGCATAAAAAAAGATGTTAGTGATTATTTTTCTACCACTTTGTTGCACTTTCACTCCAAATTATAGAAGGTATAACTAAGTGCATTAATAAGAATTACTTTATTTGCAATGCTTAATTCAATAATTAGTTAAGATCTCATTTATATATATTTCTGCATATTTATGTAAGTATGCTTCTAAGTGTATCTACCTATATGTGCATTCTGAACCTTGAGCTTTCTTGTTTAATGAGAGTTTTCTCTTAAATAATAAATGATGAGAACAGAAACATTTCTTTAGCAAGCTTTTATCTAAGATTTTTTTCAAGGACTTCTTCTGTCAAAGGTAATGATAAAAATCCATATTTTTTAAAATGAGGCAAGATCCAAATTTTTATAGTAAACACATGATTTACTCCCTTGTACTTCTCGTATAGGGTTTCTCTTTAAATCTCATATTTCCCTATGACTTTGGAAAATCCTGTTTTTCCAAAGTCATAGGGGAAATAAAACATAAGCGAAATATTCAAAACTGAATCCTAATTTCAAACCTTAGATCCCCTAACAGATGTAAATAACGCAAAGTGGTTAACATGTCTATCTGCATTGTGTGGAATTTTCCACAATGGAAAATACACAGAAATCAGTTTTGTACTTTTAGATCTTCTAATACTTGGTTCATTGGTACTTTTGTTCCAGGATCTGCTAGATTTTATATTTCTTCATTAAAAGTAACATTATTTGTTTGTAGTAGTATCACAAAAGTAGTGACATCAAAATCCCACCACAGGGCCTAAAACTGGCCTTAAAAATTCAGCCAAGCAGAATTTGCACACCTATTTACCACAGACAGTGCACAACAAAAGAAATGGATTTAAAGTACATTAAAAGCCAAAGTTTCATGCTTTTCAGTTTTGATACTATTTTTAAATGATGAAGAGCAATAGAGGAATCAATAACATATGGGCTTACCTGATTGACTCCTTGGTAAATAGCCCCTTGTTTTTAGAGAAGCTCTTGTGGAAACTAATGAGGATGTCTTGCAAATGTATACTTTACTATTTTAATACAAATTTATGACGTTTATTATTTCAGTTTCCAGAAGTAGCTTGTAGGACATAAGATAGCATTTCTTATTCCAAATGCATACCATTATTCACAATAAATTCAATAAAAGTAATGAAATCCATAGCTTACTTTTTACACTTTAAAAACCATTCTTATCCTAAAAATAATGGATTTAACAAGTAAGAAAGAATCACGCTAACTACATCAAAATACTTCTGAAATAGGCCAGTGGTTCAGATTATCTTCAGTTACAGTGAAGAACACTCTAACTTCCAACAATGCAATAATGTAACCTTATACTAATAGGGGAAGTTTCATCCTAAAAGATAATTCAGTATCTTACTAATTCTGTTTGATAGTGTCACAGTTTAGCCCTGATCCAGTTAATTTTGGCAGCTAAAATTATGTAGTTGGGCCTCCAAAATGCCTTCCCCCTCACCTCCAGGCAAAGGGGGAACAAAAATGAGAGAGAAAATAAAACCACAGTTTTAATGAAATAACAAAGAAGAAAATAATTAGACAGTAATAAAATATATACAAATACATGAGATCATATCCCCTCCCCTCAATGAGTATACATCATCACAAATACTATAGAGCAGACACGAGGGAATGGATCCATGGCTAGGAGGGAGCTAAGGTCAGGAACTGGATTCAGTAACCAGGAATCTGAGATTAGGAGCAACAGACAGATGAGGTCCTCCCTGGATATTGGTCATCTCAGAAGAAAGTTGAGAACCTTGCGGTCTCTCATTTTATACCAAGTGTGAGATGGAACAGTCTGTTGGTCAGTTTAGGGTCACCTGTCTTGTTCGTCTCTCCCTGCAGTTGTGGCCTTTTTCCCACCAGCTCGAGGATGGCCTTGGTTGCTATAGAAATAAGTATCTTGGTTGCTATAGGAATAAGTATAAGCATACTTTTAGAGAGGAATGCTGTCTCAAAAACATGCAGTTAGCTTTCAGAGAATGAAGTTACTTTGAGCAATTGAGTTAGTCACAAAACTGACTATAGTTTAGCTCAAGCCACAACAGATGGAGAATGTACTCAATAAGTAATGGAAAAAAATTGTCATTAAATGAATGCAAGAGCAGTTTGGAAACAAGGAAGCCAGTTTTGTTGGGGGTTTTGCCAACAGCCACCTGCATGATTTTTAGCAAGTCTTGTGTCTATTGTGATTTTTTTTCATCTCCTTATAAGTTTCTTATTGCAGAGACTGGCTATTTTAACACTCTATATAGCAAGCAGTCAAATAGACATGATTCAGCCTAGTCAGGTCCACTCTCCACCAAAAAAAGAAAGTGTTGTGAAAAGTAGAGTAAGTTGTAAGTGAACTTCAATTGAATTTCTTTGTTGTGTTCTGTCTTGTTTTCAAATAATGCCATCAGTTCTTGGTTTACATTTTCTCTGCATTGCTACTTCTGTCTATGGTATAGATAGACCAATTCTAAAGAAAGTTTCTTATGTAAGAAATGTAAAACTGAGTAAAGATTTAAAGCTACAAGTTCCTGTACCTTAGGAAAAAATATATCAACAGTTACCCTTTTGTGTAATATTTCTGTGCTACAAAGAAGGGCAAAATTCACAAGACCACTGAGTTCTGAGAGAAAAATACCATTTGGAAGTCACGGTGAGGAAACACTGCTAGGAGCAGGGCTTTTAACTTGTAGACATTAAAAAATGTGTGTAGAGAGGTACAAATGTTTTGGGTATTTTCAAGGCACATTTAACCATGGGTGCTTCCCAGGTTGTGAGGTTTTCCAGGAGTTAAAGAAGTTTCTATCTGAAATTTTTATACCTTTTGCTCTGTGTACCAGATAATCTCTTAGCACTTTAAGAGCTGTATTTGGCACATGAGAAGAAAGGATAATGTATCTTTAACACATATAATTTATACTCAGTATCACTATGTATTATGATCTCAGTAGGAAAAATGTAACATGCCAAATAGGAACCATATGAAGTGGCTGCCTGATAACCCAGAAATGACTTCAAACTTGAAAGATGTAGGGATGGCGTAAATCAGTGTAGCCTGGCCCTGCTTTTTGACCCAAATTATGCCATACCAGGAGAAAATCTGACTTAATTCAAATGCATTGCTGCTACCAGGGCCTGAATCTGAGATATTTCATTTATTAGTTTGAATGGCTGCATGAGATGTAAAATGGTTTGTAACTGGGGAGGAAGAACAGCAAGGTAACTTCTAGCTCTTAGAAAACTACACTATAAAGAAAACAAGCCAAAATTAATGCAAATCACAGTGTACACACCATAAAGATCAAGGGAATGCTTGTGTTCCACCTGGATAACTATCAAAGTATGTGGAGGAAAAAACTCCAAAAAGAAACCAGAACCAGCAATGCTTAGAAACAACTGTTATGTTCAGGGGAAGTAATTGGGCAGATGAAAGAATATAAGGATAAGAAGATTTTTCTTTAATTTAGTTATTATGTTTTTGTTGCTTTTAGACTTTTACAGCCAGGCATTTTAGATACAATGCCATCTAATTTTTTATCTTAGTTCAAAATTCATTCAGAGATCTGTATGAATCATATTCTTAATTAATGTAATTAATTTAATCAATTGATTTAATTAATTCATTTGCTCATGATCTGTAGGCAATATGGTATTTTCAAATTGAATTAGTATTTATAGAGTGTTTTCAATTATGGATAAAATTAGAGGAAAATGTGTTTTTTTCTGGGGCAAAATTTTTAATTCATGTGTTTTAGAGTTCAGCATATACAGTGTAATCACCAGGACATTCAATGAACCTAAAAAAAATCAGGGAAGACACAGAAACTGGAAGAGGGGAAGTTGCAACAGGAATGCCTAGAACTTTGCCTAGGAATGGTTTACTAGCTGGATGAGATCAGGATCATTAGGTTCTGGACCTCATATTTACAGGCAAGGTCAGGGATATGAAGGTCAAGGATAGCTCTGGTTACAGTAACTATGATAATCATGTTCAGGATCCTGCAAAGAGATAGAAAACCTGGTCTTTAGAAAAGCAGACTTCAGCCTGTTCAGGATCTTCTTGGAGGAATCACGTGGTATATGGCTCTGGAGAGAAGAGGGGTTCAAGAGAACTCCTTGATATTTAAGCTCAAGAATAATCTGTGCCTGAAGTAAATGCAAAGGCATCTGGAAGCCTGAATGGGTGATCAAGGAGCACTTGACAAAGCTCAGACATAAAAAGGAAGTAGACAATAAGTTGACACAGGGCAGCTGACTTCCACTGAATTTAGAGACACTGTCTAAGATCACAGAGATGGTATTGGAAAAGTGAAGCCCACCTGCGGCTGAATCTGACAAAGGATTTGAAGGGCAACAAGAAGGGCCTTCAGGTTCACTGACAAATAAGCAAATCTTACCAGTAAAACCAAGGCTTTAAGTACTGGTAAGATTTGCTTCTTTGTCAAGTTGACCATGAGTCAACAAAGACGGTTGAAGTCCTGGAACACCTCACATATTAGGAAAGGCTGAGAGAGGTGGGGCTCTTCAGCCTGGAGAAGAGATGGCTCAGGGGGTTTCTTGTTACTGTGTATATATACCAGATGTGAGGGGTAAAGAAGGATCTTCACAGGGGTGCTCACTGACAGTGCAAGAGGCAATGGGCACAAACAGAGGATGCCTCTGAATATCAGGAAACACTTTTTTTTTTTTTATTGTGATGGTGTCCAAACACGGGAACAGCGTTCCCACAGAGATTGTGCGGTCTCTCTCCTTGGAGATATTCAAAACCCATCTGGGCCTAGTCCCGAGCATCCTGCCATAGCTGAGCCTGCTTGAGCAGGATGTCTGAACTAGACAGTCTGTAGAGTTTTCCAACCTTAACCAGTCTGTGATACACAGTGAAATTGCATCAGGTTACTAAACTTCTGGCTGTTTTATGGGCATACTTGATTATTAGGAAGGTGGGTATAAGTAGTCCATAGCAAACAGTTGTATCAATAAAACATGAAAATAAAATAAATCATAAATAGCTACATATAATAAAAATAAAACTGTTCTAGGAATCTAATTGGTTTTTCAAGTTAAATAAGTGACAGAAAAGTGACACTTCCTATTAAACATTCCTTCCTATCTTATTAGACTTAAATTTACCATGCTAATAACAATTTGAATTACTGCATCACAATGTGGTGCTATGCAATATAGTGAAACACTGACAGTTTACTTATATTCTCTTTGCAGCTTTTCCTTGATGATGGGTTAAGCCAAAAATTTGCATTTCATGAACAACAGGTAACATCTGTACAGCACCTGCAAAACACTGGTGTGGGAATGTAGCACAATCACTCAAATACAGAGGCCTTTTCGGAAGCAAATAAATTATCAAGTCATGTACAGCATCTAGAACAACAGTGTAAACAAGATTTATTGGATACTTTAAAGATAGACACTTTGCATTTCTTATTTTCTATCTAAATTTTACACACAAATTTTAAACAATTGGGATGGTAGATTGGAAATGTTCTACCTTCAAATAACTTTTGACAAATCATGTCAAAAGGAAACAGTTACCTTAATTTTCTAACATAAACAATGATTATAAATACAGTATGAAATAATTAATTTCTTAAATATTGTACTCTGTTAAGACACTGCACAAATAAATGTATGATTATTTATGCAATATACACAGGCTTGTTTAGAGTACGTTTTAATACTACATTAATGCTTTTATTACACTTCCCACTCTTTTTGGCAACAGTCTCTCTCATTTATTTTTTTGTACTGCAGTAGCTTTGTCCTCTCTCATACATCCCTCTTTAAACTGCCAGCAGGAGCTATGATGGACAGTTCAGTCTAGTGGATAGGACATGGGAATATGCCTGAAACTTCCGGACTGGTTTTTTTGGCAGCTAAATGTGGGTTTATGGATCTATGCGCAAAAGGCATTGGAAGGGTACATTCCCAAGAAATTTTCCAGAAGCTGATCAAGCTGAGTGCATAGTGATTGTTAAACTTTTGTGGCTACATAGCTCCAGGATACTACATGCATACCCCATGTGATAAATTAAATTAATAAAAGTAGTATAACAAGACTCACATATCAGTGGTAAGGTGTCCCAAAATGATTCTTGCATTATTAAGTGTTGGACAAATTCCTTCAGAAAATCAAAACTACTAATCAAGGAGAATTAGAAAGGGCCTTATCCTGTCTGCAGTCAAGAGGACACCATCAAATATTTCTGTGACCAGCAGTCACAAAAAGAAAGCTTTGTAAAGATCTTGCATTTTGACTGAAGCAGTTACCACCATCCACACACATTCTCCTGGAAAAAGTATGCGAGTACTTCAAAACTTGTTTTAGGTAAATTCAGACACATTGCATCAAGTCACAAGCTGAACTTGCGGAGCTGCCTCAGCAGACTGAATATCATTTAAACACCTCACACACCAATTTTCACCACATCATCTATTCTCTTTACAGTATTACCTTCAGCTATCTTACCAGGCTTATCAGAAAGCAAAGGGTCTTTAATCATCAGAGCTATAAGTTTTACCTTCCTTTGCTTCTTTCTTTCAGGCTGAACTTGAGGAAATGGCTTCTTTGAAACAGAAGCTTAATTATTGCATAACTTAATGCTGACATCCAGTGAGCAGCTGACAATGCCACTTAATGCCAGCTAACCTCTTTGCAAATTCTAGGTTGGATAGAAATGAAATTAGTACGAGATTATAGTTCTGTTTGGAATATGCTAATAATGACATATGATGTTGGAGCTACTCAGAACTACAAGGCAGATAGACAACCTGTGAGATTTGTTTTCAAAATGCCAACCCAAATTGATAGCAGAAATGTTGATTACACTCTGCTTTCACAAGGGTACCTGACTGAGGCATTCTTCATGCACGTCATGTACAAAACAGCAAGTCTGACTGACTGGGTAATACAGTAGAAGGAGAAGGTTAGAGACTTATATCAGGGAGTATTAAAGAACTCCTAAGTTATTTGGCTCTAAAGCAATTGTTTGACTCTTAATAGTGATCCTCTTTTCACTATAAGGAACTATAATTTCTTTCTCCGATCATTTTCTTTCCATTGAAAAGTTAATATGCTTTGTTTGGGGTGGATAACTTGACGAGGCAATCAAATACAGAATATAGATACTAAACATTATTATTACGGATTGTATTATAGTGCATGCATATGTCTCTTTTATAAAACTCATGTCTACATGGAATAGCTGTAATCTGAATTAGTAGATGGCTGTTGATACGGGGAGATTGAACAAGAAAAGAGTATTTAAATCAGGTGTAGACATAAGAACATATCAACAAATTGCACAGAGGATTTCAATTTTTTGGTCATGCAACATGAGTAATTTTGGCAAAATAAATTGCATTAACTTACTCAACTTTTTCCTGAATAAAACTTCCAATCTGTTACAGAGCTGATCTCAGGACAGGTTCATATATTTAACTGAAGTGCAATGTAGCTCTTCTGCAAGGAGGAAAATGAAGTTTGAAGTGCTGTCTTTTTCTTACACTAAATGTTAGATGGAGGGATCTAGAGAACTGCATTGTTCCCATAAGCATTTTAAAGAAACTCATGAGACTATTTTATTAACAACTGATATATCGATATTGCTGCTATTTTGTATAGTGGTGTTTTAAGGTATTCGTACTTTGCAACAAGTTCTGAAGATAGTGATATGAACAGAAATTTTACCATTAGAGTTAGCTTCCAAATTGCACATGCAGTTCTAAACATATGAACAGGTATGATCCTTTTCAGAGTGGAGAAAGAACAGAAATGTTAAGTAAAAATAAATTTATAAATATTTATTTTCTCATACCTAATAAAATGATCTTTATATTTGTATTCATATATTTTCAATGCAATTAACTGTTACAAGCTTGAACACAATTACACAGACTATATCAATAAATCTCTGCTATCTTAAAATATTCCACTGAACTAATAATTATTACTGAAAATAATAAATTCCGTCAGAGCACTGATATTCAAAGGGATCTCATTATTATTGTGCCATTTTAACTTTCAGAAATTTCCTGGAATCAAAGGAAAATTCATAATTTTCTGTATACTATAAGATTGTCCTGTTATCTTGTTTTAACTATGGAGGATTTAAAAAAAAAAATCTTTCATCTGAAGGTTGATTCATATCTTTTATTTCTTTGTCCCATTCTATTAGTATTTTTTAATAAACTTAAATCACAAAGTAATAAATTCCAGGAGATATAACCTATGTATTTTAAATTTCCATATCAAAATATGGACATTCCAGACCATCTTTAGGGATGCCTCTGGCTTTCAAACTGTGTGCAACAGAAAACAAAAACTGTGCATGAAAGCGAATCTGTAATTTTTTCCTTATTTCAACAGAAAATTAATGTAGTGCTCTCTATCTAATTACAATTGGCCTATTCAGACAATATAACAAAACCAAACAACAAATAAAAAAAACCTGAAACACTATGTTTAGTTTTGGCTTATATCTCTGCTTTCTAAACTTCAAGAATAGAAATGTTCACATAATCTGTGCTCTGTCCCTGCCTCTCTTTCTCAATGTGAGGGCGTTTGTTTTGTTTTATTCTATCCAGGATTTACTATTGGCATCTGACATTTTTAAACAGTACATAAATATTTACTTTTATGTTAATGATTCAATTTTAAGTGTGTTCATACTATTTGCTTCAATATTTTGTCCCTAACATATAGGTAGGTATCTTAGTCGCAAAGAATAAATAATTCAGCAGTTGAAGCAGACGGCACAGGTGTCAGCTAGGTTTGTTAGCTGGGTGAGGTAAAATCAGCTTTAAGGCATTTAAAACCAGAGTCTGTAGTGTTGTTCATTTACTAAAAGACATTTATTTCACCATGGTTTTCCAGCAGTAGCTAAAATACAACTAAAGCAAAGAGGGAAATGTCTCACTCATGTTGTACTCCTAGTATGATTCTGTAAACATTCACAAATTACACAGGTGTTCCTGCAGATTGCAGATCCATAAAAGATTTATCAACTTGTATACTTGGAACTGGTTTAAATTCTCAGCCAAGACAGTAAAACTGATTTTAAACCCCATGACTTTAAGTACTGAGAATTTACTGATGCCACTTTTGTTTCTGCATGTACAGGAGGCATTTCTACTCAATTTCAAACCCATACATTAATCTCAAAGTAAGGCTTTTCACAGCATTTTGAAGATGTTGAGTTTTTCCTTTTTCCTTTTTCCTTTTTCCTTTTTCCTTTTTTTTTTTTTTTTTTTTTTTTTTGTAAAAACACTTCTATGTGAATGATATCCTTTTATTTTGTATAGTGGGTATTTCCTATTTTTCCTATTTTGCTTAATACAAACAGAAGGCTCGGCGGTTAATTAATCTGATTTCCCTCAGAACCTGCACTGGCTTTAGTGGGAAAGAAGAAAGAGAGAAAAGAAGAAAGAGAGAAAGGAATAGAGATGGTGGAAGAGGGAGGACTTCATTGCAGGTTTGTGTCCAGTTCCTATCTAAACCAGATGGCCATATGAGAACAGACAATTTTCTCTACAAACCTCTGAAGGACACAGTCTCAGAAGGAGCATGGCCAGCATGTTGAGAACACACCAACAAGACTGTTCTCCAAAGAAAATGCACTGTTGGTTACTGTTTGTAGGAATTATTGGAAAGGATGAGACTGTGGCTTGTCTTTATACACTATCTTTGTGATCAGAAAGGTTTAGATTGGACAATAGGAAAAAATTCTTTACTGCAATAGTGTTAAAAGGTTGAATCAGTCTGCCCAGGCAAGTGGTGGAGTCACCATCCCTGGAGGTGTTAAAAAAATGTGTAGACTTGGCTCTCTGGGACATTTTTTGGAAGGCATGGCGGTAATGAGCTGATAGTTGAACTCGGTGATCTCTTTTTCACCTTAGTGATTCTGTGATTCTATGATTTCTGGTGATCGATTTACTGTCATGGGTCTTGTGACTTCAAACATCTGCAAAGAGGAAAGGAAAAACCCTTGTTTTTTTCCCGCTCACTGCATAACTTCTCTATCTACTTTCTTTGACATTGAGCATGTACCATAATATCTGATGATATTTGCATACTTTCAGTCAGTATCAGTATGAAATCTTTCATTTTATAATTTTACTACAATAGGCTTATTTATATCAAATATATCCTGCTGTGTGTGCCCCCCGCCCTTCATCCTTTCCTTATCACCACCCCAAAAAAGTCAAGCAAACAAAATAAATCCAAACAGTCCTAAAATTACCCACTACAACTTGCTTAAATAAGCATTTAGTTGTTGACACAACCAGCTGGTTGACGATTGACACTCTAAGTCTGCCCTGTGAACAGTTTGTTATCATAGGCATTGTAACCAATTAGTGTCAAGATTTGTTTGCCCAAGATAAATTTTGCAATATCTGGAGTTCAGAATCAGTTTTCCTGAAATTAGTAAAAACACCTTGAGGACGTTAAACAAGTATGTAGCTTTGAAGCTAAAACTTCTGGCAAGTAAATGACGTCAGTTTATTTCCTTTATTTTCCTGATTTAAGTATACATTAAGTAACATCTGACTTAGTATATATGAGCTAAGAATTTTGAAAACTGGCTCAAGGGTCAAGACAAAGCTGAGAATTCTTAAATATAATTGATCTTAATAGGAGTAATTAAACAAAACCCTATAAAAATGGCAATATTTATTGTAAATTTCAATTAAAAACATGCAGAAAAAAACTTGATTTAAAGTATAGCATTTTTCTATAGATTTTTTTAAATTAAAAAATTTAAATTTTGAGGTTAAATATATTGCCAGTAGTTCACAAACCAGAAGAATCTGATTAAACTCTCCCAACAAAACAAAATGAAACAAAGTAAAACAAACCGAAAAGAATCCCACTCCCACTCTAGAGGAGGATCAGGTTTCTGAACATCTGAGGAACTTGAACGTATATAAGTCCATGGGACCTAATGAGATGCATCCCAGAATCCTGAGGGATGGAACAGGTCAATGTGATTGTCAAGCCATTCTCCCTGATATTTGAAAAGTCATGACAATCAGGAGAAGTCCTTGTGACTGGAAGAAGGGTAACATTGTGCCCATTTTTGAAAAGGGTAGAAAAGAAGACCCTGAGAACTACCAACCTGTCAGCCTCACATCTGTGCCTGGGAAGATCATGGAACAAATTCTCCTAGAAGACATGCTAAAGCACATGGAGGATGGGGAGGTGATTAATGGCAGCCAGCATGGCTTCACCAGGGGCAAGTCCTGTCTGACCAACTTGGTGGCTTTCTATCATGGGGTAACCGCAGCAGTGGACACAGGTTAAACCAACAGATGTGATCTATCTAGACTTCTATAAAGCCTTTGACATAGTCCTCCACAGCATCCTTCTCTCTAAATTGGAGAGAGGTGGATTTGATGGATGGACGATTCAGTAGATAAGAAACTGTTGGGATGGTCATATTCAGAGAGTAGTGGTCAATGTCTCAAAGTCCGGATGGAGATCCGTGACAAGTGGTGTCCCTCAGGGTTCTGTACTCTCAGGGACCAGTACTGTTTAATATCTTAGTCAGTGATATAAACAGAGAGATTGAGTTCACCCTCAAGAAGGTTGCAGATGACACCAAGCTGAGTGATTTTCATCACACCAAAAGAATGGGATGTAATCCAGAGGGACGTGGACAGGCTGGAGAATTGGGCCTGTGAGAACCTGGTGAGGTTCAACAAGGCCAAGAGCAAGATCCTGCATCTGGGTTGGGGCAATCCCCAATTTCAATACAGGATAAGGGATGATGTGATTTAGAGCAGCCCTGAAGAGAAGGATTTGGGGGTGCTGGTCGATGACAAGCTCGACATGATCTGGCGATGTGCACTCACAGCCCAGAAGGCCAATCATATTCTGGGCTGCATCAAAAGAAGCGTGGCCAGTAGATCAAGGGAGGGGATTCTGCCCCTCTATTCCTCTCTTATGAGACCTCATCTGGAATACTGTGTCCAGTTCTGGAATCCTTAACGTAAGAAGGATATGGAGCTGTTGGAACAGGTCCAGAGGAGTGCTACAGAGATGATTTGAGTGCTGGAGAACCTTCCTTAGGAGGACAGGCTGAGAGAGTTGGGCTTGTTCAGCCTGGAGAAGAGAAGGCTCAGAAGAGATCTTATAGCGACCTACCAGTACCTAAAGGGGGCCTATATGAAAGCTGGGGAGGGGCTATTCACAAAGGCTTGTGGTGATAGGATGAGGGGGAACGGGTACAAACTGGAGAGGGGCAGGTTTAGACTAGACATTAGGAAGAATTTATTCACCATGAGAGTGGTGAGGCACTGGAACAGGTTGCTCAGGGAGGTTGTGGCTGGAGGTGTTCCAGACCAGGTTGGATGGGGCCTTGGGCAGCCTGATCTGGTGGGATGTCCCTGCTCATGCCAGGGGGGTTAGAACTAGATGATCTTTAATGTCCCTTCCAAGCCAAACTTTTCTATGATTCTACGATTCTATGATTCTATGAAACTCAATAATGGGTATGTCCGTCCTCATTTTTCTAACCACATTGAAATGGTTGATTCCAGTCACAAGTGGGGTTCCCCAGGGCTTGGTACAGGGTCCAGCCCTATTCAATGTCTTTATCAATGACCTGGATGAAGGCATTGAGTGCACCCTCAGCAAGTTTGCAGATGACACTAAGCTGAGTGGAAGTGTGGATCTTCTGGAGGGTAGGGAGGCTCTGCAAAGGGATCTGAACAGGCTGGACTGCTGGGCTGAGGCCAATGGGATGAGGTTTAACAAGGCCAAATGCTGGGTCTTGCACTTGGGGCACAATAACCCTATGCAGTGCTACAGACTGGGGGAAGAGTGGCTGGAGAGCTGCCTGGAGGAGAAGGACCTGAGGGTGATGGTTGACAGCCGACTGAACATGAGCCAGCAGTGTGCCCAGGTGGCCAAGAAGGCCAACGGCATCTTGGCTTGTATCAGAAACGGCGTGACCAGCAGGTCCAGGGAGGTTATTCTCCCTCTGTACTTGGCACTGGTGAGACCACACCTCGAATACTGTGTTCAGTTCTGGACCCCTCACCACAAGAAGGACGTTGAGGCTCTGGAGCGTGTCCACAGAGGAGCAACGAAGCTGGTGAGGGGGCTGGAGAACAAGTCTTATGAGGAGAAGCTGAGAGAGCTGGGGTTGTTTAGCCTGGAGAAGAGGAGGCTGAGGGGAGACCTTATTACTCTCTACAACTACCTGAAAGGAGGTTGTGGAGAGGAGGGAGCTGGCCTCTTCTCCCAAGTGACAGGGGACAGGACAAGGGAGAATGGCCTGAAGCTCTGCCAGGGGAGGTTCAGGTTGGATATAAGAAAAAAATTCTTCACAGAAAGAGTCATTGGGCACTGGCAGAGGCTACCCAGGGAGGTGGTCGAGTGACCTTTCCTGGAGGTGTTTAAGGAACGGGTTGATGAAGTGCTTAGGGACATGGTTTAAGGGAGTGTTAGGAATGGTTGGACTCTATGATCCAGTGGGTCCTTTCTAACCTGGTGATTCTATGATTCTATGATTCTATGATTTTGTAATTATTTTCTGATGAGCCATTTGACTCAGTATTAGATACTGTTAATGGATGCTCAGTTCTTAAAGGTATAAAAATCTCCATATTGCAAAAACTATGAAATTGAAGTAACATAGGGTTTTTTTTGATTAGTTGATTTTTAATTAAAAAAGCTGCTTCACTGTAATCAAACCCAGTTTGAGGGGGAAAAAAAAAAAAAAAAAGCATGTTTCAATTAAATTGTTTTGGGAATGTTTTTTGGCTATTTCACTCATTTGAAGAGAGTTTGGAACAGTCTAGACAAAAGAAATTCAAATACTTTTTCTATCACGTGTAAACCAGACATTTGAATGTTGTTTTCTGTTACACCTTATAGTAAAAGGAAAGTAATGATTATTACACGATAAGGATATATTTGACCATTTATGACTGTTTCTCTATTTTGAAACTGGGGTAGAGGATCTTATTTAATAGGAAAGTAAGTGGAATGTGTTTGTGTGTGTGTGCATATCTATTTTATATACATACACATATGTCTCTCTCTCTTTATAATGTATATGTGTAGAAAATATAATTAAGGACTTGGTTTCAATACAAAGAATATAAAATGCTAGTGTGTTTTTTCTCCTCCCTCCCCACTCCAAATGCAATTATTGCTTCTGGCCAGCTGTAAATTGCAATTGTTTTCTGAAGGCAGAATGGTCATCACAGTGGCATGACTAACATTGTTTCTGATTGTAATACGCATGGCTATTATTTTAACATTATTATTATTATTGTTGTTGTTGTCATTATTATTATTATTATTGTCATCATAATTATATTAGCATAACATATAGTACATTATGTAGTTATAGCAATGGAACATCTTTTCAGTTTGGACAATGTTTTCTGATTTTCTATGCATAGTTCAGGTCTGGCCTCAGCCACTCTCAGTCTAAGAGTGAGTGGAAGAATTTGAATAAGTTGCAGGAGAGAAAACTTTTTTTTTCTTGCTTGATGTGAAAGGCAAGACAGGGAAAGAGAAGAATGGCTGAGGGTCAAGCTGGATGCCTACGTGTGATTGCAAATTTGTCACATTGAGTACCACTCCAAGCCTTTCTCACTGATGGACCAGAACTACATCAAAGAAAAGGCCTGGTGTGTATTTGAATTCTTGAATATTGCTGCCGTACCTCAGGCATTTGTCCCTTCCAAAAAGGGAAGGGAAGGGAAGGGAAGGGAAGGGAAGGGAAGGGAAGGGAAGGGAAGGGAAGGGAAGGGAAGGGAAGGGAAGGGAAGGGAAGGGAAGAGAAGAAAAGAAAAGAAAAGAAAAGAAAAGAAAAGAAAAGAAAAGAAAAGAAAAGAAAAGAAAAGAAAAGAAAAGAAAAGAAAAGAAAAGAAAAGAAAAGAAAAGAAAAGAAAAGAAAAGAAAAGAGAAAAGAAAAGAAAAGAAAAGAAAAGAAAAGAAAAGAAAAGAAAAGAAAAGAAAAGAAAAGAAAAGAAAAGAAAAGAAAAGAAAAGAAAAGAAAAGAAAAGAAAAGAAAAGAAAAACATAGGATTCAGGGAATCAGAAGAGTCTGATGAGATTTAGCCATCATGAGTGTTCTATATGTCTTCAGATATAATTTTTATGCTTACAGTCCTGGGATTAAAACATTTTAAAAACTCAGTGGAGTATATTTCAAATGTAGCATATTCAAGGGTATCTAGCAGAAGCAACTAGATCTCCAAGTACATACTTAAACTTCTGAAATATTAAAGTCATAATGTAACTACTCTCTAAACAGAGACTTTATCAAATGTGTCCTACTGCGGACAGTGTAGCACCAGAATCCCTCTGTGTGGTTCCACTTGCAGTATCAGGACTCCATAAATATAAATTGGTAATGGCTATTTACTCACAAAAAAAACATTTAACTGACACTGCAGCAAGCACTATTAAGCATTTGGACAATGTCCTCAGACACATGCTGTAAAATTTGGGGTTGTCCAGTGCAGAGACAAGAGTTGGACTCAGTGAATATTGTGGGTCTCTTCCAACTCAGGTCATTCTAGTATTCTACAATATATCCTAATAATAAACTAAAACGTAAATTCTAATAAAATTATTAAAATAATTATAATTTTTCAGCCTGCATTTTAGGCATCTTGTCAGCACAGATTGTCCATATAAAATATCTACTCTAAAAAGTCAAGCACCTTTACTAAGTTCCAGATGTATTTAAACAATATTTTCGCATTTTACATGCAAAGCTCAGTTTGATTTCGCCTGTGTTAAATTGATACTTAATTATCCAATTCCGTGTTAAGAACCCGCACTGCAAATAAATGAAAATACTATAGTCTTCTAGCGTGAAGACAAGCAAGAAATTCTTTCTTCAGCTTTTAAGAACAGTTAATTCCTGCATCCCTGTTAGATTGTGTGGCATTAATATTTAATGGACTTAACTTTCTAAATAAATATCTTGAATAAGCAGCAACACTTCATCAATGTAACTAACTGAAAAAAAAAAAGAACAAAATACAAATTGTCTCTTGAAATGCTGAATAACTTTAGGCTTTTTTTTGGAGTGTAGGTTTTAAGTCTTACTCAGCGCTGACACTGATCCTGTTCTCATTTAGAAATGCCATTGTTATGATTCATTGATAGCCATAACCTGCAACAAGGAGGTATATAATTTTAAAAGGAAAAGTCTTAGATAGAGACTAAATAGTACCATGGCAAATGATGAGCAATTTCTATATCAAATATCATTCAGGGTCTTGTTATATTGCTGCCCTCTTTTCTTTATCTTCCCTCTCCCCTCCCCCTACATTCACATCTTTCAGTGGTGCAAACAGCATTATTTAAACACAACTATATCATTGGAAACACACTAAAAATTAATTCCTTTAAGTAAATGAAATGACACCAAAGGTGAACGTGAAGCAGCCCTCTAAGGAGTCAGCAGAGGCCTGCAGGGCGGGTTATGAATGTAACCACTAAAATGTGGGTGTAAACACTCACTGTACACAGTAAGAGACATTTGGGACCACAGACACACTTACTACGTACAGTTGCATACATAGAAGTGTCAGCGGGCAAATAGCTTGTGCTCCAAATGGATCCAGCCTGCGGTTTTTCAGCTTTCATTCCCAGGGGTTTGGATGCAGCAGGCAGGTAATTGTGCATTTGGTAGGACACAAGGGAGAACAAACAAACCCCTCCAAACAAAAAATGTACCAGAGCTTTTTTGTTTCCTTTGGACTTCAGTGAGGTATTCTGTGTTTTCCAGGTTGTCCTAATGGGGACAGTGTGGTACCAGAATCTGTTTGTGTGGTTCTACTTGCAGGATCAGGGCCCTACTTCATAAATGTAAATTGGTAATGGTTATTTACTTACAAATAGGCATTTAACTGACGTTACAGCAAGCAGTATGCAAGTGTTTATCAAAAATCGATTAATTAAAATAATTAGATTGTATGTTGTATAAAATAAGTACATTTTAGATGCTATTTAATGTCTCATTTAATTATATATTTCTGCTTACTCTATTCAACGTATATTACCTTCCTAAATACAGGATTTACTAGGATAGTAGAGGATAGATAATCAACATACTACCTTTTACGTATTGTCTGATTCAGGATCCAGTCATTGTGAAATGAATCATTCACAAAGGGATTTGGAGACATGTACAGAATGCAACATACTTTTAAAACCTGTCTTAATTATATATAACAGACTGATATATTGACAGTCTACACATAAGAAAAAGAGAATATAGTTTATTATAAATATTTTTTTGTCTCCTCTGTTATTCCTCCCCTTTGCAAATGCTTAAGGCAAAAATTTGTATCAGAACTGTGAGAAAATATGCAGTGGGACAAAGTATCACACTTAAAATTGGATGACAGGCAGACAATAGATTAATAAATAAATATTGCACCAGTAAGTATACTTTGCTTGTACTAAAACCTTATGTGTATTGAGGCTGAAAGTCTAATTTATTTATGTAATTTTTAACATTCATGTTCGTCTTACTTTTTTACAAAGAGTCTTGTGTTGCAGGCGCTAGAACTTCAAGATATGCCTTTGATGCATCCAACCTGACAGCATAATTCAAGAATTTGATCCCCAGACTTTCCTTTTATTCGTTTCTCTTTAGCGTCTGAGGATTAGATGGGAAGGGGGTTTGAGGGAGACGGGAGAGCGGCATGAAATTAATGAAAACATAATATCCGGTTTACTTTTTTTAAATCTCAGCAGAATACAATTCATAAGATTAACACTCTTTGCATAGGATGCTTTGACTTGGTATTTTACATGAATCAATTGTGTGTTTGCTAACTTGAGGTGCAACTCTAACAGCTCTGAGAAACTCTCACTGTTGACGCTCTCTGAGCATTTTTAAGTTAGTCGCATTTCTCTCCTCCACTTTCAAGGGAAGATCTTCTAATATGTGACCTGATGGATTGTCAAGTGATTTGATCAGGAAAATGCCTAGTCTTCAGTAATATTTCCTTTAATGATTATTTTAGGAATGGTGCCATCTGATGTCAGTGTCAGTATTTTTAAATTCTTTACTTCTTATGTCTCAAAAGTATTTATGACTGTCTTTTGGCCCTAAAAACTTCTCTTTTTTGTGTGTTTAAACCCAGTATTTCTCAAGTCATTTGATCTTATAGATAGTCCTAATCAGATAAGTTCATTAATTGTCATGGCAGGTAAGGTTAATTTGATTATAGAAGGCAGTTCATTCCCTGTATAGCATTTGGTTTCAATGCTAAGAATTTATAGATGTAGCATTAATTTGCCAGTGTTCCCTGAAAACAAAACATCAAAATACAAATATTAAACTTTTTCTCTCATCAAATTCTTCGAGTATTCAAAGAATACATTGATAAACTGGTCTACGTAAGCTACTGTTATAGAACTTGTTGTTTAAGGAGTCAGTTACTTTTCTTGTCCTGCTTATTAATTTCCCTAAAAACACACCTGTCTTTCAGCTCCAGATACTAATTTCCACCTTCATTATGCTCTTCCTCTTCGAGTTCAGTTGTTTCTGTGCGGTTTGAGGCTGGTTATGCTTTGTTTTGTTCTTTTTTTTTTTCTTTCCCTGAACCGTAGTGATGGAGTTTATTTATTTCAGTAAGGAAATTGGAACGCATCAGAAAGTAAGCCCAAGATACTAATTTGCCGTGGAAAACATTTCTTTCACTTAGGTCTCACCCTCATCAAAAAGTGAGAAGTGATTCACTATAATGATTTGGACTAGGCAAAAAAAGCTGATTTTTCAATGCCCTTCATTTGCTAATACAAATAATTCTAAAAACAGTTACTGATACATAAATAAAATATATGGTTGCCTTAATAAGTATTAATTAAACATATGTTTTTTTGGAAACACTTAAGTCATAATTTCAATATCTGAGCATTGGATAGCAAACACTTTGCCGTATTATACTATGGTATCCTAATTAGTCCAACATTTATATTAATTTTACAGCAGCGAATGAGGAAATATCTCAGAAATGGAAGTTTCATCATGTAACTTGACTGCAAGAAAGTGTTGCACTTTCATATATGGTTTCATGTTTCTTGTGATGTAGCAATATTTTCAAATTTATAGCTTCTATTTCAAATGAACAGCACCCATTAGCAAGCCATTTGTTACTTTTACTTACATATGGAACTTTTTCTCCTGGCATTGAACCAAATGCCCTCTGTCCATCGGACTTTCATAAAATCACAAGGTGTCAAAAAGGAATGTTTATAAACTAATTTGCATTACTCATGATTTGTGACTGTGCAAGAGAGAACGCATAGCCATATTTAGTGTGGGGAGTAGAACTGGGAGTAGGCGTTATTATTGGCTTAATTCCACACATACCAAATGTGAATACTTATGTTCTTCCCACAAAACATTTATTCCTTCACATGCTGTAGACTTTATTCTTTTACCATGTTCCAGATAGCAGACAGCTCTTGTTTTTCACTTATGTTTTCCTCTTAACAACAGTCATTAATTTACTGATACGCTGTCTATCAGAACCACATCATCTTGATTAGAGCTGTTATCCTAATCAAAAGGCTGATAATTAAGACTATCCATCTGTAGAGTTCTAAGTGCTAAGATGAGCTGAAGATCCTAATTAAGATTATTTAGGTGTTACTTAAATGCCATCATTTGATTCAGCTAATCATACCAGCAGGTACACTAGATTTGCATTAATGTTCTGCTGAAGCCAGCAGCTCTTTAAACAGATCAAAAATGTAGATTACAGGCACCATTTTCAAACACTTTTATATCAATGTAACGCTGAGACAATGCATTAAAATAATATTGGAAGAAAGAGGTAATTTTGGTGTTTCTCAGTCTGCTTTATGATAATCAGTAGAGTATTTAAAATGAGTTGTTTATTTACTGAGATTTCATGCTATAGCACCTCCATATTTAAGTTTTCATCCGTGCTTTGAATAGAGACTGTGTGGATGACTGTCAATTTAATGTATGTTTTTCTAGCCTAAATGAAATCATGTGCTATATTGGAGTTCATTAGTTCCTGCTGATAAATTATTAGATAGGTAGTTAGTGAATAAGTTATAGGAGAAGTCATAATTCCAATCTAATAAGGAACCTGAGGCTAAAATTTTCCAAGATTCATTATTTTCTGTTTAAAAAGGAGCTATGTTAAGGTGCTTCCATTTTTTTTTTTTTTTAATCTAAAAAGTGAATCTGTTTTCATCAGAATTTTAATATGTTATGATGTTATAATCAAAACCAATTGTGTTTCTACTTCATACTTAACCTGGAGATTGTTCAGTTTGCAGGAAAGAGATCAATTGGTACTATTTTTAACCATGGTAAGTCAGTGCAATCCAAAACCTTCATGTAGACATATTCTTTTTGCCTGAAGATGTGAAAGACAATCTATATACCACTAGGCTAAAGCCTGTATATATATTTTATGAGAGATCCTCAAAAAGCAAGGTACTAGTTCACACAGACAATATGTTGGATATCAAAAGAGGCCATGAGTGTGCTTCAGAGATTGGTCATGCCCCAAGGTGAAGGTTGTGATAGCTGTCTTAAGAAAATATGCATATTATTAAATCTATTCAAAGATATGTTTAATCTAAGATTCTGTTGTGTATCAACAATATACACGTGCATAGCAATTTTCAGAGAAGTGAGAGACTCAAGTTCAAAGCACATTTCAGTAGTGAGAAATGGACTGCATAAACGGATTGTATAAAGCTATGCAGGCAGAGAATTGTGGTGATCAGTAGAAGGTCCAATTGTACAGTGAATATTAGAAGTATCCTTCAGCATTTCATACCAAGGCCAATTACATTTAAGTTCCTAATTATAGACATAGATGATGTGCTGGGGAGGAGTAGAACTGCTATTCTGAGGGCAGCAAGCTGGAGAAATAGGCTGATGGGAACTTCATGAAATGCAGTTAAGGAAAACGCGAAGTCTTGCACCTAGGGTGGAAACCCCCAAGATGAATGACTAGGAATTCTGAAAAAGAGACCTCTTGGTCCTGATGGACAAGGTGAGCATCAGGGCCTTGTTGCAAAGTGGGCCCCTGCTGCAAAGATCAGACACATGGCTGTTTCATCATCTGTTCTCCATGGGTTGAGTAAGTTGATTCATTCCATCTGTTCAGCATTTGTGAGAAAACACCTGGAGTGCTATACTTGTTTTGGGGCCCTGTAGTACAACAGAGACATGGGCATACTGGAGTCCAGTGGAGGGCAACTGAGGTGACTAGTGAGCCTGGAATACATGATGTATGAGAAAAGAGTAAGAAAGCTGAGATTGTTCACCTGTAGCAGGCCAAGAGAAGTGGGCACCTTTCTGCTGTCTTTAACTGCCTAATAGGAAGGTGTAGATTAAGCCAGGCTCTTTTGGAGGTGCATTCTTCTAGGAGGAAAGGCAATGGACACAACAAAACCCCAGTCAGACACTATTGATAACAGTTTCCACTGTAAATGTCACCAAACGCTCAATCCTTTGCTGTAATGGGAATTTTACTGTAAAAGACCCTGGTCTGAGCTGGATCCTCTTTGAGCAGAAATTCACTGTTTCAGTCCACAAGTCACAGTTTTGTTTCTTTAGAACTATAGGAAGATTTAATCTCTGGAGATGATTCTCTGGGTATAGGTGTCTAAGGACAGCAGACTTCCTTTTACGTGACTGAAGTAAAACCAATTGCATCCTTTTATTCTGTTTCAGTCTTATTCAGAGTCATCCTGCTTGGCAGGGTTTGTTTTGGAGGGTAAAATTTCCACTACACAGGATCTACTCTCCAGTCCATCTAAGTAGTTAAACATGAGTTTAATGTAGTTATTTTGTTTCATTTCTTTTAAAGAAATGTTAGCCTGAAGATAAATAGAACTTTACCACCTAGTCCTGATGAGTACCTGAGTTTCCAGTGGTCTTTGCCCATAACACATTATTCTTAATGTAAAATGCTGGCTCAATTTGCAGGATACAGACACAGTTTTTAGGTATGAAAACCATCCCATGACTGTAGCTTGTCGGACAGATGCTTAACGTTTACCTATAAAAGTGAACATTCAGTGCATGCGTTTTAAACTCTTCAAGATCCTTGCAGGAAAACTAAACTCCAGAATAACTGGAGTTGAAGACAGGAAGAAAGAGGAGTATGAATGAGATGTCTGAGGAAAAACGGTTTGAGAATCTTAACTATAATATTTTCTTGCTATTAAGTGCTAATTTTGCCCTTAACTCTGAAGTTCTTAACCTTATGTTTTACTCATTTGATGTTTTTTCAAAGAACTTCACTTGCAGGCTTCTGATACTATCCTTAATTTTGTGTTAACGGATTTTATTATCTAAGATATACTCAGCATCCAATAGAAGATGGACAGAAATTTTCAAAGAAATTATAGCAATTACATCAAAACAACAAGGATATTACAGTGTATTTTAGTGGTTACATTTAAAAAGTGAATCATCTTTTAAGAAAATCCATTTTTGTATTCTGTTTTATTTGCATATAAACAGGCATATTCACACTGAATTTGCATAGAAATAGAAGCATTCAAAGCATCTTTGAAGCAATCATGGAATTCACAGAAGTTACAGATGTAACAAAGTTATTAGTTCTGATTATTTAAACTGGGCATCTACATTTCTGGGAGTGATTTTTGGGAGATTTACTGATTTTACACACAATTTTGCACCTGCAAAACCAAACAATAGATTTAAATATTTAATTTAGATTCTGCCCATACAGCAGGTAGTTGATGCACAAGTTTTTTCGGACTCCTCTCAGGTTAAGAGAGAATTTCTAGAGTATTCAACTCAAATGATATACATGTTATATTTTAGAGTTTCTAAATATTTGGAACAATTGATAATCAGCACTGATTAAAAGTATCCATTAGAGTTCCAAATCTTGCCTGACACCCAAGAAGAAGCATTCCATATCAGGAGACAGTTCCAAAGATTTTGCTTTAAATATTCCAGAGGTACTATGAGATACACCACAGGGTAGATACCTAAAGAGTTGCCCATGTTGAAAGTTAAGACAATTATGCCTTCCATACCAATACCTCACAGCATACACCTGTTTTTTAAATCTATTATGTTTAGAGACGTTAATGGTGCATTATTTTAAGGTTATCCCATTGTTTGTTATTTGTCTTAAAGAAGAGCTTTGTAGAGAAATGGGTTGCATGAAGGTAATGTTCAGACAAAAGAGCAGTCATGCGCACTGGATCTTCAGGTATACAACAACAAAACTTGTCTTTATTATGTTATTTTTATAGGTGGATAGCAGACACGTTTATTATTTTTCTTCATGCCTGGACTGAAAACAGCTTACTTATTACTGGCTAGCTGAACATTTTACTCAATCCTCTTCTCAAATAAAAAGGGAATAAATTCTGTAATGAGAAAAGCCAAACTATGAAGGAAACAAATTTCTTCCCCCCATAAGCTCTTAACATTATCTTTGCCAATTCATAAATTTTGAAAAATGATGGAGGTCTTTCTCTCTAAACAAGATCATGATTTTGTCCAGGATCAAGGAAGAGCAATCTTTCTAGTTTGTCCATTAACAATATTACCTTTACTTTAAATTCTTAATTGTCTGAAGAGGATGTACTCAACAGTAGAAACAGCATTCTCTCAAACCTTTTGACCTAACAGAAGAGCTTTCTTTAAGTAGTGAGACTCAACCAAGAGATTCTACTGACTGATTCTAAAGAATCTTCTAAAAATACAGTATCTATTGACTGTACCTGGCTACTTCCCATCAAGTGCCTGAAATGCTTTTAATGTTATATTTTAAGATTGTGGTTCTAAACAATATTTCCTGCTCTGATATTTTATTCATGCTGCTAATGTTAAGCTGATCAGCTGTCACTATAATTCCTTTTTGGAACATCATTTTTTAATTATCATTTTATCTTTCTGCAACTTTAAAGAGTCTCCGGCCATAAAGCTGTTATTGTATTTGCTATAACTGGTGTGACAATGGAAATCAGATAAACCGTGTGTGTGAAAATACACCTTCATGTGGAAAACTGCAGAATCGGGACCTTTAATCACAAATTTATAGAATATCCCTGTGTTACACTTAAGAAATTGACTCTTGAACTTGATGGAAGTACTTAAAAATAAGAAAATGTTCTTGGAATTGGAGCAACCATCCTCTTAGTCCTACTTCCAACAATATCAGTGGGATATGCCATATCAAAACAGCATACAAGCGTGGCTACTGAAGTCTATTTCCCTTGCAAGCTCTGTTATCCACAGTCATTAAATTAGAGATGTCATAAGGTATAATTCACATGCATTCACACTATAGACAGTAAGTCTATAGGCCTATTGTCTATAAATTCTTCTAATCTGCTTTAGAACTTGCTTCACCCACAAACTACTGAAGCACTGAATTCCAGAAATGTATTGTTAGTATTTTAAGTACTTCTGTCACTTGTTTATCTTGTATTAGCTTCAATGACAGCCCTCCATTTACAGTACTGTGTAATCTGAGAAACAACAGTTCTTTGCTCATCTTACCCACTACCTTCCTGCTTTTTTCTCACTAATACACCTTCTCAGCCTCCTCCTTTTCAAATTAGAGTCCTAGTCCTTTAAAATTATCCATTAAAAGTAGCTGTTCTGTTCCCTTATTTGTTTAAGTTGCCCTTCTCTGTACTGGCTCTAACTCCACTGAGCCTTTCTTGATGGACAAGAACAGCTCTTAGTAAATGTTGATATAAACATTTATATCTTTTGTAAAATAATTAACTTGATATTTTCAAATTATATAAAATATTTTCATCAGAATACGTAGTTCTATCAAATAATTCAACAGCAGCTTACTGGGATGAGAACTGATGACCATTTGAAAGTTGAAGGGAACAAGTCTGTCCTATACATTGGATATTCTTCAGAGAAAAAGTTTGAGGTCTTAAGGAGCTGCTGAGTACATCAGCCTGAGAGGCAAGTCTGCAGGAGCTCCATGTCCACAGTAGTGAAGGTGAGAAGTTGTGCATGATAGGGACACCCCAAACAAACAATGATGCACATATACTATAGCCAGCCACGCAGATAAGGACAGGCAGAAATACACAGCACAAATGGTTTCATCCAATTACTCTCTAGCTGATCACGTGAAGATCGATTAATAGAAATAGAAAAATATTTACAGATGCTTCCAAAAGCTGGCCTTAGACACCTTGTCTCCCCAGTTGCTGGTATCTGGACATAGGAGCTGCCAAGGCTGCACCTCTTCTAGATGCTGGTACAAACCACCACACAGCTTGTGTCTCTGGCTGGATTACTGAGTTCTCCTTCTGCTGTCATGCCTCTGAACTCCTTCTTGTGGAGCTTTTGATAGGCTGGTGGCTCTCTTGTATACATGGAAGAGCTTTTAAAGAACTGATGGCTCTCTTGCGGTGGGTGTGGGATTAGCCAGTGCAGGGTACTATTTTGGGTCTCCACTAGTCCTTGTTCCTCTGTGTTCCTTTATGTGCAGCAAGCAGCTTTTTATTAACATAGCCTAGCAAGAACCTTAAAGATTTTCATGTACCATAGAAATGTAAGATGTAAGTTGCTAGAATATCTTTTGGAATCTCAGTCAGAGTGATCCTTGCTGCCCATAATGAGTCAGAAATTCTGGACTCAGTACTGATATTTCATAAACCTTTCTCTATGCCAGTGATATTTCAGAATGTCATAAGTAAACATATTTAATTTTTTTTAGCCAAAAGACAATACTTATCCCTACTTTTTAAAATAAATATTCTTAAAATCAATATAAAGCTTCATTATTCGTCTAAACAGCATAACTTGCTACTGCCAGCTATAATCAAGATAAACTTTATAATCAGTTGTTAAGCATGTCAAAGATTTGCTGAGTGCTTATCATATTCTATGAATGTTCACTTTCATAGAGGAAAAAAATCCCGTATATAAAGGTCTATGGTTGGTTTTGGGTTTCTATTCTTTTTAGTTAGTAATGTAGCATTGCCCTCATTATTACATCTTACCAGCATAAGGCAAATATATTAAAGGCACTTGAGATATTAGTTTTCCCTCTTTCTCAAATGGTAAATAAATTTTGGTAAATACTCATGATGTGTTTTATTTGCAGAAAGTGGAAAATGTGCTGAGACCTTCCCCAAGAATATTCTGCTAGTCCTTGATTACCTCACTCTCAAAATGATTATTTGCACTGGGAGAAAAAAAAGTCCAACCAAACAAAACAAACCAACACAACTTTATCAAGTTTTAAGTAGGCTGAGGTTTAGAGCAGTAAGGATATGTGAACTAAACAATGACATTATAGGGCCCTGACAACATGCAATGTTTGTGATGCACTTTTCCCCTTCATCTTTTTGTTCTTCATCAGATTGAAATAAAGATTAATCTTAATAATTCAGTTCCCTACACAGTTTATCCTACTATTTTCCAAACTAATACCTTTTTCCATGTGTTTATCACTAAGCTATCACTTAGCAGAGTCTGTTTTACTGATATTTTTAGAAGTTCAGGCTTCACTGGCTTCTGCAACATGGTACTACAATTACAAAACCCATTAGAAAGAATATAATTGCTGTTAGTGCACAATATTTGTAATATATATTAGGCATCAGATTACCAAAAGGCATACATATTTAATGAACTAACTCTGAATACAAGGTTACTAATGATTAATAGCCTGAAAGGACACAAAAAGCAACATGCTTTCCCCCCAAGCCATTATATGCTGCCAAACAAATTTCAGAAATTATAGATGAGGAAGTAATCTGATGGGGCTGTGAAAGTCAAAGGAGAGAAACATAGCGTCCATGAAATTATAGATCAAAAAGGATATTCTGTGCAGTACAATTTCAACACTAGATTACCCAGAACCTTTTAATAGGAATGTAATGCTTTTAGTTATCCTCATGATAATTGTCTGCATGTTCTTAAGGACATTTCTTTACAGGTTTACTGCAGAGCTTTATTAAGTGCAGAGCAGGAAAAACAGTTAGATTACTCAGTGTGGGGTACCCAAATGTCATAGGCTCTGACTTCAATCTGCTTATATTTTGAATGAGGAGAGTGAAAATCTGGTTTTATGTCTCTTCTGAAGGGATCTTTAAAAATGATTTAAGCGTGATGACTACTGAGAGGAACAATTAAATCATGTATGGTCTGTTCTCCTTAGCAGAAACTGAACATACTTACATAAGCCAAGATCCTCGTAGTGTGAGTAGTTAGTAACTGGTGCTTGTCCCACATTTGAAACCCTCAGCCGCCAGTGGCTTTTGATCCATTCTATTCTTTAGTGACGTGATTTCAAGGGAGGGAGGGAGGTGGAGAGGGAAATAAAATTGAAAAAAAATGCAGTAAAGACAAAATGGTTTATTAGGTTTTCAGGAAACTCTTTTATTGGAAATTACTATTTTGAACTAAACTAAATGGTGGGATAGATAAAACAATGATGTGTAACAGCTGGATACAAAGGCAGTTGGACTGTGTTTTATCTAAGTCCCAATGGCACTGGACTAGACGATGAGTTTCTGATGGTGCCATTTCACTGACACTAATTTGTGATGCTATTGATCAACATTCAGAATGGAACATCTGGGAAAGTGTACTAAATATGAGATACTAGAATAACAGCTTAAATAATATAGTGATATTGCATGTTTTTTTAAGTTTATTAGCAGTCGTTCTGACAGGAGATATCTATCATTTGCACTCACCAAGTTATTTCAAGAAAAGAAAAAGACACAAAAAAAGATCTGACTAGTTCTGAAGTCTATTGCTCAAAACCGCTCATATAATATACTAAAGAAAAGGCTAACTAGAGAGGCATAAACGGTCGTAGGAAACTAATTTCCCATCTGAGAAGAAACAGATCTAACGTATTTGAGGTACAGAATAAATATGAACCAAGAAATCTGGCCTTCAGTCTTATGTGCTATAGGTAACTAAAGTGAGGTGTACCAAAGATTATAAAGCTATTAATAATTGTGACTTGAGAAAACAGCAATTCTGCCTGATTGGCAGAGTTATATATTTGTTCTTCATGCACTGAAAGGAGTTCTATCAGGTGATCTCTTAATCAAAGTGGCAGCACCTGCTTCCCTTCTCCTCAATGACATTAGTGTTGATGTATTTCTATTTTGATATTTCGCATGTTTCTGCGTGCCACAGATAAGAGTTTGCCCACAATGCAGAACATTTTCTTGCATATCATCTGGGTGATAAGCAGTTAGGTTTTTTGCTGAGGGAAAGTTGATTTTTGTTGCTGGCATGTAAGATAAATGGGGGAAAAAAGTAAGCACAAGTAAAGGGGTTTTTTTTGTTTTTAAGCAGGCACTCAATTAACAATGTAGCCAAATATAAACAAATAACAAGGAAATTATTTCATTTACCACCATGTCAATTTTAATGTAAGAGGGATATTAAGCATTTCCCTTTATATGCTATGGGCCAGCACTGGATGAATCATTACCTTTTTCAAGGCTACTGTAACATCGCAAAATACAGTAATTATTACTTTTTATAGGCTTCTGTATTTTATCTTTTCTCACTTGTAGATGCACATGTATAGCATAAATAAAACAAGATAAAAGAGAAAGAAATGTCAAAATTTGATGTATTAAGATTATTATGTAATACCGAACATAAAAATTTATGGGAGGACAGAACTGCAAATTACTAAGTATTACATAATTTTGGGTAAAACCATTGAAATTAAGGATGCTGTACTTTTATACAGAACAGCACACTATACATACAAAGACAGAAAGCATGAAAGAGCAACTAATATGTTGCTGAAATGGCTTGACTGCAGCATGATTGACTGTCACAGGTTTGCACAGGCTGGAGATGGAAAAGATCTGTTAGGTCAAGGAATCTTGAATCACTAGGTTGGTCAAGGAATCTTGACCTAACAGATGGTTACGGTTGGACTCGATGATCCAGTAGGTCCTTTCCAACCTAGTGATTCTACAATTCTATGTTTCTATGAATTGGTTTCTCTACCAAACAAAATTACTGCTTATTATGAATTCTACAGTATTCTGCCACAGGATCCCACTGCATCTGATTGCCTGGAAATTTTCAGGAAGTAGATTAAATGCTGCAAAATAAATATTTTTCTAATACATTTGAGAACTAGGAGGCTGAGTTTCTGCATTCACTGTGTGTGTTATAAATGTTCAGAATTGCTCCTTTCACCAACGAATCATAAAAAAGCACAGCACATAAAACAGGTACAATTACACTGCAAGGTGGATGAAGCAAAAGATATTATGGTAAGATGTGTGTAAAAAAGTTGCAAACCCCCTTTTGATTAGCAGAATTTCACACCAGAAAGATGTAAATGTTGGGTCAGCAGAAAAAAAGAAATTACAAAAGGCAAAAATTATTTTGGCACCAAATAAAATCCTCGTGTTCTACTCTTAAACAACAGTTTTCTGTGACACCAATAAGATATTTTTATGGAGAATGTATAATTACAAAATTATTGTATGTATATATATCTCTTCTTAGGAACACCTGAGGTGTTTCCTAAGTAATGTAATGCAAAATGGCAACTTACAGCCAGTCAGCTCTCCATAGATCATTGCTAAATATTTTGTCGATAAGACTAATCCTGTGGATAACTGCTGCAGTAGAATTAATGTACTGTGATCCATTTAAACAATTAGAAACTTATTTTATGCATTATATGTATCCATCTATACATTTATTTACTTACCTGTATTGGTATATGTATCTGCTGGTACAGATGAATGGATAGATAGAAAGAAAATAACATAGACCAGTTTGTTCTACCTGCAAATTATTTGTGAAGTACACATTTAAAATTGACTTATTCACCATGACAAAGGGATAAAGAAGTATAATGTACCACCTTCACCTCTAACTTGCCAAATTAAAAAAACCCAACCAAAACCAATTAATAGATATTTTTGTGCCATGATTGAGAATAGCAGATGCTGCTAGTGCATGTGCTAGTAACACATATTATTATGCATAAATGCATAGTATTATAAGATGCTTCTAGGAGTGCTTGGATATTTCTGGTTTTATGCATCTAAAGTGAAGAATGGCTGGCATAGATGTAGGTATGCACATGAACTGAGGAATGTAAACTATCCAAGTGTAAACCTGAACTGACTCAAAGCAATAAAAGAGGCAATAAGGTGATTCCTGACATTATTTCTTCTTTTGAAGGCAAAGAAAGATCATTTAGTCAAATCTTGAGTCATATTATTGAGTCAAAATTAGTCATATTGAATTGGATAAAATAATTTAATTTTTTTCTTTCAATAAGTGGATTTTTTATTAAAGTAATTATTTAAGATTCTTGAAATTATGAAAATTTGAACAAGTATTTACTTTGAAGGGTTGCAATGAGTGGTTTAAAAAGTAGAAATGAATTTTGATATTTCCATTTATTACACCTGTATGCATTAATACAATCAAAAGGAGTAAATTAATACAAAAAATGCATTCCTTAGAGTAGATATTTTGATTCTTTTATTTTAAGAATGAATCAAATTGTTGGCCTTTTATCCTGAAAGGGAAAAATAATCTTAAAAAAATCTCTGATTATTTATAATTAATTTCTATAATTCTCCCTATTGCATTTGACATATTTGAAAACTACTCTATTAAGAAAGAAAATCTGCTTTACCATTTTGATGATGAGTATTTTGGCAAGATATTATCAGTGATCTACAGAGTAGTACTATACAGAAAACAAGGAATTCTTAAAGCAGAAAAGCTCAGCTAAAAATGAGGGTTAAAAGTCACTTTTATGTCTGTTTTCTTTCCTCTTCGGAAAACGTCTTGTTCTCTTATCTGATTGATAACATTTGTCATTTTGACCCTGCTAGCAAATTATTCCATGTGTTTATTATCACTACACTGAAATATTTCTGTTTCCATCCATTGTTTACTTTTCATTTCCTGGTCAAATAGTGTTCCCTCTACTTTTAACCCCTAAACAATACAAGTGTTTTATCCTGTTGTAATCTATCACCCATATGTAATTAGAGATAACCCTCAGCCCAAAGTTTTCCTTTTTTCACTGCTAGTATTTTGCACTTCTCTTGCATATGAGATTTCATATATTCAGATACCTTTAAACCCAGCACTGTGACCATTTATTGTACGATGGGACCAGTGGAACTGAATTCAATTAAAAAGGTCAGATGATGGGAGGGGGTGTCCCAATAATGAAAGGATTTCTTAATTAAGACTCAAAGAGCTAAAACACTTATTAGAAAGTTAGTACAGCATAGTAGTAGGCATATACAACCCAGAAGTAAGAAAAACTATTTAACTTATTTTTTGACACTTTCTGAAAGAACCGTTGTATGTATACTTCGAATTATATATAAGCTAACAATGAAATCCCAAGCTGGATCTCTGCATTAGACCACTGCAGCCCAATTTCTTCCTGTAAGCCCTCTTTACTAGGAGATATTTGAAACTGAAACTGTCCTTTCTCCTTAATTTCCTAATAACATTTTTTTTTTTATTTGAGAAGTAAAAAGTTTTTTAAAAATAATTTTATTTTTCCTAAAGCTGCATTTTATATTGGGAAAGTTTATATCTTTATCTAAAAGCTTTGAGTCTAAGAATGATCCTTTAGCTTATGACCTTTTTAAACTTGTAGCCTGACAGCTAGAATATTCATACACTTAAAAGAAAAGCTATGGAAACACCTGTTCTTTCAACAGGTTTGTTTTTTAGTGCTTTCTGGTTTTAAGTTTATATTAACGGTTTTATTATCCATCTCATTTGACATACTGTCAACACTAAGTAATTTCTAACCTACACAAACAATCCTAGCTACTTCTCCTTTTGAGATCTGCTGCTGCATGTACCATATACCTCTTCTTTCGCGGTGATCATATATGGATCATTGAACTTAGTGCTTAGGATTGCAGTACCACATGTTGGCTAGGGAACTATCTATTGCCAGATAATGTTCAATATCAGGCAAGTAGTACGCATGAGTTGATGCCCACCTCAGAAGGCACTTACAGTCATCTGGGATTCAGAAAATTTATTTTGGGGATAGTCCCTGGGGGTTGAAATAAGGAGGAGGCTTCCAAGACATCATAGAAGAATTTGGAGTTAAAGCCTGGGAAGTGTGACACAAAAAGTCTGGAGGGAAGAATTGTGAAATAATGACTTCTTTTCAGAGAGAACTCTTACTTCTGGACTTCAAAATAATCTGACAAAGCTGTGAAAACAGAATAATGAGCTGAGTTGGTGAATGAGTAATTAAGCAACAACAAAAAAGTAAGTTGTGCTCAAAGCAGTTATATTAGGCATTAGGCTTTAGTCAAAACTGTTTGCAGCACTGGTTTAGATTATTTTTTTCAGTCTCTGACATCTCAGAACACTATCCTTGATGAGCATCTTCATAAATCAAAACAAACATAACATCTCATTACTAACATAATACTAATAGGTATTTGTAAAGTTTGCATATTCTAATAAATTTAAAATTTATTTTATGCTTACCACATATGTAGATTATATTTCAGTGATGCTGTACATACATTGAATGAAATAATCTGTGTCTTTTACACCTTATTGATAGATCTCCCCAAGACACGCATTCATCTTCAGATTTAGATAAGCTTTATATTCTGGAGTATTTTTCTTAAACCTGTAATATTTACTATGTCCTCTGTGAAATCCTTTTTAGAAAACAATCATATAGATTAAAATAAAGAAAGCACAAGCTTTTAGGACTGTGTCCTTTCTCTTTTTTTTCCTTTCTTCTTTCCTACCACCCACTTTCCTTTTCTTTCTTTCTTTCTTTCTTTCTTTCTTTCTTTCTTTCTTTCTTTCTTTCTTTCTTTCTCTCTCTCTTTCTCTCTCTCTTTCTTTCTTTTCTTTCTTTTTCTTTCTTTCTCTCTCTCTCTTTCTCTTTCTCTTTCTCTTTCTTTCTTTCTCTCTTTCTCTCTTTCTCTTTCTTTCTTTCTTTCTCTTTCTCTTTCTTTCTTTCTTTCTTTCTTTCCTTTCTTTCTCTCTTTCTTTCTCTCTTTTTCTCTTTATCTCTTTCTTTCTGTTTCCTTCCTTTCTTTCTCTCTTTCTTTCTCTCTTTTTTCTCTTTCTCTCTTTCTTTCTGTTTCTTTCTCTCCTTTCTTTCTTTCTTTCTTTCTTTCTTTCTTTCTTTCTTTCTTTCTTTCTTTCTTTCCTTTCTCTCTTTCTTTCTCTCTTTCTCTCTCTCTATTTCTTTCTCTCTCTCTTTCTCTTTCTTTCTTTCTCTCTCTCTTTCTCTCTCTCTCTCTTTCTCTCTTTCTTTCTTTCTCTCTCTCTCTTCCTTCCTTCCTTCCTTCCTTCCTTCCTTCCTCCCTCCCTCCCTCCTTCCTTCTTTCCTTGTTTCTTTCCATACAACTATACAGGTATAGCAAAGGTGCTATTGCTAAAAGTATTTTACTTAAGTTTTCCAGCACATTTCAATCTTGACCTAGAAAGATCACCTCCACAGTTCAGAAGGGAGTGCGGCCTGCATGCCCATGCAGCCCTTTCATTGCTGTTAAGATTGGCAACAGCAGCACCAATCATGACTGTCCCTTTTTGATGTGGGCTAGCATCCAACAGGCATACAAAGGAGAGCTTCAGCTTATTTCACATAGGTCACTAAGTCATAAGACACTGAAAACTTTTGGCTGCCATTGTTCTTGGCTAAATTTTAAATAATGACCCAGAGGTGAACAAGTCCATATCCCATGACTAGCATCCAAAGTTACTCAGAATTTCATGACAATGATATCTTTGAAGACCTTTAAATTTCCCTCAGCATGAGTTTCCTCTCTTAAACCTGTGCTAAATGGCTTTAATCAAATTATATTTGTTCACGCTGTGGCTTCAATAATATCTTAAAATCCTCTGCAATGTTTTCTAATGTTTTGTATTGCTTTCTTCCCTATCCAGTGGTCAATGTGAAAGTGAGTTATATTTGATAGCTATTTTTGTAACCCTTCCAGTATTTTTATTTCCAGTTGCTGGCTTTTAAGAAAAAACTCTGCAGTCAGAGGATATACTAAAATACCAATCAATAAACAGCTTTTATTTAATTGCAATATGTCTAGTGCTCAGAACTATGTTAAGGGCCTCAAATTTGACATCAAAAGAAAGGAAATTCAGCCACAAATCACTCTTTTCAGAGCCTGAATTGGATATGTACCAATTGATTTTATTCTTCACTAACATACATTTAATTAAGAATTTTTTACCTTAAGCTTCATTTCATTATGTTGCTTAT
This sequence comes from Cuculus canorus, assembly GCF_017976375.1. Taxonomy (NCBI): domain Eukaryota; kingdom Metazoa; phylum Chordata; class Aves; order Cuculiformes; family Cuculidae; genus Cuculus; species Cuculus canorus. The sequence continues at coordinate 48,004,456 of NC_071401.1, forward strand.
TTTATCTGTGGTAACATACGAAAGCTGTTCATTGTGGCTTAATGAAAGTAAGAGAGGTTTTGATTCCTACATTTCCAGTTGCATATATTTTGGTACATGCATGGTAAAATGTGCATGAAATAATGCTTTTCACAAAAATTTTACCTAATTTCAACAGATTCACTCCTAGGATTTCAGAGAAACACTGAAACTAATTAGTATCCAAGAGACAGAAGAACCGTTAAAAGGAATCACTCACCATTAGCGAGTATACCACAGGGTATAGCTGAGTATACCATTTCCCAAACTCACTCAATGGACTATTGAACATGTGATGACAAAGTCCCCATTAAAGTCTGATGTAGTTTCATGGATTACACAATGCTGATTTGAAGTTAGATATTTGGTGCTTTAAAGAGATGTTCCATTGCATGATAGGTAGCAGACCTCCTTGATGATACTGTAAGCATTTTATTGGTATCCCTAGCTCAGCAGCTGATACTTTTGATACGTCCTTTTTATATAGTAACGCCACACTGGACATTCTGAAAAGCTGCCTCAAAAGAACTCACTGTTAAGATGTTTAAATACAAAGCAGGAAATCGAAGCTCCACTCCCATACCTGAATCAGAAAGTCCAGCACTCGAACATGGATTGATTCTGTTATTTACCACAGGGTTATTTGCTGCTTGGGTATGCTCCATCTCTCCATACCTATAGACCTCTGCAGAAATTCTAGCCTGAACATGAGAAAACTTTTTTTATGAATCTTTTGTGAATGACAGGTATGCTGCCTGTTTCCAAACCGCTATAAATTTTTGTGTTAAAATACGATGTTAAGCATTCATTTAAGCAGCAAGCTGCTTTCTAGAAAACATCCTTTTGACCCCTAACAAAAATAAAAACTCTTTCCAGATAATTCTACCTAACTAATGTGAGTATTGATCTTCAAACAAAGCTGTCTTGAAAAAAGAAACAGACCCCACCGTTTGCCTGGGCCTTTAATAAACTTGATCTATTTGGGGGATGGGAAAAAGTTGAAAGAACCTTATATAAAGTTCTCTACCAATTCTCTTGGCGTATTTATTAATATTGCAATTGAAGCAGTATCAGCTAAGAAGAATATGGCCTTTAAATTAAGTGGGGAAAACATTCTTAATTCCAGAGGTTTTTAGAGTCATTTGTTAATATTTTCATTCACTTTTATTGTTGAATGTCAAGCTAGAAAAGAAAAATTGTTTTGAGAATGACAATTACTTGTACAGACTGGATTTACTGATGAGTCTTTTCCAAACTTTTACAAAGTCCAAGGAGTGACCCTACCTAATAAAGTCAAAATCATATATACAGTTTTTTCTCTAATCTTGATTCTGACAAGGCAAGTAGAGTTATAAAAGCTACCTTTGCCATTCTTCATAAGACTTGTATTAAATTTAAAAGTCTCTGCCTTTGGCATTGGGCCTGACTTTGCTTAACAATTTAACTTTAATATAAACCTGACGCACACATGAAATAAATCTGGCATACCAACTCATTGAACTGGATCTAGCAATGCATTACAGGAGTATATCTTTAGGAAATAAATACTGCCACTGAAATGACTAGGTACAAGAGACAGTAAAATATTTCCACCAACATTTAGCATTTTTCTTTTTATTTCATTTCTTCTAGCTGGAATAATTGTGTCAGTGATTTTCAAATGTTATTTTCCCCATGTTTCAGTAGCTGTATAGTTTCATGGTTTGGTTGAAGTTGGACTGTAACTATGCCTACTATTACAAATTAATTTCTAATATGTGGCATTGGCTTAAACAAAGATCCTGCAATAGCTTTGTAATTTTTTCTAACCAGTCCCCTGAAACTGTGGTGGTCTGACTGACTCTACTATCCCTTTTCCTTTTAGTAATGACAAATTCAGTTTTTCTTCCACTGTTGAACTCTTAGCTACATTTTCTTAACAACAGTTCTATCTTCTGAATGAGCAAAGTGAGTTTTTTGATTTTTTTTTTTGATTGAGAAAGAACTGTATTTGCTCTTAGCAATGAGCTTGTTTATAAAAGACTACATTGCTGGCAGCGCTGAAGTAGAAGGTACTTGTGTTATTGGCTGCTTGCTGCTGGGATGAAATTTTAAGAGTGAAAAAAGTACAAAAAAGCAAATACTAAAAATAGCCTACAGAAATGGTAGCAGATTGGATCGCCTGTTAGTCGAGGCTGTTTCTTCCATACATGTATGGGTTTCTACACAGCTGTCAAATGACTGATATCACAGTTCTTTCCATAAATGATTGCTTTTGTGTTGAGCAGGTCCTTCAGTATCGTCACATAAACCTCAAAGGAGTGAAGAGGAAATCTTCAAAACTGCCATACAAATGACAGAATTGTCTCAGAAGTTTGTGAGCTTTTAAAAGCTGACAAACAGGAAAAATAAATACCAGTAATCAGTATTAATTGTTTTGGGGGTTTGTGAATTCTGTAATACTGTCCATAAACAGGTATCTCATGTTCTGAAACCAGTATCCTCCAAAGGTGCAATTCAGACAGACAAATTGCCTCCTTAACCTGTGATTATCAGGTAAAAAGAGGAAATGTATTCTCTGACTACTTTGAAATGGATCAATATCAATCTTATTTTAGTTCTGCAAAGATCTTTGGATAAAAATATAACTCAGTGCATATTCAGTTGATTTCCTTACAAAATCAGTATCCTCAGTGGTAATACTGATCTATTCAATCAAGTTTTTCTTGATCATTTGCATATTTTTCTACTATAAATAGTCTGAACATCTGCAGCAGTAATTTATAAGCCTCATATTTATACTATTATTTATAGTACTTTTTATTAGTTTAGTACTAGTACTTTAAAAATGAATCCACTGAGATGCACTGGAGAATTGAGAAAACAAGAAATTGGTAGCATAATATGCTTGACACAAAGGATAGCATGCAAAGTAGTGAGGAAAGCATGGCAAGAAATGGACCGTAGATTAACCCTATAGAGCAATATTGCTAAATACTAAACATCTTTTTTAGTAGTGGAAAAACAATCGTGTTTCATTACAATATTGCAACTAGGATGTGAATTTTGATTTTTTTTCCCTTTATTTTGTCCGAATTTTATTTCTATTTTTGATAAAATTAAAAAGAATATGTTTTTCCTTGTCTTTTTTTCCAGTGGCTATTTGAAAAGCACTATATCTGAAACTCCATTTCTTCAAGAAATTGTTTCTCATATGAAATTGACAGTGTAAATATCTCAGACAGTTTTAAAGATTTAAAAATAAACTAAAAAAAAAAACAAAACCTGGAATGTATTTTTTTTCCTCATTCTATGAGTTCAAATCAGATATGGCTCTACCAAAATCATAGGGATCACTTCTGTATAACAAAAAAAAAAAAAAAGTGAAAATAAAATCTGGACTTCTATATCTTCCTTGGAATTGAACACATTGCACAGTAAAATACATGAGTCTATCCCTAGCTGACTAAACTAGGTTTATTTATTCCAGTCTCCTGATTTGAAGAATACATGCTTCTGTGATATTTTAAATACTAAAAACTTCCAAGTTACTGGTCAAGAGTGAAAAAATCAAGAGCTTCCTGAAAATAGCGCAATAAAAATTTATGGAATAAATCTTAAATTGCCCTGCTACTCTGATAATGAGGGTAAAATTAAATAAAATTAGAGCATATTATGCTCCCCTATTTGATGACTGTATACAGTCGTAACATCCTTGTGTTATATAATGAATAAATAAGGTAAAGTTAGTATAATCTGGTAAAACAAGCTTTACAGCATAGGCTATCAAGCTTTTCAGGAGGCAGACTTAATAGTTCTTAATAGGCTGCTTCTCAACCTATTTTCGTTTGAGTATTGACTTTGCTGGTTCATTCCTCAGCCCATCTCTTTTCTAAACTCACAAGAGAAAGGCAGATTTCTTGGCATGTCTACAAAACTAATAAAAATAATATTTTAAAGGAAAATTTTCACTTTTACTCTGTATTGTAATCTATCATATGACAGGTAAATACAGTGTTCACAGAAAAAAAAACTTTCCTTTCATAATCATAATATAATTTAAAATTCGACAGAGATAAATGTATAGGTTTGATAAAAAATACTGAATATCTTAGAAATATTACTAAGAATGGTGAAAGGTTTTGTCTCAGATGTGCAGGGACTACTACCAGAGAAGAGAGCCTGGGAATGGTGATTATGTGCTCTGCTCTTTTTGTTAAAAACTTTAAAATAATAGGAAATTCCAAGGAATGCCTCCATTTGTATTGTGGAAATGCAAAAGATGATCAGAGAAAAACGTCGTTTAGGTAAAAAGGAAAAAACATCAAAGGACAAAAAAGAAAACAGTACCTCTCTAATCTACTAGATGCAGTCACTGGAAGAAAAAAATTCCATCTCCACATCTAGAAACATATTTTGAAGGAAACTCTCTTGAAGGAAATAGAAGTGGGAAAGAATGGGAAAAGGGTTTAAAAAAAAAAAAAAAAGAAAAAAAAAAAAAAAAAAGCAATATGTGTTTGCGAAGTGTTTTGGCTCCCAAATAGCATATTCGATCAAAGGCATCTGACAACCTCCACATTGGAATCTTCTGCTTGTCAGAGAGAGTACTGTGAAAAAAGAGAACAGTTAATATAATCACTTCAATCTTTCAGAAGGTCCCTCCTGATGTTCAGTTAAGGAAGTCTGTTGCTATCTTTTTTCTTTTTTTCATGAGCAAATCCTACTGATGATCACAAACTCTGTGTTGAAGTGCAAGCTTAGGAACACAGGCTGAAGATAGGGAGGCTTGGAATCCATTCAATTTTTTTTTTTTTTTTACTTTTTTTTAATTGAGTAAGGGAGGTACTGTGTTCCAAATGAAAGAAGTAATACAATTACTACTATAGAGTCATCTGATACAGTTACTTCCTTGTTTTCACAGTTGTATCTATAGTTGTTCATCACTATCTATACAATTCCATGCATTAAGTGACTATTACAATATTTGGAAAGGTAAATATGGAGGGGGGGGGAATATGTTTACAGGCAACATGATTTTTTTTTATTTACCTCACTCAAGATCAGAGTTAGTAGGGCACTGTAAGGATGTAGAAAAAATAAGTAAGAGAATATCACAACAACAGAAGGCTTTTAAATTAGCTGTGTGAGTCAATTGTGTACACACTGCTGGTCTTTTACCGTGGTCTATTTGAGGACTGGAATTGACAGTATGAATGTGTATCAAAATTAATTATCACAAATGGAGACTGATATAGGAAAAAAAAAGAAATAGTATGATTACTTTCAATAAATCTATAATACTTCTTCGGCTTAAATACTGCATTTCATTTAAGTCAGCCCAGATCAAACACATTAGAATTCTGATTTCTTTTATGTATGTTTTTAAAAGAAAATTATTATGGCAAGAGAAAACTTCACTGCAAAAAAAATGGTCTTATTTACTCAGGAGTGCACAAAAGTAAGAAATAACGTAAGAACACATATCAACAAATAATAGAGTTGTAAAATCATAGAATCATAGAATAGTTTGAGTTGGAAGGGACATTAAAGATCATCTAGTTCCAATATCCCTGCCATGGGCAGGGACACCTCCCATTAATTCAGGCTGCCTAAGGCCCCATCCAACCTGGCCTTGATCACCTCCGGGGATGGGGGCGCCATATCCCTGGGCAACCTGTGCCAGTGCCTCACCACTCTCATCTTGAAGAAATTCTTCCTTATGTCTAGTATAACTTTGCCCCTCTGCAGTTTGTGCCCATTGCTCCTAGTCCTATCACTACATGCCTTTGTAAAAAGTTCCTCCCCAGCTTTCTTGTAGGTCCTTTTCAGGTACTGGAAGGGATCTACAAGGTGTCCTCGGAGCCTTCTCTTCTCCAGGCTGAACAACCCCAATTCTCTCAGCCTGTCCTCATATGGGAGGTGTTCCAGCCTTCTGATCATCTTTGTAGCCCTCCTCTGGACCTGTTCCAACAGCTCCCTATCCTCCTTATGTTGAGGATTCCAAACCTGGACACAATACTGCAGATGAGGTCTCACAAGAGAGAAATAGACAGGCACAATTGCCTCCCTCAACCTGCTGGCCACATTTCTTTGGATGCAGCCCAGGATACAGTTGGCCTTCTGGGCTGCAAGCATACATTGCCTGCTCATATCGAGCTTCTCATTGACCAGGATCCCCAAGTCCTCCTCTGCAGGGCTGCTCTCAATCTCATCATCTCCCATCATGTATTGAAACTGTGGATTGCCCTGACCCAGGTGTAGGACCTTGCACTTGACATTGTTGAACCTCATGATGTTCACACAGGCCTACTTCTCTATCTTGTCCAAGTCCCTTTGGATGACATCCCGTCCTTCTGTTGTGGCAACTAATGAATGGTATAAGTTAGGTAGATCATGACTTCTGACTCGTCATTTAAGTACGATGTAAGATCATAGAGGCATAAATGGAACTGAAAAGTAAAAAAAAAAAAATTGAACATTCTGCCAAATATTATATCCGTTTCTATACCTGTCTTTCCCTGTGCTTGCCTGATTCTATTCAAAGACTTTTCCTAGTCTATCCCACTCTATCTGTATTTTTATATTAGAACTATGCACGATTTGTCATTTCTCTGCATTAACATATAGAATAAATTTAACCACTTTCAGACTGGGTATAAGTCTTCACAAAAGCTCATTGTGTGAAGTTTTATTTTGCATTTTTAGAAATCACCTTTTTGTCACTTTCTTGGCAAGTTAATTGAAAAGTGCTAATATGTCAAGTACTGAAAACATATTTTTGTTCTATCCTAGAAGACTAAAATATATTTTGTATCTGCCTCTTAAACTATACTTGTTCTTATCTTTTAAAAGTGATTATTATTTTGTGAAATTCAGCTGATATTTTAAAGCATAATTCATAATTTAGAACTTTTTCTTATTTATTTTAATTACTATATGTCTTTTAACTTTAAGGGCAAAATAATCAATATACATGAGTTGAGCTATGAAGAGTAGTATTTTTTACCTAAGTTGCTTTCATATATTTGGGTAAATATTTGTCTCAATATTCAATGGTACATTGAATTTGATTCATATATTCAATTATTGGCAAATTTTGAAAGAACAAAAAGAGGTCCAGACAACTTTTGCAATAAATGTTCAACATAGATTTATTCTTTTCACTTGATTTTAGTAGTGGATTTTGGCTTATAGTTTAAGGTCCTTGAGTTTTAATTCAGACTGGAATCTGGTTGGAACAGCACTTGAGAAAGGAACATAGTCACTATAATGTTGAAATGCTTGATTTATGAAACTGGTAACATTATGCTTTGCTTTTTTTTCTCCCTTCCCCCCCACCAAAATAAACTTGATACAAAACAAGCCTTGCTGAATAGGAAAGTAGGAGGGGTAGCTGGGCTAAGGAAGGAAGACTTATAGAAGCAGCTATTGTTGATAATGATTACACATGGCAAGACAAATTATCCTCTTAATACATAGTCAGCATGAAAGTCTCCTTTTAATGTAGTCATGTTGTTCTGATTGTTCTTTACTTTCTTTTCCCAGACATTTCTTAAACAGGTAGTTATTACAGAAGCACACGTGTTTTTATCCAGGAACTCATGTCTTGAGCAGTATGTGTTTATCAATGAAAAGCAGGTGCTCTCTTTTTGCTCATTGCCATTTGGATTGCTTTCAACTGATAATGCCTTTAAAAAATGTGAAGAATGCCTGCCAATTTTATATCAGAACTGGTATAACTAGTTATATTTTTAGTTTTATTGCCAAGAATATCTTGTTTCTTGAAAGCTTCTGCTTCTGTTGGACTTTCTTAGCACTGATGTCAATCTGGATCAGTCCTACCGTGCAGTCTTTCTTGGCAATGCTTTGTGAGAAGCTGGCTATACATGCTCTTTGTCTTTGAAACATTTAAATCCCAATTTAGCAAAAAACCCTCAACTTACTTTTCTTCTCTTTACCAGCATTTTTGTGTACTTTAATTGAATTCTTAACAGGTCAGTCTTATGCAATTGCTATTTATTACCTACACTGCAAGGGGCAGTTCTAGAAGTACAGTATAACATGCCTTGATATCACTGAAGGTGTTATCCTGAGATATGGATCAAAGTCCTGATTATGATATTTTTGGGCGGTATTCAGCTATGCATTTTGGGTATCATAATGCTGACTTCTGTGTGTTAGCAAAGTGTGTTGGTTTCTGTTGCAATTTGTGGAGAATGGGGTTCATTTTTATTTCCTGTATTTCTGTAAGCATCTGGTGCCACATGGAGGTGTCCTTGCTGCCTAAGATCATGCTTCTTAGTATATATAACTCCGTACTGATAGGAGATTTGTATCATAGCAGTATTTTGGGGCAGGGAGGGCTCTGTGCTCTGAATGAGACTTCTAAGTGTCTATTGCTAGATGCCTAAGCTTCCAACACCATCCAGTAAAATCTAGCATTTGAGTTGTTTCACAGTAGCACCAACTGCCACAAGAAATGCTCTAGAATTTCCTCTCTGGCATCCAGCTTCCAGTATAAGTTCCTGCTCTTGAAATATCTCTCAGTCCTACATGGATATCTCTGATGGCATGAGGAACCTTGGTGTGATCAAGTCAATAGCATCTTTATTATGAACAATCTATCACTGATTAAATATAAAAGTTGTGATTACAAATACAATAATATTTGTAATTGCAGCTTTTATTTTTAATCTAAAGAATATCAGTAATCCTTTGGTGATTCATTGTTAGCATGAGATTGGAGATAAACTAGTTAATAGAAAATCTCCCAATTAATACAAACTTTTCCTGTCTTGAAAAAGAAAGTATTTCCATGCTGAATTATATTTCATGAAAATGGAATTGATTTTCCAAGTATTTTACAGATTAGGAATTAATTATTACTGTAACTATATTTTAGAAGTAGATATACCTGTTACTAACATTTATTAAATACTTGGAAAAGTAAGGTCAGCTTTTCTTTTCTTCACCTGTGTATCAATCAAACTTAAGTAAAGCACAATATTTTTCTTAGAAGAGTATATTTTTGCTTTTTAAAAATTAAAACCAAGATCCAGTTTTTCTACTCTTAAAAAAATGGAAATATAATTCAAATAATTTTGAGTCATACTCCAACATACACACAACATATGGGAGGATTTAAACAGTCCAGTTTAAGCCAGTAAGCTACACTCATCCTTTAGAGTACCCATTGAATAAGTCACATGGATAAACTCATTGACTGTCTTCATGTATTTCTTAAAATTAAACACTTACAAATAAAATTTGCCTACAGGCACACATATTCATTGATCAACTGAATTTTCCTCAGTTCATAAAAAATTTAAAAAGTATTTCAACCCAAAATTTATTAACATACTAGAATTCATTAAGGAAATGTTATACCTTTTTGTTTAATTTCATTTTCCAGAAAGTTCAGAAGTCTAAAAAACCCTGATGAGGAAGAAATGTAATGATACATGAATTAAATCAGTTGGAAAGGCTCTGAAAAGTCCATGTACAGTGAAACTGATGTGCAAATTATGGTTTATGAGGTTTGGATCCATCAAACTTCCAAACTTTGCCAAAAAGATTTCTCCAACTGGATTTTACTAACATGTAATGTTTTCCCCCGGATATTGACTCTTTCCCATGACCCCCAAAATGCCTCTATCTGCCTCACACCTGAGCTTTTGTTTTTTCTCCCAGGTTAAACAGCTCAGTTTAATTCAGCAGGCAGCTGGCCCGTATCAGTCAGCATTCATACAGCCACCTGCTACTCTACCACAGCCTCACCACTCATATGTTTCTCCATAGTACAATGATCCATGACCACATGAGTTTGAGCCAAAAGTCTGTTTTTCAATCTACCTAGCTCCTCTAGATTTCTGCCTGTTACCCAGCGTTGTGCGGGAAGATAAGCATCAGCAAAGAAACACCCATAGAAGTTGCTCAGGGATCAAAAATGAGGATTACAGGAGTGCTATGATTTACAGTTGTGTTGCAATATTGTTACCTATCTAACCCATTGAATGCAAAACTGTGCCATCCATGTTAGGAATCCATGTGGCATAGCATGATCAATAAAGTATGTTTCCTCTGATTAACAGAAATTTGGACACAGGCATGTTCCAAACATGATCATTCAACTGGGTAACTTCTATCAAGCAAATGTTCTGATATACTCAGACTAATGCCTGAAATAGAAATGTGGATATGTCTGTGTTTGTATAGTGTAGGACCCTATGGGTCACAAGTCCTGCCAGCAAACTTGCTCCAGTGTGGGCTCCTCTCTCCAAGGGTCCATAGGTCCTGTCAGGGGTATAGTTTCGTGTGGTCTTCCCATGGGGCCACAATCTCCTTCAGACATCCACCTGCTCGGGTGGAGAGTCTTCTATAGGCTGCAGGGGGATAACCAGCCTCACCATGGTCTTCACCACAGGCTACAAGAGAATCTCTGCCCTGGTGCCTAGAAGACCTCTTTCCCCTCCTCTTTCACTGACCTTGGTGTCTGCAGAGTTGTTTTTTTCTCACGTATTCTCTCTCTTGTTTCTGGCAGCAGTTGCTGTTGTGCAGCAATGTTTTCCCCTTTCTTGAGTATGTTATCACAGAGGGTCTACCACTGTCGTTGATGGGCTCAGACTTGGCCACCAGCCTTGGCTCCATCAGACACAGGGGAAGGTTCTAGTGGCTTCTAGCTGAAGCTACACCTGTAGCCCATCCACTACAAAGACCTTGCCATGCAAAACCTATAAAACGTATCAGACATATGGTTGGAAACTTGAAATTGTGCTCTCTCTAAATATATAGTGAAGGCTATGGGGCAAATACAGTCAATATGTGAAGATTCTATTAAATAAACACTAACAGTTACCAGCTGAAAGTTGTTTTCCAAGTGTGGATGTTATATTAGGTGCCTGGAGCTTGAGATACTTAAAACAAGCTGTCCGTATACACTTTCATTCTATTTGCTTGTTTTTAAAGAGAAGACTATCAATAAATGTAGGGAAAATGACAAAACATTGAATTAATTTTTAAATCGTGATTAAACTTTGGAGAAATACCTAATTCTATTAGTCTTAAACTATTACTTTTTGTAAAACATACCAAATAATTTGAAAAGTTTTGTAATAATTTAGAGTTCTCCAATGAGCAGTTACTAACCTGCCTTGACAGGTTAGTCAGCAAAAGATTAAATCAAGGTTTTTAGAATGTAAAATGAATAAAAGATTAAAACTAGATTTTTCTAAACCAAAATGAAATCCAATTGAAAACTAAAAGCACAAAAAAATACTAAGTAAACATGGAAAACTAGCTGAGATATTTTAATGACATGGTAAATGTTTTTAAGTTACTAATTAATGTGGAAGGTTTATAGCATATTTTCCTCTTTTTTTTTTTTCTGTGCAGTGGTTTGAGAGTAGAAGAGAAATTATTCCAACAATATGTTTGACCCAATGAAGTAATGGAATGACAAACATTTTCAAAATACTTTATTTTAATGTAAAATATCCATTCTGTTACATGTCATAGATTAAAAACACTTCTCTTTCTGAATGATTTCCTAGCAATTTCAATCAACATAGCTCATCAATTAGATTTCAAGTGACTGATAAATGTAGATACTTAACAATTTACAGGATTTGCTTTAGGGAATATTTGGTCAAATTGTTATCTCTAGTATTGAGATATAAACTTAGATCTAATCCTCTGAATTCAACTGGGATTTAATTTCACTTCACACTAATGTAAATGAGAATAGCATTTAATTTACTGTTTTTCTGAAACAAATGCCTCCCTTGAGATAGCTTCTCCTTTCCTAGTACTGAAACAAATCAAAGCCAGGAGAGTTGTAACTATGCATTTGCCATAAAGGAAAATGCTCAGCTAATGTTATCAACACTTAAAGCTGCTTTCAGAATCAGAGATGGATATGGTCCATACTCCGGCAGTGAGCAGAGGATGAAAACTTCCAGTCACAAGAGCAGAGTGTGTCATGAGGACTAATTCTTCTTTTTCTTCCAGCCAGGTAATGTCCCACTTTAGGGACTAAATTACTACAGCTTTCTCATAGAACTCTGATATTCCAGATTTCATATCTGTCTATATAGTCTGTAGTTTCCCAAAGTTATACTGGAAGCTATTTCAACTATTGCATTAATTACTCAGAAATGGGTAATTCAGGTGATACAAGATACTCCTCAGCTCACTATCTATAAAAGAATTTTATACTTTTAGTTAAAGGTTCTAAAGTTTTGTGCACTGTGATACTCCAGAAATAATTAAGGAAATTACAGAGCAGCTATTGAATATGTAGCAAATGAAGTGAGTTACTTTGGTGCCAGGTCAATCAGTACAAGCATGTGCGCAATTTCATCTTTAAAACAGTTCATAATAGTTATTTTCTGATAAATAAAATAAAATAAAATAAAATAAAATAAAATAAAATAAAATAAAATAAAATAAAATCCTAAGTCTGGAAAAAAAATTTTGCAAGAGATGTGCAAGACAGATTTGGCATGTGCAAGATGTAGGTATAGAAGCTTGAATAGTACCTAAGAATAAGACAGCGGGAGATACAGCAATATAGACACTAGCTTACAGAAGAAAAGTAATTTTCAAAAAAAAAATAAGAGAACAGAGACCTTACATTGAAAGACCAAAACGTGTTCCATCCTTATTTGCACAAAAAGGTGCAGATTTGAAAGGCTTTCCTGAAGAAACAAACAAACTTTATGAGTAAAATTGACCCTGTATAACAGAGAAAAGTCTTATTAAACCAGGGAGAAAGTACTCACTTCATGTTTCTGATTCCCTGTGGTTGCTCATTTTCTTTTACTGAAACAGCTGTGAGTGTTATTATTTCTGCTTAACACAATCAGTTAAATTCTTTGTAATTTCTGAGGTTTTTTCCCTTCACTACTTACAGGTACAATTTTTTTATTTCAACGATAAATATTTAAATATTTACTTTAAAAGGAATGATCAGAATCACCAAGTTTTCAAATTTGTTTTGAATCTGAAATGACCTATTCTGGTTTTGGAGACCTGTGGCTACATGGTCATCCCGTACATTAATAGACAAATCATCATAGAGAAAAACTGAAAAACATTAGTCATTAAAGAAGCCAACAACAAAAGTTTAATAAATATAATAAATATACTTGTGTGGTAAATGTAGCTTTTTTTTTTATTGAATCATTTCTTTTTTGTCCTGGGAATATTGGGATGCTTAGACACTTCCCAGATTCACTGTTAAAATAGTAGTATTGATGATTATTTGGGTAAATTTACAGATATAAGAATATAAGAATTAAAGATGATTGATGTGCTCAAAAAGATGCTATGCTTTTTTCTAGATTTATGAGCTGATCTAGTAAATCTAGGGTCGTAACACCCTAGAAGGATTTTCATGCTATGTTAGACTGGATCTAAGGCTATTTAATATATTTAATATAAGTAGGATTTAATATAAGTAGGATTATTGCGCAATGTGACCAAAGGTATGCAATATGCTGCTTTCTCATTGAGAACAAACTCACAATGAGAAGATAGAAAAACTTTGGAGATACCGGATAAGTCCACGAAAATTAAAAAGATGTCACAAATAACATTTCTGCAACTAATATGTCACAAAAATAAAGTCCTTCAGTGAGGCTGTTAGAATTTAATACTATTGATGGCGTTACTGTCAGCAATTTTAAATTCTGTGAATGATGACTTCACTAGAAATAGTGGCTCACCTTGTCTGATATTAGAAATCCGTAAGTTTCTACTCCCTAGAACTTCGGAGAAATATGGATAAACTCACAAACAAACCAAGATAAAATTATTAAATTCCACTAACAAAAGCAACACAAGAGATTACATATTGTGGGATTCTATCTCTCTGAGGCAGAACTGATGATGTTTTTTTATGAGTTTTCCAATTATGACCTAATTTAATGTAACTCCTGCTCATGGCATAAAGTAAAAAGTGTTGTAGATATCAGCATAAAAGCCTGCCTGCTTAAGTTCCACTTCTGTTTTTCTCTGCTTTTATTTTAATTATGTCTGCCATGCATATAGTTGTATTTCCAATGCTATATAAAGAGGTTTTTAAATGTCTGTTGTCTAGCGTGGAAGTCTAAATATGAAAGAGAACTATTTTATCTCCCTTCAATAATTTCCATGTTCCTACAAGAATCTGTAAAACACAATGCTACATAAATATTCATAGGTAATACTTAAAGTGGGAGTGTGTAGGAGGAGGGTGTGCCTTATTTCAGGAATGACAACCTGTCCTATATATGCAAATTGCATTTGAAAGAGTTCTAAATGCACATACATGAACTTAACTCTTCCTCAGAAACATCTATGACACAGCCTCAGCAAGATTACTGTAGCAGAAGTTTTTATTAAATTTCAGTTTCTCAGTTCCTCTTTTCCAAAAATCCCTTGCTTTTTGAATGCTGCTTTATCTTTAAGCTACACAAGATGAGTCTCAATTCTCTGCTTTTATTTCAGGACTTTTTGTTAACACACTGCCTGCGGTCAGTACAGCATCCTCACCTACTAGATCTTAAAAGAGTTTCTCTAGGATTAATAGAGTTACTACTGAAAATGAAAATTTAGCTTATGTAATTTTGTATTTGGGCTGGAAAGTTTTACAAAACTAGTGGAGTAGGCAGATGACCTGGTTTTAGACCTCATTTTTAGAGCTGTTTTTAGGGCTATGTTTGTAAATTTGCAGAGCTGACATAACACTTAGAGACCTTTGCATTGCTACAAAAAAAAATTCTGTATTACTTAATCAGACTGCAGCAGACGCGGATAAGAAACTGCAATTCAAAAGTCCCAGCAATTTACTCCAAATCACTTTGCTATATTTGGAATTCCTATCAAATGCTATATGTCAAGTTATACTGGAAATTGCCACTATATCAAAAATAGTAGTGTTAGGTCTCTGTGCTAGCTTATTTCAGTGTTGAGGCTTCCATCATTCACTATTGGCTGTGCTGATTATAACTCAGTGCTAGATCAACCCTTGTCCATTAGGGAGTTACTAAGACTAACACACATATTTCAGGAATACTGAAGATTTAAAGAAATGTATTCCCCGATGGTATTTATGTATTTTCTGTGCCAAATGCATAATGGAACATTAAGTCAGAAGTTAATTTGAAAAGAGAAAAGACTCTGTAAGAGTACAATGAAATATAGCATAGTAATACCACTGTGTGTAGTTTTTATGCAAAGTTGACAGGAAGAAATGGCAAGAAAACTGTCTTCAGGGGTAGAAATTGTTTGTATTAACTCTTCACTTTTCCATTTTAAAGCTTCTTTTACAGTATTTCAATAGTCCATAATTTATTCTAAAGGCACGTTTATTCATTGACAAAAACTCACTTTTTATAGAAAAAGAAATCAACATCATAAACAGAATTTTAATAATATAAGTACTTACAGAAGGATAGGGTAGGAGTTTTAAAAAGAATACCTTGTTATCCTATTGTGCCTAGGGAACTAGGGAATCTATCCGCATATATTTGTTCATATATGATAGTTGCATGTGAAGTATTGAAAAGATTGGAAGTTATAAGATTAAATAATGCCACTGTACAGTCACTGTACATGCCACTTGTTCATTTACTCTGTATTCCAAAATGCAGGATTTTCTGTGGCTGTATTTTTTTTCCAGTGCTGAAATCCACAACGGTCTCAAGTTTGATGGTGCAGAACACAATATCAGATTCCCCTTTTGGGAAGTGAAATTTATAAAACATGAGATACAAACCTGAATTCCTTGTGCAATAAAGATAGCATTCATTGTACCTAACCGGAGTTATCTTAGAGTTAATGAACTTGGGTTTGATCTGTAAATGTGCTTTCAAGGATTTATTTCCCCTGTCTTGTACACCTATTAGAAGCTTGACTAAATCCCCATGTGGAGACATTTATCTCTCACTTTCAACCATAGTGACACCCATGTATTTGATCTGTAGAATATTGCATCCTTAGCGTGAAATATATATTTAACAGATGACATGAAATGTAAAAAAGAAAAGCATTTTTTAATTTCTGCCTCTGTCTTCAACTTAGGTACTTGCCTAAAACTGAAATGTCTCATTTTTATAAATATCATCTAGATCCAACCCCTCTGTTATGGGCAGGGAGACCTCCCGCTAGACCAGGCTGCTCAAGGCCCCATCCAACCTGGCCTTGGACACTTTTTCTTTTCTTTTAAAATGAGATTAGCCTGTAATTATTGTGTTGCTACTCCTCCTTATGTTTTGCAATATAGCAAGAGCTACACTACTTGTCCAACAAACCAGATATGTGCTCAGTGCCCTCTTCTACCTGAACAAATTCATACCCATCTGTTGAGTTTAGCCTTGCAGCCATCCCTTTTGAGAAATCTAGCCTACAGTGCAGCCAAGATTATGAATGTTATGGATGTTCAAAAAAGCAATAATAAAAAGGAGCGTGGTAATGAGAGCATTCTTACGGATTTTTGTAGGCTAGATAAGTGAAAACAAAGAAAGGTGAATTGTAGGCTAGATAAGAAATAATTAGGGCCAGCTGAGTAACTGATAAAGAGATGATAAGGCTGTATAAAGCATGGTGGCAGAGCAGGTAGGAGGCCACTCAGAGGAAGACCACTAGAAAGGGGAGCTTGGAGTAAGAGAAAGCACTCCAAGAGACAGAAGCAGAGGGAAGGCGAGAAATTTAGGGTACTCCAAGGAGGAGCTCTGAGTTAGAGCAACATCCAAACAGAGGCTGGCTCATCGTCACGAACCCGAGAGGTGAAGGAGAACAGAGACTGGGAAGAGGTTCGCATATCTTCGGCAGATTTTATCTCATCAGTCTTGAATAAAAAATACTGAAGCGCTCTAGAAGAAGAACATAAACCGAGGACTTGTTCTTCCCAAAGAACATTTCCAGCAAGAGCGCCTTTACTCTTAAGCTACATAATCATGCTATTTATTTACATTCACGCAAAAAAAATATTTTTTTTTTCTAGAAAGACAGACAGGATTTGGGTGTCTAAGTGCACACCTGGAAGTATGATGTTATCTTATAACACTACAGAAGATACTGAGTTCAACTCTGTGCTCTTAGTGTGGACGACTGATCTCAGTGTCTGATTGAAGCTTGGTGATTATGAAAATCAAAATTACTAACAGTAAATTCCTAGGCTGGATGTATGTAGTTTATGTTTTTTCTTTGGTTCTTTCTTCTATACGAAACATGGCAGAAATTAATGTATTAATACCTTTTGTCTCTTTAAAGATTGTATCAGAGAAGAGTAAAAAAATAATGCTGTTATGAAAGTTTAGTCTTTCTCTTTGTTTTCTCCTTCATCTAAAATGAAAATAAGCGTAGACAGGAATGAGAATAAAGGTAAGTCATGCGTGGTCAGATGAAATTTATTTTTACTACTTTGAACTTTTTGTTGTCATTATATGCCATGTTTCATACAATGAAAGGGATCACTATGGTCACATAACTGACATTAGGAACAATCATATTGGAGCAAGGCATTTCTCAGTAATGCATTTTTGAAAAAAAGGTAAAAAAAAAAAGAACACGAGATTTTTTAGGAAAGCAATTCCTCTGGTTCTCTAAGAGCATAGCCCATAAGGTGATGTTGCACACCTTGAGAGATCAATTACAAACATATCGCACATATTTACTATGTTTAAATGTAAACATTGTAAGGAAACATAGAGAAGTCTTACTCAGTGGTGTATTTGTAACATATGACTAGGTAAGACAATAGCACAAAATTAATAAAACATACTATAGATCAGATGAACATTCAGAAATCCTTATGTCAGTCCCAGATCTGTGTTTCCAAGTCAGCAAGAAAATCCAGAAGACCATAACGCCTTCCAAATTCTTGTCTAGGTGTTTTAAGTGGAAGAATATTCAACTAAGAATTTAAAATCACTGGAAATGCTACTAGAGTAAAAATTGTCACACATGAAGAAAAGTAGTATTTATTTTCTTCTGCCAAATGTTAACTGAACCAGTTGAAGTATCTTTGATGTTGGTGCTTATTTCAATATTTCGGAAACAGTCAGAATGAGCTTAGAAATAACCTACAGATTTATTTTCTATTTAAAGCAGCTAGTCTTAGCTAACTGTACAATTTTGTAGGTTAAAAAAGAACATTACTTAGTGTGTCAGCTGGACCAAAAAACCCAAAAATATCAACAAATGGAGGGTTGTATGTAAAGAATTTATTACACACTTAAAGAAAAAAAAGTAAGGGCACATTAGCAAAGATCTAAAACTTAAATAATTATTCTTATTAATATGAATCTTAAACATGTACAAACTAGGTGAATCAAGTCAAGACACTCAGATAAAACACCTTTATTTCTTTCAGTTGGGAAGTGATAGATTGGTATTGTTAAATTATGTTAATGCTTTAATGTTATGCTATGTTATGCATAATTTATAACTCTACTGCCAAAATGCAGGAGTGCAGTTCTCTTGATTAGATATTTTAAGAGCTGAGAAATCTGAAAACTCTCTGGTCGACGTTATTTTATTTAGCAAACCTGCTAATGCAACATTGGTTTAGCATATTCACAATGAGTAGATTTTAGAAGAATGATGGATATATCAGTAAGCTTTGTCATGAGGAATGTATGTAGATAATACATGACAGCATTAATTACTTCAGTGCATCTTGTTAACAAAAGCAAAAGAGGAATAGATTATCATAGACTACTACACCTGATTAAGATGTCTCATACTTGTTTCTGTAGAATATGTAAAATTCTCTCTGTTCTGCACATTTAAAGATAACGGCATAACTCTGTTAAAATTAACAGAATAAAGTGTGAAGTGTCACTTGATTCTGAATTTTAATGCTGAAACAGTGCTATTTTTTATTCAGTGAAGTCCTTCATAAGCATTTCAAGTGCTGACAATTTTTTAGGCAATCTGAATCTCATTTGCAGGTGAAATAACCCACTATAATATCGCAGAAGTAATAGAGGAAGTTTGGCAATACAGATGACATCTGAAGACAGTTTTAAAAGACTAGGCTACTCTAAATTTAGTTCATTCTTCAGGCTAGAAAGCTATGGTGTGAAGAAAACTCCTGATGTATTGAATCCAAATGTTCTCACGAAGAATTACACTGCATATTCCCTTTGATGTAATAATCACGACACATCTTAAAACAATATAGGGTTTTTGACTCCTGTATTCCCATTGAAAATCCATGTCAAGGCCTCATGATTCTAACTGGAGACGTCTAGCCTAAACATATTCACAACTAGTCCATACTGATCTGTTCCCGGATGACCAATTTTCTTTATTTTAAGATCTTTTCTGAACTATTTATCTCTGTTGATATTCATCTTCTGAAGATAAACAAACTTTGTTCTTTTCCTGTCCTCTTATATTCGTGTTCACCTTTTAACTTTCTAAATATAAGTAACTCAAAAAATATATAAAATTCCAGAAGTTACATTGATAGTGTCTAATGAACCAAAACTGAAACTTTCTCTATTTCCTGAGAAAACTTTACCTGAAATATTCAAAGATCAGATTTGCCTTTTCATTACCTTGTGGTCAATATTGATGAATATATGATAACTCTTTTGCTGTCATCCATTCATGATAATTTCTGAGATTACAGAAGCTGTTTACCAGTCTGTTAGTTCTTAAACATGTAACCTTGTATTTTGGACTACGCAGTTCAACGTCCTTTGTGTTCTCCTTCTTGTTTTATACCATCTGAAGTCCACTTTCTCCCAAACAAAACAGACAGAAAGGAAAAACCACAGAGCTACAGTTCATGGGCTACTGTAAATGATTAAAGTGCACATAATCAGAATAATCCATGTAGCCTGAATCACATTTAGAAATTGTGCTTGAAACGGTGAATACAATCTAATCTGACCAAATTCTAAACCCACCAATAAATTATTATACAAATTAGTGTTTTTTTTTCTCTTAGAGAATGGCAGTCTATATTTTTATTGTTTCTTCTTATTTTGCAGTGCTTCTCTTATACATGTCTTTTATTTTATACTTATTTAATAAGTCTTATTGCCAGCAGTTCCATCGTTTCAACATCAGATAATATCCAGCTACACAGAACTTTTTAAAGGACTGGGAACTAAAGTGTCATTTTACTAAATTTTTCATTGACTTTGGTTCTGACGTCTGCCAGAATATGTAAAGAAATATAGTTTGAAGAGGCAAGGGAGTTGTGATGCGGTATTTGGTGAGACTGTGGTTGTGAAAATTTTATATCTAAAGAGAAATTATGTTATTCATATAGACATAAAATCTTTTAGGAAACATGAGTATATAACTGTCTCAAACACACACTTGCCTGTGAGTTACAAGATACCTGATATTTCTGGTTGGCAAGGAGACAGATGTCTTTTTACCTTTCTCGGGTTTTGTCTTTCTAGAGAAAGTCACATTGGATTCATTCTCACAGGAGAATTCTCCATCATGATTTTCTGACCTCTAATCCCTCTAAGGAAAAGTTATCTATAAGTACACTTGTTGAAACATAGATAAGCAAGTATTTTTAATTAGTTGTTTTTTCTCTTAGATTTCTATCCAGCTGTCACATCTGCATGATTCCATTAATCTCAGTATAATGGTATGTTTAAGTATATTAAAGAATAAAAAATAAATTTGTGTTTAGTGTGTTGTAAGAGAATATTTAGCACAAAATATGGTCTTCATTAGTGACAAGGTGAAGTGGCAAGGATTAAAGTCTTGTCAAAGAGTTTGCTATTTGGACTTATAGAATGCAGTGAGAATCCTTCCATGAAATAAGTGAAACAGAGGAAAGAACATTCTGGGACACCACTTGTCACGGATCTCCGTCTGGAGATCGAGCCATTGACCACTATTCTCTGAATATGACCATTCAAACAGTTTCTTATCCACTGACCCTTCCACCCATTAAATCCATATCTCTCCAATTTAGAGAGAAGGATGCTGTGGGGGACTTTGTCAAAGGCTTTACAGAAGTCCAGATAGATCACATCTGTTGGTTAACCTGTGTCTACTGCTATGGTTATCCCATCATAGAAAGCCACTAAGTTGGTCACACAGGACTTGCCTCTGGTGAAGCCGTGATGGCTGCCATTGATCACCTCCATGTGCTGTAGTATAGCTTCTAGGAGGATCTGTTCCATGATCTTCCCAGGCACAGAGGTGAGGCTGACAGCTTGGTAGCTCCCAAGGTCATCTTTTCTGACTTTTTGCCAGCTTTGTTCTGCTTCCTTGTCCCCGAGGACCATGTCCCAGGGAGTCCTACTGAGTAACTTCTTGAAGGCCTGGAAGTCTCCTTTCCTGAAATTTACAGTCCTGGCTATACTCCTTGCCTGTCCCATATCCCTCTGGACCTTGAATTCCATCAGTGCATGATCACTGCAGCCCAGGCTGCCTGCAAGTCTAGTGTCATTGATGAGTTCACTTGTATCAGTGATCATCAGGTCCAGTATTGCATCCCCTCACGTGGGAGTCTCTATTAGCTGGATTAAGAAATTATCTTCAATGCACTCCAGAAGTCTCCTGGATTGCCTACAGCTTGCTGTGCTATTTTTCCAGCATATGTCAAGGTGGTTGAAGTCCCCAGGTAGCTTGAGAGCTTGCGAACATGAAGCCTCCTGTAGTTGGAGGAAGAAGGCTTAATCAGTCGTCTCTCCCTGATCAGGTGGCCTATAGTACAGTCCAACCACAAGGTTCCCATTGGTTCCTCTGTCTTTTATTCTGACCCACAAGCTTTCAACCTCTTCATGGCTACTCTTCAGTGATAGCTCTTCACATTCTATCCTTTTCCCAAGGTAGAGAACAACGCGTCCTTCCCGGTCTGTCCCTTCTAAGCAGCCTGTAGCCCTCGATAGCCACTCTCCAGTCATGGGATTTGTCCCACCAAGTTTCCATGATGGCAAGTAGATCATAGCTTTCTAGCGTTATGGTAGTTTCCAGCTCCTCCTGCTTGTTACCCGAGCTTTGTGCTCTTGTTATGAGGCACTACAGCTGGGCTGCAGATGGCATCCCTTCTTAGTGGACCCTTTGCTTCCTTCTTAGTGGACCCTTTGCTCCCTTCTTAGTGGACTCTTTACTACCTATAAGGTGTTTTGGAGGAGTTTCCTCCCTGACACGTACTACCTCTCCTAATCTTATTTTAGTATGAAACATCATGCAGAGAGATCAATAGTAATTTCATTGCAATAATTTGTCACCTAATATAGTTGACGGAAGAAAGAAACGATGAATTTGCACTGACAATTCCACCTTCCAAAACTTTATCTTCTATTACTATCGTTTCTAACAGATAAAAGGTGATAAAAACAGATAAAAGAAGAACAGACAACTTAGAAAAAGAAGTTAAACCCCTCCCTGACTATAAGAGACAAACCTTCTATGTATTAATACATCAAAAGTTATTACTGGCTTGGGAAGATAATTTACATGGGATGAGTGCGTTTACACAGAACCTGCTAAAGCTCCTAGAAAAAAAAAAACACAAACAAACAATGAAAAACCCAAATCTATCATTATTTCTTAGCATCAGGACTGGGATTGTCATGTTAGTCAATAACCAGAATGAAACATTTTTAAGTACAGTAGGAAACAGAAAAGTATTTTTGGACAAAGTTTGCCTGTATTGGTCAATATTAGTTCACATAACCTATGTCATGGACAGATTATGAAATAAGAGTCTCTAGATAAATCATTTTAAGCTTTCAAAACGAAACGCTAAAGTAGAAGGAATTTGTAAGTCACAACATTGATTTCAAAAAAAAATAAACCAAAACCACCCCAAAAAAGAAAAAAGCACCAACCCCCCCCACCACTTTTTTAATTGAACCATTTGCTCTTCTTATTACTCTCTTATTACGCTCTTCTTATTACTTCCTGCAAACAGGTTTACAAAATAGTCTGTACTATCCCCACTGTAATCAATACAGATGGTTCTCTACCAGGAGGTTCAACTGAGAAGTAATAATACTCTAACTCAATAAAGATAAATAAAGGTGTAAGTCTCATTAGAAATAATACTTACATCCACCCAACCTTTAATCTAACTTATTTGGAATATGTTTTTGTTTTCACAAAAAACAAAAAACAAAAAACAAAAAAAAAAAAACCAAAAAAAAACCCAAAGCCACCAAGACTAAAGGATTTATAATTTCAGGTACGTTTGGAATAGATTAATTTTACTTAGTGTTCTAGTCAAAACAGTTTGATTTTTTAGATACATGCAAAGCTTTTATAAGTGCATAACGAAGATTATTTTCTCTGTATAATCATCAAGTAGAATGAAAGACGTACTTGCTAATATATTATTGTTAGTTGTCTAAAGAACTACTAAAGTTTATACCGTAAACACTCCTTTATTTTATTAAATAACAGAATGAATTGTGTCTTCAAATTATTTTTTTAAACACATTATTTTTATGGCCAAAAGTAATCTTTCTGCCTCCAACTCTGAGATTAGTCAGAAAAGATACAATGTAAACTTTATAATGATAAAATGTATAGTGATGCATCAGAGAGTGAGATATGTGGAAGGAATCTAGGGTCAAGTTTCAGGTCTCTCAAGATAGTTTATCATATTTGTTGACCGTTGACCTTTGTTCACCTCTGCCTTTCATCGGTTGTATCATCTCTGTGCTTTCACAGGAGTGAGTTTAGGTTTTTAAACTAACATTGCTTTTGAACTTAACTGTGATTCTTTCTTCTAGGATGCATTTGTCTTTCCTTGTCAGTGGTCACTTACAGTGCTCCAGTGCAGTCCTTGAAGAGCCTATCACTGTTGCTCTGCTTCCACACCGAGCTTTGTGTGCAAGCATAGTCTCCTTGTGGCTACTGCTACAGCTGCTGTCATAGAACCGGGTGATCAGGCCCAGTCAACATGGGTTTACAGAAGGCAGATCTTGCCAAACTAACCTGATCACCCTCTATGACAAAGTGACTCTACTACTGGATGAGGGAAAGGCTGTGGATGTAGTCTTCTTGGACTTCGGTAAAACCTCTGACACAGTTTTTCACAGCATTCTGCTTTAGAAACTGTCAGCCTCTGGCCTGGACAGGCGCACACTCTCCTGGGTTGAAAACTGGTTGGATGGCTGAGCCCAGAGAGTGGTGGTCAATGGAGTCAACTCCAGCTGGAGGCCAGTCACAAGTGGGGTTCCCCAGGGCTCAATACTAGGGCCAGCTCTGTTCAATGTCTTTATCAATGACCTGGATGAAGGCATTGAGTGCACCCTCAGCAAGTTTGCAGATGACACTAAGCTGGGAGGAAGTGTGGATCTAATGGAGGGTAGGGAGACTCTGCAAAGGCCACTCTGAACTCTGGGCCGAGGCCAATGGCATGAGGTTTAACAAGGCCAAATGCCGAGTCCTGCACTTGGGGCACAACAACCCTATGCAGTGCTACAGACTAGGAGAAGTCTGGCTAGAAAGCTGTCTGGAGGAGAAAGATGTGGGGGTGTTGGTTGACAGTCGACTGAACATGAGCCAGCAGTGTGCCCAGGTGGCCAAGAAGGCCAATGACATCTTGGCTTGTATCAGAAACGGTGTGACCAGCAGGTCCAGAGAGGTTATTCTCCCTCTGTACTCAGCACTGGTGAGACCGCACCTTGAGTACTGTGTTCAGTTCTGGGCCCCTCACCACAAGAAGGATGTTGAGGCTCTGGAGCGTGTCCAGAGAAGAGCAGCAAAGCTGGTGAGGGGGCTGGAGAACAAGTCTTATGAGGAGCGGCTGAGAGAGCTGGGGTTGTTTAGCCTGGAGAAGAGGAGGCTGAGGGGAGACCTTATTACTCTCTACAACTATCTGAAAGGAGGTTGTGGAGAGGAGGGAGCTGGGCTCTTCTCCCAAGTGACTGAGGACAGGACAAGGGGGAATGGCCTGAAGCTCTGCCAGGGGAGGTTCAGGCTGGATATCAGAAAAAAAAATTCTTCACGGAAAGAGTCATCGGGCACTGGAACAGGCTGCCCAGGGTGGTGGTCGAGTCGCCTTCCCTGGAGGTGTTTAAAGGACAGGTGGATAAGTTGCTGAGGGGCATGGTTTAGGGATTGTTAGGAATGGTTGGACTGGATGATCCAGTGGGTCCTTTCCAACCTGGTGATTCTATGATTCTATGATTTGGCCATACCAAATTTTAGCCAGGACTCAAGGGACCTTATCCAGACCAACACTTCTGCCTTTAAAAGTCTTAAGTAAACTAAGAAGTGATGGATCCTCCTTTTTGTTTCGACACATCTGATTTTCAAAAAACATGTCAATATAAAAATATGAAGCCATGAGAAGAAATTTGGAGGGAAGAATGTATCAGACACTAGTGAAACTACCTGATCATGCATGTTAATAAATAGCAATCTTGAAACTTCCACAAGGAAGGAATCTCTATTGGAAAAATTTAATTTACAGGCAGTAAATCATTAAAGACAGAAAGGAAATGGCATGGCTCAAGAATGTTAACAGGACGTTTTATACCTCCTATTCTTGTTTCTTATACAGTTATCATCACCCACCGGCATCTATTCATTCTTTTGGAGTGACCAATGAACTCACAGCAGAAATATTTTTCTTAGGTTAATTGTAATAGAGTATTTCCTATATATTTGTCACCAGAGAACTGCCCAAGACATCCACAACTTTATTTTACTCATCTTCCTCAATAGTGGAATTGTCAGTGAGAGAAGTTGGAGCTGAAGTTTTCTTGTCTTTATTTTCGGACTTTCCTTATTTTTATCATTTTTGCCTCCCTTTCAGAAAGGAGTTGAGGGGACTACAGTGCAGTGTCCCTCCTCTTCTCCTAGTACTGCTTAGTTTATTTTATCTTGCCAGTCAAATATTTCTTGTGTGTTTGGGAGAATATCCTGTCTATTTGCAGTCTCTTGTTCTTATCTTGTCCTTGGTCTGCTAATTTTTGTTACTTGGATGTCTCCTACTTCCAACTATATCCTTCCTTTTTTTTTGCTTCTTTCAGAATGATATTGTTCACATATGTATGTCAAATTATATCTGGCTATGCTAGTAGAATGTTAGAAAAAACTTAACACACTGTGATTAGTTACACTGTTTTAGTGTGCTTCCTGTTGATTTGAAGGCAAGCTCTTTTTAAATATATCTTGATTAGTACATTTATATTTTTCCCATGTCACAGGCCACTGCCTCAGCTACAAGTGACTAGAAAGATAGTGCCTTCTGGAGTCACAGGCTAAGGTCTTTTTAATAAGCACAGCCAGGAAGGGGACCTAGAGAAGAAAAAAGAGCAAGACTATGACTGATAGACCAGGTTCTTCATAATGTTAAAAGGGGAAGGAGAGATGTTATAAATAACTTTGGAATCAAGTTCTTAATAAGACAGGACAGGCTAATAAACTTTTTGAAAGTCCAACAGATTTTTCTTTCATTTGCCTGCAGGAGGAAAATAACATGTAGCTTATAAATAAAAGCACTTTAAAGTGATTGATTGTTGTTGCCAGAGGGAATTTGATTTTAAAAGCACTCTTCACACATTAACTCTCAGAGGATAAAAATGGTGAACTAATCCTTGTTACATACTTAAAGCCACACTCTGCTGCCAGTTTAAAACACTTTGAAAAAAATCAATAACTACATTATACAATAAAATTTCCAAGACCTTTCCAAAACAAATAGCAAATCCTGTCAACTCAGGAGGAAACGATTCTTTGGATTTGAATATTTTAGTAAGTTTGTTTGAAGAGGATTTGTACTGTACAGTTCAGCACCAGAAAAGGGTCCATCTCTAGCTCAGCGTCCTCTGTCTACAGAAGGTATCATCACTTTCCCTGCTATACCCTGATTTTAGAAAACATGATTTTCCATGACTTGACCACTTATCTTCCTTTGTTTTTCTTTCAAAACTCAGCTGGCCAAAAAGGAGGCATTAAGGACAACTAACCAGCAAGAAGAGAGACTGAAAAATCCTCAGTCTATATTCAGCTATCTAAATAAACTATTCAGTCTTGGAATGTGTTGAGTGGCTGTGTGCTCCCAACAACTGCTGGCCCACCAGCATTTTTAAAGACAAATATTAGGTTTTCTTCTGAAACAATGGCTAATCTTTTGCTTTACAATTTTATTAGAATTTCTACCTCTTTCTAAATACTGGTGATTAAAATGTTGTGTTACCAATTTTACCAATTTCACCAAGCAATTTATTGCAGAAAATCTTGCATGATAGTGATGGGTTAATCTAGTAAAAAGAAACATACTGCTTTTTTCTATCTTTGAAAAAAAACCCACACAAAACAATCAAAAAGAAAGTAGGAGAAAAGAGAATCAGAAAGCAGAAGACTGATATGACTTCAATGAGTTGATATGACCCTGATTAAAATTAAGCAATTTGTATGCTAGGAGCATTAACTTGTCTAAGGGAAAGTATTATTTTTATTGAAAAAATCTGGTTGTGAAACATATTTCTTTATGTCATGGGTTATACGTAATTATACTAGATATGTATATTCATTTATTTTCTGCTTTTGTTCACTGAACATGTTAGTTATGGATATCTATCATTTACAAGAGCTTAGATCTTGCTAAAATATAGAAACCTAAAATAAAACTTACCTGAAAATCAGTCACATAACTTCAGATATTCCTAAGAATTGTAATTTCTGCTTTTTTGCCAGAAAAAAAAGTTACTACATGTTAAATGTTCCCCCCCGCAATCATTTCAGAATTAATATCTAGAACTGCGGTTCCCAGTTGAATCCTTATAGACTGCTTATATAGACACCTTATAAACTTATATAGATACCTTGTATAGAGACCTTATAGACTTGCTGACACCTTATAGAGTGCTGGTTAGTGCACTGGTCTTAAAGTGACAGCAATGGAATAACGGCACTGATCTTGGACTGTACATTTGTGGACAAATATTTTAGTTACAGTCTTCTCACACAAGTAACGACTAGCAAACATCACTGCCATACTTCTGATAAGATCAACAAAGTCAAAACTTGTTTACTTTGACCAAAGAATATTCTGTCCTTTCAAGAGTGACTGCCCTCAAGACAGAACTCCAAACTCCGAATCCTAAGGAAAAGGAAAAATATATTTTCCTCACTAAGATATCAGTGCTCTGAAGGAAACAATGGATTTTTTGTTTTGCATCAATTAGTTTGGGAAAGTTCTCTGATTGCTATGATGGTTAATGGCTCTCCATGAACAGTAGAGGCTGCCAAGCAGTAATTAAATTGCAGAACTGGATAAAGTGATTCTTGCATCAAAATTTGTGTAAAGCTCTGAGATTTTTCTAAAGAAAAGGCAATGCATAAGTCTGATATTATCTCAGTTCTCCATCACTAAGTGTTCTTTGAATGTTATTAATATCACTAGAGTCATAATTGTTTTATCTCAATTACCACAAATTTTGCATGATTGCATTCATGGACTGCAAAAAAAAAACTCACAACCCAAATGAAACAAAGCCTTAAGTTCTTCTTTGAAGATAGTTTTAATCAGTAAGCTAGGTGAAGAAAAAACATAATTCTGAGGGATTTTTTTTATGACATAGATAGCATACTAGATGGTGGTTAGTTAGTTGGGTATTTTTTTGTGGTAAAACATAGCCGTAGGTATTCTTTTATTAGTTTTGGGAGACAGATGTTGGATTGATTTGAAAGTGTAAGTTTTTAATTAACTTTTAATGTTGTATACACCCTATTATTTCTACATAGGCTGTTACTTTAGTGCACACAAAAGCGAGCTGTAATAAACATAGCGATTACTTGTCTTACAATTATATATTGGCTGGTAAAACCCAATTATCCTATTTCTGGTTTATTGGTTATTTTAGCAAAACCAGAAACCTTTCTGTGTTGTTCGCTATGCAGATATTTGAGAAAAATCTCAGTTTACTTTGGAATATTTTCTTATGGTAAAAAGTGAAAAACTAGTTTACCAAAGCTGTGCATCAGAATTCTAAAAATAATTTTATATTCCATAGAAGATGCTTTGCCAAATCAACATTTTTTCCCTATAGTATGCTGTTTCTTTTTGACTTGCAAGGACAGCTCTTTCCCTTTCCGCAAAAGCACAAAGCAAGTGAATGTTCAAAGTAGACCTGAAATCATCAACAGGCTTGAAGCATAAATCCAGCCTGCCAAATTACCTGTACCTGAAAAATACATAAATATATTTTCAGCAGAGAAATTAAATATTTTGTCCATAAAAAGTGCTTTTCAAAGTTGTCCATGCTTTGTGCTGTAATTTCATCCATGTATAAGACACCAGTAAACACAAATGAAAGACATCCTCTCTTGTAACAGAAACAACAGCACACCTACCAAGCCAATAACTTCTTCCTCTACAGCCAGAAAATCATTTCATTTTAAAGAAAAGGAAGATACAAAATGGATGCCAAATCTGTATCTAAATGTTTAATGGTATTTCTTCAGCCATTTCCTGAAAGAAAAAGAAGATCTCTTATTTGATGCTTATACTCTTTGGACATCCCTGCATTTAACTTTTACCTTAACATTATCTTTTTGAACAGTAATTCTCAGTCAATTGCTTGGTCAATGATAAAATATTAGAAACACCAGAAAGTACTAGAAACATCACAGATGATTCGAGCACTACCAAGATCTTGCAATTCATTCTATTTTACCAATCTCCTGAAAGACTACAGACATATTTGAATAAAGACTAATAGATTAGAACTATCTCATACTTCACATTGATATCACTCAGGTTAGCTGAGAAATTTTGTAGTATCATTCTATGAGTGCTGGAATGAGTGCATGAAGGCACCTAAATGGAATTTTATCTGTTTCCTAGGTCAAATGTGTTTTCATCGCTTTAAGAAGAATTAGAATACGCAAGATGGATGTGTAAAATAAATGTTGCTACCTTTCAACACTATGAAAACTAATTTCACTGAATAGAATTCCATTAATTCTATCAATTTCTGCAGGCATGTGCCTAGCTGTAAAGAACATTTTAAAATTATTCTTGTTATTTTTTGTGTGTGGCTTAGAACTTCATCTTTTGCCAGTAGTAAAGCACTGATCAGTGAGACTACCACAGTATATTCTCCAATAACTTCTAAATTCCAATAATGTGGTGATTAAAAATGTTTGCAGTATTGTTGTTTAAAATTAATTCTGTTTACTGCAGGATTGCTTGTTATAACACTAGTCATGACCATTTCTATTTTATAAAGATAACTATGAGAGGACATGATTTTTCTGACAGTGAATGCTCTGGCAGCATATTAATTTCTACCTCTACCTAGTGGAAGTACACACATGAAAAAATAGATTCAAAAAAATGAAACTGGGTTTTTCTTTACCTTCTGAATTACTTTTCTCCACTCACATCAACATAATCGGTGACTAAAGAGAGAATGAGTTACACTATTCTCAAAACGTCATCTATTAAAATATGACTTCATATGTTTCTCTTCTCCTTTATCATTTATCTTCATCTACTAGAGTCACACAGGATTTAACATGAATGTTAAATGGGGATAGGATCATAAAACATTTGAATCACTGTTATTATTCCTGATACCCAATCCAGAACATTTCATTAAAATTTCTCACTGAGAATCTTGGTTTCTGTTTATTTCCACTGAGCTGGACCTCAAGTCAGTCAACCCAGAAAATATCTCTACTCTCCTCTGAAAGTAATTATATTTTTTAGAATATTATTGGGAGATAAGAAGCCATTTGAGATGGCATATCAAGTCAAAAACAGACTGGAGAAATTATGAGGAGGGTTTTACAAGAAGATTCATGGCCAGGAAAGGCTCTAATTTCTTTTGTTTTCTTTGCCAAGGTAATGCTCCTGGTTATCAGGTGGACGGCTGAAATCACAGCACATTTAGGAATGCTGAGAAATATTTGTCATGTTAGGAAATTAAAACTAGAGTCTTATGTTTCCTTTTTTTAGAGCATCATAAAATAGCTCACTCGAACATTTTAAATGCATGTGTGTGAGCACTTTATTGATAATAATTCACTTATTGCACATGACTAAAACCTGATATTGGCTTCTTTTCAGTATAATTTTCTTTCCTAGGGCACATAAAAATGTTTTTATGAAGAAATTTTGTGCCCTTGTAAGTAGTGATGAATCAATTTGTGGATTAATCTTGAGAAATGCACTCCTTGCGAGTGATGAGAGACTTTTTTCACTCGTTAGAGAGTATCCCTAAAACCACTCTCCACAAAGCGAGTAATTTCAAGAAATGCTGTACTGCAGAAACTAGTGTCAAACTAGTGTGCATTTTACCAAAAATACTTCATTGCTGGCATATTTTAAGAATTATTTTATTTTTTAAAAATTTTGAAAAAAGAAAAATAATCAAGTACATGTATCACTCTACATGCTCAAGGTGTTTATATTGAGTAAATTGCACAATATTTGATATTTATTCCAGAAGCCTAGACTCAAAACTTTAAAAAAGCCTTTCTGTTCTGAAGTTCACAATTTGAATTACATGTCCTGGCCTAAGTGTTAGAAGAATTCATTTTATAAATTCTTAATACGACTTCAGTGATTTAGCAGGTGTGCTGGGGATATCATAATTATGTGTGACTTCAAGCCTGATAGTAATCTGGGGAATTAAAGAGGAATGTGTTGCATCTGTTTCAACAAGATTTCATGATGTGAAAAGTGTCATTCATAAGATTACTGCAATTTCCTCCTTGTTCTGTGTATTCTTAAAATTCTTCTGCCTTCATCTGCAAGTCAGAATACATCATACTTTAATACAACAAAATGAAAGGAAACAACTTTTTGAAAACTATATCTTCCCAGAAGTGGCATACGTGTTAATAATACAAGTTCACCAGGATCTAGGACAGCTCGACATGGAACTACTCTCCATGTGGACAATTCTCCACAGGGACAACTCTTTGCAGGGACAAATCTAACCCTAACCCCAGCCCTGACAGTAAGCCTAACTCTAAATGTAATGGTTCCCTATGGACAATTGTCTTAGCTTAACTAAAGAGAAGTAGGATTTTTCACCTATCAATGTTGAAATTCCATTTTCTTCTCTTTCCTTCCCCAGCCATCATAAACTCTCACACAAATACACCCAAACATGTATATATACACTTACTCTATAAAATTCATCCTGGTGAAAAAGGCTTTGAAAAGAGTCTTAAACATAATGTAATTTAAACATAGTTATCTTGAATACTTCAGAAAGGGAGGAAGAACACATTTCATTAATTAATGAATGACACCTGCTGTTCTGTTTATAGAATTTTAACACCTTACATTTTCCCATGCCCATTTCTATTTTCATGTTTCCGTGTTTAAATAGAAAGTTCACTAAGGAGAAAAAGAGAAATAAAATAATAATTAGGATAGGATTTTAGGCTCTCTTAAACGAGGAGAACATCTGTGGGCATGGGTGCTGCACACTGAGTCATAAGAAAATATAATACATTATAGAGGAAAAAAAAGTTTGAAATAATGTCTTTCAGAGGAGATCTCAAAAATTTTCAGAGAAGTGGCTAATGAGGGTGTGGAACAAGCATTTAGAACTCCTAAAGATGAAATCAAGAGTTTTATTTTCCTCTGAGATCTAAAGTAACAATTTTTGAAGGAAAACAGGTCAAATAGTGGTTAATGTTGTAAGTCCCTCATATGATACTGTGAAAAAAGTAGTTTCTTCAGTGAAAGCAAAAGGAAAGCTGAACAGATAATCTTTCTAAAGAATCAGATGGCAGGTGGTGAATCTCTAACTTGGACCAGTAATAGATGAAGAGCTGGAAAGTGATACGTGAGAGAAGCAGCTTCTAATCATTTTGTGATTTGCTTTAATTTAAATCAGACTTTAATTTGTTGTCACAACATATCAACAGTGGCTGCACAAACAAATGTGATGAATTCAGGGCGTTTCAAAGCCAAAGGGTAAACCTGGATTTATTGTTGGCATGTGCTTTATTCATCTCTGGCCTCGGCGGGGCTTGTTTCTTTTTCTTTTTTCTTTTCCTTTTTTTTTTTTTCCTTCCCAGAGAAGTCAATTATTTGAGGTGAACTAATGAGAAATAAATAAAATGAAGCAAGCTTCAACCTGAGGATTTGTGTTTGTGTGAATATTTCAAAGTAATGTCATAAGCAGCTGTGCCTTATTCGGTTTAGTGTGTTTTTTTTTTTTTTCTGACTGAGCAAAGAGTAAAAATGTTCTTCACCATAGCACTGATTTGGACCTAATCTGGAATAGCCTTTTTATTAATATTGTACTAAACCTCAGGAAATGATGCCATAGGCCACATATTAGTGCCAAAATACATATGAAGTCAGTTATTTCTATTTATTAAGACCATACAAGGTCTTTGACCTCCTTACAGTGCACAAACATTAGGCCAGCTGGCTTACAGACATTCTTTTGTACTAAACCTGCACACTCATATCTGTTAGTGACTTTTCATTTCATCACGCACAAGGAGTACCAGAAATGTAGCAGTGGTTTACATGGTTGTATTTAGACTGCATGAATGCCCACTAGAAGTACGTACTGTGTCATTTTCATGCATTCATTAGTGGTGGCTGATAACAACCATAACGCTTCTTTCAGGCAGATAAATCATACCAAACTGAGAACCTGGAAATGATCAGATGGACACCCTTCTCACTAAATAGCACAGAAATATTTAATTTGGCAGGAATGTATCACTGGCAAAAAAATCATATGAGGGCAAAAGCATTTAAGAATCCGTATTTAAAAGCTTGAATAGGCACAAATTCCTCTCTGAGGTGCAACTATGGGTTAGAGGTGTTACTGATTTTCAAAGAGATTATCTGAATCTGTAATGGAAAGGTGCAAAGTGACTTTGTTTAGTAGACATAACCCACATTTCCTGAGCCCATCAGGCTCTGCAAACCGCAAACAAACAGAATCTGTTTGTTTCATGAATAGCCTGTCTGTTCATAACGTCTAGGTCTCAACAGAGACCAAATTCAAAGTATTTTGTCACCATACATACTCATTCACTAAATCACCAGGCCTACATGGGAAGGGATCATGTTCTGTTCTGGAGCTCGATATCTACTCCATCACTACAGTTATGTTTTGTCTTTTTACATTTGGTATAAATGGCAGAGTTTTGATTGCAAGATGCTGCCGGGGCAAGGTGTTTGGGAGGAGGCAGTGAACTGCGCTGTTCCGGTCCCAGACAGTCCCATAAGACTGTGAAGCAGATCAAAACGGATCACAGAATGCCAAAACTTCAACCAGGCAGAGGAACTTATGTTGCGTCTACTCAAACACATTTAAGAGCAGCAGCTGTGAGGGACAGGAGGCTCAGTTGAAGCCACAGCCTTGGAAGGAGATTCTCTGTGATGGAAGGCATACTGCCGAGGGGACTGTGGCCATGGCAGTGATGGACTGCCCTAAGGGACTGCAGCTTGTGGAGGACTCATGCTGGGGTGGAGACTCTACCAGGAGGGCAACTGCGGGTGGACTATACCAGGGTGGAGGAATGTTGAGGAAGAAGCAGTGGAGTAGAGCAAATAAGAAGCAAGGAGCAATGGAAAGAAACCACTAAGTGCAGACCCCAAACTCCCTCACTACCTGTCATCTCACTGAAGGGATTGTAGAAGACTGGGTGTAATATATGGCAAAATGAAGGTAAAATGAGATTATGAAGTGGAGGAGGAGACATGTTTGACTGCAGCAGACTCTAGGGGAGGCGTGGGAGAAGAATTTCTAGAAATGTTTCTTTAATTGTTTATTTCTTCTTTTTTTTTATCTCATACCTGGAATGGTAATATAAGGTTTATGTTAACTGGCAATAAATTAAATTAAGTGAAATTCTCCAAGTTGAGATAGTTTAGCTTGTCACACTTCTTAGAGGAAGTATTCCAGAGACTTCTTTAACTATGGTTCATTTTTCTAGTTCTCACTGTCTCAAAGAACTCAAACAACAGCAGAGAAAAAAATACAAGCATTTAGCATTCCATATAGATCTTGAAGAACACAGTCAATGAAAATGTACATCTTTCTAAATGTGATAGAAAAATAAGACAGTTCTGGACAGGCACTCCTCTATGCCAAAGAAAGTTGATATTGCTCATATTCCTGTTTTGATATGCCTTAAATTAGGGGTGCTTTCATCCAGTAAGACTGAAAAATCTCATGTTTATTTCTCATTAGTTTGCTCTGACTCTGAAAAAAAACAAAATGATTGTTAGATTTGTAAATTTTAAGTTCTTTGAGAAAATTTGTCTTAAGAGGATCTTGAAAACAGAAAATGACACATGACAGAAGACACCTACAAAACTTGATTAAAAAAACTTTAACACTTGGTTAGGAGAAATAAATGAATAATAGAAATATTCATATATTCAAATAAGCATTACTTCGTTTTCCTAAGACTACTTTCATTTAACTTGTGCTTAAGTGAGAAGCAGCTGGAAATCCCTCTCAATTTTATTTATAAGGCTGGGACATTAGTAATTATTTCTTCCTCTGGGCAACAGATAGGGTATCTTCTGTGATTCCCACATACAGTATTTTTTTATAGCAGTGTTTGTTTTGCATAGTATTGTTCTTCAGAAACCGAAGAAGAGGTTTTGTGATTTATTCGGTTCTAAATTATTAACATTTAGCAACCAGTTATATCCTCTAATAAAATTTAAAGCTATTTCTGTGACATGATCCAGAAAGTAACTACAGTTTTATCTTATTTCTCCCCAATTTTGTTCTTGCCTGACACTGTGTCTGCTGAATATTTCCAATGTTTCTTCTCTCTCACAAATGCAATCTTATGTTTCCCATTATTATCTTGGCTAGCTCCTTTCCTTGTGCTTTCCAGCCTCTTTGTCTAGCCTACTTCTATCTTCTTCTAATTCTAGTGCATTGATAGAGGGGCACTAACTTGAGTTTTGTGAAGACATTCAACCTTTGTAGTTGTTATGCCTAAAGATTTCCCTGAATTAGGTTTCAAAATTATTCGGAGGTAGACGGCTTTTGGCTGTAATATCAAATAATTATAATAAGTAAAATCAAAACCCGAAATATGCAGTTTTATAGGATCGTGGTTGAGATCTGTGTGTATGTGTGTGCATGTGTGTTTGTGTACAAGACTGAAACTTCTCTCACAAGCCCTGTATTCTTAAATTACCTAA
This sequence comes from Cuculus canorus, assembly GCF_017976375.1. Classification (NCBI taxonomy): domain Eukaryota; kingdom Metazoa; phylum Chordata; class Aves; order Cuculiformes; family Cuculidae; genus Cuculus; species Cuculus canorus. The sequence continues at coordinate 48,040,541 of NC_071401.1, forward strand.
AAAAAATTTAGCACATACAGGCAATAGTATTCCTACACTTGAAGTTACTTATGAATAAGCTTAAGAATTTACAAATTGCTAAAAAGAGCAACGTGCAATTTTTTTCAAGCGTTGACCTTCCTTTTACAGAATGGAAATAAAATACGAGTCAATCAACAACAATAAAAATGGATTGATAATAACTGAATGATAGTAGGATGTTAAATCTCCATGCTATGGTAAACAGTTGTCATATAGAGGACTAAGTTCACCAGTTCACAGAGAGAAGGGGGCTAGATGATGTGTTTTGTTGCTTACACAGCTAATATTTTGGGATCCCTGATGGAATTCACAACCCCCATTTAAATCTTTAAATCTTTGCCATTGCTGCCTATTTTAATCTCTTCTCATAAAGGGAATGTTAAAGCAAGGAACATCAAGATCGATTTTCAGCTTCAGTGTAGAAAAAGACACTCAGCAATATTCAAAACCAGGTACAGTATAGCTCTTGTTCCTAACAGTGTCAGCTAGATTATATTTTAAATGTGCATTCTAGATAAATATTTTACATAATGCAGCACACGTTTAGAACTTCAAGTCTTGCTTTAAGATTGGCTTCTCAGTAATGAGATGAGTGTGTGTGACTAGGAAGTTTTATTCTTGCAAGTAAACAATTTCAGAGCTTTTTTTCCCCTCATCCTTGTTAATGCTGTTCCACAAAAGGCAATAAAAAACCACCTTATTCATAAGATGACATTATAGGATTTAAATTACTCAATTTAGTTTAGTGGAAATTCGTAAAATTTATACAGTCACTTCTGATTTACAACAGTACAAAACGAAAAGTATTGTGTCTATGATTATCTGTCCTAGCTCTGACCATGACTTTATATTTCAGAGTAACTTCCAGCAGTTTTTTTAAGGTGGACCATTAGCAAGGAAATATTCTGTAGTGTCAAAACAAAAAAGATCAACTAGCTAAGAACTAGGAATCAGTAAAAAGATCCAATACAGTCCTGGAAAATAACGTTGAAGCTTACAATGTTTTCCCTTCCATTTCTAATTATTAGAAACTCTAAACTGAGTGAGTAATTGTTTAAAATGCTTGTTCCAATTGGACTGACACTTGAATTCTAAGCTAGTGTTGCCTCCCTCAATCATCCTTCTTCTCTAACAGGAGCATAACAAAATGTCTATCAAGGAAAATCAGACATTTGTAGCCTGTAGGGAAAACAGTTTTGCCTAAATAGCCAGTGTACTAACAATATTCCACTTAGATCTGAAATGCAATATAATTTAACATATTTATGACATCGATATTTCTGTTCATTAGCAAAATATTTCAATGAATATCAGAAAATGCATACATTACAAAAAATGATTTATACTTGAAATTCCAAACTATGATTTTGTAGTAATAATTAACAACCACTACTTCTCCTTTAAAGTGTAAAAAGTTCTTTAAAGTCTGTGTGAACTGTGACTAAGGAGCTGTGATGTGCTGCTTTGCCTCTGTAGACCCTTCCAGTCCTCAGGTTAATGGGAAACTTGTTTTCTGCCCTGTAGAGATGTGATCTCTACCCTCAAAGAGAAGTTTGAAACATAGTTTTCCAAATACGTTCAATTTTCCCTTCCTGTTCTCCTCTGTTTTTCTAGCCTCCCTAAAGGACATGATCTGAGATTTAGAATTCCACCATACAAAAGAGTAAGGAGAAACTCATAGGAAAGGGTAAGAAGAAAGTAATAGCCAAAAAGTGCATCTTCAATCATGGAGCACAGGATTCCTGTCCACTTTTCAGCTCTCAGGTACTATTGTATATCCAAACTCATTTAGACATATCAGTCTTGACTTCTATTTCTCAATGTAGACGTACCCTATATTTAACAGCAATCAGTGCCGATGAAGTCCTTGGCATGGGTAGCTAGGACATCAGTATCTCAGTTTGTACACATATTGATGAACTTAGACATATACTTTATTTTTAACTTTTAAATTGATTTTATATTATTTACAATAAAGGTACTGTTTATGTGGTTGAGCTGCTTTTTAATCACAATTAATTCAGCATGGGGTGTAGAATTTCTCTGACAGCTGTGAGAAAAATAGCCACTTTCCAAGGTACTTTTTGTTTTTCTGGAATTATCTGCTGCTTCTAGAGAACATTAAATGTGCAGCTAATAGTGGAAATGTTCGTTTGTCCTTAACCATAAGTATGAGTAGTTCGGATATGTGCTTTTCATTCGCCTCCTTTAACACCATCACTCTGATTCCTCCAGAGCAATCTAAGCTATGTACAATATCATAACAGAAACAAATAGAACTCCCTTCCTTAAAGTATTCCTTTTGAAAAATTTCCAGGAAGGATGTGATAATACAAACTGTATTTTAAGAACCTCAAGAAACAGTGTAGGAGAAAAAAGGAAGCCAAAGAAAACTATAAAGAAGACTGTTTCGTGAATCAGAGATCACCTTTGGTTATTTTTTCTTTATTTTAATAAGAATCATATGCCTTGAATGAGGCTTTAAGTGTTTTCTCTACTCTTATTCAAATTCTATCTCAGTTTCCTTGTTTATGGTTATTACAGGTTTTTATGCTTTTTGTGGGGGATTACATGTGGCAGAAAAGGCTTCTTGAATGCTCTTCATAGATTTTAAGATAAAGCATGAGAAATTTGTACTAATTACTGTTCATATTTATAAGTATTTCAGCCTTTCTGTTGCATAAATTATTTGATTTGTAGTTACTTTTTGTAAATTTGTACTAATTTCTGTTCATATTTATAAGTATTTCAGACTTACTCTCTGTTGCATAAATTATTTATTTGATTTGTAGTTGCTTTTCGTATTAAGATTTAACATCCATAAAATGGTAAGCATTTCTTTCAGGCATGTTCTGCTATGTGAGGTTGAAAACTCAGTCTGAATTTGGCATTTGCTTTACTACTTAGTCTGTATTAAAAATAAGCCTATTTTATGTGCAGCATAGCACATTTTAGAATGTTAAAAATATCTGAGGAATTTCTTCCAATATGGAACAAGGAATTCATTAAACTAAGAAAAATGGTACCAGCCTCAGCCTTACAATTGTTCTTCATATGTAGAAGTGTGGAAGTCACACCTCCTGTTACAAGTATTTTCGAACATTCTTACTGCAGCAGGACTAGAAAAACTAGTTTTTTTTAACACAGACCATGTGATATAAATCTTAATATAAACATTTCCTCTATAGTCAATATAGAGAATTACATTTCTCCAGCGATTAACTCATTCTTTCCACACATGATTAAGATCCTGTGCTGGTTTTGGCTGGGGTAGAATTAATATTCTTCGTAGTAGCCAGCATGGGGTTATGTTTTGGAATTGTACTGATGTTACAGCGCTTACGCAGAGACAAGGACTTTTCTGCTTCCAACACCACCCCCCTCCTTCCCCAAGTATGCTGGAAGTGCACAAGAAGTTAGGAGGGGACATGGTTGAGACAGATGACCCCAAATGATCAAAGCACTATTTCATATAACATTATGCTTAGGATATAAAGCTGAGGAGAAGCTGGCAAGCATGCCACTCCTCAGAGGCCGTCTGGACATTAGCCATTTCCTGGTGAGCAACTGTTTTTGTTTGCATCACTTGCTTTTTTCCTAGTTTTATTCCTTTCTTTGTTATTTTCCTATTCCTATTCCATTTTAATTGTTAAACAGTTTTTATCTCAGCCCATGAGTTTCCCACACTTTCACCTACCAAATTCTTTTCCCCTGATTCTGCTTGGGTGGGGAGGGAGCAAACATCTGTGTGGTGCTTAGTTGCTGGCTGGGGTTAAACCATGAGAGCTCCTTATTTTCAGGCATTTGAAATTTGGCAAGAGGAATCCAAGCCCAGATCAATAAAATTTAGTTCATCTTTAATGGAGACTAATATTTGAGTAGACGTAATGCCTTTTCTGGGGGGCTTGCTTGGGTATTCATTAAAGTATCAGACTAAGCCAGTTGTTCTTCTGAGTGCAAGTAAGCCTAATGAGACGAAAATGCTAATAAGCACCCCTTACTTATATTGATTCTGACTAGCTAACTAAGGAGGGTACTATTTGTTGTTTACATTGCTATCCATATTTTCTTAGAGTTTACTCTAAGTGGTTGTGTTGCCTAGCAATTTTATTAAGAACTCTGAATAATGCATAAGTGTTTGTATACAACTTACAAGCTCAGTAGGTTGTATTATATTAACAGATGCATTGCAAATTTTTCCAGTTCAGGAAGTATTTGATTACCAAATCATGAGGCTGGTAGAATATGCATGTAATCAGATTGAGTAATATTTTTCTACTTATAAAATAATAATAGTATTTTGCACTTTGGGAGTAACTACCATCTGTGGACCTCAAACATTTCATATCTATTAACAATTAAAACCTCACACTTCTGCTCTGCATGCAATCTATGCCAATATTTATTCTACCTGTAAGTTGCAACACACAACCACACACATGTATATGTAACGCACTGAGTTAGCAACACTGTACTGCTTGTACATTATGGTAACTTGTATTCTTCAGTGGTTTATCTCATCAAAAAATAATTATTACAATGACCTTGTTTACTAACTTGTTTACTAAATCAATTCAGTGCAAGACAGCCTTGTTCATGAGTAATTCTAAGGATTTGTCACCTTGAGTCTAAGTAATGTAACTGAGCCCCAGTGAGATAAATCTCATGTGTTCCTTTGGGGCTCATATATCCCTTCCATCGTTAGAATGCTAATCATGGTCCTTGTAGAGCCAGCCATTAGAGCTTTGGAGAAAATCATGTACCATGATCTGACATGGTAGAGTTTGTTTTCCAAATAAGGCATTGGAAACTGACTTTTTTATTGCAATTTTCACAATATAATATTAAAGTTATAAGAATCTTCACAAGCAGAGTTGAAAACAGTTTGATTGGTTTTCATTTTTTTTTTTCTGTAAATGTATTACAAATTAACATGACTGTGCATTTTTTGTTCTATGAAGTTCTGAACTGAAAAATATTTTTTCCAGGAACTTGATGAAGTTCAGCAAAGATGAGTATGGAGTCCTGCACCTCAGGACAAATAACTTTTTGCACCAGTACAGGTTAAAAGTTGACCAGCTGGAACACAGCGCTGCAGAGAATGACTTGGGAGTCCTGGTATACAACAAGTTGACAATGACCCAGCAATGTGCCCTTGTGGCCAAGAAAGCCAATGACATCCTGGGAGGTGTATCAAGAAAAGTATAGCAAGCAGGTCAAGGGAGGTTATCCTCCCCTTCTACTCATCCCTTGTGAGGCCACATTTGGAGTACTGTGTCTATGTCTGGACTCCTCAGTTCAAGAAAGATAAGTAACTACTGGAGAGAGTCCAGCAGAGGGCTACAAAGATTGAGGTATTGGAGAATGTCTTTTATGAGAAGAAGCCAAGTGACCTTGGTCAGTTTAGCCTTGGAAAAGAGAGGGGACTGTATCATTGCTTATAAATATCTAAGGAGTGGGAGTCAAGAGGATGAGACCAGACTTCTCAGTGGTGCCCAGCAACAGGACAAGGGGCAAAGGGTACAAACTGATACACAGGAAGTTCCACCTGAGGAAAAACTTCTTTTCTGTGAGGGTGACAGGGCACTGGAACCAGCTGCCCAGGGAGGCTGTGGAATCTCCCCTGGAGGTGTTCAAAACCCACCTGGACATGTTCCTGTGCAACCTGCTCTAGGTAAGCCTGCTTTAGCAGGAGGGTTGGTCTAGGTGATCTCCAGAGGTCCCTTCCAACACTGACCATTCCATGATTCTGTGATTCTGTGATATCCGTGTGGATTTCCTAATAGCCAGGAAAATAAGATAACATCTGTGTAGCATAGAAAAATTGTAGGTCCTTTTGAGAATGGGAATTGCATACACTTAACATCTGATAGTACTCTGGCTGATGTAAGTAATTGCATAGCACAAGGAGCACAGAGGCATCAAAAGGACTTGAACTTTGTAACAACTGCTTTGTTGACAATAGTAATATAAACAAAATTAGATGTGATGATGCACAACTGTATGTGAAGAGACAGATTTAAATAGATTGTAAATTGATCTCATAATGCATTAAGTAAACCAGGAGTAATTCAGGTTAGTGATGTAGAAAAGGAGCATTCACAAACTCATTGTTTGGCAGGAGAAGGGATCATTCAGTGAATTACAGGAAGGAAAGCTTTCTCTAATTTTGACATATTTTAGATTGTTCCCATGTCTAGCAAAGAATATGCAAGGGCAATGGGATATTAGTCACCTCAGCAACAAAATCTGCAAAAAGAATTCCCATTATTCCATATTGTGTGCATAACTAAAGAGGATGTATGAACACTAGAATTTTGTGAATGCTCATTTGCATTTTGTAAAACTCATACATTTTTAAACATTGCACTATTTATTACCTATAACTGACAGGTTTTGGAGAAAAAGTAGACATGGGATACTTTGTTTTATAGGAAAAAAAATTTAAATGTTTGAGTATCACTGAAATCAGCATAAATACATTTTTCATTACTTCTCTTGCTTATACTAACTTTATTAAAAACAGTATTGGTGCCAAAACTTTTATCTGTAAAAACTTAAAAAAAAAAAAAAAAATCCACTAAACTTAAACACCATAAAAGAATTCATAGATTACTAGGCAAGATATCTACTAGTTATTTGAAATAAAAAAAACTGTGATTGATAGAGCTACATAGTTATTGGAGAAAATAAAATGCACTATTGAAGTCATACAAATTAATTTTTAGTTCCTCTTCATCAGTCACACATTTGCTTCAGTGTCTCCCAGACACTGGTGAAAGGATTGCTGAGTGATGCCATAAACCTCTCAGTTTGTGGACCTGAATGTCTTAAATTCATTAAGTTTACATTAATATATATTGTGTAACAGTGACACTGATGGAGCCTTAGAGCAGATGCATCCAACTTCATACAAAATTGTCTGCTATTGTCCCTTCTAATGTACACTTGGTATATATATGGAAAAGCTCATTTTTGACTTCCTCTTTCTTCTGTTTCCAGTAGCAATAATTCTAGATAAAATTTCACAGTTAACCGCACAGCAGAATTCTTAAAGAGCTCCTGAAGAGACAAGTTTGAAAATCAGAGCTAATTCATCTTTATTATGCGATGACAAAGCATTTAGTTGAAAACTGAAAGTTCAGCAAATGTGTTTGCCAGAGATTTCAGCTATGCTAAAAAGCTGTCAGCCTTGTACTCTCTAAACGCTACACTATTTGCAAAATTCACCTGGGAGAGTAGAGAAGTTACAACACTAACGTACTCTGCAAATTCTCTCCTTTTATTCTGTACCCGTAGCATTAGTTGACAGTTATGCACACTTTACAGGATTTTCAGTTTAAATATTTCTGTGTTCTCTACATAAGACTGAGAACTGGAGTGATGATTTGTAGAGAAGAAACGAGACTGAGAATAATCACTATCTACCATTAGCTTGTATAAATCAAACCATTATTTAGGTCAGTGAAAATGCCAAGCTTTTTAAACTGGAGAAGAGAGGATAGATGGATGTTAGTTTTATAGGCCCAAACTTGCTAGAGGCAAAATTAAAATAATTAATATTTAGTTCATTAAATAAAACCCTCATTGCACTCGTAGGAGGGCTTTTCTTCAAGATGTCTTTGAGCAGACAGATTTTTCCATATTTTCTTTTTATATTTCTCAATAAAACTCCTTCAATAAACTTGTCCAAGCACTTTGGAGTACTGAAGTGAGATTTTGGAATGTATAAAATATTTTTTTTTGAGAACATTGATTTAATTTATGAATTTTCAGAAGTAATTATAGTATTATAATCTTATTCAAGGAACAAATATGGACAAAAGAAATAAAAACTAGAAATAAGAGATATCATAGAATCATAGAATAGTTAGAGTCGGAAGGAACCTTAAAGATCATCTAGTTCCAACACCTCTGCCATGGGCAGGGATATCCCACTAGATCAGGCTGCCCAAAACCCCATCCAACCTGGCCGTGAACACCTCCAGGCATGGGGCAGCCACAACTTCCCTGGGCAGTCTGTGCCAGTGTCTCACTACTCTCATGGTGAAGAAATTCTCCCTAATGTCCAGTCTAAATCTGCCCCTCTCCAGTTTGTACCTGTTCCCCCTGGTCCTGTCACCACAAGCCTTTATGAATAGCCCCTCTCCAGCTTTCCTGTAGGCCCCCTTCAGGTCCTGGAAGGTCACTGTAAAATCTCCTTGGAGCCTTCTCTCCTCTAGGCTGAACAAACTCAACTCTTTCAGCTTGTCCTCGTAGGGAAGGATCATCTTTGTAGCCCTCCTCTGGACCCATTCCAACAGCTCCATATCCTTCTTACTTTGAGTATTCCAGAACTGGACACAGTATTCCAGATGAGGTCTCACAAGAGAGGAATAGAGGGGGAGAATCACTTCCCTCCACCTGCTGGCCACGCTTCTTTTGATGCAGCCCAGGATATGGTTGGCCTTCTGGGCTGTGAGAGCACATTGCTGGCTCGTGTCGAGCTTCTCATCGACCAGCACACCCAAATACTTCTCTGCAGGGCAGCTCTCAAGCATGTCATTCCCCATTATGTACTGAAAATGGGGATTGCCCCAACCCAGGTGCAGGACCCTGCACTTGACCTTGTTGAACCTCATGAGGTTCTCACAGGCCCACTTCTCCAATCTGTCCAGGTTCCTCTGGATGACATCCCGTCCTTCCGGTGTGGCAACTACATAGCTTGGCTTGGTGTCATCGTAATAGATACATCAAATATCATCATAATAATATAAATGTATCAAATAAAATATAAATATCCATTTAAAAGCAACTAAAACTAATAGTAATGGAAAGACATGTTACATAATTAAAAACCCTATTTGTGATGTAAATTCTATAATCTTGAATATGATCCTGTATTAATAAAATTGGGGACCCTTTTGTATATACACAAAGACGTATAGTATCATAGAATCATAGATTGTTTTGAGTTGGAAGGTACCTTCAAAGTTCAACAAGTCCAACCTACCAGCTATTGTCAGAGATATCTTTCACTAGATTACATTCCTCAAAGCCCCATCCAACCTGACCTTGAACACTTCCAATGATGATCCACAACTTCTCTCAACAGCCTGTTCCAGTGTCTCATCACCTGCATCATACAACATTTCCTCATTTCCAAATTAAATCTCTTTTAGTTTAAAACAATTGATCTTTGCCCTGTCGCTACAGGCCCTGTTAAAAGGCCTCTCTCCATCTTTCTTATAAACCCCCTTTAAGTATTGAAAGTCTGCAATGAGGTCTCCTCATTGCAGAGTCTTCTCTTGTCCGGGCTGAACAACGCCAACTCTCATCTTTTCGTTACAGGAGAGGTGTTCCAGACCTCTGATCATTTTTTTGGTCTCCTCTAGACCTGCTCTGGAATGTCCATGTCTTTCTTTTGCTGAACATCTCAGATCTGGACACAATAGGCCAGGTAGGGATACATGAGAGCAGAGTAGAGGGGTAAAATCACATTCTTTGAATGTGGCCTTCATTCTGACTCTTTACTTATTGAATATTCCATCCATCAAATCCATATCTCTCTAATTCAGAGACAAAGATGTTGTGTGGGACTGTATCCAAGCCCTTGCAGAAGTCAAGATAGATGACATCAGTTACTCTTCACTTATCCACCAACATAGTCACTCTGTTGTAACAGACAACCAGGTTGGTCAGGTGTTATGTGCCCTTGATGAAGCCATGTTGGCTGTCTCTATGGTATTATTAAAAAAATTCCGGGATAGCATTTTGAAATCATAAATCTAAGAAAATAATATTACATACGAATAAATATGATAAAATATAAAAATAATTTATCGTATTGCTTGAAATAGATATTCAGGGAAATAAGAAGAAGAGCATGATTTTACAGAAAATAATGGTTTATTTTGCATCCCTGACACACCAGTCTAACTGAAAGGATCTCAAGACATCTTGTCTTAATTTTTGATGAGTTCATTGCCCTAATGGAGGAAAGTCCTAATACTGTTAAGCTTTATGTTCTATCCGAAACGTTCATTCTATCTTGGCAGTTTTATGATGGACACGGCCTAAAAATGATTTCGTTTCTATTCTTCCCATCACAAATTAATCTTTATTCCTGCTTTGTAAGACTTTAAGTGACGATAAACACTTTTTTGTTCACAACCCTAGAGTGGATATCAGAGGAGCTAAAATAAGTTTTAGTTCACAATTACAGGTACTTGATCCCACACTGTGATCAAAGCTGAAAGAAATACTGCAAAATCATTACCTAGGGATTAGAAACGTACTGTCACAATAATGAGAACAGGTAACATCAGTACTCTTTCTATGTAAATCTGATTCTAGATCCATAGTACCAAATACAGAGAGGGGCAGAGCTAATGGAGAGCATACCTTTATTAAAAAAAAAAAGGAATTTTTATTATACATATTTATAGAAACCAATCAATTGAAATATCATGTTCAGCATTTCTTCATTATTTTTTCAAAGAGATAGATTCTTCCCTTTTTCTTTTTGTGATTTTTTTTTTTATTTTTAAAAGGAGGTATATAAAAGACACATAGGGTAAAATGGAATGGAAACACTTAGAATTATTTCCAATTTTCCATTAATTTTTTGAAAGTGTCAATTCAATTTTTAAAAGTTTTTTTTTTCTACTTTTGGTTAGAATGCTTGCTGTTAAAGAGCCAAATACAGAAAGAAACATTTCTTTTCAGTTTTTTTTTCCAATTTTTTTAACGAGGTTCCTCTTAACCACTCTTACTCAGAAGCTTTGACCCAAACATCCAATTGCACCTCAGATTTTCATTTGGAGAATTATTACTCACTAAAATGGAAAGAATTATTTGTACATGCAGTTACACACATACATTACTTTACATACATATATATACACACACACATGCATACATATATGTGGCTGTCTGCATGTACACACATGCATACATCTATCAGAGATACATTAGGTTTATATCACTGAACTATATGCTAATGCCAGCCCCGGATATGTTGTAAATCTAAATCCAGAGAGTGCTGGTTTTCTTGCCAACGACCTGATGTACTAAGTTATTGTAATTTGTTACGAACCTTGGTTAGCAGGTGTGAAATGCCTCAACAAGGATGTTGTGAATCACCAACATGTTGTTTTCATCCATTGTGTTTCCTGTTGGCAGTGGAAATATGAATGAAATGGTGTATTTTATGCATTTTTTTTCAGTGAGAGTCAAAGAAAATACTTAAAAGGCAAAACACTTTATGATGTTTCCTTCATATTCTTTACACTTCTGCTACGAACTATTGCCTCTCAAAACTTTTAAATGCACTGCATTGCCAGATTGTATCTACTTTTCCTGTGTCTAAACAAAAGAAGCAGTGAGAAGACATTGGTGGAAACAATAATCATTACCTACCTCATGCCTCATCCACTAACAAAAACTTTTGCCAGTGGCTCGAATCAAATGCAGAACAGTCAATTAGACATATATATAAGCTTGACACATGCTCCAAACCATACAGATTGTTCCAGCTTCTTTGGCATCTCCAAACACAGTAAGATATATATCATCGCTTAAATATGATAGCTAGGCGGATTCCCCCATCAAGGTATAAAGACTAAAATCATAGAATCACAGAGTAGTTAGGGTTGGAAGGGACCTTAAAGACCATCTAGTTCCATCCCCCCTGCCACGGGCAGGGACATCCCACTAGATCAGGCTGCTCAAGGCCCCATCCAACCTGGCCTTTAACACCTCCAGGGATGGGACATCCACAGCCTCCCTGGGCAACCTGTGCCAGTGTCTCACCACTCTCATGGTGAAGAAATTCTTCCTAATGTCTAGTCTAAATCTGCCCCTCTCCAGTTTGTACCCGTTCCCTCTGGTCCTATCACCACAAGTCTTTATGAATAGCTGAAAATGTTGTTTATTTATTAGAGGATGAGTTCTAAAAAAGGAATTCTCGCTCTGAGTCAGAACGGACAAAAGCTGTGTCTAGTTATGCAGTATTCTGAGATATCCCTTCCACTAAATCTACTGACCTTATTCAGTGACATAAGTATGTAGGAAGGAGTTAAACTCTTAATTCCAGCTGTTTCCCAGTGTCCCACTCCTGAGCGTCTCACTCCTTTCAGGCTCAGGACAATAGCAGCTGCACAAAGCAGCCAGCCATCTACCCTTTCTCTTAACCTCTACACCTGCGTATTAGTAATGGTGCCTCTAACAGTAAATTCAGATAAATGCACAGTCATAGAAGATTTGCAAGAAGCAGAAGAGGCTTAAATACCCAGAAATTTCCTGCAGTTGTGCAGACTTCCTAATAATCTGTCTTAAAATACGTGACAGTATCATTTATAAATAGCTACTTAAAGAAATTATTTCATTTAAAAAAAATACTAAGAATTAGTGCACTAGTTCACCTTGCACAGTTATGACCTTTTCAATATTTTTCTCTTAAATCAGTCTAATGTGCTATTTGTAAATTTATGTACCAAACATGCCTGTTTTGATGTATGCACATATTTTGAGATATCACTGTTCAAAAAGGTTTTGTATTGTTATTCCAAAATATAAATGCATTCTACATTTTTGTTTTGATCTGTGTGCAGATGTAAACACTTCCCTATCCCTATCCCTATCCCTATCCCTATCCCTATCCCTACATATTTTATATAAGAAAAATCTTTTTTATGTAAGAAAAATCATCTTGAAATAGATAGTGAAAGATTTACGGTAATAATGGAAGTAAGATTAACTTTTACATAATTAATGGAAATGGAAAATAAAAATAAATTTACTGCCCAGGGTATATCCTTGTATGAACAAACAGTCACATTCACCTTAGTGACTGGCCTTATGCAGCTCTAAGTTGAGATACAAAGTACTTTAGATAAACTGAGGGAAAAATAAATGCACAAAAATATGAGCCAAAAGTGTAAGACTGCAAATAAAGCTACAGTAGCATATGGATAGTTAACTCCAAGTGCTCCATCAGATAAGACTACATACATACAAATTGCATTTAGTGTACTAATCTAATAATGTTATTGGAAGCATAATTTCTTAGAGAATTAAAATATATCAACATTTTAGAACAGTTAAATGTATTGATTTTGGGGAGAAACTAAAGTTTAATTTATTGAGTTATCAGTGAATTGCTAAATTTTGAATATTTGGGGACATTTAGCTGTTAGTACAGTCATACAAACACCTGTTTAGAAAACTCTCGCTCTGTAATACTTTTTAACATGATAAGTATTTCAAGGCAAAAATTCTGGCATTTACAATGTAATAGACATACAGTCAAAATTAATTTCATTATATTCTTAATATCAAGAAAACAAACTTCAGAAGGTTTATAGAAGGAGCAGGAGTTAGGCACAGTAACCATATATCTGCTTTATGTAAGGACCACTTAACTGATCTTTGTTTCTCTCTTTCTTTTTTCTTTTCTCTTTCTCTTTCTCTTTCTCTTTCTCTTTCTCTTTCTCTTTCTCTTTCTCTTTCTCTTTCTCTTTCTCTTTCTCTTTCTCTTTCTTTCTCTTTCTTTCTTTCTTTCTTTCCCCTTTTTCTTTTTGAATGATCTATAATTATTTGAACTCAAACTCATAAAAAAATGTTGATGAGATTCAGCTTCAGAGGAACAGGTTTTGACTCATAATATTTCAGAAAACTTCAGGAAATTTTGCCATATTAAATCTTATTAATATAGGGGTCTGGCACAGTCGTTATTGACTTGTCATCATAGTCTACAGGATATAAATCTAAAAAAAAATGCCTCCAGTATAAAGAGAATGCTTTATTAAAACCACGTTTCTTTATGACTATATTACCTCAATATGTGACTTTTGTGTGAGCAGGGCTTCCTTTTATGTCACCATGGTTAGTCAACTCCCTGCTTGTGTTCTATCAGTAGTAGAGCTATTAGAGAATGTAGAAAGCAAACTGACAAGGTAACCTTTTAAATAATGCTTATCAAACCAGTGATCCCAGGAAGATCTTCATTAAACTGTGAGGAATATCTCCTTTTTTTTTTTTTTTTTTCTGAAACCTGATAACTGAAATATCCCAGAGTGATATAGTTTTCCTGTCTTTGATAGCTGCTTACTTAAATAGTTTAAGTCTGATTCTGCATGCATCCCAAGCTGATAATGCTAAGAAACACAAGCAAATTACTACTTCCATGTCTGGTCATCTTGTTACCATTTGATGCTATTTTTGCAAAATTGTCTACAGCATTTAAAATGTTCTGCTGCAGTTATTTAAAGACAGTGTGTGATGACAGAGTTATAAGTTTCATCAGAACTCTCTGATTAATAGGAATGAGATATACAGAATACACCTGTAAACAAATGTAACCATAATTAGACAGGAGTATGAAATATGTATTTCAGATCCTATTGTCCAAAATGTGAATATCAGCACAATGAAGCTGACTTTCAGGGACACCCAACATATACAGCAAGTTACCAATATGCTTTCACTGAGACTGATCACCAATGTTTACATATTGCACTTCTAACAAATATCTTGATTCAAAGCAGGCATTTTCTTATCTGTCCAGTCTCTCTAGGCTGTGAATTAAACACAGCAGTCTTACAGTTGGTCTGTGAGAACTTTCATGAGCAAATGTATGAGGAATTTTTTATGCTTTCTTCTTTCAGCACAAAGAAGTTGCCATCTACTTCACTTATGCAAAAGAGTTTGTCTAACAGCAGCTGACATGAATTCCAGAGCTGTTGAGCCAACATTTCCAAACTCATGCTTATATAGTAATCAACTAGCTAGAAACAATAACTATGTGCCATGTTTCTAATTAGGAAAATCTTGATGAATGTTATTTTTTTACCTATTTAAATAACAGAAAGTTCAGGGCTCCACCCTCTTTTAAAATAATAATTTTAAAAATATGCCCTTTAAAAAAATTCCTGTGTATCCTTTAGATAAATGTATCCAACACTACTAATAAAAATACAATAAGACAGCGATAGATCACATATGTCCTAATTTTGAAGGAAAGCAATTTGTCTTTGAGCACCTTGTTTCTTGAATAATTATTTGCTGAAGCAAGAGGAGAAATTTCCTCAAGCTGTACTGAGTTCATCACTCTCTTACACTTCTTACTGCAACAGGCAGAGTAAAGTGACCTTTTCCAATTCTCAAAAACACACTTTTCCACTGGAATAAATGTGGTCCCTGTTTTCTCCACTGTATCTATCTGTGAATAAAAGTGCAGGGAAAGTCTTGTTGCTAAGCTGCCAGAAATTACATCACAGTTAGACAAAAGACTTGGTGAAAAAAAAAGGGCTAGTGGTGGGAGAAATCCAAACATTTTCACAGGTGTGAAAATTTAGTTTAGCAAAAACCATATTTTCTTTGAAAGATACTAAAAAAGAAAAGGGAAAAGATACGAAGAGTTTTTTATTAGTTGAAAAAGACCTTGGAGAGTAAATACTTTAGGAAAATTACCTGGAAACATATCATAAAGTAAGCATGTCAGAATGGACATCTGAATAAGAGTAGATAGGAAGAAAAACAGCCATAATTATAATCTAGAAAAAAAGGACCACACTAAAAATGAAAATGAAAGTAAATTTAGGAATTGAAGAGCAAAATAATACTCATGTTACCACTTAGTCTAACATTTGCTTTAATCTCACATTAAATTGGTGTCTTTGTAAAGGCTACTAGTAAGAGTATTCTAGATTCTTAGGGGGATTTCTAAATTTATTAATAGTATTCTAATTAGAAAAGAAGCTCATAGTATAAACTATAACTTAAGTTAAAGACCGGTCTTTACTCTGAGGAACCCTTTCGATCACTCATGTCTTTATTATAGTTTAATTTGCCAGAATTAATGTTTGCCCAGGTGTGATCTCTGCCTAAACATGTCTTCTTGATATAGCCTTCTAAGGAAATGAATTTTCTGAGATAATATTGTTTGTCCTTCTTCCACTCCTTCCTTTCCCCAAGGTGCTGAGTGAAATAATACTGAGCTAAATGTAATGATTTGAAGAAAGGTTTTCTAAAATTTCTTTTTCTTCAAGCTGGAAAGAATTAATTTTCCAATTTAATATCATAGTAATGAACAAATCACATTTGTGTGTTTTTTAAATGGATAATTATTTTCATTCTACTTTTTAAAGAAGAATTTATTCTAAAAATATTGAGAATTTTATTATGAATACTGAAATCTCAGTTATGTAGGTAGTTAATGGAAACACTGAGACAGTAATATTTAAATTGTTTCTATATTAAAAGTTACAAAGAACTTTTGAGTCACAGTTCATTTCATCCCAGTATGTGTGTTTTAAAATTTATCAGATGAGTTGTTCCTATTGCTCTTGACTCCTTATAAAGAGTATTAAGGACTCAGCAGTGTATGCTCACAAAGTCTTTGCAGAAATGAATCTCAGCACCATTTCTGCAATTAAAAAATATTATTAAGAAAAACTATTTTTTTTCATTTGCAACGTTAAAAAGAAGAGTTTTTAAGTCCATGAAGTTCCAGTTTCTTTAAAAAGATACAGTAGATCCAGTGCAAGATAAGAATGAGTCTTTCTTGTTTCTTACACACTTTTTCATATCAAAAGCCATCCTGAATTCCCAGTTTTCCACTTTTTCCTGTAAAGTATGCAGATAGTTCAGATACCAACTGATTTTTCATCCTTTTCTCATTCTTGCAATACAATGAAATTAGAATCTCTTGAAGATATTTGCAACTGATTTGCATATATTTTAAAAAATTACAGTAATGAGATCATATAGGAAATTACATAAGAAATCCCCTTATATCCTGTTACTCTTTTTTAATTAGTCCTACTATAAATGGTGTAGATTTCAGGAGATCTGGTTAAGGCGTAGTCAAAATCTCCAAAAGTTTTCCACTTATTTTTTATAAATTTTAAAACACTGGGAATTGTTCTGGATTTTTAGTTTCAATGGATCATGTAACTATGTAATTAAAAAAATATATTTTGGGGTTTTGTTTAGTGTTTACTGTTCAAACATGGAAGTCTAGATTCTAGTTGAGGAAAAGGCATAGTTATGTCAAAGATTTCTAAATATAAGAGCTCTAATTTCCCCCCCCCCAGTTTTACTAGTGCTTTGCTTAGCATAATGAAGTCACGGAGTATGAGCATAAGAAATGTGAAAAGTAGATCAATAGCAAATAACTGACAACTATTAGTTGTAATCTAGACATTCCGGTTTAGGGTTCTTTTTTGAAATCACAGTCTGAGTGGAGGCTTCTTGGAACTACTTCACACTGTGGTGTTGGTGTTCCATGGAAAAAGTGAAGTAAAGGTTGTACCAACATATGAATTTGATATAACTCTTAATCTGCTTGGCAGTTTCCAAACACAGTAAGGCAAGAGTCTAAGTGTATATAGTAAGTTTAAATTTGACTTTGCAAATGGTTTTTGGGAACTAACAAAAGTGTAATATGAATGAAGAATAGGCTGTGTGGATAGCCTTAACTGAGGAAATGATATAGGCAACCATTCCATTCGACTCTTCAAAAATTTTTGGGGCAGAGTTATTACCATCAACTTTCCTCACAATTTCAAGTAACAAGTTTCAAGAACCTTTAGATTAAATTTATATACAGTAATTTGCTTTATATTTCTTTTTACTTAGATTGCTTTTGATACCATTGAGACCTTGCAAGTGATTTTACAAAGCATTTCAAGGAGGTACATGGAATGTTTAGGAACGCAACAATCCCTGTTTTTGTGGATGTTCTTTACAAATTTCACTGTCGGTGCAGTAAGAATGAATGCTATGTTTCTGTGTTTTATGGGGTAGTTCATACAGAGGAGACTGAAGGTGCTTATACTCTTTAGATTTTCAGGTCCACTTCAGACAGATAGCTGAGGAAAAAATAGTTGAATATAAATGTGAAGTTAGAAATAGGCAGATGAAGAAAAACCCAAGCAATCATATACAGAAGCTCATGCTACTTCTTGACAAGAACTCAAGCTCTCAAACAAAAAGTTACAAGTCTGTTAAATACATTCATGTATATGAAATATATTTTGGTGTCTGATCTGGTTATTGTTCTTATAGAAACATAAATGAAAACTATTACTTTGAAAAACTATTTTTTAAAAAAATCTCAGGCATTACACGAATTTGCATATGGATATCTTTTGGGATGAAATATTTCAGAGGCTACTAGTAAGTAACTAGTATTTGTGTCAAGTTTAGTTTGTCTCAGTAAGAAGTAATCACCTACACAACATAGAAAGTCCTCTTTTAAATAGTGCAAACTGGCTTCAGTATGGATCATTTCAGTAATTGTGAAAACTTTTCTGTGAAGTTTATTATTCACCTCATTTCAAGCAATTGTATCTTATATCTCAGTAACTTTCTTGGTCTTTTGTCTATATAGATTTTGAATTATCACTGCCCTCGGGATTTTGTTCTTGGGATTTTGTTCTTGGGATTTACTTACTGCTGACAAGGGAAACTTTCCTACCCTTCTCCCAACACTGCAGCAGAGTGTCAGAAAAATTTTCTGGCAGGACTGTGAATAGAATCCAGGAAAACAGGAAAGGATGACCAAACTTTCATATTTATGGTTCTTTAGAGACTAAAAAGGTTCTCCAAGTGTTTTTGCATAGCTACTGGACTCGAACCCCTGTCAACAGAACCATTATTGAAAACAGCTCACCGTTAGTTGACTCCTCCCTCTTAGCTGTACAGTTGCAGCTGCAGAAAGGAATCTGCAAACTTTATTGTTTTTCGAAGCAGCAGTAACTTTATAATAAACACCTGCATTAGCATCCTCGGGATCAGCCACTGGTGACTATGGTATCTTCTCAATTCCAGTGGTATGCCTTCTCTCCCCACAAATTTTAACAGTGTCCTGATAGTACTGATCTCCAACAGAGATTTCAGAATGGTGCCCCCAAAGACAGAGATGTGATGAGGATCTACTTTCCTTTTCTACTTTCCTCTCTGTTTATCTTCATGTGAATCTCCCACTTCAGGTCCTCCTGAAGAAATGGTGGAAAAATTTGGACTCAAGGACATCACTCTATCTTTACATCATTGTTTAATATGTTGAGCTAGGATATGCTAAAAAAAAAAGAAAGAAAAAATCTTTAGAGACAACAGAAGGCTGTATAGTGCAAGCAACCTCAGTTCTGCCAGTTAGAAAGCATTCAGACTTCCATCAAACAAGCTCTTTCTATTTTTGCAGCTCTCTGCATTCTGACTACTAAGTAAAACCAGGATCCTTTCAAATTCCTGGGCATTTTGCCACAGCTTTGGGCCATGGGGCCAATAAAAATCATTAGCAATACATAAATTTTATCCAGTGGTCTTTCCTGAACATGTGCAAGTGTTCATAAGGTTAGAGAACAGAAATCCACATGTTGTATCTTATATGCTTGGAATGCATTGAGTTTAACTGCTTTAGAATAAGTTCATATGGAGTATTCTGACATTTTTATATCAAATTAGGACACACATGATTCAAGTACTCCAATAAGAAATCTGATTAAATAAACAGATTGCTATTACAATCCAGCAGATAGAATAAATCACTGCAAAAAGCTCCACTTTTTCACCTTTACTGTCTTATATTACCGTTAACCTACAATATTCATGAAATATCTAGATTTTCTTATAAGTAAGTTTTCCTTTTTAAAATGGAAAGTTTCCATCTTCAACAAAGTCAACATTTCCTGTAGGCAAAGTAAGACACTTGAGATATTTGAGGGGGAATTAAATCCAGTATTCAGTAAAAAACATTTTTATGAGATGTTTTGGACCAATTTTAACACAGATATAACTTGCTTTCTCAACACGACTAACTTACCTGACTCATTCAGTAAAGAGTAAATATTGTTATTTAAGTCTAAATTTGATAAGCCTATTTTTGTCTTGTTCTTGAACTATTTTGAATAAGCAGGACAACTAATGTTTTTGTTTGGTTTTTCACACCTGTTTTTTTTCCTAGACTAGTGTCAAGTAGAAACATACTTTTAACTTGAAAGCAAGAACAGCAGAAGCAATCTGTAAACTTTTAAAAATACCAACACTTTAGCAGCACCCAAACTACTCATATGTAAATGTGTTAGGTCTGACAAATAAGACACAACAGAATCCTGCACACATTGCTTTATAATGATATTATGTTACTGAAAATTGTGCCATAACAAAATAGCATTTAAACATCCTACAGCACATTTTGGGAGTACTCTTGCAAATAATTTTGTAAGGTTTTTTTTTTAGTTAAATGGAACTGAAGTTGAGCTTTGCTATAATTGCATTTTGTTGTGGTTCCATTTATCTTCCTATACACCTACTGTGAAACTAATCTTTTCTTTGGATTAGTAGCTTTGGAAAAGGGTAGGACATTATTATATGTGGGAGCACTGAGGCAGAGCTGTCTTGAAACAGAGATGAAAACTCACCACTAAAATTACTTTGTCTAAGAATTATAATTACTGGGTTGATATATATACACACACATATAACATTTTAAAATTATTTCTTTTCTGCATCCCATTTTCCTCCATCCGGTAATTAAACATACCAGAGTTTCATACTGACTGATGATGTGTTGGACTAACCATTACATGCCTCACAGCAGCACTTGCTCACAGTACAACCCAACTCATTTATGAGGTTACTTATGTAAGTGCTCACCAATAATAGTAGTGCATAGTGAGCTAAAAAGTGCTGGCAATCACCAAAATAGAGTAAAAAGAATGTTTTTAACTGTCACTTACCATCCCTTACATGTAATTATTCTCTATTATATTAATAGAATAAATTAATAGTTGTAGATGTTGGTACCTGTAATCACATAAACTGTAGATTATTACAAACTTTCACTTCTACTGCAGATTCTGATAACACTGGCTGAGGTATAAAAGTACATTTTGCCAGTCAGACCTGAAATCACCCGATAGAAGGGAGATAGCCCTCAGCTGGCCCTCAGCACCAGGGACCCACCAGCTTAGGTCTCCTGTCAGAAGTGCCCATCGCAGTACTCTACTGTGCGTCTGTCACTTGCATCATTGAGGTAACTTGATTGCACTCCAATAAGTAAAAGGACAGTATCAGAAGCATTGATCAGCCACATCTCTTGAACTTGTATTTTGTCTTACAACAGAATAATGCACACCTTTTTTATCCCAGTTTGTGTGTTTTTTTTATTATTGGATAGTACTGCACTACCACAAATTAAATATAACCAGGCCTCTATTTGTTTTACCTACTCAAATATCATTGTTTAATGGTTGCTAGTTAACTTTTAGCTATTAATACAAAATAGTTAGCTCTGCCCTTAGTTTATTCATGATATAATTTCTTCAGAAGTTAAAGACAAATTGCTAAAACTTTCATTTTTTAACATTTATTTATTGGTTTCAGTTCACTTTACTTTTAATGGGGAAAGGTCTGGATTATTTTTTTTCAACTAAAAAAAAAGTTCTACTTTTCAGACATAATAACGATTTTGTCTTTTTCAAGGATTATAATTAATGTTAATAAATAAACAACCAACATAGAAAGCTTCATCATTATGTTGAAATTTATTTCACTGGACTTTTTATATTTTTTATTTCTTTTATTTCTGCACATAAAACTTTGAGTTTTTTTTTAAAATTTTATTTTATTTCTCCCAGTTTAGATGAGAGGAATTGAATGGAAAATCAGAGGAAAAAATTCTGACAAATATAAAAGCTAAACTTTGAAAGCTGTAACAAACTTTAAGCACTTTACCACCAGTAGCACGCAATCTCTGATATCACTATTTCTGTGCATACCCGGCACAAGTTACTCCCCAACATTTTTTCACTTTTAAATGAAAACATTACTCAACTCTAATCTAACTGACTTTGTTGTGGTTGCATATTCCTGTTTCCTATGCAGAACTGCCCTTTTCCCAGACCTTGCAAACGTTCTGTCAATGAAGCCCTCTAATAGAAGTGTTTTGTAAAATCTGGAACATCATTCGGACTTGAATTTCCCTTAGCTAAAACCAAACAAAGAGTATTAGGTACCTGCTCAGGAGAAACATTTAAAGAAATTAAGAAGAACCAGCAATTATAAACATCTGTCCTCCAGCACTGTTTTAGGCCCACAGACCATTCTGAAATAAATCTGACTGATTTATTTCAGGTGATTAATACATTAAGAAAAATATCTATGGGATTTACTGTATGGAACATTTGTTGTAAAGAGAGTAATAGACCTGCTACTGTCTATAGCATAAGTTTGTCTTTTGCCTTCTATTTCTGGTGATAATTTTTCTGTAGTGTACTTTTATGAGAACAACTTACTGACAAAGCTGTATTTAAATTTTATATATACATATCTTTAGAACACTGTTGAGCATCAAAAAGACACCTCTATGGCTTTTACTTCTTTTCCTCCTTCTTCTGAATACTGGAAAATGGAGCTGCAGAATTGTTCTGTATAAATAACATAAATTACATAGCCATGCTCTTTTGGGAAAATAAAACATTTCTCATCTGCTGAATAAAATACCATTTTCACTTCCAAAGCTATGCAGAACTGCCATATTTTATACATTGGAGAATGTTTATACAAGTATGCTTTAGGAAAAAATATCTGGATAAACAGACTTTATCAGGTGCCAAAATGCATCTGTTGATAAATGACTTTGTATGTGTTCTGAGTTAACATTAATCATAAAAGAAAAGCATGCCTTCTTAATCCAACTTTCTAGAATAATCATGCATTTAAACAGAATATAAATTAACTAGAATGCAGTTATAATGTGGGTATTCCAAGATCTTATTACAGGAATAAACCTAGAACAAGTAGGATTACAACTGAAAACATGACAAATATTTCACTTATTCTTAGAAGCCTACATACTGTTTAAATTTCAACTACTCTATTTATTGGATTATTGTTAATTTTATGTTGTAAATGGAATCCTTTGTCTCTGTCAAAGTGAAACAACTTTGTAATACTTTAAGTATTATTGTTCATAAATAACAGTAGCAGGGTCCTGCTCTGTCTTACAGTTACGTGCAGCTCTGCTATGTACCTCTTAAAAGTGATGTTTGTTAAGCAACGGAGGCATTATTTGGTCACAAAACACAGAGCAAAGGGGGGAAAAAAACCCCAACTTTAAAGAATCCGACTTTAGTGATTGGCTGATAGATCTATGTGTACTTCTGTTAATAAATTTTTCATTTAATTAAACTTTTGAGATTTGTTAAAGACATAAAAAATGAGGCTGAAAAACTTCATTAACACTTAAGAAATTCATCTGCAGAAATTCTCTCCTGAAGAGAGGGTCACTATGTCTAAACTGTTTCTGACAGATGTTTATCTAACTTGTGCTTAAAAGCATCTAAAGATAGAGATTCCACATCCTGCCAGAGCAATCAGTTACATTGCTTAACCCTCCTCACGGCTGGAAAATTTTTCTTGGTGTCAAAGTCACAACCCCTTCAATGCAATTTAACTTATTTCTTTTTTTTTTTTTTCCTGTGCTCTTGGAGAACAGTTTATTTATTCTTCTCCCCCACAACCTTCCATAGATTTGAAGGCTGTTATTTTGTTTCCCTTTAGTTTTCAGTTCTTCAGATTAAACTGGTTGAATTCCTCTGACTTTTCTCACAGGCAGTTGTTTTCTAGATTTCTACATTTCTGGTCATTTTTGTAACTCTCTTCTAGATTGTGTCACACTGGTCTGAATTTTTGTTTAAATATGAAGTCTAAAACTAGGCAAATTACTCAGCAAATTATCAAAAAACTCAGCAAATTATCTCACGCTCACTGAATAGACAAGAAGGATTTGCTGAAGTGTCTAATTTCTGCTAGCATTTATACACTTTGATATGTTCTCCCAAGAGCAGGACAGGTACAATATGTGTATTGGGAGTGGTAATTAATCACCTGGTACCCATGCAACTACGAGATGGGTACTAAGGACCAGATTTATCATCTTAAAAATGAGATGCCCAGTTGTTAAGACTACCTCTGCAGACTGAAGAGCAAACAGCTATTCTAAAGGTAACACTTTGTCTGCAGTAGCCAGTGCAAGAGGGCTGAATTATTTCCCGTTCAAGCCTAAAGAAGAACTGTTTTTGGTTTGAGAACTTAATCCTAGCTCATCCCACTTGACCTTGGTAAATCTCTCCTTAAGTCTAGTGTGATCAGCATGAGGCGAGCGTTAGGAAAGGATGCCTCTGCCTCACCTTTCATCATCCAACTGCCAGGACTCACCTCTGCCTTTTACTGCTTTGGATCACAATGCCTGTGGATTCAGCACAGCTACTTTATATATGCACTCAGTAGCTGTGTCATAGATTTCAACTCAATACACAGTGTAAAATTCATATTAGTGCTCTGACTGTTCAGTCATTTATCTTCCTGGCCTTTTAAACAATTAACAGATAGTTAATCTGGTTTGTATATATAAAAACATTTTTCATTCTGAAATATACACCATTCATACTCTGTAAGAAGTATGTGTGCCCTGTTTGTCTTAACTAAAACAATAAAATCCAAGGTCTGTTTATAAAGCAAGATTATATTCCTTCTCCACTTCACATAAACACAGAGGCTGCAAATCCCTTGCTGGTATACTCCAAAGTGGTATATTCCTTGCTCTCTCGATGTAAGCAGATTTTTATTCTTTTGTATTGAACTGAGATTCTTTGAGACTTTACTGATTTTGTTGCTTTTTACTCTATGTTTCTAAAGCAGAGCTCTTACTGAATTATGTTTCTTTTCCCTCACAGGGGCTCATCTGTTCTTTAATCTCATTCAGAAGTAGCTCTTGCTGCCTCAAAACAAACAGATCTGACATTTTACAAATACCTTGTTCTAATCCACTAGCTCCCTAACTAATATCAGTTGTTGAACAGAGTTGATTAGCAGCTCTGCTTGGAGCCTCTGCCTGTTTGCAGAGCTGTTGGCTCCTGCCTACACCAGTGTGTAGCAGAAATGGACGTAAAGTCACAAGTGTTGCCACACAGAAGACAGGGAAACATGCCGAGATCTATTTAACTTGTAAGCAATGCTTTTTAGGATTTTGTAATTTCAAACCCTTTATTTTCAGTCATAAATTACAAAAAAAAAAAAGCAGGGAAAAACCAAATAGTTATAAATTTAGTCTCAATCTAGTGGCACAGCAAAGGAAACCTTAGAACCTTAGAATGGTTTGAAAATTCTGACATCCCTGGAAAAATGCTTAAGTCTTATATAATGATGTTGCAACAGAGAAGGTAATAATATCATTTCAGCTTAATGATGTAGAACAAGATCATTATTTAAAGCCTATCAAAACTACTCCTAGGTTCTTCTTCATTAGTTTAAGATATATCCTATATTTGAAGACCAATTTAAATAACGATATATGTTTTTTGATTTATTTCTGCCAGTTAAAAACTCCTTTTCATTCAATTCAGAAATTATATCTCACAGATATATTCACATGTGTATGTGTGTGTAGGTGCTGATGTATACCTTTTGGGCTTTGATAACAGGATAATTTAAGGCTAGTTTTGTGAATCAGAAAAAAAAATTACTTTAACAAAATGAGCTCAAGAAAAGCAATATGCTGTATGGGAACTATGAAATAGCAATGATTTACAGTCCTAGAATCACATTGTGATATGTTACTTTATTTTACAGTAATTTAGAGCACTTAATGCTGTACATGAATTGTACAATTGCAGACTATGATGGATTTATATGAAAGTTTGAATTCTGAGATTCATGTAGAAGAGGAAGACAAGAATCAAAACAGTTCTTTGAATTTGGTAAGAAAGAATTGCTTACAGATATAATACTTCATGCATGCTTCACTGGCTTACATTGATGCGAAACTGCATAACATACCACCACACAAATTTCTTTTTCTTTATGGCATTTCTTCTTTGGAAGTTACACAAACTGAAATAAATGAATCATAGCATAAATTTAATAGTCCCTTCTTGCAGTAATTTCTGAGACATTGTAGCTTTCTATTACTAAATGCTGGTTTGGTTTTCCTGACATTTTCCAGGAAGCTAGAAAACTGTCAGGCATTTTCAAGTTTATCTAGAAAAGTTCACCACACCAGCAGCAAGGCAGAAACGGCAAAGTTGCTGCATAGCTGGTGGACAAATGGCAGTTTGCAGACACTCATAAAAGACTACGTTTCATTGTCAAAAAGGTCATGTATGCTAACTACCTGTGATCTAGAAAGTAGTAACCGTGTACAATCTGCAGACAAAAAGTGATCCAAGTGGCCTGTAATATCATTTCTACTGCCACTTAGATCTTATTCTAAAGGAACTTCATTATTGTGGTTTATCACAGAATATTTTCTAGTATCTTCCTGTTTCTCACAATATTGTATTCTTAACAATTTTTAAGAAATACTTGTGCCTGTATAATTTACCTGTCTTTATATACCTAAAGACATAGACCACATACATACATTTACATTCCTATGCATATTTCTTTATTACATTTTGAATTTAAAAATACTCCTGATCTCATTCTGTAGAATTAATAATTCAATGTCAATATTTGCAGCAGCATATTTAATAACTACCATCAAAGTGGTAACCTCTGACCCAGCAAAGAAAGGAATTTACATCTTCTCCAGTTAATACTATCTCACTGGAGATATTAAGTGGAGAATCTGACCAAATAGGTACTTCCTACTATGAATAAGGTCCTCACAAGTAAGTCTAAAAGAATTAAAGATTACTTACTGCAATTATTTGCATAAAATGACTGATTTATATGAAAGTTCAAATTCTGAGGTTCGTGTAGAAGAGGAAGGCAAATATCAAAATAGTTCTTTGGATTCCAAACCTCCACCAGTTTTATCTTGTTCTAAAATTTCTTTATTTTCCTTTTTCTTTTTTTTTTTTTTTATTACTAGCATTTTTCTCTCAGATGTTCACTACATGTGGCTTTTTTGTTATTTGATAATCACAATATTAAGCCCTGTATGGTGCAGTGATAACTCAGAACCATCGTAAAAATAAATGTGAAATGAAGACTCAGGACTTGATTGTCCTTTACAGTTAACCTGTAGAGTTTAGAAAATTACTTTTCAGTGGAAAAATGCTATATGTTTTTAAAAGGAAGATGTACATTTCATCTGGAAAGGTTACTTGATCTATTTATTAACAAAATTGGTAGATGAGTGGATAGATGAGGAATCTCTAGCGTGCTACAGATAAGGACAGCTCGAAGATTCTTAGCCTTGTACCAAATTAATTGTGTCAGATTCTGTCTCTGGGTCAGAGGGAAATGACTGGGGAAAATGGAATAGAAATATGGTGGCTTGCTCCATCTGTTGGGTTCAGGGAAAAGGGAAAAATGTAGCTGGTGAGCAACTCTGGCCCATGACTCTTATCGTCACTTACCCCTCCAAATATCAGGATGCAAATCCCACTGACTAGTGAAGCGAGTGTTGTGCATTTTATGTTTAATCTACTTTATTTTCAGTACCTACTCTACTTTTGTTGACAATACAAACTCCTGGCTTTCTAGGTTTTTAATTCAGTCATCTTGGTTCATTTACTTTTTCTACATGTTGTGGATGAGTCTCAAAATTAAAAGGTTTGGAATAATATGCTTTCAGTATTAAAAATAATCATAAAACCGAACTCCCTGGTGATTCAGTTTAGCAATAGTATTAGGTCTATTGGTTGCTATAAAGTGTGGTAGCTATGACAAAAATCAAATTAATCTCTTAATAATTAGCAGCTTTCTATAAAATTACAGCAAGATGTAAGACTATGAATATGTAAAATTGGTTAGGGAAAATACAGACTGTCTTAAAAATGGCAACATCATAACAGATACTAAAATTAATTATTTTGGGACCTTTGAGGCAGTTTAGTTACCTTTCCATCCATTTATGAAAAGCAATCTGACATAAATTCTGCCACTTGTGGAAACTCTCATTTAAATAACAGGTCCTAAAGGGAGTTAGTGCATAGAACTAGACTTCCAGGATATTTATGGACTTAATGTAGACATTATGAAGACCATAAGCCCCTTATTAATTGCACCAAAGCCCTCTTCTAGATTTAATCCTGTGAAAAGAAGTACGCTTGGAAGAAAAGTTTCAGCTGTTTTCTGTCCTTGTTACATAGGTCTTTCTATCCCTACCTAGAAAATATACCAAGTTAGAAGAAAGTCTGTTATTTGGCTTTCTGGATATCAACTATTAAATCTGTACAGTTTTCTGTTATAACAGTAGTAATACCACTACTGACATATTGAGTACATTTGACCACCCAGATTTATGTATTTTTAGAAAGCTTTTCCATCATGAAAAATAAATTTTAAATCTCCCACTAGTAATCATAACTATATCTTCACTAGAGTTTAAAAATTTCCTCTTTAAAATATAAACACCATGATAGGAAACAATTATCTCATAAATACCCAGAAATAGTACATATTAGTGTAATCTTACAATCTCTGATACAGCAGCTTGGCTTTTGGGGCATGTTTATTTAGAAGAAAATGTATATACTGTCAAATGAAAGTTAAATGGCATTAATACAAGCTTCCTTTATTGACTCTGGAGAGTTGTCCTTTTTTGCTTTCTGGTTGTCCACGAGCTCTGACTTCCTCCATCAGTCTCTCCAAAGATAATCGAGCAATTAGCCTTTGTCTTTTAAGCTAATTACCAACAAAACCCAGCTGACTGTCAAAGAACTATATAATCATTTGGGTACACAGGAGACAAAATAATAAAAGTGAAAAAGGCTGGACAAGGCAGATTTCCACACTCTAGGTGTATTATTTTCATTCATGTGGCCATAATATATGTAATATTCCATTAGTTACTCACCCATGTACAGTTATCCTTACATATCAGAAGTGTGGTGAAGTCATTCCTAATAATTTATTTTTGATGTTATTGCTGGGGAAAAAAGATGTTCATGTTGACTAATTTAATTTTTCACTGAAAAGAAATTACCCTCCTTCCAAATCATGACATCGAAGAGTACATCCACAAAGTGGATCACTTTGTTATAGAAGATCAGGTTAGTCAGGCAGGATCTGCTTTTCCTAAACCTGTGCTGACTGCGCCTTATCACATGGTTATACTGCTTATGTTGCATGATGTCATTCAAGATGATCTACTCTGTAACCTGCCCTGGCACAGAGGTCAAACTGACAGGCCTGTAGTTTCCCGGATCCTCCTTCCAGACCTTCTTGTAGATGAGCATCACATTTGCTAAACTTCAGTCAGCTGAGATCTCCCCATACTGATGATAAATTGTGGAAAGTGTCTTGGTGAGCACTTCCACCAGGTCCTACAATACTTTTGGGTGGATCTCATCTGGTCCCATAGACTTATGCATGTCCAAATGGTGCAGCAGATCAGTAATCGTTTCATTGGGGCTCTATTCTTCTCCCTGTCTCTGTCTTCCACCTCAGCGGCTGGGTACAAATGGTCTTACTATTAAAAATATGAGGCAAAAACCACATCAAGTACCTCATCCTTTGTCAGGATTATTACCCCTGCGCGCAATAAAAGCTGATGACTATCCTCAGCCCTCCTTTTGTTGCAGGTATGTTTATAGAAACATTTTTAATTGTATCTGTTTACATTGCTAGATCATGTAGATGTATAATTTTGTCTTAGGTCCTGTGTGAGTGTTAATTCACTAAGCACATCTCTAAGCACTCCCAAATACTTCCGAAGCATAAAAGTACATGTAAACATTTCAACCAGTAAGATCTTCACGTTGATCTTCATACAACCATCTGTTCTGCACAGATTTTGTCTACTATCAGACACTGAATTGAAAAAAACCTACAAATATAGAATGTGGGTGTCATTGAAACACAGTATAGTGCTGAAGAAATCCCACTGCTAGTGGTACCTCTGCAGGAAAAAATCAGTCTTCTGGATTCCTCTGGAAAAGTGGAATGTTCTGCACCATTTAACATGTATGCCTGGCATGCAGTTGTAAAGTAGCAAAGAGTAAATTCTCAGCATGGCTTAATATCAGCTCATTAGGTGCTTCTGTCAGAATTCTTATACATGTTATATCTCGGTTCATGTACCTGAGCAGAGAGAGGTTTTTGTTTCTTTGATGACAGATAATGCAGAGAGTAGTTCTCCTATTTTAATTTCCTTAACTAGCTTTTTGGCCTTTGAGATACAATTGTATAAGCAGTCCATGAATTCACTTGCAGACTTTTTGATTCTGATATAACTATTTTTTTTTTCTTTTGTTGTTTTGAATCACTGTTCTTTCTATTCTCACCTTCCTCTTTTTTTCTGTGTTTTTGTTTTTATACTTCACTTGCTATTGGTGGTATATTTTTGTATTGATTTTTATTGTGTCTAGAATATATGTTTTTTGTGCTTTAATACTTTGTTATATTGGTCTTTCTTTGTTTCTTTCTGATGTATTGCTTTGGCAGAAATATTTCATAAAAATATATGTTAACAAAGACATGTCCATGTTTAAGAAATCCCTAAAACCTACTCTCAATGTTTTCTAGTTTCTGTTCATTTAAACCAGATTTTTATTTTTTTTTTTTATACAGAGAAATAGTAGTACCTTCCTGCAGAGTCATGTTTTATATACTGTCGTGGGAAGATATTTATTATTACAGGAAGAGTGTTTAATTCTTCACTATTATGATCATATCTGAAGAACTTCCGAGTTTGCATTTAAGTGAGATAAACAGTATGTAACAAATAAAGTGAGTAATAATGAGAAATAAAGTTTTATAGTGTTGTGTGATGCCTCATACTTTATTTTCTAGCATTTTAATGCAACTTAGAAGTAATTAAAATTGCTGATAAATTCCAATTTGTATTAAAAGTGAGCTTTGAATAGGCATACAATTAAGTTATCACAGGCTTTCAGAATTGTCTTTTGTTTCAGAATCACTTCACTGATGACATGGCTAATGGGCCTGTGTTTTACTTTTTTCTCTTTTCTCTTTTCTCTTTTCTCTTTTCTCTTTTCTCTTTTCTCTTTTTTTTTTTCTCTTTTCTCTTTTCTCTTTTCATTATGTAGCTTTCAGTTTTCCTTCTAAAACTCTGGACAAAATTTATTCTTGATGTTCTCATTTACAAGGCAAATCAGAAGTCCGGTAACACAGAGGAAATAATGTTCTGTGAAGACACACACACACAGACATGGAAAAAGCTCCCGTTTCCTAGGCTCTGCCACAGTTGGATTTTGCACAGACAGAGGCAGAAACAGATGTGATATCTACATAAAAAAGAACAAGACTGCTAAAAAGACATGGCTGAAAGCAAGCGAGACTGGTAGACAGTAGTCTGTATACCGCCTCAGATCTGAACAGTGTTGGCCAATCCAGGCTGTAGATAATCAATCTGTCCATTTTGTTGACATTTCTGGTAGAGGGAGGAGTTCTTTGGAGCTCTTCTTGTGGCAGCACAGATGACAGCTAGAAATAAGGTGATTTCATGGTTTAAATGTTTGCCAGGCATGATTACGTGCAGGCTGTGCTTGAGGTAGCAAGAGGTTCAGCAAAATGTTGGGGCAGTAAAATAACTTGATGAGAAGTAGATGTAGCCTCACTTTCTCTTCACACATCCAATTCGTTTTGCTAATGGGTTGATGAGCTCTTTTGCAAGTAGAGCTAATATTGAACCAAAACGTAACTCAGGGTGTCCCCCCTCCCTGCTTTCTAAGACCTTATCCACTTACACTGTTGTCAGTTATTATAATGTTTATGTAAAATCAATAAAACCTGTGGTTTTTTAAAAAAAAATCCTCAGAAGTCCCGACCCCACTACAGAACTGAGAATATCAACATTCAACTGAGGATCATAGCACCCACTGTGCAGAGCAACTGGCCAGCTGGTGAGAAATTCCGGCTGTTGTAGCAGTGCAGGGAGTTAACATATTTATCAGATACTTGAGATGAAAGAGTGGTAGTTCATGGGAACTTTTTCCGCTAAGCCATCTGGTCCTGAGGTGCCTATTACATCTATTATTGAATCATTAAAGTCAATGAGGTGAATAACATGATTAAACTTGTTTACTTGTCATGTAACAGTCGGTTAACAGCGAAATGTAACTTCTACTTTCTGGTTTCCTCTGCAATAAAAATACATCTCAGCTCCCCTAAGTGATAGCTAAAATTAATACCAGATAAATACATTTTAATTTGTAGTTTAGTTTAAAAATACATTAATTTTTAAACTCTGTTCTACATATGAATATTGTATCACAGTCATTGCCAATACTGCTCCGTATAATTAAAACAATAAAACATAAATAATTTAAGATAAGTACAGATATATATACTCAACATTTCACTCTACTAATCAGGTAGGTGCACATTTATGGAGATCCTGCCCAAAATGCAGTTTGTTCATGCAGAATTGTAGCCAAAAAGAGCTTTACATCTGATCAATATATAAAAGGCCTATTTGCATAAAAAGATTTACAGTATTTCATTACATACACTCATAAAAGTGTGAATAAGCAGTTATTGTATTAACATAAATGGATTTTACTTCTTTGTACTAAACTGAAATTTAAGTAATATGGATGATATTGTTTGAATTAATTATTAAAGCCAGGAAATCTCACAGTGGTGATAGTATAAAGGTTTCAACATCAGTAATAAATGTTACTGTAGAATTTAGAACTAAAGATGCCCTTTTATATTTATGTTAAGACCTCCTTTTGGGATCTGCAAATTTTAAGAAGTGCAAATATTCTTAGGTTTAATGCAAAATATTTCAAGTCAAGGGAATCATGTCCCTAGACTTCAGTGGGTTTTAAATCAGAGAACTGGCGAATAACGTTATATACTGATGTGGATAATTATTCATACCAAGAAAAACAGGAATAAATAAAAAAAAAAAAGAGGAAAACATCAGAAATCTATTTCTAGGCATTGAATTTACTTCAGTTATGTCTTCATGGTCAGCTTAAAGTGGTCTCAGTGACACTCAGGAGCCTCACACCTCATGCATCCTAACATAACCTTGAGTATGTTTTAAAATAAAAGCATAGTTCAAAATATTGCACTTAAGGGAATAGATCTTCTCCTGAGATCTTGTTGTGGTAACTGATCTCAAGCTATCTGTTTATGTAGCAGGTAAAGGGAACCTGGATCAGCTGCAACCCCCTTTCAAAAAAGTGAAATATACTAAATTATATTATTCAGAATTGTTTAAACTGTCTGATTCGACTTTAAGTAGAAATATACTGAGGATATTCATAAGGCTGATGATGTGAAGGTTTAAAGGGGTGTCCCAAATACTTTCTGAGAAGTTGATGCTGAAGTACTGTTCTCATTCCTTTGAAGGGATTTTGAACCTCTATTTGTATGGCCTGAAGGAATGTTCTCAACTATTCAAGTGATCTGCTGAATTAAGAGATAGTGGATCATGATGAACTTGTCCATCCACAATATCCATCTCATTAACTCCAAGGTTTATTTTCAGTGCTACTCTGTTGTGATGCATTCTTCATATAAGGATGTTTATGAATGTTTGAGTAATTCTATCTAATCAGAATTTGCTTTTATTATTAACATTCTTGTTACTTTACCATTCAAGCTTTTTTCCATGCTGAGCATTTTTTGGAATTCCTTTTGTTGTTGTTGGTCTGCTTCAGTTTGTTGTTATTTTTTTTAAATCTTCTTTTCTGGGTATGTTACAAAGATGTATTACAGATAAGAAAGTATATATCACAGGATGCTTAACAAGATTTAATTAAAAGGCTGTTGGCCTTAACTCATGAAAGAACACTGCACAGGCTTTGATCATTAAATTCAGGATACTAAATGTATTATAATGTCAGCTATTCTTTTTACTGTTTATTTTAGCTCTCTGTCTGGAGGCCAAAGAATGGATTTTATTTTACTATATTGCATTGGTTAATCTTGGGAGCTTTTTAAAAATTTTGGTTATTTTCATTATATTATTTGAACAAATGCATGACCTTTTTTTACTTATGTAATACCAGAGTGTAGTACTAGATTAAAGTGATAATTAACATATTACATTGCCATTTATGTGTCTGCTATGTATCTCCCACTTGGTTAATTGCTCAGGAAAAATTACACAGCAGTTAATTTATTTTTTTTTAATGAATATGAAACTGCAGAATTAGTAGAATCAATCTGAAAGTTTAACGCAGCTGCAGATAAGTGATCTAGGGAGTTAATTGGAATTGCAAAGGGGCTGATAACTTTTATGCATATCATCCTGGATTATCCACCACTCTTTGCTGAGAATTTAAAATGCACAAATAAAGTGAGCACAGAATTACTGTTATGACAATCTTTTCTAGTTTTCTATTTTGAAGACCAGATAGAAAAGTAATACATAGGAAAGTTATACAGGTAAGCTGGAACTGATATGCTTGTGATGACTGAGAACTACATAAAGGCAGAAAATACACCAGGATTTTGCCATTCTTCATCTAAAAACATTTTAAAAAAGACAAAACTCAAACAGTTTAGGCACCGGAACTATTATATCTGTTTCCCATTTCCTGGTAAGAAGTTTGCTAGTTTTAAATTTTTTCGCATACACTTTTTGAGAGGGAAAAAAAAGGTGTTCAGCATCTATTTATTTATTTTTGAATCAATAAAGTTCTGTTTCAATTTTAGAGTTCCCCAAGTTAAAAAATATAGTAAGAAACAGTTGACACAATTTGGCTTATAGTCTTCCAACACCCACATCTCTCCATTTCTTCCACCTGGCAGCTTGGGAAAGCTGCCCAGGTTATACCAGAGTGCTTTGGAATAAAACCAGTCCTTTAGCATACTAGGTGTTGACAGGCCAACCTGGTTAACACATGGTTGTGCCAGGAAAAAAAAAAATGCCACTCTCTGGATAAACTCGTTTATATTAGCTTTGAACATGTCAGATGATCACTTGAAGAATGTAGTTATATTCACAATGTGATCCTATCTGTACTGTGCACAGTATCTGAGTGACTGACATACTTGGGAGTCATCTCTTTATCATCCAGTCCTTATTGCTTTTGGGGAAAGAACTATCTCAGAGAAATAGATATTATAAGTATTATTTGTACTTTTATCTCCATGTTTGCTCTAGTAGGAAGATGCATCATGCCCTGGTACTGCTTATTTTTTTTTTTGTTGATTATGAGGGGAGTCTAGAATGGAAAGATTTGGGGTAGCAATCTGCATTGCTGGTGTCTACAACTGACCAGACAAGGCTTATCTTGCAGACTATACTTATGACAAATTACAGGATAATATGTTGTTCTGTCTGCTTGGCATCCAAAATGGGCTATGTTAGTTCCAATTGCAAAGTAAAATTTCAAATTGAGTTTCGGTGTTGGGGTATTTTTTCATTATCATTATTATTGAACTAATATCTTGTGGCTGGATTCTCAACTGTCTGGAAAGAGGTAGACAGGATAATTACTCATCTTTCAAGCTGTTCTTTAGAGGTTTAGTAAATATTTCAGTTTTTCAATAAGAAAGCTTATCTTACTAACGAAACTGAGAAGATCTATCTCCCTATTTGTCTATTATTGTGATTTTTGCAGGCAAACAATGTCTTTAAGTGTAGTCACAGACAACATCATTTTTAACTTTCAGTTGGTCAAGCCCATATACAAACATCCATCAGCATTGTTAGTGTTTAAAATGCACAAAGCATAACGAGTTTTTCAGGCACACAGGGCACGATGACTTTTTGGCACGAAGGACAAGGTGACTTGAATGTGCAGTATTGCTGCTCCGATGTTCTGATGATCAGAATTTCTTGAGATAACAGAATCGGACTGTTTCATTTGCTGTTTATAGAAAGTGATTATATTGCTGCTATTCCTAGAGAACAATTTCATCTTCTGACTTTTCTGAAGTAGAACCAATTCATATTTCGCTTACTTTTGTTGAAAGACTGACTTTGGTGTAGAGTTGCATAGAGCAGCCCAAGGTGGAGCTGTGATAAATTTCCCAATTTGTTCTGTTTTTCTTTGACATCAGGGTAAAGATATATTCTAAAAAGACTGAAAGACATGTAGAATGTGTCTTTGGATGTATTTGGATGCTGTTTAAAGTATGTAAAAAAATCCAGTAATTTATACACACAAGGTGATACAAGGATGCTGTCCTCTACCAGATCAGTATCCTGCATCTCTGTTTTATAGCTCCCTGGCAAAAGCACTAAACTTTAAAGCACAATCAATACCATCACCACCAGAATGCATTCATATGCTTATATTTATTTCTCTGTGTATAGACTTTTTTCATATTATACGAAAACATAAATGCAACAAACTAAAATAAATGTGATGTAAAATCTTAGTTTTACCTACTTCTAAAGTGACAGTACCATGGTGTAAAAGCAACAAGAAGATGATGATTATGTAGGGAACTGTATGTATAATTATGCATGTTTTATTACACTGTGGTATAGCCACACCTCGTTTAGTTACCGAGTATAAGGTATGTTTTCAAGGTCAGAACGTTTGGACCTAGAATTGTGTGAGTATACTGAGCTATAAACAAATTACTTACCCTCAGAAAATAATATATTTCTATATAGATACTTCAATAGTGCATGTAAAATACTTAATCATATTTTGGAAATATTTAACCCATTGCATAGAAGCTTTTTATATTTGCTTAAGTGTTTAACATAGTAGTATATAGAGTGCATAGAGTACATTGAAACAGACTGTCTCATACCATGAACCTGACAATTTTTTCTGTTGTTCCTAGTCATTATATTATTTATCAAGTGTTTTAAATTGTTTCCAGATAGCCTAATGCCAAGAAAAATTTTGCCAAAGATACTTAGATGATATTTTCTTCTAATATATGTCTATTTTTTCTCATGTTTTTATTACTCAGTTCTCACAACAATAATTTTTATATTAATTTTAAAAATAATTTTAATTCAACTTTCTCAGTCAATGTTTCCACCTTTTAAGGAATCATCCAAATATTTTTCTCAAATCATTCCTCTAATAAACAAATGAAGCACCTAAACTGGAAAGAAATTTGAATGGTGAAGCCATTAATTTTTACATAAGGATTTTATTTTTTCTTTTTTTTCCTAAAAGGACTTAAAAAAACAACAACCGGGGCAAAGACCACCCTGTTCTTTGCTGTATGAGCTAAATAAACATCGCTCTTTATTTGACTCGAAGAAACTACAGAGGTTGAAAATTATGATAATCATACCATCATAGCCATAGTTTACTTCTCCCTGTAGAGAAAAAATATGTTACTGTTTAATTGGAAATAAAACCTTCTAAGAACCTATGATACCTGATACCAAAGAAATACCTTAGGCAATTTATTTATTCTACCTATATCCCAGATCTCCCTAAAAGTCAAGATTGGAAAGTTTAGATTAGCAGTTCTTATCAAAAACTGATTATCTTTTAGAACTCTTAGTGTATTGTTTGAGGGTTGCTCTTCACTGTGAGCCAAGTTGGGGATGTCAGTGAGGCTCTTTGTCATGCTTTGTTGCAAAAATGGGATAAAGGTGACCCACATTCTAAGAAGTTAATATTTTAGAGTAACACCCTAACTGGTTTTTAAGAGAAGGCAAAAGAGCCTAGAAAATTATAAAAACTTGAACTAGAGGAGAATTTCTTCAGAGAGTAGGAAATATTTTCTCTCAATTGTCTTTTCTGGGAGCTCCTATGGCTGACTACTGCACTTTGTTGGCATGGCTTCATGGTTTGTTTGGTTAAGTATTTCCTTATATCTAATTTCTTCCCTCTGCTTTGGTAAAATTACTGTTAATAATTTGACAATTTCCACCAAACTAAGCCTCTTTATGACCCAGAAATGTGAGTTTCAGGACACCAGCAGTCTTTCTTCTCCTAGATAGAGTACAGTGTCAGAACGAGAAGATTTCTTTCCTCTGCCTCTGTATTTCTTCTCTCAGTTTGTTCTTCTTTCTCAAAGTCCATCTTTATGCATCACATAGAGTAATTCTTCTATCACAGGAATGTAATTATTCATTTAACTGAAACTCAGGTAAATCTTCACCCGTCTTTCTTGCTTAACACTCATAAGAAAGGAATACCGTACCTCACTTCAAGCACTTTCGAAAAAAAAACTTTAATTATGAAATTGCAGCCACAGTATTCATAGCCTGAATGGTCAAGCGATGATCAAAGCATATATGGTGAATTTCCTGGAGAAGATACTTAGTTAGATTCCTAAATGAGAAAGTGATTTAACTGAAACAAAAAGAAGTAGTTTCACATGAGAATGCAGCAGCTTGCACTGACATCATGCCACTTATTCAAGTGCCTAAGTACAGATCCATGAATCCAGGTTTAGGGTGAAAAAAAGCCTCCCTGGAGCACATACCAGAGTAATAATGCAATACAACAGGCTGTCCTCTAATCCTAGACTGTCCTCTAGTCTAGGCTGTCCTCTAGTTCCTTTAGGAACAGAGATCAGTCGTCAGAGGATCATCCAGCTAGATGGACCCAGTAAAGAGCAGCATAAATTTTGCGTCAATGTGCTGTGTCTTTTTTCTTGTTGACTACAGAATATGCATCACTAGCTCAATGGGACCAGATTCATTTCCCCAGTCTCCCCAGACTCGAACTTTAGTTAAAAGCCCTAATACCTAAGCTCCTCCTGCTGAAAAGTGATATGTTTGCACCACTCAGGGGCCGGGCTGAGTCAAACCCTGTGGATGATTCTTGCTTATAAGCAGATTATAATGACTCAACTCCTCAGCCAAGTGTTTCAGTTATGAGCCTAGAGCAAGCGGACAGAAATGAAGGCCATAGAAAGTAGACATGAGAAGCAGTCACATCTATCAAAGTAGAGTTTACTAAGCTTTTTTCAAGGATAGAAATAAATTTGTCAGTTAAGACACAAAACTTTTGTGGACAAATCTGATAAAAAAAAAAAATATGTTCCACTGGTAAGCAACTGTGATAATTGACAGATGTCTGCAAAATAAGAAATGGCTTCAAAGCTAATTGGGAGTCCTCAGCACACACTTCAATTACTGTGTGGAACATGGTAAATTAAAGTGTGTGCCCGGTCTACACAAGAAAAATGCTTTCATTTTACTAAATTGGTTTAGAAGTGGATTAGAAAAAATAAAATGTGTTAATTGAAGATGGCCTCTTGTGGTTTTCACCTCTGGCTTCTTCTAGAGAAAAAAAGCCTCTGCAACCTGAAAGTGCTCAGATGCTATTATTTCCTGACACTGCTCAATATTTTTTTTTTTATAAATAGTTTTCCCAACATATTTTTACTCTATTTCTTGAATAATTTACTAGCTTTTTTGATATAGGATGGAGATATCTAGATTCTTTCCACAAAGTATGGATGTAAATACTTAAGTCTTCTGCTTCCAAATTACCCAAATCCAGGTTTGCAAGATGAAATATGCTGGAAAATTTTGATATTTTAGAAAGCATAAGATGTAGAAAGAAGAGGGTGAGGGTGGTGATGGGGGTGTGTGTGTGGGGTGTTTATAAGTTTGTAGAGCTTTCCAAATATTTTCTCCATTATATTAGTATTTTAAAATAGTTTGATACAGTACAGTGTTTGTCAATATAAAAATAAATAATTTTTCTTAGTTAAAAACCACTTCTGAAGACATTTTTGTCAGTGTTGGTTAACAATTTTCCAGAAAAATATGTAGAATACTAACAGAAGGGAGCTTCCCTCTTCTGATCCTCTTCTTGTAATTTACATTTTAAATTAACAGTGTTAATTAACCCACACTTCTATGATTTGTTTCATGTTTATTGCTGTTTGAAGAAAAATTCTGACATTTTTCTGGCACGCTTAACAATACCTATTGCACTGAAATACTATTCGAAAATGTTTGTTATACTTGTACTTCTCTATTATTTAGATAAACGAATTAATTTGATTGTAAAAAAAACCAGATGCATACGTTCTGTTCTATATGGATGAAAAGTTAATTTATTCTTTTCTACTCCTTTCACTCCAGCCATCTTTCCTTGCTTCCTTCTACTTTTCCACGTTTTCACTTGTTTTTTCCCAGTGTTATCAGCATTCATCCTTTTACTCTCTCCTCTTTGTGACACTTTTCCAACACTAGTTTTCTTCCTCCATGTCTATTTTCATCCATAGTGTACCTCATGAGTTTTCTACTCCCCACAGTTTCCACATCACAAAACATTTAACCGATTTTTCACATAGCTATTTTTCCTCCTACTTCTGTCTATGCAAGATGCACATCAGTTTTCCATTATCTTATTCTCCCAATCAGTATTCCACTTCTGTACTCTTTAATTGCTCATCTGGACCCATCAGTCACAAAGTCACAGCTTTTCACAAGCAGTCACTCCCCAATAGTCACTTCCACTAATGACTACTAGACATCTAGCTTGATCACCACATCCTCCTGCCTTATCTAGACTTTTTGTAAGGAATTATTACAGCAACATTAAGATAGAATAATATGACTCTACGGCACTTTGCAAAGTCTTGTATCTAACTCACTGTACACTCTTAGTTCACGTTTCTTCCTCTATAGACCTCTCGACTTCAGAGTGTTTACAAAACTGCGTGTTACAAAATAAAACCCAGCAAACCTCTTCTGACTGCACATGGTTCTACAGTACAGTCTCCATTTAAGTCAAAGTCTGCAGTTTGTGTTCTTACAGGGATTTATCCTCTTTAAAATATTTGTTCAGTCAACAGCCATTCTCTCACAGCCCTCTCAAAGGCATTCAGTCAAATGCTTCTTTCGAGTTCCAGTAGGAAATGACTCCCACCCGATGCCAGATGAATCATTAATGGAAGCAGCCTTAGATTTTCTTGTATCTTGTAATAACAAGCAGCAGATAAAAACGTAAGCTGAATGTGTTTGCAAAGTCCTTGTTCATCTATAACTAGAAAAAAAAGAGTAAAAATTTTCCTTGAGTAATGCATAGTTAATTCCGATTCAGAGAAATGCTAAATATTTGCATTGATTAAGAACTATTCAAACTGGTAGGAAACACTTAACCCATTTTAAAATTTTTAATACACCATTCCAATATATCAAAGGAAGAATGATCCAGCACACTTCAGTTTCAGCTTTGAAAACAGATTCAATTTTTCTTCAGAGGAAGTCTGAAACTGTTACGTATTATTTGGTATGAAGTGCAAGTCCTCAAGCTGAAAGATAACTATTGTCCGGAGATAGCAGAGTTTTTTGGGAAAAAAAAATCCACACTTTCCCTCAAGCTTTAAGGGGGAAAAAAAAGGAAACCTCTAGAAAATATCTAGCATTATTTTGATACAACTTTGGTAATCACACACAGAATCACAGAATCACAAGGTTGGAAAGGACCCACTGGATCATTGAGTCCAACCATTCCTAACAATCCCTAAACTATGTCCCTCAGCACTTCATTCACCCGTTCCTTAAACACCTCCAGGGAAGGCGACTCGACCACCTCCCTGGGCAGCCTGTTCCAGTACCCAATGACTCTTTCTGTGAAAATTTTTTTTCTGATATCCAACCCGAACCTCCCCTGACGGAGCTTCAGGCCATTCCCTCTTGTCCTGTCCCCTGTCACTTGGGAGAAGAGGCCAGCTCCCTCCTCTCCACAACCTCCTTTCAGGTAGTTGTGGAGAGCAATAAGGTCTCCCCTCAGCCTCCTCTTCTCCAGGCTAAACAACCGCAGCTCTCTCAGCCGCTCCTCATAAGACTTGTTCTCCAGCCCCCTCACCAGCTTTGTTGCTCTTCTCTGGACACGCTCCAGAGCCTCAACATCCTTCTTGTGGTAATGATTCAGTGTCAAATGATTTTCCAGAGTAACAATGCTCTTCAGACCAGTTATTTGATGTTGAAATGTCAAAGATTATCAGTTTTAATTCTGTAAATTGATATAGCCTTTAAGTGTATTCTTAGACCCATATTGCAATAGTTCTGAATCAGAGAATATGGCATTGGATCATAACAAAATTTGTTGAATAATTTACATGAAAATTTTCTTTCTGGTTACCATGCACAAATGTGATAATTGGGAACCTTGAACTGATATGAACTTTTCCCATCCAAATCTATCTAAAAATCAAGAATTCTAGTTCAATTTTTTGGTTTGTTTTGTTTTGTTTCTGTTTCCCCCACCTTGACTTAATTTATAACCATGTCAGACAAAACAAATTAAGTTATCTATTTTCTTAGAATACCTCATTGTATTATAACAAAATAGTTTACACTTATATTTCTTTTCTGGGTTACTTATGTCTTTTGTCAGTTGACCAACATTTGTTGATTTTTTTTTAAGGCAACAAATTCTCCTTGAATATTTTGGAAGTCTGGAAGGTAAACTGTAATGTTTAGTACCTGAAAAGAAAAATATCCTAAGTATTTTAGCTCTTTCTATGTAGTGACAAGAATCTTACATACCCATACACAGGGCTAAAGCTTAAAAAGAAACTTTTCCCATAGTTTTTAAAGTTTTTCATTAGATTTTTCATTGGGAAAACATGTAGAGGTATATTCTTTCATTTTGATTGAAAGGCTTTTTGGTTTGAATGAGAGATAACATTTAATTCCACTTTGAGTGGTTTGGTTTATTTTGGTATTTTGTGTTATATCAGTGTACGTTCCTATGATTCACATGCAAAAGGAGGCAGAACTCACTGACTCTATAATGATATCGTACTTCAGGAAGTTATTGGCAGAGGTGATGGTCTATGCAGAGGAAGAACACTGCAACATAGTTTGCTGGCAGGATGTGTGGAATGTACGCTACTTTCTAAGTAAATTCAATGGTTTTCTGACTATGGAGTGTTTACTGACTTGGATGTGCACAATCTTCCTACTATATCTTTATGCCCAGATTTTCACTAGAGAGCAATGAAGGCATAAAGAAAAAAATGAGCTCCTGTAGATCTCCTGGTCTGAATGACTGGAGGGCTCTGGACTCCACTCAGAAGTAGATCTGTCCTTTGCTTAGACACAGACAGGTGATCTCCATATAGATATTTGGCTGACTCTGTGGAGTGAAATTAGAAGACTGTGGGCCATGAATTATATTAATAGGAAATATTAATATTTTAAAGGCGATTCTTCCCTCTTCTTGCTTTTTGGCAGTATTCTGGGAATATTACATTTTACAAAATAATGACTTCAAATGCAATTTGTTTTGACTACTTGGAACTAGTAAAATCTTACAATTATGGATCATAAGGGAGTGCTGTCTGAGCAGTTAAAGCACAGTACATTATCTGACTTATATTGACTTAGTGTCTGTGAATGTTCATCATCACTACAGGATAAACCAGAAAGTCTGTCTTAATGAGATTTGATCAGCAGCTGTGGCTGCATGTTTTCTGAGAGCATACCCTATTATGAGAGTCAACATGTTCAGACTTACTGCCAGCATGGTTTTTAGACAAAAGGAATCAATTGTTCTGTCACATGCTTTCATTAAGTATTTTTGGGAGTTCACTTCCTGACAATTATTTAGTATCTTTGTAATTACACATTAGAAGAGATGGCTGCGTACTGAGGAATTTGTTCTAGTCTGAACAAACTTGTCCAAAAGGAAAGTGAGATACATTAGATTTTCACAGCTGCTGTGAGAGGCAAGTACATGTCATCACATTATTATCTTACTTAAAATTTTGTAAATCTTAAAGTATAAATAGTATAAAAACATTGGGACATCAAAATAAATACATAAAAATGCATAAAAATCT
The DNA here is from genome assembly GCF_017976375.1 of Cuculus canorus. Taxonomy (NCBI): domain Eukaryota; kingdom Metazoa; phylum Chordata; class Aves; order Cuculiformes; family Cuculidae; genus Cuculus; species Cuculus canorus. The sequence continues at coordinate 48,084,167 of NC_071401.1, forward strand.
TTTTCCTCTGTATCAGTGATACAATGTTACCTATGTTACATACATGTTTGTCCCAGTCCTTTTCAGAAAATAGAAGTTATTGCATGTAGGTCAACCCAAGAGCTGATCCTTTTGATACTATCTGTCTGTTTGCTGTGCTATTGATTACTTATAAACTCAGTTGCCTACGTTTTCCCTAGCCACTTCTTCAAAGGGAAAAAAGATTGCAGCTGTTTCATTGTTAGTCAGAAAGTAGTTTTAAGCTTTATCCTCATTAGTTCAATAAATGTTAAACCATATGACAGTACAGACAAGGTTAGATAACTACACAGTTTAGGAAAAAGAAATGCTCACAGTGGATGAGATCACTAGGACTTCTCAACTCCTCTTCTTTGATATAAGCCCTATTTCACTCAAATTTGTATATCACCAGCTGGAGAAATGTGGAAAAATAGCTTCCATATGCTAATGCAATTAATTACCTAATACCACACAGAGTGCTCATAGGAATAAAGAAAACCAAAACCAGTCCCCATTAAAAAGGGAAAGGTCCTGTGACAATGTCTTCCAAAACAACTGTTATATTAGCGCATAAAACCACACCAAATAGAACCAAACCAAACATTCCTTCTCAAGATTTTATACCAGCTGCGTATAACTGGTACAAATCAACAGATTTCCATGGAAATATTTCTGGTTTAAGTAGGTATACATGAGTTAAGATTAAGACCCAAAAAGTAGTAATTTATGATGCTCAGTTGCAAAATGCCTTAAAACCATCCTATCCTTATGGTTCTTGAGAAGCAATGATAAAATAAAACAGAGTAAGCAGCACAAACAATTTGAGTTTAGTTTCTATTTCATAGCATTTCAGACAAGGCCAAATTCCAATTATCTGTAGTGCTTAAGTAGCTTTACCACTAAGATGTTCTAACCTTCAATAAGGGAATCGTTCTATCACTTACAGAAAAGGGCAACTTCCCATTAACCGCTATCAATCAATTAGGCTTTCAGTGTTCTTACAATGTGAGATTTCTAAAACTGCAACAATTTATGGGATTGTTGTGTATCTCTTTGTTCTTCAGGAATGAAAAACAGCAATGGAAATGGCTTTATGTCTCCTTATATTAGATAGATTTTAGATACTAATTCAGATATTGCTAACAGGATTCCTAAGGTACATTTTATTGGTTCAAAACCCATTCTTGAACCTCTTTCACCTTTTTAAAACACCTCTCTTTCTTTTCACCCAAAAATAATGTCATTCTAGTATATTTAAAATTCTTGAGAATCCTCAAGATTCTCACAAGTAAGTGTTGGTATGGACTAAAACTCAGTTGTTCCCCCCCACTTACAAAAAAACTCAAAGGCACAAGCTCTCAACCTGCATTAAAGAAATGGAAAAAACTGTTCTAAGTGTCAAATAATTTTTATCCAAAATGAAGAATAGCCAAATAGTCTTAATTTATTTTTGCTAATATTGGAAACAATTTTTATTGTTGCAATATAGTAATATTATAATATAATTAACTACAACATCTTACACAACTTTCCTCTGTATTTTCAAAATTTACAAAAAAAACACTCTTAAATATCTTTAATGCAACTGAGCTGTCTCTAAGAGTGTTTATTTTGACCATACCTCTATGGAGACATAATGCTTTAAATTGCATAAAACACTCTGATTTATTACCTTCTAATTCTATGTCTGTCAATAGGTAAAAGAAGGCTGAAAAGAATTTTTTCTTGTTCAAAAACGTATCTGACACAATAAAATAATCACTGTAATAAATGATCAGTATTAGTTTATAGTAAGTTTAGCATGCTGCTATGAAATTAGTCCTATTAAAGACATTCACTTCTACAATCAGCAGGTGATGATCATTCAGTTCCGAGCCTTATATACAACTGTCATCATAAGACACTTTTAATCATTATGTGAATGAGTAAAAAATCATTATGTGAATGAGTGAAGCAGGTAGCTTCATAAAACTGCCTTTTGAATACACACACAATTAAATTCAAAATCTCAAAGAGAAACTTTACAAATTACTAGATGATATTGGAGAAGTAGGTACCAAATAAAAAGCATTAAAAGTTTTTAGAAACCTAACCTCTCAGTTCAACTAATTTTAATCTGACATAAGTCAGATTCTATTACCGTTACATGTGATAAATAGCATCTTTCCCCATGAAAACACGATTTAGAGAGAAAAGTATTAAATGATATATGAATAGGAAACTTAATCCACGGTAAATAATTGAAAACAGATTATTGGGTTCTCTCTCTTCTCAAACAAATAAAATTTAAATGAAGTCAATCAACTACACAGATTTAGTATTAATCTGCAAAACATGCAATTTGACACGAGAATATCATAATATTTGTCTCTACTGACTAAGAGTGAAACCTGACAGCTAATTCTTTCATCCAACAACTGCTGCTTGAATGATTTGTCCCTGGTGTAATCTCTATTTCCTCTGGAAATCACAGCATACTTGACTAAAGTGCTACTATTTCTATCAGGCAGCTGAAACTGGCTTCAAGTCAGTCAATAAGTTTTGTAAGTGTTTGTCTACCAGAATTACCACCTCTTATGGAGAGCTATGAATCATTTCTGCTGTGTAGAACATCACTCTACATTTAAATTACATGTTCAGATGATATTCATTAGAAATTGGAGTAGGAAAAATGGTATCTGGAAGGAGGAGAGGACACAAGGGACGTTTTCCCGTGAAATGTAGCACTTCTCAAAAATTCTTGATAACATGAGAAGTCTTCAATTGGAAAGGCAAGAAGACTAGAAGTGAGGTGCTCTCATGCAGGAGAATAAGCTTATCTCTTAACTCTTGACAACTGTTTATTGTTCTTATTTTCTCCCTTTGCTTAACTGGACCAACTTGCTTCTTCCGTTTTACATCACAAAAATCTTTTCCAACTTTGAATATGCCCCTAGGGGAATAAATCAATTGCAAAATATTCATGGAAATAATTGGAACTGTCCAGAAGTTTTGTTGCCGTTGTTGTTTGTTTTTTTCCCTTTTATTTCTGAGATAGCCAGAGTCTGGCTGTTATTCTTAACCTATCTTCCACAAGACTCTTTACTGCTGATCCCATGATCATCTGCATCGGACAAATTTTAGCGCACTTCCTGTGTCTTCTGGAGTAAGATAACTCATTCCTCTAAAACTAATCCTAGATGAAGTTCTGGGAAAAACTCTTTTCAGAGATCTCTTTCCATAGGCAGCACAGATTACACTGTGCTAGATTTATCTCCTTTTTTTTGCTTATCTTTACTCTAAAGTTATCCCAATTAATTTGCCCTGTTATGCATACTCACAGAGTAGTTATACTGTAAAAATCCACTATGGCAGACCTGTCATTCCTACATATACTTTGAATGGTCTTTGGTGAAGTGATTGTACCTGAAATTATGATATAGAGTAGCCTAAAAAATTTTACTGGGCTAAGTTAATGCCCATACATCAATTAGGTTGGACATGCTTAGCTCTCTTTTTGGGCGCTGTCAGAAGCATTTTAACTAACTAAAATTTTAGCCAACTACTTTGACTATTAAGACTTTTCTTTTGTATAATATATGTAAAAATATATACCTATATATAAATATAAAGTAGATATCTGTCTATATGCATGTGTGTCTCTCCATATCTTTACACATGTTCCTGTGCATATATATATATGTTTCCAAACATTTGCTACAGTAAAGATTCTGTTCTAAATTATTGCTGTTAAATGAACTCCCTGCTGTTCTAAATAAAATTAAATTGAAAGTGTTACTGATTTGCTGTTGCAGATGTTCTTCGAGTTTCTACAGATGTTTCTTCTCATTGCCTGTTTACTAACCGTGTGGAACACCACTCTGAGAAAATCAGTAGTGGAAAGGGCTTTATTACGTCAATGGCAATGTCATGAGACTTTCACACATTTAAAATTGATTAAAATTATTAAAGAAAATTTTAGAAGCATTAGCATTGCACTGCACTTCTTGAAAATCTAGCTGAGCATGGGGTTTGTTCATTCTTATAAGAAGATCAGTACCCTTGAGATTCAAATTTGAAAAAAGGGAAGAAAACTATAGCAGTGGATGACTGTCATGCACTTTGAGGGTGCTTCAAAGAACACTTTAACAGTTAAACTGTATGTTTACGGAGAACATAAATAACCACAGGATATCCATTATGGGAAGCTCTCATTATTCAGTCATATTAAATGTCAAAGTATCTGAGAAAATTAGATAAAAAGGTCTACTGATATGAACAGATAAACTGCCAGCCTTGTAAAATATGAAATGGAACTCAGGGCAGAGCTAACTGAAGAATTCTAATATAATATACAGCACATTGCCATAAATCTTTTCAGGTTACTTACATCATAAAGAATTTACTTGCTCCTGACTGCTTGTTGCTCCCTTCTGAATATTTCTTCATCTTTCCAATTCCTAGAAGTAGTATTGAGAATCAACAGAAAATGAACCATGAAGGCTCTGGGACCCAAGGGGATTGATGCAAGTAAAAGAGCAGCAAAAGAAATAACAGCAGTGATATAATAACAACAGAACTCTGTGCCTTCTGCCATAGATTTATATATCCTGTGCTGTTTTATCTACTGACAACACAGCATATTTGCATTTTTGGTCTTGGTTTAGTATATTGATTGATTACTCATTTTTCTTCCTATATAAAACCAAATATATCCAGCAATGTTATATGCTTTAGATATAATCGATTGGAGCCATTTGGAACACGGAACAGAGAAAATGACAACTTTCAGTTCCAAACCACTGTTTAATAATATATGGAAGCTGTTTGATACTTATATTGATAAATGGGGCTTTATTTCCTTTTTTTTTTTTTGAAAAATAAGTGTCGTTTTCATATTATTACAAAGAGAAATGAACTTTCTTGGCCTTGAATTATAGGTGGTTTGGTTTCTTAATAAATTGTCACAGGTGTCATCTATTCCTTTAGCCCTGGCAACGTTTTTGTTAAGTGAGAAAAAACGGAATTCTGACTTCTATCTTTATGCCTTAAATGTAAAACTTATTGTCCCATGATTTTATCAACATTGCTACCTTTGATGAACTTAAAACATTAGAAGTGCCATCTTCTAATGAAGACAGTAATAATTATCATGTTCAGTCTTTCTGGGTTAGTACATAGTACAGGATATATGCAAGATTTCTGGGTTTGTTTTTCCTATACACAGTTAGACAGATGGACTTTATATTCAGTGATTCACTTGGTTTTGATAGAATTATCAGTCAGGAGTACATTAGTATTTTTAACATAACTGATCATTTTTCAGAAGTCTCTTATCTCATTATCTCCTTGGTAATAATTGAACTAAAGAGTTATACTAAAAGTTATGAAAACCGTATTAATTCTATATATATTTTAAAAAGTGGTTATTTTATTCTAGCAGTTCTTGGGGTTCTTCTTTAAACAATGATGATATTTCCTTTGTCCTTTGCCTGCAACACAGCAACAATAAGCAAACGTAATATGATTCAACCATATTAAACACTTTGATATGTTCCGATTTTTCACCCTCGAACAAATTCGAGATTATACGAAGAAAAGGAAACCTTTTATTTATATGTATTTTGCAATTGATTGTAATATAATACTGTACCTTTTTAATTTTTTAGTGGCTGATTTGGCTGTCCAAGGAAAAATTTAAACACTTGTGCCAGTGTTGATGTCTGGTGAAGTGGAACTACCATTCCTATTTGTTTTATGATGTGGACCAATTTGACTTTTGAAAAGTCTAGCAAGACAGAGATTCTTTGTCCTGAAAAAGTTAGCCAAGTTTGAAGGATTGAGAGAAACATTCTTGTGAGAGGTGAAAGCTACAGAAATAGAAAAAGAGAATATTAAATGTTTGATTATTTTGTAGAGAGTTTTAATCTGATTTATGTTTGTTACTGCTTCCAGTAATTGTAGATTTGTGTTTTAATGACTGTAATTAATAACTGAGCTCATGTTTTTCCAAACGTGCATGAACTAATTTTTGGTCAGTATCACACTAATTTACTATGTGCCCTCTGTCTCCAGAAAGATTTATAATATTCATTATACCTATGGAGAAAATTCTGATTAAGTCCTCTCAAATGGGACAAGTTTCACTTACGAAGAATTATGTGACATAAACTGTTATGACAAAGGAATGAAATGCCTGGCCCAAAATGACGAAATGAAGCACAAGATTGTATGGTGAATAGGAGGTCACTGGTTATGTAGAGGAAGACAGAAAATAAGAGCAATGAGTATCGAGAAATTTAATTTTGGAATCATGACCTTATTTGAGCCTCAGCCCCTTCTGAAAGTTTACACAGATCTTTTCTGAAATGCCTAAAAGCCACACTTCACAAATGGAAACTAAAAGGAAATGTCAAAGAACTATTTCACATGCTATTAGTGTAATAGATGAATAAGGGAGCAAAAAAGTTGTGGACAAAGTCATCCAGGAGAAAGCACTGATTATAATTTAAATATAAAGATCACAAAAAAAGTCAGTTGCATAATTAAAGAGATAAGTTAAAAATTAGATTTTGAACTATGAATAAACAAAAAAATACAAATTCTCAGAGTAATGAAACAAAAAGATATAGTTGGAGGCCGGGTAGACAGAAGCAGATAGAGATATTTCAGACAGAAATGTTCAAGATAGTCCCCACAACATCATATAACATTGTACATCAGAAAAATAGATTGTATGGTTTCATGGAGATGGAAGGCATTAAAATGTTATTATTAAGACATTCTAAAGATAATGAGGGACGGTATGAGGTTTAGAAGTAAAATGGAGCAGAGGGTGGCAAGGGGATTAAGCTTTCCTCTTTGCAAATATACTTTTATCATTTCCAAATAATAATAGGAATTCCACATAATCTAGGTAGCTATTGCTTTGACTTTCATTACCATTAATTAACAAATAACCTAAACTTTTCCTTGTTTGAAACACCAAAATTATTAGTTAAACCTTACATTCTGTTACTACCTGTGGAATAAAGCAAACAAGAAAAGAGAAGAACAAGCATGGAGAAGAAGAAAACTGAAGTATGGAAAAGGGTTTGTCAAAGTAAGGTTGCATTAGATCCATATTCCTTCATGTTTCTCACATTCAGCCTGATTTACACGATCCCTACAGCTTATTAAGCTGGACCAGCAGTCCGAAAAAGCTGTAAGGCAGATGTGTGTTTGACCCTTACAGCATGGAGCACATGACAGAGGATTCAGGACAGTACATTCAGGTTCCACTATAGGCATTTTAGCAGGACAGGATCCCCAAAACAGTCGGAACAGGACCTGCCATAGTTTGAGGTGACAGAAGTGTTTAAGTGACAAAATGAAGCATAGGTAATTGAGTCCAAGTTAGAGGTTCTTTATGGTGAAAACTTAAATAGCTATTTTTTACAGACTGAAGGACAGTGGAGACCTCAAGTTCCCTAAGACCACGTCTCACCCTTCAGGCCATTTGCATATTCTCAAAGGTGTTTATATTTTCCAGTTGCCAATGAAACATGAGTTTTTAAAACTCCTTATAATCTAATTAATCTTCATAGCTGAAATCTGTTCTCCCACTCTGCCACTTAGTTCAGTCAAAGACTAAACTTTTTTAATCTGTGAATTCTAATAATGCTTTTTAACAGTTTTCAAGAAATCTTTTACTGTAGTATGCTATGCAAATTGCAAACGTCTTTCGTGGATCTCAACTTACTTGATTGGACTAGCTTAAAAAGAAAAGAAAGGGGAAGACTCTGATAATTAATTTCAGAAAACTAGAATGGATATACCATCTTAATGTTACAGAAAGACTGTATTTCCATGCTAGAAAAGGATATGTTTTTTTCCGATTTACATCTTCCTTTGCCCCAAACCACCTATTCACAATAAGTGGTGCACAGAATTATTGTAGACTATAAATGTTTATAGCCAGAGACATAAACTAGCGATTAGTGATACCACAAGTGTGAAAGGAAGTGAAGTGAGCTTAAGTGAACTTGTAGAGAAGGAATGTTTGGAAATATGCAGTCTATGTTTGCCCTAAAATATGAGTTTATTTAGGAACATTTAGAAACAAAGTCAAACACGCATGCACAATTCAGTCTCTACTCCACCCTATCCGGAAAAGAAAAAGAAAACCACAATAACCAAATCAAGGCTGAAAGAGAAGGAAAGGAATTTATCAATAACACCATTCTGGAGGGAAACTTTTATACCCCTGAGCTGGATTTCAGATTGCATGAATCAGGCAGCGGCCTTCAGAAAACCAGCTTAGGTTTGATAAAAAGCAGCATAAATAAAATTAGAGGTGAAGGCTGTCACAGAAACTTAGCCTTGGTTATGCTAATATTCCAGATGCACAGAGACATTAACCACTAATGAAAGTTAAATTATCAAGCCCTTTTCTCCATAAAAGAAGTGCGGCATAGTTTTACGGTGATAATTACTGTTCTAAATCAAGACCCAGGAGTGAATTTTGTTCTTTTCTTTCTTTCTGTTGATAAGAGAGAAGTTGGCCTAAAACTGTTTGTTTGGAGGCACAGAATCTGGTTTTCAAAATAAAACCAAAATGAGTCAATTCTTATCACCTTGTAGAAATTAGTGGTTAGATGTGGATGACAATTAAAGAAGGGCAGATCTTCCTAGGGCTATAGTGTTCTCTATCATGTGAAAGGAACACAGAAGGTCCCTGTAGTAACACAGATTTTTTTAATCTTTATGTTTAATATTATCAAAGAAAAAGTCTAAAAATAAACACTTCATATATATCAAGTGCCTAACAGATACAATGTCAGGCAAATTGTTAAAGGGGCCATCTATATTGGTTTAAGCTTGACTTAGAAAAGACTATTTTTAATTCATAAAGCTAATTCTGGAGTTTTAATTAATTTGTTTTAAAATGTCATGTAATTTACATAGTTTATGTAAAAGAGAAAGAAAAAGAAAAATAACTGTACAGAGCTGTACAGTTTACTCTGGCACAAAGGTCACTGTGGCTCATTTATTACTGGGGAGACCTAAGTGGTTTTCTACTTATTTTTTCCTCAGAGAGAAGAAGATTCAGAGAGCCATTTTGAGGGGGAAACCAAGAATGAAATAGTGTTCCTTTTAAATAATTATAACAGAGAATAGAACAGTGTTTTATTAAAAATTATATACAGCCATTTCATTAAAAAATATTTTGGTCATATATATATGCAATTGTACCTGTTCTGTTTTGCAAAGAGTTTGTATATATATCAAATTATTCACATGAATAAATATAGTCAGTGTTTAACTTCAATTAGATGTGAGATAATGAATTCAAAGCAATATTCTACACTAGCTTAAAACTTCTATTTTTTAACTTTATCAGAAGAGAAAACTAAGAAAGTTAACTGTTTTTTAATACTGTTGTGAAATTCTCATCAAATATTTTCTGTAATTATTTATTAAACTGTTAAAAGAAAACAAAATATTAGACATTTTATGCCTTCAGGCTAATGACATACCAATTAAAATTAAGCATTTACAAGATATTTAATCTCTACAACTACTTTATGAGCAGCTTATGTTGCAATACACACTTCACCATGCTGGTCCTGATAGGATTACAACATTGCTTCAAATGCCCCAGAGGTAGCCTGAGGCAAAACCTCTTGCTTTTCCTTCTACTGTTGTAATCGTTTTCCCTAACTATGACCTACTGTGAGCTTCTTAAATGTATCTAACTCCAGGTATTCCTGTTGCTAGTTCACACATCTTTGAGCAATACTGCTATATTTTCAAGTCCAGCTAAATGAAGCTTTATACAGGGAAGATTCATTAGTCTTCTTTATTTTACTAGGTAAATGACTGACTGCACTATGAGCCTAGAACAAAACTTTACAACTTTCAGCGCTTGAAGAAAAGAGAAGGGGAGCAGCTCTTATAAACAGCTGTGCCAAATATAGTGCAATGAAATAAAAAATGTAGACAGAGAAACAGTGGGGGAGAGGGGGTGGAGTAAGGAAATAAGGACATGTTCTCCTTTCTTATAAAAGGTATTATGTGGTAAAACAGTGACTTTAACTGAATATGGAATTACAGAAATTAGAAGCTAGAAATTATGGAATTTCTTAGACTCATAGAATGGTTTAGGGTGGAAGGGATCTTAAAGATCATCTAGTTCTAAACCCACTGCCATGGAAAGGGACACCTCCCACTAGACCTTGTTGCTCAGAGTCCCATACAACTTGTCCTTGAACACTTCCAGAGATGGAGCATCCACAACTTCTGTGGGAAATTTGTTCCAGTATTTACCCAGCCTCATAGTGATACTTTTTTCCCCTTGTATCTATCTAATCTAAATCTACTCTTTTTCAGTTTAAAGTCATTACCCTTTGTCCTAACACTACATGTTCTGATTAAAAAAAACCTCTCATGGTTTCTTGTAGACCCCTTTTAAGTACTGAATGGCTGCTGTAAGGTGTCCTTGGAGTCTTCTCTTCTCTGGGCTGAACAATCCCAACTCTCTCAGCCTGTCTTCATAGAAGTGCTCCATCTGATCATCTTTGTGGCCCTCCCCTTGTGCTGAGGGTGTCAGAGCTGGACACAGCACTCCAAGTATCGTTTGATGAGAACAGAACAGAGGTGTGAATGACCTCCCTAGACCTGCTGGTCCCACTTCTTTTGATCCAGTCCAGGACAAGGTTGGCTTTCCAGGCTGCAAGTGCATATTGCCAGGTCATGTTGAACTTATCCACCAACACCCTCAAGCCTTTCTCCTGTAACTACACTTATGATTGCCCCAGTCCATGTACAGGACCTTGCAGTTGGCCTTACAGAACTTAATGAGGTTCACATAGGCCCACCTCTGAAGCTTGTCAAGATCCTTCTGGATGGCATCCTTTCCCTTCAGTTTGTCAACCACACCGTACAGCTTGGTGTCATTGGCAAACTTATTGAGGATGCACTCAATCCCACCGTACATGCTCCGGATGAAGAAGTTAAACACCATTCCCAATACTGACCCCTGAGGAATATCACTCACCACCATTCTCCACTTGCATATTTAGCTGTTTACTGCAATATTTTGAGTGTGACCACCTGGACAATTCCTTACCCACTGAGTAGACCATCTGTCAGATCCATGTTTCTCCAACTTAGAGACAAGGAGGTTGTGTAGGACAGTCTCAGATGCTTAGTACAAGTCTGGGTTGCTAGCTTCTTGTTCTGAAGTATTCAGCATAACCAAAGAAACCGAGGAAGAAAATATAATTATGAAACAGAAGATATTTTCCTAGAATATTAAGATGTGGAAAAGGAATTAACTGAAAGTAATTAGATCAAATAAGGCAGAATACATCTAAATTTAGTGTTATGCAGAAGAAGGGGGAAATTTCTATTGTTATCATTGTACTTGAAAAAAATTATCATTAACACTCAAATTTAGGATATATACAAAAATGTGGTATAAAATTTAATTTAAATAATTGATTTTTATTCTCTTTACTTCCCTTATCAACCATGACTTAATACTGGAAGTACAAAGTATACCTACATTCAATAAATAATAAAAAAAAAAATTCAATATTATTGTGTTTTTTCAACAAAATAAAACTCTTGGACAGTGTCAAATATTTAATAGTTACTTTTTTGTTATACATTGTTATCATGATCGGAAAATTCTAATGAAATTGCGTTAGAAACCACCTTCAATACCTTCTACATTGTTTCTTTGTCTGATATTTTATCAATTAAATAATTCTTAATGCTTTCTGCAGCTTTCCTTAAAAAGTTCCAGGAATGAACATTCAGCAATCTATGTGATCTATTTTAGTGCACTAAAATCCTTCCATTTTTCTTTTCCAAATATCTAAACTAAATCTCCCCCACTGTCACTCGTGCCCATTATTTCTTGTTCTAACCTTAATGGCCCTGAAAAACATGTTTCCTCCCACTTTGGCACAATGACTTACAAGTTTATAGGTTAAAATTATCCTTAAGCAGAGAGAATTAACCCAGCTCTTTCAGTGTTTCCTCAACAGCTAGATTTTGAAATCTCAGATCAAGCTTCTCTGTATTTTATCATTGCAGTCATCAGAACCATTACCATGTGCCAGCTAAAACATGCCAGAGTCAGAAGTATTCTTGATGAAAACGATGTATCTTTCATATGAGGTCAGCTGAATCCAGGATCCAAAAATTTTGTTAAAGCCAGGTTCTTTATTAGCAAATTTTGAACTGTTCAGCAGCAGTGAGGTTGACTGGTACAGAATAGTCTGTGATAACAATATTGAACCATTTTATGTGGAAAACAGTGTAATCAGATGCAAACTGACTTTTGGAAATGGTCCCTGGCCTGTGTTAGCTGCAGAAAAAAGCACAAAAATGCTTTAGGAAAGTGATAATTAGCACTGTCCAGAATTATGCCACAATAGCTCTAACAGTTTAACATTTCAGATTATCATGTTCCAGTAACCAGGAACATTCCCCATTGTTACTTAATTTACTAGTATAAATTTTGTCTTTAAGAAATAATACCAAATATTCATTATAAAAATATATGAAAACATAACTTTACTGTATATACCAAGAAAACAAACCAGTACAATCTTAACCTAAGTGAAGGTGTGATCCTAAAAAGATAGCTACGCTAATTACTTCTTGAAATCTGTAACAAACTGTAGATATCCTTTTGGCTTGTGTTTCATTAATTATCCATTTGCCAATGAATAAGAATCTGTTTGTGCCAAGTTTCTCTTTCTTGGCTCGTAAGGCTTTTTTGGTTTTCCTCTGACACACCTGTAGCTAGAAAGGAAATGTTGATTAGTGTACTGTGACTGTACCGATACTGAAAAAAATCTCAGATGTCCTTTTCTCATAGTCTCAGGGCTAGAGAGTCACTTGATTTTATATCCAGGGACATATTTTTCTTTATTTGCATTCATAGGATCTGTCTTTTCTTTGATTAAGGTGAAGCAGAGACATCTTCAGCTCCTGAATTCCGTGAAGTTTCAGAGGCCAAAACTGTTCTCGATTCCTGATCTAATATTTAGCATTATCTGCTTTTCCCTAAATCCTCTCCCTTCGTATATCAAAGATCCTAAGTAGTATGGGTAGACCATTTTTTAACTCAGCACACATGAAACGGGACAAGAATATGTGATCAGGTGGACTCAGTTAAACTAACTTCCATCACATAGATGAGACTGACTTTAAATGTCCTGGTTATCCTTTGTAGTTCTGTGTTTCTACATATGCCATTTTTTTCCAGGAATTGATAATAAGACTTCATTAAATATTTAGTAGGTTATCTGTCTCGCAAGTAAGGATGGGACTTTACACCTTTCTTGCCCAATTTTCCAGTTACATTGGCTAGAGTAGTAGAGGACATGGCTTATGCAGATCTTAAATCTCATGCTGTCTAGTCAAATGCAGCATAAGAGCAACATCAAAACAAAACAAAACAAAACAAGAAAACGGTGCAATGATCCTCCAGAGCTGAGACCCAGTTTTTTTGTCTACATAGAGTCAATGAATTTTCTGGATCAATTCTCCTGTCAAGAGCTTGTGCTTGTTCCTGCGATTTAGGAAATTACTCACTTAAGGTCTTCCACACATACTTTTGATTGTCTCCAAGCTAAAATTCCTAAACTTAAAGCAAAAGAAAGAACCTTTTCCCAAGAAACACCATGCATTTAAATTGAATAGGATGAAATGTTTTTAATAAAAATAGGTTTCTTATGAAACTACTGCTATAAACTCTCACTCTGGTTGTAGAATAATGCTGTCAAAATAAACACATGGGTTGCTTTTAAATACTCCTGTTACAATTTGTAATATGTGATCAACTGTATTTTAAAGTTTTCACCAGGCCATCTGTTCCTAAACCTTTATTTCTCTGATTGCTTTTACAGACAATATATTTGAGGCAATTGTGTATTGATAAAATAGAGGGAATAGGAAGTGTTAAACTAAACCTTCCTAAAAGGCACAGTTGATGGTTTCCACACTTTCTTTTACCGGCAATTTTATAATAAGTGGCAATGTCAGAGTCTGTTTCTGGTCTATTTTAATAACTGCAGTCACTTGTCACTTATCTCAATTGAATGTTATCTGGTTCCATTAGGTCAGCTAATTATCCTGATCATTAACCTTTAAGAGTACAGAGGCTATGGTAATCAATGCCACCCTTGGTGTGTGCCACATCATCTAATGAGCCTGTGTCAGAAAACAAAGTCTTTGACCTCCCAGTGGTGCAGTTTTCCATCATTAACTTGCTTTGTCATTTGGTTTCTTAAAAGAAGATGAGAAAAACTGGCACCTGGCATGAATCAGCTTATTAAAATGAATGCATAAAATAAAACTGATTGCTGAAGATGGAATAAAGGAAGCAACAATTTCCAAAAAGCTGTATGAATCACAGTACAATTTGAAAGCATCTGGAAGTTTTAATAGTCAAAAAAGTGTCAGAATGTAGAGATTACTTAAATACATGAAAAAATCTGTGTCTAAAAATCTGTATCTAAATAGTTCATAAGACCTATTTGTGATCAGATGAAGGACACTCGTAAAAAGACTGCTGAATCATGGATTTAAGAAATCTACATTTGATGAATTCATTCTAGCAAGTTTTCATATATATTTTTTGTTTGACTTTCATATAAGTCATAAGAAAATAATATTCTCCTCATGAGGAATATGTAATATAAGAATGAGTGTGTAGCATGATGAAAGGCATATAACATATGAAGATGAGCATATGAATGTCACCTAATAAAGGCTAGAATTAAGCATGTAGTCTGGGGTCATTATCTAATAATCAAAGGAGTGAGAGAGAAAGGCATGTCCAGGACATCGTTCACCCTCTGTATTCAAGTGAATCACTCTCTGAATATACCTATTTCTTTCAAGTGTCTCTGGATTTTACTCAACTGTCTTGGTATTAATACCTACTACTTTTCAGAGGGTAAAGCCAGGAAGATTAATCCAAGCTACTCACAAATTGGTAGTCACTGCCACTGAACTAAAACCTGAGCAGGTAACATTTTCCCACTGTTTTCATAATGTTAAAGTCCTAAAACCCTTTCCTTTGACATCATGGACTAATATATTTTTCATTTAATAGGCAGATAGGACAATATTAGAACATGCTAACCCTGAAAAATTTGTACCTGGGACCTTTCCAATGAAAGGCATGGGCTACTGTTCTCCCTGTTTCCTGTTTCCTGCTCCAAAGCAATATCATTTGTCACTGTTGACGTGGAGTCCAAGAGAGGATTGGAATGTCTATCTATATTCTGAAGCCATGCTATGATCATGACATCATCTTAAAAAATGATGTAGTCCTATGAATGCAGAAACACCTCTATTCAGAGGATTTCCCTGGAATGAAGACCGGAAGATCAACAATGTTGTTTTCCCTCACATGAGGAATGATACTAACAAAATCTTTTATTTAGAAACCTTGCAGTGAAGGTAAAGGAGTTTCCATTAATCAGAATCTCAATACACTTTGCTTAGGAGGTAGGGAATACAATGCATTCTGATGTTGTTACTGAGCGGTTGGGTGAGAGTGCAGGGTCTGGAACGATGTTGAAAGAACTATGTCTGACTACAGCAGAAGCTCACCTTGATCTCTGCCTAGACCCTTGACTCCCATTACCCTTGTTGCTATACCACAAAATTACCCATTCCAGCAACATTCCAACAACAGCTTCACTTTAAATAAGAAAGCCACCAGCTGGTGAGAGGATACATCTAAAATCCATAATCATTTGTAGACACAATAAACAGAGGAGAGTTAACTATTTTCTTGATGTCTTCTAGCCTTATTTTGATGACATGATATATGGCTTTTAATCTTGATTCATGACTGTTAATGTGTCACTCTTGATTTCTGATGTATGAGCAGATCCATGACTTCAAGAACTTGAAACAGATCTGTCTTCTGATGACAGGAAAAAAGTTTTTGAGATTTTGCTCAGTAAGTATAAAGATCACTATATGTTTTAGAAATATAATTGCTAGATATGTAGAACACCTGCAAACAGGGATATCAGGTAAAAATATGTCAATTTCTTTTAAGCATGTAAGTATACACAAGTCTACTTATTGTTTTCCAAAACTGCCTTATTTACAACTGAAATGCTTATTCTGTGACATTAGTTAAACTGGCCAAATGCTATTATCTACTAGAAATGCAAATCAGCAAAAGATGGCTAATAAATTAGAAAAGCCTCTAATGGAAAACTATGCATAAAGCTTTGGTTAAAGAGGTTAATTTATAAATAGACTGAGTAAACAAAACCAAGAGGTAAAATACATGTTTTTTAGAGAAGAAAACTCAAACAAGCAGAGAAAAATATGGGCTTTGGTCAAACTCCAAACACAGCTATTATAGAACTTCATTTAAATATATTTTAGGAGACTAACATGATAAAGGGTAATGTAATGATTATGAAACAATGTGTAAAAAATACAGATATAGAAACTTGAGAGTGAAAATCAGGACCTCTCTTGGCACTTTCGCATAAAGTTGTATAATTCCTCTTATAAGAATATAGATCTTTCACAGACGAATACTGAACACTTTATTAGTGTGGAAAAGAAAGAAGATAAAATTAAAAGAATGAAATGAAATGAAATGAAGCTTTGCAAGAAATAATGTAGACTGTAAAATAGCTACCCATCTGTTATATAAGATAAGATGAACACCCCTGCCATCTATCCATCTATCCAATGATACAAAGATAGTATAGGTAAGAAAAAGGTTGTCTTCATAAACAAAGTGTTTTAAATAATGCTTTTACAGTCCTTAGGTGTGTATTAAGGAAACATAAAAACTTATTATTTTTCAGTTATTAGCCCATGCCTGTCAGGGCTGAAATATTTTGATGAATCCAGAAATGTATGTTTAGCAGTCAATCCAACCAAAGAGAAATTTAAACTTTTTTAGACACAAAACTGAATGTTAGTGTTGGAGTTATGTTTTCTTTCAAAATGTGCTTGTTTTCTCCTGGAATATATTCAGTTTTGTTCGAATTACAGTTTCTTGTCTCCCTTCCTTCAAATGAATGTTGAAATGACATGCGTATTCCTAGAAGTGTTGTCAGAGGCTTTAAGGTTTATATCCTGAATCTCTGCCTCTGCTTGCTGTATCGGAAGTGAGGTGAAACCAAGCATAACAAAACCCTTCAAACAAATGTTTACCTTCCTGCAGTTTATTAGGAAATTTTGCTGTGGTGTGACTTTTCCCAAGAGCCCAAATGAGAAATCATCAATAATTTTAGAGGTGCAGTATACCTTTTCCACATATCCCACCAAAAAATATTAACCTGTTTCAATGTGAATTTCATTCTGGAAATTCTTTCTTTTGAAAATATTTGTGGTTTTGCTTTCTTACGCTCATAGGCAAAATGATAGATATTTTTAAAAAGTAGATAAACCCATCTTCTGTTCATCTTTATTCAGTCATTGTTACTCTATTTTATTAAGTAATTAAGAGCCAGTTTTGTCTTCAGACAGGTATCACATTAATATCTCAAGTCTTTTGCTTTCTATTTGTTGATTAGATAGACATTCATGATACTATCTTTCGTTCTCTCAAAATCATTTGTTAAACTTCAGCTTTCCCTCCAACTTCATTCTAATCAATATTTATCATATCTACTAACACTTCAATTCTAGTTCACAGTCTAGAAAAATGTATCTGTGTCTTATTCCTGACAAAAGCCATATTTTTAGACTTCCTCAACAGCTTCTTGAACCAAAAAAACCCAATATAAGCAATTTTGCAGAAATGGGTGAGGCTTTCACGCTTATTTACCTGCTTGAAAGGCTAGAGATTTGCATTAATTACTACTCAGCTTTGATAAAAGAGCCTTTTCCTGAATCTATGCATCCATAATGCTGTGCATCTCAGTGTTATGGTCTTTGAAGTTTCCATGCTTCCAAAGACTTTCATCTGTCACAAATTGAAATGAGCTTGTACTGATGGGGCCAGGTTGCAGTGCTGTAACTCTATCAGTGTAGACTTTACTCCTTGATATTTGAAATATTAGCAACAGTTATCTGTCATATAGATTTAATCACAGTATATTGTATCTAATACACTACATGTGAAGCATGAATAGCTAAAAGGGATTTCGGATACGTAAAAGCAAGAATCCTTGTATAATCACTATGTTTTTTAATGTCTTGTCTGGAGAAAAAAATTCATTCAAAAAGATGACATCAGGATATTTTTGCTTTCAGAGCAAAATAGGGGGGGTTGCAGGTGTTTTAGGTATTACTACGCTTATAACAATATGTTTGAGGGTATCATTCCTGAATAACTATTAGACAAGAAGGTAGTTCAAACATATAATAAAGTTCGTGAATAATATGAAATGGGAATGCCAAAATATAAAAAGCCTTGTGAAGCTCTGATCCTGCTGCCTAATTCAATCTAGCTGGTGTTCAATGAATCCTAAAAGCACTGTTAAGTAACTCAGACATGAAATCTCTGAATATATTATGTGTCATAGTCATGAAATCATCAAAGACTCAATTATGAATTCATGAATGTCAGATATGAATCTCTGAATTGATATGAACCTCAGATATGAACCTCCAAACTCTGGATTAGTACATTAAGCCAACTTGTAGTTCAAATCATCCTTGATACCAAAAAAGGGAAGGTGACTTTTACAACGTTACTAAAAAGAGCTTTATAGACCATTGTCATGTGTTGGTGTAAACAGGGAAAATAAATAGTATGTATATGAATAAAACTGATATATGGAAGAACACATGCTGGTTTTGTGCATGCCTCATGGATTCATTAGTCTTTGAAAAATCAGTGAGCTTGTGAATAAAAGTGCTTTCAGAAATCTTTCATTAATATCTCAAATCAATTGTTCCTAAAGACAAAATCCTAATGAGCTTCTATTGTGGTTCAGCCCCAGCCAGCTCAGCCCACACAGCCACTCATTCCACCTCTCCATTCCCAGTGAGATGGGGGATAGTATTTGAAACTTAAAAGAGAAAATGAATAGTTTAGATAAAGACAGTTTAATAGGTAAAGCAAAAGCTGCATGTACAAGCAAAGTATTCATTCATTACTTCCCATCAGCAGACCGGTGTTCAACCATCTCCAGGAAGGCAGAGCTTCATCCCACAGAACAGTTACTTCGGAAGACAAATACCATAACTCTGAATGCCCCCATCTTCTTTCTTGTTCACCTTAGAACTTTAGCTTCTCCTTGGTGAAGTGAAACTTTGTTGTGAACCAGTAGAACAGCTCTTCGGTTTTCAGAGGAAGGAAGAATGGAACAAAAATTTTGAAGAACGTTAATACCTGTTGATAGAAGAAGAAAGTTTTAATTTTGTACTTATAAAAATGATGGGTTTACACTATAAGAAAATTAACAAAATCATGTACCAAATTTGTACTCACAATAGAGACAGAATGTGTAACTAGAACTCAAAAGGGGAGAAAAGCAAGAGAAAGGAACAAGTGTAAGAGGGAAATTACTTTACATGAGATGTCTAGTGTTAGGTTAATAAAAATCCATTGACAGTAAAAATAAAAAGATGATATTGAACAATTTATCTGTAGCAGCATGAAAGAGTAAATACTTTTTCCAGTCTAATAACTCTTTCTATTTTCTTTCCACTGCTACTTTTTCAAGAACTCAGGTAATGGGTTGTTCAATGTATAGGATTACTGTAACTAAGTACCAGTCCAAACATCCACACGTATTTAACAGTCTTTCAGAAGGTTTTGCTACCCAGTAGAAGATCAAAAGCTTGACAACAGAAGACACTGTCAGACATGAACATTGTTATAGATGAGTGGTTGAACTATGCCCAGAACAAAGAGTTATCACTGTGTTGCCTAAAGAGAAATCCATAGGATAAATCATGTCTCAAAAACTCCTGAGTCCAGGGAAAAAATAAACTGGACTTCAGTTTACACTGGATGAAATGTAAATCACCCAGAATGCCAACATAGTACTAAGCTCAGAATGGATTAAAAAAACAGAAGCAGCCTATTTTAATTTTAGGTTTTGTGTTAACGTGTAGGAAACTTCATGCCCGACCTGTAAAGACAGCCCTGAATTTGGATCACGAAATCAATTTTTCTCTTCATTCTAATTCAGCATTACCTTTGAAATTTCACTGAGTTGAATTTTTAATACTCTAGCCAGCTAACCTGTTTTGATCTCTGTGTGAATGAAATCCAGATAATTGATACAATGAAGGTTGGCAGTGAAGAATTATTGATATTCAGGGACAGTGCTTATCTAATAACAGTTCTCATGTTAATCCCACGGAAATGTCTATGAAGAGAATAGAATTTGTTCAGAACTGGAATTATAAGTAGGACAGGCTATTTACTAATTACATTTTAAACCTAAAGCCTAGATATTCTAGATCATTTTGGCTTTATGTTTCTTCTCATAAAGTCTCAAAAGTTTTTATGCTTCTGTCTCTGGTAAGTTAACACAGCTGTGTTGTATCAAGCCCTGAGATAGGTTCAGGAATAAACATTGTCCATCATCAATTTGGTGTGATCTAAGCTGTGTTATAGATCATAGTTAGGACACTTGCAAAGAGAGATTTAGTAATGGAAAATTCCTTCCTCGTTTTGTCAGAGAAAATCATTCAGGCTGCAGGTAGTGACAAACTCTCAGAAAAACCTTGTCCACATATTGAAACAATTATTAGAACCTCATCCAAAAAGAAGTGACTTGACTAGCTTCTGGAGAAAGACCTCATTATTGTGAATCTATGAAAGCACTTTCCAGTCTAAGGCTTAGGCAGAAGTCTTTCTTTGAAGTACCTTTGATGAGTTCTTTGAAACTTAAGGGCCTCTGTTGTGAATTCTTCTAGCTATAGGGATTACTTTGGCTCAATTCCATACTGTCCATCTTTTGGAAACAACAACAACAAAAAGATTATCATGGGTTCATGTCATACAGGAAAGCAAAATAATTCCAGTACTCATAGTCATATGGCTACGTATATATTCAAGCAGTCATTTCTGATCTAAGGAATCTATTAACTGAAAAAATACTTTTAAAATATGCAAAACCAACAACATATTAAAACACAGAGAGATTTGCACTTCTATTATGGACTCTTTCTACTAATTAGTTAGCTGAAATCCATTGCAGCTAATATTGAGTTAAAACTATGTTCATTGTATAGATTTAAAACACAGTTAGGAAATGGTTTTTGCATTTTTTCATTTCAAAAAATATATCAAATACTTTCACATAATCATAGTCCTTGCTCTTAATTTTACTGATTTTTTTCATTTGACTTCATGAAAGGAAAGGTAGAAATGAAGTAGACAGCTAAGTCCTGTTCTTTCTCAACTAATGAACTCAATAATTGTGTTCTCAGTTTAACATCTTTGACTGTCTTTATTCCTGTCCATAAGCAGCTGAATTTTTTGGTGTTGCCACTGGAATCTTTTAGTCCCACTCCCAACATTTCCTCCATCCTTCTTTCCTTCATCCCCAAAAATCTCATCACAGTCAGATTTTATCCATAACTTTTCCAGCAACCTACTTCAGGCTGATGAGTTTGTAGTTCTCCTAATAGTCTGTTTTTCTATTCTCAAAGATGGATGTGCTGTTGCCTTTTTTTGAGTCATCGTGAAGTTCCTCTGATTGTCATGACCTATGCAGAAAGTAGACACATAATAACATCAACCAACTTCCTCAACAGCTTCAGAGACATCTTATCTGATCCCTTGGGCTTGTGTATGCTCAATTTACATAAGCTGTACAGATATGCATGATTACAAAGTTATGTATATATATCTTTAGGTATTTATTGATATATATGTTTAATAAAATTCACACACTATTTCTTACATTGCTGTAATAATTTGTAAATGTGAATTATCCCTTTTGGACAGAGTATGGGGCTGGCTTAGAGAAACCAGTTTTAGTGAAGACAGGGCTGCACTCGAAGAGGAGATAAAGAAAGATAGCATGGGGAAAACCTAACTTTATGATCAAATCTAGGTTTTCCTAAAGGAGAGTAAACAGAGAGCAAACCCGTGCCTATTCTCCTGTTTGCTCACACATCTACAGAGGTGAAATCAGACAGGTCAAAGGCAATTGATTTCTGCTTCAGAAAGTAACATTTCCCCTATTGCTACCTCTGTATGGTGTTCAGAACGAATTAATCAGTTATTGCTTACTTGAAGCTTCTTTGAATGCTATTAGATATTATAATGGTAGATATCAGCAGCTGAACAAATTACTTTCAAGAATAACAGCTTCCTAGAAATCAATTTAATATTTTTGGAAATCAAAGTTCCAAGTGATTGGATTGAATAAAAAGATATATTCCTTTAATAAAGTAAGAAGATAAAAATAAAATGAAAATTAATATTTTAATACATTTTAAATATGTTATTTATAATATGCAAAATATTCTACATGCAGGAATTATATGTGTTTATTTTTCCTTGAAGTCCATGACTATGACTAATTGCCAGAAATTTGAGAAATTGAGGATGGGGGAGATGTAAGTAACATTATTAAAGGAAATCTGTTTTTACATCTCTATTTTGATGAACTGAGCAATGATGTTTGAAAGACCAGACTAACAGAAATTTTGGAGTGAGCATTTTGGGATTACATTGTTGCTATGATAACAAATGTTCGCAATATGGCTGAAACTGTGCTTAGGGATGTAGATGTAATCAAACAAAGACAAGCTACTGTCCTCTTCTGGGAACAAGTATAAAGAAAAAAAACATGCCAGGCTACACCCACTATGTCAAATTGCCAGCTTGCTGAACGGAGCAGAACAAAGACATCAGGATTCAAAACAAGCAGCTCTCAAAGCAGCTATTTGTTGGTAAATTACTTGCCTTTTACCCTCCTTATTTGTCAGCATCACTTTGATATAAACATCAGGGTATAGTCTCAAGGCCAAGTTCTTCCCCCTCGGACTAAACCTTAGGGGGTTGCCAGTCTGCAGCCCAACACATAAAGTAACCTTCCTCCTGTATGTAAAACTGCTAATATGGAAAATATAGACATCTGAAACGTGAAATGCACTACAGTACAAGAGTGACAGGTATCCCATGGAGCCTACTGTGCCCAATGAGACGTTCAATGCTCCTGAAAGAAAGTGACAATGTCAGTGCAAATTCAAGAATCTCCTTGCGACATGATCAATACCTGCAGTATATCTTCACATCTCTCTCTCAAAACTAGTGCCTGCCTTCAACAGAGGTAGCACTATCAATTAGATGATAGTACAGAAAACACTTTCTTTTCCACATCTTGAAATTGGAGAACCAAAAGTATTACATATTTTCTTCTAGAGAAACTACAATGTGTTTTTCCTTGTGGACAGGCATGTTGAAAGTACAGGTACGGAAGCTGCAGATAAGTGAATATTTTAAATTGAAACTCCTTTTTGTTGGTGATTTTGTTTTGCTTTTTTTTTAAAATTTATTAATTTTTCATGCCTCTGAGCTAAAGATACTATTAAATCTTCCTTTTTTCCCAGCTGGCAAGCTGACCTCTGATTGATGGATTTTTTTCTAGCAGTTCGAGATTAATAAGAAACTGAACGTAGATTTTGGAGAAGTGATTTAAATTGCACCAATTCTTCAATTTGAATCAATGATACAATAATTTATAACTTCTTTTTTTTCCAAAGAACCTCTCCATCTAACTTTTTACAGTTCAAAGGTTCACAAAGTAGAAAATATCTTGCTTTCAGTTAAAAATATAATCAAATCATTGATATTGATCACATATTTAGTCACAAATATTTCATTAATTGACTCAGCGTTGATACTTCTACTTAAACGAGGACTGTATAGGTTAAATGTTCAGAGAGCTAAACCAAACAACAGCCCTCTACAAACATAGAAAGTGATATTTGAATTTCTTCAGTTCAAGCTATTAATTTGGCTTATTAGTGAAAGGAGTAAAGGTGAACAACTGGGTTTTCTTTATCACCAATCACTATCTGTCCAGACAATAGGACAGAATAGACCAATTTCCAGAAACCAGAATAGACTAATTTAAAGAATAAGGAAGATTCAAAGGATACATCGGAAATGTAAAGCATAATGCTGAGGTGCACCATGGAGCATCATCAGCCTAAACAGGTAGAAATCTATTATTTCTGCTAGAAACACAGCACGTGCTTAAAATTTATGGTGAATTGAGACCTTGGTGAGTTACTGCAAATGTTACATCAGAGTTGAATTAAAAAAGGGAAAATTAAATCAAAATCAGCACCAGTTACTGCATAAAGAAAACCAGCATATATTTATTAGGTATTAGTATCTCCCTTGGCACTGTGTAGAATAAATGTCTTGTCTTTATACCATTCTAAATTGCAGATTTTCAAGGGCACTTCTGAATTCAGTCATGTCATTATAGCTTCAAAAGCAAACTGGAAATATTTCATATTCAACAAATTAATTCCCAAAACAAGCTGTTTCCCCACCATTACAAGGAGTCTCAAAGAGCCTGTTATAAATGCTTTGTAAGCAACAACGACAAACAAAAACTTCATATATTTAACTTATTCTATTCTGCCTATTGTATAGGCCAAACAATAGACTGAGAAAAAAACGAACCTCTTATTTATCAACACCCTTACAAAATAGATTATTTTTTTTTGTCTGAAAACATAAAATCAGCGATTGTACCAGTGTGATTTGGCCTGGCTTTGTGACTTAGGACTATTATGCTTACTACTAAAAAAAATTAGTAGCACTTTTACAAGCAGAAAACACAATTTTAACTGTTGGCAAATAAATGGAAAAAATAGCTTTTTGTTAATCAAATCTCCAAGCTGTACCAGCATTCTCATCTGAAGGAGAGTGTTTAATTCTGAGCTAATGTCCTTAAGAGCTATTCCTTTGAAAACGCTGAGAACAAATGAATAAAAACACTACAAAAAAAAAGCAAATCAAAGGCTAGCAGTTCTTTAAGATGAATGATTAGCTTTGGTGATGGGTATAGAGCTAGAGTTGTCAAATTACACATGAAGTAAAAGTTTCTCTTGGACCTCAATTATGCTAAGTTATAAAATCATAGAATGGTTGTGCTGAAAGGGATCTTAAAGATCATCTAGTTCCAAACCACATCTCTCACTAGATCAGGCCTCATCCAACCTGGCCTTGAACATTTCCAGAGAGTGGGCATCCATTCTCTGGGCAAAGTGTTCCAGTGCCTCACCATCCACATTGTGAAGAATTTCCTCCTTATGTCTAGTCTAAATCTTCCCCTCTACAATTTAAAGCCATTTCCCCTCATCCTATCACTACAAGCCTTTGCAAACAGTCCCTTCCCAGCTTTCTTGTACACCCCGTTCAGGTACTGGAACACTGTTACAGCATGTCCCCAGAGCCTTCCCTTCTCCAGGCTGAACAACCCCAACTCTTTCAGTTTGTCCTCATAACAGAGGTGCTCCAGCCCTCTGATCATCTTTGTAGCCCACCTCTGGAGCTGTTCCAACGGTTCCATATCCTTCTTATGCTGAGGATTCCAGAACTGGACACAATACTCCAGATGAGTTCTCACAAGAGAGGAACAGAGGGGCAGAATCACCTCCCTCAATCTCCTGGCCATGCTTCTTTTGATGCACCAATCAGCACCCCCAAGTCCTTCTCCACAGGGCTGCTCTCAATCACATGATCCCCCATCTTGTATTGAAACCGTGGATTGGCCCAACCCAGATGTAGGATCTTGCATTTGGCCTTGTTGAACCTCATGAGATTCACACAGGCCCACTTCTCCAGCCTGTCCAGTTCCCTCTTGATGATATCCTGTACTTCTGGTGTGATGACTGCACCACTCATTTTGGTGTCATCTGCAAACTTGCTGAGGGTGCCCTCCATCTTGCTTTCTATGTCATTGAAGCTATTACACAGCACTGGTCCTAGTATTGACCCTGGAGAGACACCACTTTTTACGGATCTCCATCTGGACATTGGGCCATTGGTCACTTGTTCTTTATCCGCCAAAGAGTCCACCAATAAAATCCACATCTCTCTAATTTAGAGAGAAGGATCTTATGGGGGACCATTTCAAAGGCTTTATGGAATCCAGATATATCACACCTGTTGATTTTCCTGTTTCCATTGCTGTGGTTACACCATCATAGAAAGCCACTGGGTTGGTTAGGCAGGACTTGCCCCTGGTGAAGCCATGCTGGCTGCCACTAATCACCCTGTCCTCCATGTACTTTAGCATAGCTTCTAGGATCTTCTGTTCCATGACCTTCACAGGCACAGAGGTGAGGCTGACAGGTCGGTAGTTCCCAGGGTCATTTTTCTGGCCCTTTTTAAAAATAGGCACAATTTTAGAATCATAGAATCATAGCATCACTAGGTTGGAAGGGACCCGCTGGGTCATTGAGTCCAACCATTCCTAACACTCCCTAAACCATGCCCCTCAGCACCTCGTCCACCCATCCCTTAAACACCTCCAGGGAAAGTGACTCAACCGCCTCCCTGGGCAGCCTATTCCAGTGCCCAATGACCCTTTCCATGAAAAGTTTTGCTCTTCTCCCAGTCACCAGGGACTTCTCCTGATTGCTATGACTTTTCAGATACCATAGAGTGTCTTAGCCACCACATCTGCCAATTCCTTCAGGACTCTGGCATGCATCTCATCAGGTTCCATAGACTTACACATCTTCAGGTTCCTCAGGTGGTCACTGACATGATCCTCCTCTACAGTGGGATGGCTTTAGCCCCTGGTCCCCATCTTGTCGTCCATTGACCCAGCGGGAGTGAGCAGTGTGGTTGTCAGTGAAGACTGAGGCAAAAATGTTGTTTACTACTGCAGCCTTCTCCTTGTCTGTTAATACGAAGCCACCAGTTTCATTCATCAGTTGGGGTACGCTTTCTTCAACCTTCCTTTTTTGATTCATATACCTGTAGAAGCCTTTCTTCTTGGTCTTCACTTCCCTTGCCATCTTCAGCTCCAGCTGAGCCTTGGCCTTCCTGACCCCATTGCTACACAACTGGGCAGCATCCCTATACTCTTCCCAGGCTCCCTGTCCCTGCTTGCACTGTTTGTGCAGTTCTCCCTTGGTCTTCAGTGTGATCAGCAGTTCTTTTCTCAGCCATACTGGTCTCTTCCCTTCCCTGCCCAATATCCTACATCTGGAGACTGAGTGCTCTTGCACTTTAAGGAAAGCATCCTTAAATATTTGCTTTAAATATTTTTTCTACTCCCTTGTCCCTGAGGACAATATTCCAGGGGATCCCACTGACGAACTCCTTGAAGAGATGGAATTTTGTTTTCCTAAAATTTAGGGTCCTGACTTTACTCCTCACCTGTCTCATATCCCTCAGGACCTTGAATTGCACCAGTGTGTGATCACTGCAGCTCAGGCTGCCACTGATCTTAATATCGCTGATGAGCTCACTTGCATTGGTGACCATCAGGTCCAGTATTGTATTCCCTCGAGTAGGAGTGTCTATTACCTGGCTTAAGAAATTATCTTCAATGCACTTAGGAGTCTCTTGGACTGCCTAAGTCTTGTTGTGCTACTCTTCCAGCAAATTCTTCTTCAAGGTGGTTGAAGTCCCCCACTATGATGAAGCCTGCAAACATGAAGCCTCCTGTAGCTGGTAGGCTTCCCTTGACCAGGTGGCCTGTAGTATGCATCAACCACACAGTTCCTTGGTCTTTTATTCTGACTCATAAAGTATAGACCTGTTTGTGGCTACTCTTCAAAGACAGCTCTTCATACTCTATCCATTTTCTGATATAGAGGGCAATGCCTCCACCTGTCCTTCCTGCTCTCTCCCTTCTGAGCAGCCTGTAGACATTGATAGCCAAACTCCAGTCATAGGATTCATCTCACCAAGTTTCAGTAATGGTAATCAAATCATAGCTTTCTAGCAGCACCTTAG
The DNA here is from genome assembly GCF_017976375.1 of Cuculus canorus. Lineage (NCBI taxonomy): Eukaryota > Metazoa > Chordata > Aves > Cuculiformes > Cuculidae > Cuculus > Cuculus canorus. Next base: position 48,112,044 of record NC_071401.1, read on the forward strand.
TTTCCAACTCCTCCTGATATTTGCTCAAGCTTCATGCATTTGTATAGAGGCACTTCATCTGGGCTGTTGGCCGTGTCACCTTCTTAGTGGAACACCCTTTATTTCCCTTAAAATGTTCCGTGGATTTTTCTTACTGGCTTGTACTACCACAGGAGCTCCCAGCTCATCTCCACAAGACTTTGACTGTGCTTCAGCGTCCCCAGCATGCCTCGGGGCAACTGGAAGACTCATACCGGCACCCCATCCCTCTAGCCATTGTGTGTCCTCCTGCAGCTTGTCATCAGCAGGTCTGATATTATCAACTCCTCCCTTCACATCTAGTTTAAAGCTCTTCAAGTTCCTGAGCAAAGACCCTCCTCTCCTCTTGAGAAAGGTGTTTCCCGTCTGACATCTGTAAACCTGATGCCATGTAGGCCATCCTTTTGTCAAAAAAATCAGTTATTATTATGCTATAATTTTGCTTTGTATGGCTCACTCAGGCAATGTTTCCCTTAATCTGCAGTAGTAAATTTTCCTCCTGGAAGGGCTGTTAGTAACCTACATATTCTGCAGCTTACCCAACAACAACTTTTTACAGATGTTTCTTTGAGCATTTAAAACAACTCTCAAAATCAATTTTTAAGCATCATGCATAAGTGGAGGTAGCGAGAAGCATTGTGTGGTTCTGGAAAGAAGATGAGAGCTCTAGGACCGGACAGCAGACTGCGTTTGAGGGTTGAAGGCAGAAAATAGCAATGTGGATGAAAAGCATAGGAGTAAATGTATAGTGTTTAAGAGGGATGTCAAGATGGACCTTTTTGTCCTTTCTGATTTTCAGTAGATGATCTGCGGTGCTGAGCACTGTTGGCTGCTGTAGGGTAGAAGTGTAAGGGAGAATGTAGAAATTAGTATTATTCTATATTAAGTCCCCTTAACGGACTAGACGAATATATCTAATCTTACAAACAAGATTTACTTAGTAAATATTTTGTTTATTTAGCGTATGGATGGCTTTGCAATATATAGGAAGACGTTCATATCTGAAAAGTCTGTTAACAAAAACATAGGTAGTAGGAGAGTTTTCGCTGATGCAGGCAGATAAGAGATTATTCTCCTTGCAGCACCAGCTCAACAGAACAGTACAATTCAAGGAGTTATAACAGATATCTGACGATGATGCCTACTGGAATGAATGAAGAATCTTGTATAACTGTTTAGGCCTAGAACAGAGTGCAGTACTTCATTGAGTAGATAAGGAAGAAAGAACTACTGAAGTGTGTTACACATCTTTCTTTGGGTGGCATGAGTGTCCTAATTGGATTCATAGTTCTATGTACAATGTTGGGTAGTTATTTAACAAGTTCATTTAGAAAGTGTATATGTGTGTGTGTGGGGGAGGGGTTGTGTAAAGTTAGACATTACTGATATTTTGACTGAAACATTAACTACACTATAGGCTACTATTTGTTTCAATGCCTTTTAGTTCAGATTTTAGACTGCTGTTCTGAGTGTGATGTGTTCAGATTATTCTGCTTGAAGAAATTTAACTTTTTCATAAGACTATGATGTCTTTTGCCACAGTGAGGAGTCTTGAAGTGGTTCCATTCTGGAGAAAATAATCAAATATAAATTGACTAATAGCAAGGTTGACCCTATAGATGAACAATCATCTACATGAGAGAAGATCTTGACTACAAACCTACTGTATACTCTTGCCATTTTAGAGATATATTAGTTAAAATGGAACTTTCATTCCATAAAGATGTTTGAAGGGACTTATGCAAGAAGCACAAGGCAACAAAAGCAAGACATTATTTTATAGGAATATGGTGGAGATTAAGGGAAGAAAAGTTGAAGCAGTGGAAATATTTTTGAACGTGTTCTGAGAAGAAGTTCTAAATACTTATAAAAATGTGAAGACCACAAAAGAAGGACCTCTCTTTGTTAACCTCTTCAAGGCTATGCCACAGTACAGGAAAATGAGTTTTCAGTGTCTACAAGCTGGACCTGTGTGACAAGAGCAAGAGCTAAATAAGGAATCCCTTTTCAAGAATCTTCTAGAATATTCTGTGCTCGAGCCATGTTCCTAACATTTACCATTTTTAATCCAATCTAACCTACCATGTTTACGCAGTATTCTTTAAGTGAAGAACAATTTCAAATATTTTTCCAACTTAGAGCCAAACACCTCTCTCTTAGTTCCACGTCTAAAAGTATGAATGGTAATATGAGTCGATTTAACTCAGTTTAGACTGCAAACTCATGCTATATGCTATATTCAATCCTTTCTTTTGTTTTTTAAGTATATTTGTTCTTTTCCATTACAGATTTGTATACTCTCTTACCAAAAGTCTGTCTCCCATACGGAGACTTTGTAACTTTAAGAAGTAGAATACCTTAAATACTAGAAATATGTGATTTAACATTGCATTCCATTATTACATTAAACTTCTTTTTTTCTTAACTCTGCTTGACCTTAATTCACTTTGAAAAGAAACCTTGTTGTGTTTGAGTGCCATCAATCATGTGGGTAATATTTAGATCGATTCCCAACAAAAAGGTACCATAGCTTTCAATTCTGTCTTGCAGTTTTCATCCCCATTATGTGATTCAGAAATAACAAATTTGGGAAGAAAATGTAACTTTAATGTACTGAAATTGACAAAAACTGTGGGGGGAAATGAAATTTTCTTTCCATCCTGCAAATGACAAATGAAAAAAAAAATCTTCCCAGACACACTTTGGGTATAAAGCACTACAGAGTTTGGCAGAGTTTGTAAGATTTTATGAACTTCTGGCATTTCCTTTTGGGATTGAGTAATTTAAGACTGTCCTTTGAAAGCTTAAAAGGCAATTAGCAGGAGTTCATAATGGATTGTCTTCAGCTAAGATGGTTCACCCTAGATGGAACTCCTGGGGCCATTATGCAATATTGAAAGAGAGAATAGAGACCAAGTCAGTCTTCTCTCGCACTTGAGTGAAATCCCCCAGGTAGGTTTTCCTAGGAGGCAAACAAAAAAAAAGAAAGAAAGAAAGAAAGAAAGAAAGAAAGAAAGAAAGAAAGAAAGAAAGAAAGAAAGAAACCAGCAAAGTAAACAAAAAAAATAACGTGTGGTAAATTAGGGAGCCAAAGAAAGCAAGGTATGTACTACATACATATGTTGCGAAATTTAAACATACATGTTACATGATACAAAACAAGAAACAGAAGCTTTTTTCTTAGATTTCAAACTAAGTAAAAATATTGTGAACATTATTGAAATGTGTATAGGATTCATATATTATCCTTTCTATTTCAGATATGCTCCTTTTCCCCTGTGATATTAAAGTATAACAAAGAAGAAACTAATATATCATCTTAGAGATTTTTGTTACTGCATTCTAGGTTAAGATTATTTGTAGGGATTTTTTGTGTCTCACATTGGAATTAGAGAGATTGATTCTGTTCTCACAATCATAAATGAGGATAGCATTTGACCTCCTATCTCATCTGCCACATTGACAAATAGTAGCACTTCATGCCAAGCAGAAATGGAGTGAATTTTCCTACAGGCAGAGGCAGTAAAGTAAGTGCAAAGACAGATCTGTACAAGGAACTGAGGAACCTCATGATCTGGAAGGATGAACAACAGTCACTTGAATAGATGCAATTTTGCAGACCACAAATGTCAATGCTATTAGACACCAAAAAGACATAAGAAGCCAATGAGAGGCAAAGAGAGGTGAGGCCAGGCATGTTAGACAAGGCAGGACAAAGCAAAACAGAACTGAGGAAGAGGCAGTCTTAAAATATCTTTAAGAGATTTGTGTACCAATTTTGTACAATTTGTGTATCAAAATTACAGGGCTATAAGTTGGGAGTCTCTCATCTGCCTTTATACATAGGATTCTTATTTCAAATTCTCCCTTTTGTGGTTTATTAAAACTTGCATTTTTATCAAGATACTTTCAGTCATGAGAGTTATTGAAGCAAAACTTTAGTTGTATGCTTGTACAAAGACACAAGATTCACTCAATGATGAAACCAGTTATTCCTGCTTTTCAACTTTCTTTTTTTTTCTGATTTATTCCTCCTGGAGTGAAAGAAAAATTGTGTTGAAAAGCTATTACAAAATAAAGCTCTTCCTTTCACTCTGCCATTTCAGTTATCTGTCTTGAAAAATGCCACAATTAGGTACAGAGTAAAACAAACCATGTTGCTCTTTTCTATTTTCGCATTTGTCCTCTTCGTACCTACACTTCATTTTGCTCATTATTTCTACTGATCTTCAGCAGGTCACAGGTTTTTGTTTGGCACAAACTGGTACTGCTGGGAATAGGATGCTGCAAATCAAAGTCCTGTAAAGCAGTATCATTCTTGATTCTGTGCAATGTTCAAGGTCAGCAACTGATGTGGCCTGGAGCTCTGCTCCTTGAATCTTGACCTTCACTGAGTGATTCTCTGATGACTTGGGAGGGACATTATAATTATATAAAATTTTTGCCTATCTTTATTAAAGGGCACCAGATTAAACTCTCTGCATGTTTGATGAGAGTGAAGTGATTGTTTTCCCCACTTCAAATGCTTCAGCATGCCTTTTCATTAATGTTCTAACACTTGTGTACTGAATGCTGACGCTTTTGAGAGATTTTAAGAAAAGGGAAAAAAAAATCCCAGCATTCTTACAAAACTGTAAATCTTATTTTTATGAAAATTCTTTCATAGATAGTCTTAGTTTGCTTATGTACACTTTGTGCACCCATTTGAAAAAGGTGGCAGTTTACCTGAGGAAACTGAATGAAAATCAGTCTGAAATCATACAACATTTAAGCAAACTCCAGTCACAAATTAGCTCCAGTTTTCAATACAGTAAACCATGTAATGTAATCAAAGTTAAAGTGAATTAAGTGCTTTTACACTTTAAATTGTTCTTTAAACAAACAGATGAGTTTCTGAAGAACAGATGATAAAATATTTATTCTCTTACAGCTGAAATGACAAACATCTTGCTGCTCATTTTATTTTAGGAAAAAAGATTTACGAAAACAATTTACCTCCACAACACATTGCTTTGGGCACTCATCAGACAGATCTCTTGCATGGCATATTATCAGTAGAGCAAGAGATGAGATGTTAAGTAAGAAGTGAAAAAATACCAGTGACCTTACCAAACTGGATAAGTGAATGCAATTGTTTTGAGGGTGAAATTAGGTAGAAACTCGTAATCATGAAGGACTCCCGATAGTGAAAATTAGTTGTTATCAGTCACTTTCAATTTATAGGCCACTTCTTTTGTGTCATCTCTATTCCTTTCTACTTGGTTTTTAGTGTCTAATTAATTCATCTCTGGGGAAAATCTGGCAAGATTACTTTTGGAAGCTTTTCATGATCTACCTTGTATCATATACAGATTAATGTGTCGTTTTTTTTCCCTAACATCTTGAAAATGCTGGCAGGTGTTACAAGTGCTCAAACCCTTAGTGAAGATATTTAAGGTTTATCCTTCTCTCTTTTGCATTATTGAAAACAAGAATAACCTTTGAAAATCAATAGGACGTGTCTCAGTATGGTTATCTCTAAAATACACAAGGCACTGTGCATTTTGCAACTTTTCTTTTCCTGTAAACTCTGCAGGAGACCAAATTCCAAGAGACTGCTTTGGGCCTATTGCTTTACTCCTCTCTCCCACAGGGTACCTTGAGTGCTGTGTGTCACAATATCTGGTTCTTATGTCTTAGCTGCTGAGTACTTCATAAAAAAAAAAGAAACCTGCCTGAAGAACTGTGCAAAAGCTGTTTCCAGTTCTCCAAGGAACACTGTTTGAGTGGTGTGAGTCCATTCCTTCTTGTACTTTCTGATCGTAGCTGGAACAATATGACGACTTGAATTTCTTCTGTCTCTTGTGCCACATATTATCGGTATTTGATCAAATGCCTGTCAGTGTAACTTACCTTTCTATCATCACAGTTCTTTTAACTCATTTGCTTCTTTACAAGGTACCGACATTAACAGACGTTATAGTTGTCTACCAGTTAGCTTCCACTACTTTTTTTTTTTGGCAAAATTTGTATTTCTTGTTAACTACTGATCTATGCTACTTCTCCCAGTCAATCTCGATCTACACGTTCTTTCGTCATAGACCCACTTAAGTTGGAAAAGACTTTTAAGTTCACTAAGTCGAACCGTTAACCTAACACTGCCAAGTCTACCACTAAACCATGTTTGTAAGTGCCACACCTACTCTCTTTTAAATATCTCTAGTGATGGTGATTCAACCACTTCCCTGTCAAGCCTGTTTAAATGTTTGACAACCCTTTCCGTGAAGAATTTTTCCTAATAATTTTACTGATTATCCTATTTAACCGTAATCTTTTCCTTTGCCTCCAATACCAAACTATATAATTTAGGAATATGATTCCCGAAACTGTCCAAAGCCATGTTTTGTAACTGAATTAATTCCTCACATTAAGGTTCATAAAAGTTTTTAGCTAACTTCACTCTTCAGAAACTCTGCTAACAAAAGACCTGAGTTCTTTAAGAAGACTGAGTCCAGTACCTATACATTGTCTAATAGGCATATTCTGCAAAAACATGATTCAATAAAGTCAAAGAAATATTGAATTTTTGAGCTCTAAGAAAGATTGTTGCTGCTTCAAAACCCTTGCTTCTGACATCTTGATTCCTGCATGTAGTTTTGTAGACATTGTGAACTTTCCAGCTGAAAAAAGAGAACTCAAATTTATATACCTTAAAGATCAGTGATAGAGTAGCTGGAGCTATGCCCATTCCGAAAGAGAATCGGATGACAAAGCCCAATATATTTTGATATTTGAATCCTAATTTTTGCTGTTGTTTTTCCATCTTCAATAATAATTTAAAAAATCCCAAAACTAATTGTCCAAAGTTTCCTACAATAACCACATAAATTTGTGTTAATTTGTGCATTTCTTTCCCAAGGCTTAGCATACTAAAAGTATCCCGTGTTAATTAAAAACACTTTACATAACAAAAAAAACGAGAGGGAGAAGGTAACAATAGATTTTAGCAAAAATGAGTTGCAGAAATCTCAATCAGCTTTACTTTAAAGCACAGATGTTCATTGTTTTATAGTCCACCAGACAATTTTTTTCAAGTTCAGATTTGTATTAATGTGCTCTGTGTGTCATACACATATATTAAAGTCACAGATCAATATGAAACCAACTAAAGGTTGTGAAACATAATGCCTTTACTCCTCAATATTGAACCAAGATTGCCTGGAGAAAAGAGATGAATGATTTCTACATCAAGCTTAAATAAAGAAATGTGGACCTCCGTCGCATTGTCTGTGGCTGCAGTTTTATCACCTTCACAAAGTCACGATAAACATGTGCTTTCACTCTGATGTTCAATGGCTAAAATATTAATGAAAGTACAGTAAGAATACTTGACCTAGGCTTTCACCTAGCTTGAAAAATACTGTGCACTAAGGTTAGTCTTGTGTCACAGGATAGGATACAGATATTTTGTAATTGGCAATATGAAAAGAATTATATTGGTGAGATTGCAACAATTTTAAAATCCCTTTTTTTCTAGGAGCCCTAATGTGAATTTTCTACAGTGCTTTCTCTTTACAACTGTACTGATGTGGTAAGCTTAAGTTTAAATCCTGCAGTCAGTCTACGATGCTGGAAATCATTTGATTAATGTTCCGAACTTATAACAGACACTATTTTTCATTATTTGACTTTTGAACTTAGATGGTACCATTTTCCACCAGCAAATCAAAAATACAGAGACGATATTTTCATATACATGCTATCAAGGAACACCAAAGAACCCCGGCAAAGAACACCAGCAAAACTGATTTGTACTTTGATGTCTATACTTTCTTTTCAAAGTGTAGTGCATTCAAAAAAATCAAACCAAACAAGAATAAATACAGCCCAAAGATCAAAGCCCTTCAATGTTTTATTAAGGGAAAAAAAAAAATTTCCATTGTAGTTCAGACCTCGTATCACAGTAATGAGCAAATCTGCCTTTTTTAAGGAACCTTTAGGAATTAGTATCATCTCCTACCTTTTTAAAAACAAATAAAAATAGTATCTGACTCGAAATCTAAATGTTATTACATTGACTATTACAAAGTCAAACAGTGTATTACTTTCAGATTAATTGAATATAAAATTTTTCAAGTACATGAGATGTATTATCTTGTTAGTTTATCTGTATTAGTTTCTAAAATTACTTCTTTTTTTCCAGAAGTGCTAAAAGAGTTGTATTTTGTCCTGCTAAGGCTGAAATGAATGATGTAATAGTATTATTGAAGCACTGATGTAGTAAATGGGTGGTATTGCACAATTTTTATTCCTGTGTCCTGATGCATAATTTATATTGTCTTTTGAAACTTAATAATGGAAAGTCCTTGGGGAATTTCTTGAATATAATTGTTAACCTTCCCTTCACTATACAATGACCTCCGTCTCTATGACTTGTTTGTAATCTTCTATTCTGTCCCAAAATATTTGTGAGATGTTTCTTTCATAAATTCCCAGAAAAAAGGCACACCAAATACTGACAGGAAAAAAAGTTGCAGAAAACATTTTAAAAAAACTTTTATTTTTCATCCTTATCTGGGTATTTCTCAGGAAAAAAAAAAGAAGAAAAGAAGAAAAGAGTGTTGATTTAAATAAGATAGTTTGGGGCTCATTAATTTTCATTGCAGTGATTTATAACATTATTAAACAGACACTAAACACAAAAATCATGATGGACTTTTAGATTTCAGATTTCACAGATTTCACATGCATGTATTACTTAATTGAATTAATATATACAATAGCAGCATGCCTAAGCTCTTATATACATGTTTCTGTTGTCCTTCTCAGTTAAATTAATTAAATTCACTGTACTTATAAATAAATGAGTATCTTCATTTAGATCAGGTCCAAACCATGGAAGGCCATGAAGGTGAATTGGGTAGATAAAAAGTAAATGACTGCTTGTTCACAAATATATGCTTCAGAATTTACTTGCACAAGAATCTCGTAAGGAACACGATAGACAGCTTTGTAGTGCAAAATCTTGTTCTCCATCCTCTGTTCTCTTTGTATAGGCTCATTTTATTGACTTGTCAAGAGTGAGGAGGCAGTTTTCAGCCACTACTGAAAATAGTGCTGATGTCCCACATACAGGTATATAATAAATTGTGTTGAGAGAGTAAATTCCAAAATCAGCAAACACTTAACCAAAACCAGTATACATAAATAGATTCCTCTGTCTTTAAAATATTAAGGTTATTTTTTACTTCCAATTTGTGGGTAGTGTTTGTCAGCATTAACATAGACAGCCGTTTGCTCATTAGTTTTCGCTGTCCTTTATCTGTCATTCTTTTATACCTTTTTCTAAGTGCTTGTTTGTACACAGCCTTATTTGTTTAAAGCTTTATTAAGAAATAAGAACACAATTTAAATAATAACATAAAAGAATGTTCATAACTTTCAAAAAATGAAACTGCACAAGGCTGAAAATAAGCAAGGCATTTCAGAATTCTTATGAACAACTCATAAATGTCACAAAACTACTGCAAGTTCCCCACCAATTTTCTACTTTGCTTTGGACACTGAATTTTATATGATACAAATCAAGACAAATTTAACAGCAGGTAGACTCTTTTCTCTGTCTCCTTAAACAATGAAACTTGTACAGTTGTAAATCACAATAAACAGCCTACGGATGTCCAAAGCAGTGCTGAATCCACACATCAAGCTTCCCAGTGCACTGACAGAGGTGGACCTCCAACACCACATAGAACTCTCTGATGTTCTTAACTTTGATGATTAGCTATGATAAGTAGTATGAATAATTTGAAACTGAGAAGTCATCCACATTCCAAACAAGAATATTAGTGCTAAGAAATAAAAAGCCATTTCATTTCCTGGGCTTTGCTGCTTCCTTCCAGTGTAAGTAGAATATAAGTGATCTAGTCAGGATCTTGCTCTTTTTCCCTATGGAATTTTGAATATGTGCAAATTACCACCTAAACAAGAAGATCCAGTTGCACCAATGTTACCTCCAATTTGTTTTTCTGTCCACATATCCTTAGGATTTTTTTTCATTTTTGTCATTGTTTCTGGAATCTCAAGATTCCCCTGAAGAGAATTTATCATTTCTTGCCTCACAAGGGAACATTTTTGAGTGTTCAGCTCCAGTGTTAATAGGTTATCCAAAACTATGAGATTGTGTATCTTTTTAAAATGGAATTTCTATGTTGTTCCCTCTTCTGAGAAATATCTGCTACCGCCTTGTAGACAAGCAATTTAATTTGACTTGTTACAGATCTTTTCAACATATATAGTCTTTAAGACAAAGTCCTCAAATTTTCAGTATTTTTTTCATTGTCCTATGGCTATACCTATACACAGGATGTGACATATGATATGTAGTCATCAGCAAATGTCTACTGAATTCACAATGTGGGTTAGAATTACACATAGACATTATAAAAAGCAAGACTCAATGTACTATGCCTAGAATTTTCCCAAACTATTCCAGTCAGATAGCCAGAATGGAACATAGAAAACAACTTATACTAACAGTTTTACTGTTATTGCTCTGTGGGATTTGCTGTTGCTGTTATTTATTTGTTAGTTTTTTAACACTGGTAAAGCAGAAGTGATACACTTCATTTATAACAGAGCAAGAACACTGTACAAATACCACAAAAGTGGATGATTAAATGTACACCCTTCGTTAGACTGATTCCCCGAAAGAACATGCACAAAATTTAGTGTAATACTCCCTGTTCGTGTATAGAGTGTTTAGAGAGAAATTTTCCACCTTACCCTGTTATCATTGGATATTGAACACAGAGAACATATGTGATACATTGGTCAATGTTTGTATGGCAGAAGTCCACATATAAAATGTTGTAGATGTAGTATACTGTCTGCCAAAGCATCATGTGTGTAATTGATTCATAAGATATATCTTTCTTTCTCCTAAATAAAGCTAAGTCTGCAGACAAGAAAAAGACAGATATTTGAGCCGACTTTCATTCTATGAAATCTAATGGTCCAGGTTAATAACTTGGTGTATGTTTGTGAAAGAAAATTGAAGCCGTTCTTTCACTGGTTTCAATACAGACTGCAAAAAGGAAGGTATTATAAACAATGAACAATCCAGTCCTCCAATGCATTGCAATTTCAACTCAGAATTTCAACGTGACCTTAAATAAAGCCCACTATTCACTGGTTGTAGAAAACTGTAATGATGCTGGTAAGAAGACATCAAAGACAGTTAAGCCTGCTTTGGTAATAATGAAAGGAAAGTATTGATACAACTTCTCAAAAGCCACATTCTTCAATGACCTGGCTAAGAACTGACAGCAGCTGGAATTTAATCTGTTTCTCCCTTAGTGAAACAATACTTAAAGGATGGGAAGTGTCAAGTGGAAGGGGAGAGCTCTCATTTTCTGAGAACAGCAAAGCTGGCTTTGGCAATTCTTACAATCCCTGTTCCCCCTTTGTGCAGCATCAATCATTTTATCTTATTGGAGGTGAAACTGCCCCCCATATACTAGAAGTTGGAATTCTTCTGCCTCCTAAAAATAGATCTACCCATAACAATTTGTTATTTTTTTTAATTAACTCTTCACTGTGTGAATCTGTCTAGTTGAATACAGAGGCTAAACCTCTTTTTAAGTAAGACGTGTCCATGTGTATGGACACATACAAAGATCCATCTGACCTGGCAGGCAAACAGGCAAACAATCAAAATGCCACTACCAACAAACCTCTGCAAAGTACATTCTATAGGAACTGCTGTAGCTCTGACTTGGAATGATAAGCTTTACTTATGTTTGTGTTATTTTGCCTTTGAAAATGAGTTTGAGCTCAAACTTATGCAGTATAATTTAACCCTATTTTTCACCTTAAGCCTAAATCAGGCTGTGGCGATGGAAAATATTTGGTTCCCCTTTATGGAAAGTAGATGCATCTCCCTTGTTATTCGACATGGGTGTTTATTCTGCACTGGTTTGAAATATGTTAAGAGTTGACACACAGACATTCCATTAGTGTTAATGAAAGCACTTTGTGTAAATCTCAAAACACTCAGATGAAATATATTTCTGTGCAGAAAAGACACTAAATACTTTGCAGAATATTAGCCTACCGAAAAAGAATTGTAGTTTTTACATAAGACTTCTCCATACTGAAAAAAACCCACAAACCCCAGAAAGCCAGCTGAATAGTACCATTAAAATTGTGTTGCATTGTTTTGTTTAAATTTATAACTACAAAGGGAAATGTTCTCCCCTTGAGCTCTAGATATATTTCTGTATAGTTTAAAAAGGAACTTTTTGTTTGTTCTTTGTTTATTGATTTTATAAGACAAAATCTTAAAGCAAAAGAATGAAAATGATTGTACACATTTATCTGCCAGTGTGTTCCCTTATCAGCAGTCACTCATCTCTGTTTAACAGGAGGTGTTTTTCTATAACTATGGATACTTTGGGACTGTTCCTTGCTAATTTTTCAATTAACTGTACAGTTTCTTTTTCTGCATCTTCTTAATTTTGTGGTATTTTTTTGTCTGTTTTGAAAGAGAGATTTCCTGTCTGTTTATCTATTAGCATCTTTGCCTCCTCCCTAGAAGTGTTCAAGGCCAGGTTGGATGGGGCCTTGAGAAGCCTGATCTAGTGAAAGGTGTACGGTGCCCATGGTAGGTGGATTGGAAACAGATGATCTTCCAACCCAAACTATTCTATGATTTTATATTGTGTCTTATCCTAAATGGAGTGTCTCCTTTTTTTCTGATTATCTTCATGTGTGAAAGACTCTTCCTTTACTCTTCTCTACTTCCCCTTTCTTATAACATCTTACGATAAATATTTCATTCTCTCTGCTAAAGAAAGTCCTGTTGCCTCCAGGACTGGAGGAAAAAAACCCAAAAAATAAAGGAGGAGAGGGAGAGAGTGGAGGAAGAAGGAAGGGGGAAATGAAAAATCCCTTGTTTGAGCATAAATGGCAGGTATTTGGGAGTCACAGTACTCCAAGGGTAACCAGTATGAAGAAGGGCAGGAAATTCCCTGCACCACTTTCAGACTGTCCCAGCCTTGATTGAAATCAATGTGAGCAAGACATTGACCTCCAAAACTACAGCCTAATATAACTCGCCCTTGGTGCACCACCTCAGACGTATTTAAGAAAGAGTAGCAGCTGTAAGGAAGTGAGCACGTATGTGGAGATGCAAGATGAGAAAAGGGAAAAGGAAAAGGAGACACATGGAAGGGGACATTGCCTTCAACACAGATGGAGATGCTCTTGGAAGGAGGCACTACAAGCCAGAAGAGGAATAATGATCAGTCATAGCAGGACAAGGACACCCCTGAGGGCTGCAAACCCTGGGTGATGCAGGATAGGCCAGAAACTGAAGCTGAGGCTGAGAGGCAGGGGGGAAAGAGGTTTCCTTGTGTTTTGTATAACTGCTTACCCTCTTCTTTTCTCTATATCTAAGCACCAATTAAATACTTAATATTATTTGGAAGTAATATCTCTGTTACAAAAGTTAGAGCAAATAAGAAAAAAAGTGGCATGAAAGGGAACAGTATTACTCTAAATTCTTCTTGTAACTGTATACTTTTCCAGTAAATAAGTAAGAAAAATGCTGTAGAGAATGGCCTTGCTGTTGTTGCTGGGGAGAACTTCATTTCCCCTTGCCAAAAGGAGCAGCCTCTGTATGCCAAGTGGCATAAGTTCAGGTACTTCAATCCTCACTTTTGATAATATTCCATTCTATGTTGCTGCTGTACACAGGTATCAGGTTGTATATTGTCAAGAGATTAATGCATTTCTACATGTTCAATATAGGCTGAAGGAAAGAATTACCATTTGTGCATTTTGAGGTCCACAAAAGGTCTTTCCACTGACACTGAGGAAACAAACCCCTTGTTCTATATATTCTTGTCCAAGCAATGTTTTTCAAATCTGGGGACATCTCCTACAGAGGCTCCATTTCTAGTTTTCCATTCCATTTTTAACTTTTGAGCTTTAACTATTTAAATACCTTCATAGACAAAATTAAAATATTTTAAATTATTTTCTATATATTTGTGTATTGAAGTTATATAATTCATAAAGAAAAACTATTTAAAATATGTAAGCATTGTATGTTTTAGTTCATTTATGCTCTGAAAATGAAAAAAAAAAGAAAAAACATAAATATGTGTCTCTTCAAACCCTTTAGTCTGTCACTGAATCTTCAAAGTCTTCCAAGACTTTTAAAAAAATTCCTTTATAAAAATGAAGACATTTCTAAACATAAAATTTCATCCAGTGTACCTTGCTTGGGCATAACATTCCCCATACAAATACTATGAAGGGATAGGACCATAAATCAAAGATTTGTAGTAAATGACAAGTCACCAAGTGTTAGCAAACACATAGGAGTACTGTTAATGTTAAGCTTTCAGTCCTACACTGTTAAGCAAGTGAAAAGCTGTTAGCTGAGTACTAAAATCTTTGCAGAACATATTGACTGCAGAGAGAATATGAAATTGATTATATTGATATATACAAAATGGATTAGTGATTTTTAAATATGTACATGTGCAGATTATCTTGTTTAAACTAAAACTGCACAAGCAAGAAAGAAAAAAATCTGGATGTCTGAAACTCTACTGCATGACTTTGTATTTTGTAGATACATATCTCTAGCTTGTTATGTCAGACTCCTAGTTTTCTTGTTTAATAGGTAACAATAGCAGGAATATTTGAATATGATAGTTTGATAGAGTACAGATCTCTTAATCTGAACAGAGTTAAATCTGTGGCTGGAAACAAATCACTAATGAAGTGGTCTCATTAGTGGAGGTCACTGAACAGAGCTGTCAGCTTCCCTGTTCACTCTCACTGTCTATCCATAAGGTTCTGTTACCGCCTTCCCAAAATCTTCTTTCATTACTTTCCATTGCTCCCCACTATTCCCACTATGTTCTTTCTTCTGTTACTTTTCTGCTCCCCTGTGAATCTTCTTTGACTGTCCTCACAGTAGCTACCATGTATTTTGCCTTTCATTTTTAAGTGCAAAATGCCTTGAGCAATATAAAAAAAAATGGAGGTAGTCCGATTGATGAAGGTTGCATTGTTGAAAGTTCCTCTGTGTAAGCAATATGATTTGTCCCCAGAAGAATTACTGCATTGTTTTCTGCAACATTGCACAACAAGGATAGTCATCTACTCTCTGAAAGAATAAAACAACTTATTAATCTTAGGCACCTTTCATTATAGGTTAATGCCATTTCATTAAGAATCAGTGAAAATCATAAAACAGTAACTTTGCTTTCCAGAATGAGAAAAGATCACCTGAAGGTGTGGAATTATAACATGAGATAATTCTGTCAGCATTAGATGACAAACAGCTGATTGTTTTTTTAATGCACATTATCATAAAGATGGCCACATAAAGACCAGGCAAACAGAATAACACTATAGTGAAAAACATCCTAGATTAGAAAAGTGTACATTTTCTGCTCCTGCAGATAGCTACATATGTCCTGTAGAATTCTTGTTATCTGCAAGTCATTATGTTGTTTTAGTGCTGGGTTTTTTTATCCGTTTATTTTCAACGTTAGCACTGACAAAAAGTAGATATACAAGCGGAGAGAGAAGATTATTTAAATTATGTTCATGAAATCATTTTAATTCACTTCCTATGACTGCAGAAAATAACTAGTAAAAAAATTATAGTCAGAAATTTCAATTCTTTACACACTGGAATACAGAATGGAGGATTTCATATAAATTATGAGACCATCTGATAGCTATAACAACTATAGAATATTCTTATAAAAAACTGGTCAACATTTCACAGTATGGATAATTCTTAGTATAGTAGGATAAAAAATGACTAATTATATTGATTTAGAAATTTCTTCTTTATGACAACAGATAAACTTTACAGAAAAGAAAACAAGTAAGTTGTTATCATTGTAATCAAATATTATCAATATATGTGGTTTATTATCACATCAACATTCCTAGAAAGAAACATTTTACATGTTTTGACTTGTTTTTTTTGTTTTTAAATGGATAAACAATAATGTACCAGTCACCGAGAGAACTATTATTTTACAGTGATGAAGAAAAGAATTTATATGAATGGGAGAATGCATTTTATCTGTTTGTTTCTATACGATAAGTTCTTTCCTTCCTTCTTATGTTTCACACTTCTTTACCTGTTCCACAAAAAAAAAAAAATAATGTTGACAAATTTATTTATAGCAGAATATTCCCTTTATCAATCAATTTCAAATGTTAAGTTTAAATTGGGATATTCAATTTAAGCTTACGAGTATTGATATATATTTATTTCACTAGTAAAGCATTTTTGTATGAGTAAAATATCGGACTAAGTGATCTATAAACTGTATGTTGTATATTTTCTTTCCATTGAACTTCTAAGGCACATTTGGTGCGTGAGTGGTTACAAGAAATTTTTTAAATTTAATGCTTTTTGAGTCTCTCTGGTATTCCCATATTTAAAGTACTAGCTGATATTTTATTCATTGTACAACTTAGCAGGAAGCATTGAAAATGTTGGTGGCTATTGAGTGCTTTACACAGTGAAGCTGATGTTGCCTGAGGTCCTTCTGATTTGTTCCGTTTCTAGCACGGTGTAAACACCACTTCCTGACCAAATGCTCAGATTACTGGGGTAAAATGGAAGTCTGGTCATACAGTCAGATTTCAACAGCCAAATTCATGTTTTGCTTTTTCTTTTTTCAGAGAATACTTTGTAGTTAGCCATATGCAAAGATGGAAATGTCCTGCGCTCAAAACTGGCCATGACAGTGTGTTTCCTGACACTGTAGGTGACCTTATTATTAGAACTTACAGTCCTCTATCGCTTTTGTTAAGGAGAGATACAGGACATTAAAGGGAAGGGAATCTCTCAATGTGAAATATTCTGGAATTCTGGAGCAATCTGGAGCAAAGGAGGTAAACGAGAGGTGGAAGTAATATTTAGGTGTAAAAATACATACACATAGGTTAGCTGAAATTTAGAACTTTAGCAAGGAAAGGTACCTTGATCAAGAATATCATTGATCTAAAGAGTACAGCTGTTCTTTAAAACTCATGGGTATATCTGAAATAATTCTTACTCTTGCTGTACAATAGAAACTTAAGGTATAATAAAACCATTAAAAAAGTAGAAATTGAGGGTTTAGTAAAATGTACACCTTTCTACCTTGTAGTTTAATCTCTCACATCTTTAATTCTCTCCTTATCAAATAAAATTACAGTCTCTTCAGCTTTTATTTTTAAAATAGCATAATATACGGACTAGTATCAAAAACATGTCACCCATAGTTATGTGTCATTCAGTCAAAAGAAATTGTATGCATACCTAGATATTTTCTACTCAGAGTTATTACTGAAAAGACAGAAACAAAGAAGCCTCTCAGAAGTGGCATAAAGCAAACAAGGACATTCAACAAATTTTTTATCCGACATTATTAAGCTCCAATTACTTCTTTATTGAATAAGTGGATAGTCCGAAATTTCGCAAATGTTGAAAGATGGAGAAGTGCTGTTCAGGACATGTGTAATAGATGTGTCTGTCTCCTGATCTGTGTAAACCTATTGCATGTTTTCATAAATTCCTTTGTGCTATTATAAATAATTTTATTATGTTTAACTAAATGAAAAAGTAAAGGTCAATAATAATAGAGGGCTGAGCTCTTGAAATGAAAAAGTTACTAAACGCTTCTACCTGAGACTGAGCATGGATTTAAAGCTATGTCTATTCCATCTTCTCCAGACATAAATTTGTGCAAGTCTTTTGACTTTGAAAGTATCCTATGCATAATTATGCTCACCTTATCACCAAACTTGAGTTACATTAGAGTGAAATGCATCAGAGTCTATGTCTCATCATTTGGTTAACCTCAAACAGTCAGTTTGGAGCTGAATTTTCAACCGCTGCCATTACTCTCACTGCATTAATACTAAAAGCAACACAGTGATCTGCATAATTTTTACACTGGATCAAATGCCAGATTGATTCAGATAATCTCAGAAGATAACTTCGCTATCCCAGGCACTGAAAAATAGATGAGAAAAAGCTCAACAAAACTTTTTAGTTTTTCTACAGGGTTTGTAAATTTTCCACCTACTAGACAGTTGATATGGGTTAGACACGAGCAGTAAATGGAGCAGGATTCTGACAGAACAGATGCATCAGCTTTTCCATAACAATGGCATCACTTGTTTGGCATATGACAACATTCAAATGAAAAACACACTAATAAATGGGCCAAAAAAAACTGTTGGGACAACCAGCCATGGTTAGATATGACTTTTCCTTGGATGTTTTCTCTTTAATTCACCTGATAAGTAGTAAATTTCTATCTTCATAAAATTATGAAGATGGATTGATTATCTCAAATCTTTTTCTAACAGAGCATTTCTTCCTCACGTAAAACAGGCTGAAATTAATACCCAGAAGACATGATGCTTTAGTTCTTCATTGTTCTCGCAAGACTGTAAGTGTGACTAAATGGTCAGTCTTTGACAGCAAAGTGTTTCCATGTGTACCCAAGCCATTTGAATCAGGTACACCATCACAGACCTCTATAAGTCAAAAGATTTTTCTGCACTTTTGAACCTCTAGAAATCCAATCTAGTTTTGCTAGCTGCCTTGCCTGGTATTTTAGCAAACAACCTTAAGAACTCTTATAACTTATTTGACAAGTTGTCAATATCTTATTAAGTATGTATATATTATAAAAATACACTGCAGTTTTAGAGGTTTCGAAAAACTACGGAGGATGGGGAAAGTGTGACATTAGGGAATCAAAACCTTTCCATAAGGTTGCATAGAGAGCAGTGTCTATGCTCCTGGGAAGAATGATTCTTGCAGCCACAGCTCTGAGTCATAATTGTGAAGACCATAACGTCCTTAGGAATAATCCTAGAAGATTCAGTCACAAGACAAAAAAAAAAAACATGGGTAATGAAAAGTAAATAAACCCAACATATTAATAGAACAATTTTCACCTATGTTCCGTATTTATCTTCCCTTTGTTCTTTTTTTTACATTTTTTAACCTTTTTTCCCCCCCTCCAAACTAATTGTACCTTCTGTCAGCAAGCGTTTGCCCTAATCTCTTCCTTTAAACTTCACTCCCATCCTTGTTGAGGGCTCCCTTGATTTTCCTGCCTTATTTTGACTTTCCTTTTCTACTTCTTTTTCTTTCTTTCTCCTCTAGATTTTTAGCCAACCACCTTACAAGCCACCCAACTGTGCATATTCTTCACTTTGAATTCACTGTAGCTGGAATACTTCTCAGAATCAGTGGGCGCATAGATGTGTTCGTAGAAAGGAAAGGAGTGAATGAGCTTGGTATGTTTTGGAAGAAATACCAGTTCTTTTTTCAATATTTCCATGCCCTGTATCAGAGACAGTAAGAATCAGCTTTCTTTATCGAAATGAAAGCCATGGGGTTACCGAGATCTCCAACATGAAACTAAAGTATGTAACTGATCTTTCATTTAGTTTTAGCTAATAATTACTTAGCACACCACTGAAACTTGTGATCGACTTACTGTGTGTATGAGATTGCTCATAACTTCTCACTTGGCTGTTTGTTGTCTGAAACTTATTCATTCACATCTCTCATTTTATATTTTAAAATAGTGAACTCACCAACAAAAATAAAAATCTGGTTGTGGGTGTTTAAAAAGCAAAAAATCTGTGGATTTTGCCTATCACTCAATATTGTAACAGCAAACTATTTCCTTAAGATTGTTCTACTCAGAACTGAACTTGTCTTCTTCCACACATTTGCTCTGACCATGGAAGTAACAATTCTGTTGGGGAAGGAAGCCTGTCTGCTTTCTGTGACATTAACTAGGGAATAAAGCCAGCCATCAAATACACTCATTTATCCACATAATGGAGACATTTGCAGTTCTCCTTGTAAATTATGATAAAGTAGATGCTGACAGAGAAGCATGGGAAGGGCGCTTTTATCAGTTATGGAATATTTTAAGGGCAGTATCAAGTTTGATCAGCAATTCCATTTCCTGTTTGTGAATTCCATTTTTAAGCATTTTTTTATTTAAAGAAACAGTCTACTTATGCCAGTAACTAGTAAGCAATTAATACTAAGATAAAAAGAGTTAATGGTTTTTTTTTTTTTTGCGTTACTGGGAAAACTGCAAATCAGAAAATTCTGCCTAAAATCTAGCTGTTAAATAGTCTGTGTTTCTGCATGAATATCTGTTTGTTTTTCCTTTGCAGCTCTTTCTGTGCTAATGCATGCAATTGGTTTTGTCTACATTTTTTAATGTTAAAATTATTACAATATAGCATCACTGTAAGAGATCGCTACACATTTCAAATATTCATAGCAAGCTTTTTTCCTAATCATCACCTTATTTCAGAGATAGTAGGTATTACATGAATTACTTAAGATAAGCAACCTAAACTCATGAAAGCACAACACAATCACAGAAATAATGTTTGCTTTATGTAAATTAATTTATTGTTAAAAAATCTTGGCTCTTAGTACAGTAATACCTTTCATTTACTGCTCTTCAAAAACTAGTCTGGGGGGAAGATTGTTCAGAGTCGTACATATTTGATCCTGTAAAGGTACTATCTAAGTAAATAGACATATTTAAAAAAAAAATCATCTAATAAATATTAATCCAGGAGTGACATTTCCCCGTGTGTACACACAATTTACACACTCAGTCACCACTGCATGATATTCACTTGTGATATTTTCTTAATTATTATTATATACACACACATATATTTTGAGGAAAGTAATATGAATTTCTGTAATAAATGTTGAAAAATGGTTGGTATTTTTTTCATTTGTTCATTTGATTTTAAGATGTGTTCAAATCCAGCTGTAACGAAAGCCTTTCTGTATTAGGTAAAGAAACATGCAGTAAGAGGTTGTAATTAGTTCACACTGATAGAAAGAAATACGTTTGGGACAGATGTTTTGTAAAGAACATTTTTATAACTAGCACTTACAAAAGAAATTTAAATTCATTCATTTGTAGCATTTAATTCAAACAAGTGATAACTGAGAGCAAGTATCATATGTCCTGTATTTTAAGACTGCTCTATTATCATAATGATGAAGCTGAAATTAGGATGCAGGCATTTAAGGATTGGAATGTGTCTTAAACTTATATTACAACAATACTACAACAATCAGAAATTGCATACTGAATAAAACAAAATTAGTGAAAAAGGCAATCACACAATCAATAAAACAGAAAAGAAGGAAATTGAACATTCATTGCTCATGTTAAAATGAGAATTAATACCTTGTGTTTGTTCCATGTTTATACTTCTTTGATAAAACAATAATTAATAAGAACAATCAATATTAACACTTACATGAATGTATTTTATGCAGGACAACTAGAACTGAAAGGCAATGGACTTACACGATGTTTACTGAAAGTATTACAATTTTCTAAAATTCTTCAGTTTCACTGACATTGCAGAATTCAAGATTACCTCCTTCATATTGAATCTTTCCAGTGAGAAACCTGAAAATGCCAATTCAACACTCCTTGGAGTTGCTGGTGTGGACAAGATAACAGGAGTCAATCAGTACAGCTCCTGCCTTGATATTTTTGAATCTTCCAGTGCTTCAGTATAGTTTTTATCTCTCTTCAACAGCAACCCTTGCAAACGAATATATAAATAGTCTATTTTTCTTTGGCTGGATGCCAGAAAGAGATGAGTACTATTTCAAACAAGGTTTTTTTGAGCTGAGAAGATTTAAAATCAGCTTGGTTTCTATATCAGTAAAAATCAGAATAATTTTCTTCTGTACTATGTCGTGATTGACCATTTTCCATTTGACGTTTCATGTTGACATCCCCTCTTTGTTTTGTTAATTTCTGAGAATAGCAGTTAAAGGTATCATCTCATGGGTTTTCTTTCTACATGATTTTCCATGATTTTCCACGTTTTTAATTCAAATACTGTCAACTCTGATGCTGATTTTGAGTTTTCCAGATGACGCTTCAGCCTGCTGTAAGTTCTTTGTAGATTGCTGATACCAAAACATTTTGAAATTGCCAATTTGTCAGGCTTCAGAGCAGCTGTTAGTTCCTGTCAGCTGTCAGAACCTGTATCAATTTCTATTTGCTCACCTGAAGATCTTGCCATGGCCTTGGCGAGCATTCTAGATGTCTAAAATCTGTTCCAGCATACTGTCCCTTTAATGCAATCTACTAGATTAATCTATCGTAGTTTTCGACTATTTATTTCTATGTGCTTCTCGTGTATATCTAATGTTTTTCACTGCAAACCAAGTAACTGTCCATCATTTCACTGTATTATCGGCTACTAAAATTCATTCAAAAGAACTGAACTGAATTCAGAAGGAACCTCTTCCACCTCTTTCAATTTTTTTCGTTATACCTTATAGGTCTTTCTGGAGATTCCTTTTCTCCCTATAGTAAATCAGTTGCTTCGTTGGTGGCCCTTTCGCCTCAGTAGCAAATTACACTATTTTCACAACGACTCTTCCTTTGCATGTTTTAGAGAGTACAGACAAATGCAATGAATATCATCTTTTAAAACTTGACAGATGTTTCAAACACTTAGACACATGTTTTTCCCATTGCAATAGTCTTTAGAATAATTTATCATAAGCAATGAATCAGGTATTTATTTTGAGTATCTATGTATCATGCTTGTCACAGATGTCACCCTCTGAAAATCAGTCTGTTTCTTCAGACCCCATTCAGTATCACACTGTGTACGTTGTCTGCAGTTTTAGCAATGCAAAGCCAGATTCAGGTGCAGATTTCAACACCCAGGATTATGTATTTGTATTGTCGGCATCTCTATATCAGACAGGGCTTGATCTGGTTGCCCACGCATTTCTAACTCAGCTGTCCAGCCTGTCCAGGACTTCAACTGTTACTCCAGAAAGTACCCTTTAAAAATCACAGGTATCACTATGCTCCTATGCTTAAAATGTTGAAAGCTATAGTTAGTGTGAGGTTTTGCACCACCTCTTTATCAGTCTTAATTACAGAGAGTATTTTCTGAAATTCTGATTATATTGTTAAGGTGTCCTCCACTATGTTATAAAGTCTTATTTGAGGATCTGAAACACTGATTACCTATAGCTTCATTGAGTTCTTTCAACAAATATTAAAAAGCAGAAAAGAAACTTCTGCTCATGTGAATGATTTTTTCCTTTGTCTTTCATAAAAATATTCTTCTCTCTTAGAAAGCATGTAAGCTTTGAAGGAGTAACTCCTCTATTTATCTGCTTGTCTAGGTGAAATAACTGTCTTTACTTCCTACTGTACCATCTTCACCAGACAGGATAATTCATACTTTCTTATGAAGTCATGTTTCCTTATGAATTATGACTATGTTCTCAGTTTCAGAATGTGACAATTATTTGTAAAGAGAAATGAGACTTACGAAGATTTAAAATGTACAAATTATTTTACTATGCAATATGATTGTTAAAACACAGACTGGTCTATTGACGCAGTCTTCACTGCATAGTAGTCTTTTGAAAAACATTTCTTAAGCTGGACTTTTCTATTTCTGATATGAAACACTAAGTCTCTATTAAATGTACATAATGAGTCCTCTTTTGGTATCTAGAAACTCCTGCTCATTCTCAGCTTAGTTATTGTATTCTCAGTAATATTTCTACGTATACAAAGTACATACAACAGACATAACTTCATATTTTCATTCTAAAAATGTAAGCATTGATTATTGTTTCTAGATAGCTTATTACTTCCTGCACTTATTCAGCCTATTGGATCAAGAAGATGAGAAACAGCAACACAAAAAATGGCATTAGCGTTGACTAATAAACTCGGATACGTTGACTCTTTACAGTAAGAAATTGACTTCCAACAACAATTGTATTTGAGATTATGTCTGGTGTCAGTGTTTCTTCACAGACACCTGAAGGCAACAAATGCATGATACACTAAACAATATATCTCAGTATGCCACACCTTCAACCACTCTACTTGCTGATTAACTTAGATTACTTTCCTTTGAGCTGCTGAAGATGGCTACTGTTTTCTGGACCTGTGGGGGGAAGGGAATGAAATGGAGGTCTGGTGGCCACTCCACATCAACTGTCACATCAAAGCCCGTGTGAGCAGTGAAGATAAGTGGGAAGCTGTTATGCCTCCACCACTTATTTGCCTTTCGGGGTGACTGGACTGGCCCATGGTCACCCTCGCGCATATCAAGGCAAGTATGCACATACAGCAGAGTCACACCATAGCCATAGAATGAAGAATCAGAAATGATCCTGAAAGCAGAATTATTAACAAGATTTATGAATTGAAACCAATATATATTATATTTAGATGACTTATAGATATAGGAACTATAAGCTTTGTGTGTTAAGAGGTGACTTGATGTGTGGCCCTTTTTTTCAGATCCCTACACATTGGTGGGGGTTGTACAGGCAGGGTGGCTGAAGCAACCCACCATGTCCCTTATCCGCGGTGCCACTGGCGAGAGGTGAAGAAGATAAGGAACTGGGCCAACGGACAGCCCAGACGTCATCATTCCAGACCATTTGTGAATCACTATGAGAGGAAGAGAGGATCAGGTTGTAATTGCAGCTCACTCTCAACTGGCTTAAGAACCCCCACTGAAATTAATATCACTTCACGGGATCCAATCTCTACTACCACTGGAGCATCTGCAAGAGCTTCACCTGCAGTAGCCTTATGGGAACATCTATAAAGACTTTGTCACCGGACTCTGGACAGGTTGTATAGTCCCTCACAAACCCTTATAGGATATTAATAGTGCTCTAGACTTAAACTTATACCCTAGATCTAGAGTTTAAGTGTAGTTCTGAGTCCTACTCTGTTGCTGTTGAGGTGTGACACACTTTGCTTAGTCACCAACCAGTCTAGTAGGTAAGGAATGGGGAAGGTCATTAAAAATTAACACAAATTATCTTCATTCCGACCCAACCAAACAAAAAAACCTGTGATGCTTTTAAATAGCAAGAATCGCTTGTGACAGGAAGTAAATATTCCAAGATGTAATAGCTTCTTCTGTTTGTATACCAGTCACAACTTCTTAAGGATAGTAAGATCAAGCTATGACAGACTGCCCTTCAAATTAACTTCTCTGCCAAATAGGTCTCATAATCAATGATGAATGTAGGCTGTAGAAATCTCTTTTTTACTTTAATATGAAAGGCTTTTTTAGGCAAACTGGTGTTTGAAATCAGTGAGTTGATTTGTTTTTGAAAATTCAGTGTCAATTTAGATTCAACAAATTCCTTAGAATAGTGCTTGAAGTTCAGTGAAAGGAAAAAGCAGATGAAGAAGATGATGATGATGATAGCAATGATGATAATAGTAGTAGCAGTAGAAGGAGAGTGGTTCAGGTCTATGTGAGAGTAAAGAGTGTGGCAGATTAGAATCAGTAAGGTAGTACAAAAATTTGAAAAATGTTGGGTGGAAATTACAGATGAGGAGAAAAAGTTGGGCAGCTACAATACTATTGTATTGGCTAAAGACTCAGTAATAAAGCTAGTTGCCCACCCTTTTCTATGCTTTTCACTGCTCACTTAAACTCGTGTCATAAGCTGTCTTTGACGTATTACCATTCCTAAGCATTAATAAACAGATCTCAGTATCATAAAGTCTGGGGTTTTTTAAATGCTGAATTTGAGGTAACTGTCTTTTTGATATAAATCTGTTAATTCATTTCAAGCATTTTCAGCAACAATGTGGAATAGAAATGTATTTATTTTTGCTGAAAGTGAAGTCTGATGTAGTCACACGACTTTAAGAACTGGGCCTATCAGAAAAATGTCATATATCATGAAACTAGCAAAAAGATTGTGGGAGTTTACATAGTACTTCTGCTTGGTTTATTTTCAAAAGCATTAATAAAAATGACTCTTAATTAAAATAAATGACAAGTCTGTCTGCATGGTCTCATTGGCCCCACAGGACATCCAGGCAGAGCCATTTGTACTGCAGCTGAAGGAATCGTCTGCAAAAATGCTGCATTAGAACTGCTTTAGAAGCTGTAGCTACAGAATAATGGAACTTACTTTGGAACTCATTATCAGTATAAGTTACATGAAGTTGCTTCTGGCAATATAATTTCTGATATTGTAAATAGTTAATTTCCATTGTAAGCAAAATTTTTGTTTTATGTTCAGTTCTAGGGTTCTTACTAAATTAATATTCTGAAGCTGCCAGGATCAGAAAGGAAAAAGAAACTTGGGAAATTAACAATTTACCCAATGACATACTTGATTCAGGTATGTTACTGAGCAATTACGGTTCTGAACATTTTATCTTTACCAAAAACTACATGTTTTTTCTTAGTTAAAAAATGAGACATATATCTTTTGTAACAGCACAATAACAAACATCTAGTTTCACCGGCAGCTAGTAAGAATTCCTGGCCTTAGCCCATTGATCCAGCCTGTCCAGATCCCTCTGCAGAACCTTCCTTCCCTCAAGCAGATCAACACTCCAGTCTGAAGTAGTGTCATCTGCAAACTTATTGAGAGTACACTCAATCCCCTTGCCCAGATTGTTGATAATGATATTAAACAGAATCAGCCCAGACACTGAGCCCTGGGGAACACCACTTGTGACCAGTCACCAACTGGATTTACCTCCATTCATCACAACTCTTAAGTCCTGGCCATGCAGCTAGTTTTTTTACCCAGAAAATATTACACCAATCCAGACCACAAGCAGTAAGTTTCTCCAG
This sequence comes from Cuculus canorus, assembly GCF_017976375.1. Taxonomy (NCBI): domain Eukaryota; kingdom Metazoa; phylum Chordata; class Aves; order Cuculiformes; family Cuculidae; genus Cuculus; species Cuculus canorus. The sequence goes on from NC_071401.1 coordinate 48,138,774, forward strand.
CGAAATGCTATGGGAAACAATATCAAAGGCTTCACTAAAGAGTTAGTCAAGTAGGACCTGCCTTCTCTAAAACGATGTTGGTGGGGCCTAATCAACCGATTGTCCTGTGTGTGCCTGTGATAGAGCTCAAGTTGATCTGCTCCATGACCTTCTCCAGCACTGAGTTTCAGACTGACAGGCTGGTAGTTCCCTGGATCCTCCTTCCTGTCTTTCTTGTGGATACATCACATTTGCTAACCTCCAGTCAATTGGGATCTCCCCAGTTAGCCAGGACTGCTGATAAATGGCTGAAAATTGTTTGGTGATGTCATCCAGCCTCATAGACACCTGTATGTCTAAGTGATGTAGCGGGACACTAACCATTTCCCTGTGGAATGTGTGGGCTCCATACTGTTTCCTATCCCTCTTTTACAGCTCAGGGTCTGGGTACACAAAGAACAACTGGTTTTACTATTAAAGACTGAGGCAAAGAAGACGTTGAGTATCTTAGCCTTTTCCTCATCCTTTCTCACTATGTTTTCCTCTGCATCTAATAAATGATGGAGATTCTCCTTAGCTCCTTTTGCTGCTAATAAATTTATAGAAACATTTTTTTATTGTCATTTACCACAATGGCCAGATTAAGTTCTAGTTGGGCCTTCACCCTTCTAATTTTCTCCTCATGTAATGTCATATCTTTGCAGTCCTTCTGAGCTGCCTGTCTCTTCCTCCAAAAGTCATAAATTCTCCTTTTTCTCCCTGAGTTCCAGCCAGTGCTCTGTGTCCAGCCAGGTCAGTTTTCTTCCCCACCTGCTTGTCTTTCAGCACATGAGGACAGCCTGCTCATGCACCTTTAAGACTTTCATCCTGAAGAATGTCCTGCTTTCCTAGACTCCTTTGCCCTTCAGGACTGCCTCCTAAGGGACTCTGTTGACCAGTCTCTTAAACAGGCTGAAGTCCATGCTCCAGAAGTCCTCACTTCTCTAAGAATCAAAAATTCTGACATTTCATTTTCACTGTGCCCAAGATGGCCCCCAGGTATCACATCACCCACAAGTTCTTCTCTTTTTTGTGAACAACAGGTCTAGTGGGATTCCATCCATAATTGGCTCACTCACAAGCTGTGTCAGGAAGCAGTCTTCCACAAACTCTAGAAAAACTTCTAGATTCTTTCCTCTCCACTACACTGTATTTCAGAAGACTGAAGTTGTCCAGGAAGACAAGCACTAGCCATCGTGAGGCTTCTCCCAGCTGGTTATGGAATAATTTGCTCTATTTTTATATTAAAAAGAAGCACATAGAGTTAGGAGTCATCTGAAACAGATTATTCATCAGCAGGAGTCAGCATAGTGAAAAAGCTCTCCACTGGTTATCCACTTGTTTCTTGCTTCAGAGGCATGAAATGCACCCTTTATAATGAAATCTACCCCCAGCCTTAGCTGGAATCAGCAATAACATAATAGGTCAAATGGCAATCAACACCTCCTACTTTGATCCAGTAGTCCTTCACTGTTTCCACATTTAGATATGAAATCATTAAAAATATATTTAAAATTCCAGTGTATCAGAATATTGATTGCAGCTGAAGAAGCCCTGAAAAACAAGTTAATGTTTGTCTGAGCTGTTGAATTTGTGTTGGAAGTGTTCTGAATAAAAGCCAACAGCTTTAACAAAGTCAAGATTGTTTTCAAAAAAAAAAAAAAATATTCTGATGGAAAGTGTGATGTAAGTGTATACTATAGTTCAGTTGATGGGTTTTACAAATGCTTTAGTCATGCAAACATAGTGCTGAAAAGAGTCATTATGCAGAAAAAAAAGACCAGTTATAGACAAATCTGAAGTATGTTCTGGTAGCATAGCCCTGTGAGCAGAAGGCACTTTCAGAAACTGAAGCAAGCCTTATGTGGCCCAGTTAGAGAAGAAAAGATGAACCTCTCAACCATTATATGCAGACTTAAGAGCACGTATTAGAAGTCATTACTGAAAATTCATAGAAATGCATTGAAAAGCCTGGAAGATATAGCTGTATGAGATCAAAATGTATAAACATTTTAGTTCTTACTTAGCATCTATCACCCCGAGGCTGCATTCCTTTGATACTCAGAAGGTGAGATCTAAAGAGTAGACCATGTTGTACAATGTTTCTTAAAACGTATGATGAAACAATAATTTATTCTGTAGCATTATATTTTCACATTGAATTCTAGCATAAAAGTTACTACTGAGTTACATAATTCTAGTTGTGATTGTTTATTTTTTTGCATTTGGAAGAGGCACAGGGATAATTTCTATATTTCATATTTTGAATTATTTGAATTGTTTAAGTCTGGCTATCAGGAAAAAAATGGGGGAAGGTGAAGTGTGAAAAATTGCCATGTTTCACAGCTTTAAAATGTTGGCTCTGTTGTCTGGCATAATTAAGTCAACAGTCTGCTGGTCTGCTTCCAGGCACTTTGACAACTGTTCTCTCACTGCCACCAGTAAATTAACAGGCCTGTGCTTTTCCCAAGGGGCACTGTATACAGAATGAGAGTTTTCTTGTCCCTTGGTCTGCTGCTGGTAAGGTGGTGATGGGTGGTAATGCTCAGTAGGTAGGAGCTGTCAGGTCATTTGCTCTATTATAGTTGGACCATTCACACTATTAGAGTTAGATTTGATAACACTTAAACCCTTTATCATCAGGGGTTTATTGTATCCCAACTGTTAGCATTGTCTGTAAGGTAATAGACAACAGCTGTGAAGTGAATTTTTGACACGAAACAGGAAGACATGAGAGTCTTTTTAAGCATTTCCAAGCCATTGGGAGTGTTACAGCTGCTTGATATTCATCAGGTTTTTATATAACCTGATAAGGTTTAATAAAGTTCTTTATTTTAGTTTTGGCTCACACAGTTTTTCATCCCTGGAGGTTTTCTTTTGTCAGCTCCGAGTTTGAATTCATTCAAATACTACTAGCTTTTCCCTGTTTTGGCTTTTTTTTCCAACTTAAAGTCATACGAACACTGACATTTGTCATCAGTTCACTGAAAAACTACAGAAGAGTTTAAATATAGTTTTCTTAGGAATGCAACTGTAGCCACAGAGTATGTAAGTTCTGGCCTTACCCTGAACTAGGAAATAACCTGTAACTAACATGACTGGGGCCAGGTTTAGTACCTTTGTTGTCCAAAGCTTTATTAAGCTGAAGTAAACAAACTCTTAGTAGAGATGAATCAAGTAGATGATGAAGACTGCCTACCTCGAAGGAAATCTGGCAGAAAAATTGCAGGGAGTCCAGATTTTACTGGAAGTAGTACTACTGAACTTGATGTATACTTGAACAACTAGAAGCGGGCTAACTGGGAGCTAATAACTTCCTGTACATTGGCAATCGGGTCGCTGCCAGGGTTGTGAGAGAAATAGCAAAAGACAGCATAAAGAAATAAAAGCAAAGAACTATTATTTTTTTTTTTTCTAAATGTCACTGCTAGCAATGAATGTTTATGATGCCAGCTGTTCTTTATCATTTTTACAAGACTCCATTCACCACCTGGTGATAATGTTAATGACAGTACAAATCACTAGTAAAACAATGGTGCTGCTCCTACACTTTCTGACAGAAATCAGAAGAAAAAGCTAAAGAATTATGTCACTTAAGAAAAAGGTTTGTAAATTATGCAGAATTTTTATTATTTATTTTTCGTTTATTTGATATTTTTTACTCCCCAATAATAACAACTATCCCTCCAAAATATTTAATTAACGAAGCAAAAGACTATTCACCTAAGCATAATTTGATAAATATCATCACCTAAACAAGAACAATAATAAAAGCACAAAACATAAATAGGTGAAATCCTCACTTATTTAGTTTTTATTTAATGCTTTACCCTTGTTATATGCAAGTATAACATTGTGTCATAACAGCCAGTGTAATCACATATTTAAATTTTCCATTTAATTTTTTTAAATTTTGAACTTCATTTATCAGAATGCAAAGTTAAGAAAATAACACAAATCCTACTCTTTGATTTCTTATGGTGAATGAGAACAAGCTCTCAACAATTAGCCCATTTAGGTTAGGTTTCATAAACAGCCTCTTTTAAATTTTATTTATTTACTTATTCTTACCTACAGGATTCTATATCCCAGTTTACAAAATCCATGGCAAGTTTTAGACTAGACTACTGGAAACTTCTATTTATGTTTTGGTTTAATTTAGTTTTGGGTTTTTTTTCCCAATAGTACAGGATATTTTTTGTTCTTTCAAGACCTTTTAGCATGGTTGACAGAGGACAGGACAAGAGGGAATGGCCTGAAGCTCCATCAGGGGAGGTTCAGGTTGGATATCAGAAAAAAATTCTTCACAGTAAGAGTCATTGGGTACTGGAACAGGCTGCCCAGGGAGGTGGTCGAGTCGCCTTCCCTGGAGGTGTTTAAGGAACGGGTGGATGAAGTGCTGAGGGACATGGTTTAGGGAGTGTTAGGAATGGTTGGACTCGATGATCCAATGGGTCCTTTCCAACCTTGTGATTCTGTGATTCTGTGATTATTCAATACAGATAACCATTTTAATTGCAAATAATCATTTTAACTCTTTGAATTATTAACATTAAGCTTCTTTTCTTGCTTTTTTTTTTTTTTTGTATTAGCATCTTTAAATCTGTTACCGTTGCTGATTTTCATGAAAATTTTCTCTTTCAGACATTAAGTATATTGTATAACAACAGTATGACTAACAAGTAGAAAAAAAACCCCAGTCTTTTGGAGATTCATACTAATAATATGAAAATAAAATTCAAAATAATGAGTCCAGAACAGTATTTTCTAATAAAGGACTAAATGCTATGTTGGCATTGCCTTCTTTTGATTCTCAGAAATGTTTAGAGCCAAGAGTGCATCAGCTTTCAGTGTCTTCAGTTATGAGTAAGTCTAGTCTATTTACTTGCAGTGCTTCAGGATCAAGCAGAACCCAGCTTTCACTGTCACTTCTGAAGCAAGATTTGCAAGGGAGGACTAGATAATAACCACAACTCAAAACATAACCTTAAGATCAGGAGTCACAGACCAAGGATGGACATAGCAGATAATTGATATTTTATTGTTTCCTTTTGGTCAAAGTTCTGTGGCGAAGTGGCTGATGTGCACGTGATTTGAGTGTACAGGGCGTTACAAGGCTCAAGATACAGCTAAAACGAATGCTGAGTATGGCAGACAGGCACTATTATCCTCTAGAAAATACAGCATGGTTGATATTGTAGCAGGGAATTACACTTGAACTGCTCAAAGACAAAATTTAGTATTTTCCTCTCTTTTGACCTTAGCCTAGATTTCAAAGTTAAGGTGATTTTCAGTGGCAGCAAGAAGATAGAGATGATGGCATCATTGAAATTTATCTCCTGACTTAACTCTCCAAAGAGGCAAGGAATTGAATGACAGTCTCTGCCCGGGTCCAGTGGCATTCTGTGAGAAAAACTGGTATTTAACTCCTCAAAGCACAATCTTGTCAGAGGCTGTTAATTCTCCTGCAGGCACTGTAGCATTAACAAACAACTCACAGCAACTTTGGTTATAGCTAGTTCACAGTGATGTGCTGTTCTATTTATGAGCTGTTTATTTCAGGCAACACAGAGAAACATTTGCTGAATGGAAGAGTGTTTGTAACCAGACACAATAATTTTAGCAGAATGCTAATGATGAAGAATCCGGAGAGCTTGGAGCCACCGTCTTTAAGCATCCTGATATTATGTAATGTTAATAACATTATTTTCCAGGCTAATACTATTATGTCAGAGCATATCTAATATGTGCAAATGGAAATCTGCTATTTATTTATCATTTGCATGAAACCCTAAAGGAAAACTGAAAACATCCACAAAATTAATTCAAGTTCACCACAGAAGAAACAAACTACATGTGTGCTTTCTTTACCAAATCAAAGGAAGAAATTTTCTGAGCTTTTTGAACTTACACATGAAGAAGTTATGTAAAGTAGTCACAGAAAATGTTGCACCCATTCAGAACAGGCTTTTACATTGTTTCAAAAAAATCTAAACATTTAAAATCTTTGTAATAGAAACAACCAGGTCCATAAAGTTCTGTATCTTAGCTGCTTCTGTATCTTAGCTGCTAGGATGTGAGATAAGCTCCATGTTTAGCCATGGACTCTTAATTTGTACTCTTGGTGTCTTTCAGGGACAGCTGCCTATAAGAGAAGGATGCTTTTTTCCTTGTTGCCACTAGCATACCCTCCCACTAAACAGTTACAAAAATAACTGAGTCTCAGCAGAGGACACTGGCAGAAGCTGGATGGCTATACAGCTCTTACAGGCTAAGACCACAGCAACCTTCTCCTCGTAGCGCCAGTAACCATAAAACTTGACTTTGTACGCACCTTTGGAGAAGAACCACCCCAAGCTTAATTTGACCATGCATGAAGAAGTTATATCACAATTTTCATCAAGTCCAAAAAGCATGTCCAAAAAGACTTTTCAGTGTGGCAAACTCAGTTTTGAAATGCAATCTCTGTACCGAGGACAAAGAGAAAAGTTAGTTTTCTTCCTAGATTGTCAGTAAAATAAACAGCACTAGAGTTCCTATAAAATCTTAAAATGACATTAAAATTCTGCTTCCACTGTTCCCTTAGTGTAACCTTTTAGGCCACAAGTCCCAAGCAGTTTCTATATTTGAATATGTCCCAGTGAACAAAGTAAAACAAATAAATAAATCTTTTATTTTAAAAAAATAGAATGGAGGTCCTTCATTTTCTGTGTACCATGTCACGGTTTTCTAAAGTTAGACTTTGGCAAGCATATATTTATATAATAACAGTTTATGCATCATGAATTGTACCCATACTACAGCTACAACAGCATCGTGCTTTTTCCAATGCCTTTTATGCCAGTCCTCAAGTTTGCATTTCAGTGGACATGGAAAATATAGAACAGCCGGTTATGTCTAATAATTTTAAAGATGCAGGCATTTCTTTATTCTGTGTCATCTTGGTAATTTAGGAAGGGACTAGCTACAAGGACAAGAATAATCTGAAAACAAGGTATTTGGAAACCAGTTCAGAAAACATTTTCCATAATTTCCATAGAGTTGCAAAGCTTACTATCAGACAGACAGGCATATATATTAGATTAACTATTACTTTTGAAAGCAAATGGCTTTCATCTGAGTTTAAATGCCCAGAGTTGATTTAATTACACATGATATAATTGAAGTATGTTACACAGCCTCTTGTTATTCATTAATGTAATAAGCAAAATCTTTTTAACTATATGAATTAAAAGTAGTTAAATATAATCAATTTAAAGTACAACAAAAGAGTCAGTATTGCTTTATTTTTTGTAAAAAAACCACCCTTTCTTATCTTTGGGAAATACAAATAACACAAAACACTATTTTTCTAATGCTTCACAAAACTGCTTAGTAGCATTCTAAAACTTATAAACAAATCAAAAGGAGGAAGATTGTACATTTTTTTTTTTACTATTAAGACTTTAATCTTACAAAGACTACATGAGATTCATTATTAATTCTGCTAACTCTCCTTTAATAGAATTACCTTTTATTCAGAAAAAAATAACCTAAGTTACTGGTGTATAAACTGTAGCTCTATGTTTTTTCATAAATTTATAAGATAACTGAACATCTTCCCAAGTTACACCCTTTAAAATTTATAACTATATGAAATATAGACACTGCATGATGTTGACTTCACAATTGTTGCATAATTTAAACATAAATGTTGTTATCGTCATCCTACATTTTTTCAGTCTTTTTAATTATAGCAAATGAAATCTGCTATCCCCATACTCCAAAACAACCAAGCAAACAAAATCCTCAGCCCAGCAGCAACAAGAACTCAGCACCAAAGCCATAAGCAGGATTCTAGAAATGGGGAGCTAGAAATTCCTTCAGATAAATACAGGTTTGCAGGAAAATATTTTCACTTTTAATTGACTGGTATGGCAGTTCTTCGTTATCTGAGATTATAATAATGTTTTCATTTTAGCGGAGTAGTCTTTGTTTTCCTCTATATAATGTAGGGATCATTTGTGAAACTCTGTCTTTGAAAACTTCAGTTTAATAGAAATAACCAAAGAAGTTTATATTTTAAAGGTATTTTCCTTTTTTCCCATTTTTATCCACAATCTTTTGTTTATTTTCTCACTCCATGTCTTCTAATCTGCCTTCAAACTGACTTAATTCTTCTGCCTTTTTCAGCAAGATGAGAAATCAACAGTGTGGGTGGGCTCATTTATTAGATAATGTTACCTAAATTCATGAACGAATCTTTTTTATAATTTAAATGCTTTGACACTCACTAGATAGATCTTATTCTTAGTATATCTCACACTGCTTATTGTTACTTTACAAAAAGGGCTTCCCTTAGCCAGGCAGCCAAGTAACATTGCACTCTGTCTCCACAGGGACACCTACAGGCTCTGTTTCAGTATCTGACTTCATGACACTACCTCATTGTGAGGGCTGCACTTAGTGTTTTACTGTAGTAATTACTTATTTAACTACTTTGGATTTTTGCTGTGACTCATTAATTACTCTGATAATAACAAGAAAATCGTAAGTTTTAAATATAAGCAAATAAGCATATTTTTGAAGGCTAGAATGTGCTTTCTTTGGCCTAAAGAAGAGCATCTTCAGATTTTGGGTGCTTCCTGACACATTTTGGCTAGAACATGGAAAAAGGCAAACAAGACTTTTCATATGGGATATTATAATTAGATGTTAATTACATTCAACTCAATACATTTGAATAGGCACCCAAGGATGATTCATGTTTAATGATTCTGTGGGCATCCTCCGTGATACATTTTTCCAGATTCTTTAAACCCATTGTCATTAATATGAATAACTATGTTGAACATAAGCCTTTATAATTAATCACTAGACTGGAGTCTTAAGAAAGTTGGCAAAAACTGTCACAATCTATCACTGTTCTTTAGAAAAACATAGGTATATGTGATCTCTAAAAACAGGACAACACATGCTAACAGCAAAATTAGTCCATTCACACATTAGAAACAACAGATCTGCAGTGTATGAAACAAAGCCAAAAATTCAGCTACCAAGACAAGCAAGTAAAAGAATTCCTTTCCGCATTATAACAGTTTCTACTCTATTAAAGACGGATACACTCATATATTGGAGTTTTTCATTCTACCCTTCTAAAAGTTCTCTGTCAAAACATCTTCCTTCAACATATTTCTTTAGCAAGGGCTACATATTTCTTGAAGCCTATATTGGGGTGAAATCACATTAGCTTCATTTAGAATTTCTAATAGGAAATTACTTACTATGCAATTATGACACATTGCAGAAGACCTGGGAGGCAATCTACCTTTCTTGGGATGCCTCCTGAATCCTCCAGGAGAGCTTGGGCAACCACTTACTGAGTATGCTACTGTTTCTCACTGTGATATCCAGGGGCAAGTTGTGATAAATAGCATCTTGAATTGCATACTATTTAGGGTATGCAAAGTAATCCCTCTCTAAAAGCAAATGTCATAATTAGCTTGTTTCTTCAAGGTGATGCTTATATTTTTTGTTCTCTTGCTCTCTTGTCTCTCTCTTTCTCTTCACATTATTAACATTTCTCTCTACAGAGTAGAATAGATTTAACAACCAACTAATTTACCTTTCATCCTGCCCAAAGAGCAGATTAACTCATTCTTTTGTGAGGTAAAAGAGATAGATGTGAAAACTCAGAGTAAGAAGGGAATTGACCTCAGATTAGGACAAAATGGAGGACTCAGGAAACTACAAGCCAGTCAGCCTTACCTCCATCCCTGGAGGGGAAAGAAAGACAAGGAACTAGCATAGAGTCCTGAAGAGGGCTACAAAGATGATAAGGGACTGGAGTATCTCTCTTAAGAAGAAAGGCTGAAAGATTTGAATCTGTTTAGCTTAGAGAAGAGAAGACTGAGAGGGGCTCTTATCAATGCTTATAAATATCTAAAGGGCTGGCGTCAAGAGGATGGGGTAAACCCTTTTCAACAGTGTCCAGTGACAGGAAAAGGGGCAATGGGCACAAATTGGAACAAAGGAAGTAACACCTTTACATGAGGAAAAACTTTACTTGGAGGGCGACAGAACACTGGAATAGGCTGCCCAGAGAGACTGCGGAGTCTCCTTCTCTGGCGTTATCCAAAACCTGCCTGAATGCACTCTTGTGCAACCTGCAGTAGGTGAACGTGATTCAGCAGCGAGATTCGGACTAGATGATCTCCCGAAGTCCCTTCCAACCCTTACTATTCTGTGAGTCTGTGATTACTTTCCTACCCAAGTGGTCTGACTGATGGGAACAGAAGACCAATTGCTTCTGTTTCTTTGCTTAATTGTAAAGAAACAAACAAATTTTACATCAATTCTGAAATACTAATTTTAAGGATTCTGCATGGCCTCCTTTTAGTAGCATGATTTGAGCAACAGCAGATGAGAGAGAGTCCAAACACTGAGTGTGTGTGCAACACCCAAACCTCTTCATACTGAAAGGGAATTTGTTCTTCTGATAAGGTGACTAAGATTGCTTAGGGTGTCTATCAATGAGGGATAACACGCAGTCATGGGAAGAGGCATTGTAATAAAAAGAGGTAAGAGGTCAGCCATTCCAGCCTAGCATGAGGCCCTTGTATGGTCAGTCCTACCACAGCCCAGGGAAACAGGGACCCCCTAGATGGGTAAAGGACCTGGTAGGGCCTTCCTCACTGGTGCACAGGGCAGATTTAAACCACAAAAGTTGAGAGGGTTTTTTTTTTCAGATGAGTTAGTTAATACTAATAGCATCATTGTTATAATTTGTAAAAAGTCTAGATTTCATGTAGATCTCTCATTTCAGCTGTTTCTTGACTGTAAAACCATCAAGCTTCTTATTTTCCTTCAGATCCCCTTCTGGGGTTGTCTTGGAGCCAGTACCTCTCCGGACCTCAGAGAGAGCACACAGAGATTGTTGCTCCACATCATAATTTCCTCTGGGAACCTACACCTCATCCCTTAATTCTTTGTGAGACCTGTGCTCTGTCAACTGTATTATTATCTCAGGTTTTAAGTAAGAAAATATCCCATCCTCTTTTGTCTTTGTAGTTAGTGAAAAGTAGACTTCTGCTCAGTGTTGGTATCAAGTGCAGTCTGAACTTACTCCTTAAATGTCTGAACAAAGAGAATCAAAGACCAGGCTCATACATATGCAAAGAGACACTATATTTTTCACTTATAGTTAAAAAAAAAAAAATAAAAAATTTGTGAGATAGTTAAAATGATAGCTGCTTGCAAGAAATTCACAGATACAAAATGGGAAAAGGTAAAGGTAGTGTTTAGTTTCACCATACAGTAGATACAATAGACCATGTTATTTTATAATGGAATCAAAGAAGAAAATCTTAATAAAGAAAAAAATACCCCACAAATCCCCACAAAACCTTTATATAAACTCAGAACGCTATTGGGTTTATCATTTGGTTGCCGTTTTAAAGTTTGAGAACCTTAACGCACTAGGCAACGTTACTGTAAATTATATAGAATCCATTAAAATCCATTAAAGGGGAAAGAGAGAAAATTGTTGCTGAAAAGGAAGAACTCTGAGTATGAGATGTTTATATAGGCGATTCCATTGTCATTGATGATCTTCTACAGTTGTGCATGCAAATGAAAGTGTATGAGATCAGAACTAGGTACTTTGTTATATTAGATCTCTCCAGCCTACTAGAGGTACCAAAGACTGCCAACCAAAGAGGACATTTTGACATTTGACATTGACTCAATAGGGATTAAAATAATTTATTGTAATGTAAATAATATAATTTGTAACAATAACAATAGATAGCCACTTGTTTACATGCAGCCCTTTATTTTCTGAAAATCTTGTATCAAAATCTACATTAGTAGCACAGTAAACAACATGCACTATCATCATTTTAGAAAGAGGAAGATTATATATCAAATTCAAGCAAAATATTCATTAAATATAAATAATGCATATTTCTTTAAATGTTTTGTTTTGGTTTGTTTCCTTTCCCTCTCTGCCTTACTCCCTGCTTTAAGATGGATAAAGCTATTACATTTATTCTAACAGATTTGAATTCCCCTTAAGGCTTTTAGTGACTAAGAATTGTTAAAGTATTCCGGCTGTGTTCAAGTCAGATTAATAGCTTGGAATCTCTGGGAAGAAGACCAAAAATATAAATTGTTATCAATTAACATTTATTACAGACAGCTTGTGGCTGCATAAATTTCCGCTACATATTAGACAAGTTAATATTCTTTCATCTCTTTTTACTGCTTTATCACAGTCTTGACAAAATTGACTTCAAATCTGTTTTTATGTAAAGATATAGTACTAAATGTATTATAATCTAACTACTGTATTAATTATTTCAAATAAACAGTAATGTGCAACATGTGAGTGGGAGGACAATGCATATATTTGCCTTCTCAAATCTCATGAGATCTTACAATGACTTACAAAAAGGAATAATCCCAAGTATGAAGCTGTGCGGTGCAGTCCCAGGAATGGATGAAAAAGTCTGCTTTCTTTTACATTCATTCTTTGTTAATTATCTCTTTACTCAACTACTGCATTTGTTTGGCTAACATCTGGTGTGCAACTACATTTTTAGGCTGATGCAAATACATTTTAGACTGATGAATCAAATTGTTGATCAACTACAAATATAAATCATTAGACCATAACATATAGATAATTATAACTGAGCGCAATGCAGACCTTGATGTCACACTATAAGCTCAAATAAGATTGGATTCATCAACTAAGATCTGATTCTGAATGCCTGTATTGGAGACATTCCTTTGACCGCAATATTTACTTAGATTTCACAACTCAGATTTCACTGACTAATTTCTTTCAGATATGACACATTTTTTTTGTTTTAAAAAAAGGAAAAAGAAAGTCTGTTAACAAATATCCTGCTAGGTCTGCAAAGCATAATTTATAACATGCCTTTTAAGTGTTAGAGAACAATAATCATATCCTCGCTTGGAACAGGAACTTCATTCCCTTACAGTTCAGTAGAGAAGTCATGTACCTACTATAAAGCAAAGTTAATGAATAAAGTTTTTGTTCAATTTGCTATCAAATACGCAGCAAGCTTTAAAGATTCTTTGCACTCAAGAAAACACTGTTTGTTTTTTGTTGCTTAGTTGGGTTTTTGTGTCTTTTTAAAGTCAGTTCATTGCAAATTTCATTTTCCTCACTTTGAAAGGTTTCTTTTGTCAAGGAGATGGACAAACAAATTGGATGAAATCATATGCTTGTAGAAGATCCATTGACTTTAACTGAGTTACAACCATTTATACAAGTGGAAGACATGACCCTTCCTGATTTACTTTGTCAAAGAAATATCTCTCCATTTTTGGCACTAAGGATGTTCTGCAATCACTAGTTACTAAATCTCTGGTAGTACTGAGAAGGTACTCTGAACATACACTTGTAGCTGGCAGCTCAAGTAATTCAAAACTGACTTAATTAGAAATTTCTAGCTTTCTAATCTTCATATACGTAAAAGGTTAACAGCAACATTTAGAGACACATCTATAATGATACAGATCAGTAGTAAATTCTTTATCATTATTTATTTACTTTAAAAAGTGGTCCAAAAAGATAAGTGTGTTCAGCAAGAAATTTAAAGAAATGCAGTCTTCTGGTCTTCTGATTTTACTTGTAATTACGATGTATTTTATTTTGCCACAGAAAAATCTCTGTTTTCTTTTCACTTTTTTACTGTAAAAAAAAAAAAAGAGAGAGAATTTAAGAAATGTTCAGTCTGCTTTTCATAGAATGCAGTTCAGAAAGATTGCCATGTGTATTTGGACTGCAGAGAAATGATGGAGACTCGCAAACTGCTTTTCAGGTGTAGATATTTGATGTTTCTCAGCATTAGGTGTCTATTTACAGGTCTTAAAGCTCTTGAGGGTCCATAGTAGTCACAGACTCAGACCATCCCTTGTGGATTTTTATGTAGATGGAACAGACGAGAGGTCATAGCCAGCAAGACTTCTGGAAGTCTTCCCACCACACTCATTATGTTTAGTTGTTTCTACATGGTTAATCCCTAAGTCTGTTTTCCACGAATGAAAAAGAGGAAAATAAGTTTCCATTGAACTTTAGTTTTAGCTGAGGTAAGGTGATTTTGCCTACTGCCTCTTACATGGAAGATGCAATCAATTTAAAATGTAACAATTATAAATCAGAAGCTCTTATGGACTTCATATACAAAATGAATATGATCGAAGTGTGAAACATCAATGTCTCTTTTTGTTAGAACCTGATCAGAAGATATTTAGATACATGAAAGATCTCTCTTCCTAGCACACAAGTTTGAAGTATTTATCGCAGCTTATAACTAAAACCACAAAAATTTCAAACACTGAACAGTAAACAGTACTGGTCTTATACTATCTAGACATCTGACTCTGGCTATTCATTTAGTATCTTCATTTCTAGTTTTCCCCTGTCCATTCAATAAACAAGTTATAGAACCCTAAGCCATAGAACATAAGCACTAGCGCTACTAGTCAGGACAAGCTTTGGAAACCTAAATATTCATTCCAGCCAAGTAAGCTGTCAAAGGTTACTTCATCATTTACACTTGATAAAAAACATGGATGGAGCCCAAAGCTGCCAATGTTATTCTTTGACATGCCATGTGCTATAGAAACTATAAAGTTTTATGTACATGACATAAGAACTTGTTGGAGATATCTTTGTCCTTCCAAATCATTGTATCACCTTCTAGTTAGTAAGGGCTTTTGAAGTGTTTCACATTAAAGTCTATTTATTTCTTTTAATATGAAGACAATTTCCACTTTAGAAAATGTTGGCAAAGGTCATGGAGTTTTTTTCCTGAGTGCAGTTGTCATTTTCAGCAGAAATTTCTATATTTTTTTTTTATTTTCCTAATAACGTTTTCCTAATATGTTTTAGTATGCTTGAAAAGTGATAGATTAACAGCAAAAGAAATTGCCCACTATCAGCTAAGGATGTAGAAATGGTGTTCTTGATGAACAGAAGTGGCTTCTGTCTCCTCATGTTTATTTCTCCAATAGTGTCTTGAGTACGTATACTTGCCTGCAAGATTTTCACAAGACGGATTAATCCCCTTGGAGCTAGCTAAAGTACAAATATGTGTAAGTGATTGTGAGGTATATGTTTAGATTAATATTTCTTACCTCCAGTATATTTGTAATTAAAAATTTGACCTTGATGAGGAAGAATTTAGCTCATGTTACACTCTTCTAGATAAATAAGCCCTCAGCTAGAAACAATATTAAACTAATAAACAAAATACTCAAAATAAGAACACACAGATATTTATGAGCTGTTTGTTTGGGGGGGGGTTGGATTTTTAGGTTGGTTTATTTTGCTGTTTAAATGCAGTGGATTGTGAGCAAGGGGATGGAAGAATAGCCAGGCAAAAACTGAAGAACAGTTATCTTCTAAATGAGAACAATAAGCCCAGAAAGTTAAAAGAAGATAAAATCAACTTTATTGTTAATGAGTAAGAATCGCTGATTCATTAACTACATTCTTCTATCTACTGAAAATCCTGTTATCTTAAAAATGAGTAAGCATACCTGTTCTGTAGATGGTGATAGCATACACTACATATGAGTTGATGTCATAAAAGATTCCTAAAACTTTCAAAGGGTGTTTGTTCCTTTTTTACGCTTATAATAGCCCTGTTATAAAAATAAAAGTGCTGAAAGTTAAAATTACTTGACTGTGTATTTTTAACTGTCCCTGAATCTAAGGCAAAGGCATACCTATCTGATTTCCCTAACCTGCTTATTCAGAAGAGGCTTATGTTTGAAAGCACAATTCTTCAGTCAATAACTTTGTCATTGGTATTTTATAATGTCCTTTGACGTTTCATTTCTATTTATAGAATACAGTCCTTAAAGTTATCTGGAACAGCATGGGGTTTTGGGGTCCATTTTCTTAAAAAAAAACTTACGATTTTTATTTGCATTCTCAATAGTAAGGGACTGAATGAGTAGAAACAAAATTAACCATAAAAAAATATCCTTATGAATCAGATCCTATGATGTCTGGAATTTACATAGGTCTGTCAATTTCAGCTGTTCAGATTTGCACTAATGAAGAATTCATTCCATTCTTAAACGTTCACCTAAATTGTATGAACTTTGGAAGTGGTTGTTAAAACAAATTAGTCTCAGTTTTCATTCACAAACCACAGTGATGGAAACATTCTGGGACATATGCAACCTAATTCGCAAGCTTTGTTCTACTCCAGATTCTTATTTTGCTGTCTGATAGTTTTACTACTACTTTACAACCCAGCATAAATAAATTATGATATATTATTTCCATTTTCCACCTATTTGATCTATTCTAAACTATCTAAGGTGCCTTAGTGAACAAGTGAATATCCTTGTCATAACAACTTAAAAAAAAAATCACTAAAAAAAATCGCAGAAAGCATTCTGCTCACCACTTTACCCGTTACTGATAAATATATTTAGCATTTTCAGGTCAGATTACTTCCCTCCAAGCAAACAAACCAGAAGGACTAAGAAAGGTTAAAAAAACCAGATAGTCTTGTTAAACTTAAAGCCTTCTGGTTTATTCTTTGCATGCTCAAAAACTTCTGAAGAGAGATACGATATGCTTCCACTTACCCGAGCATGATTATTTGATATCTAATTCCTTATACAGAGATTTAAATTAGAAAGAAAACTTCCTGAAAAAAAAAAAAAAAGAAAAGAAAAAGAAGGAACCCAAACAAAACAAAACAAAGCAAATGAAAAAAACCCAAAACCCTTCTTCACAAACTTGCATAGGAAAATCAAAACAAAAAAGAAGGGAAAGGGAGAAAATACTTTAGCAGTGATAACAGATGTTTGCAATGGTTTTCGTTCTTTGGGTTGTGTACTATATTCATCTTCCAAGTTTTCTTCTTAAAGGTTCTCAGATGCTTAAGTGCACAGATGGCAGTTTTGAAATAGACTGAGAGGTAAATATGTACTGGCTTTCGATAAGCAGTGTCTGTTCTGTAGGCATATGATGTCCATGTGTGAAATGGGCATTTGGTTTTGAGCTAAACAGTATCCATCTCTAAATTTCAAATTGTGTTGATGTGCTTCAGAGACTGACCACAATGGCTGGTATGATTATCTTTGCCTATGCCTATGTATGTAATTAAAATGGACAGGGAGTGGTCTTTAGAGTGGTCTTTAGGGAGTTGAGGTCAAATGGTGTTGGCAGGTTTTTTTCTATTTATTATATATATATATATCTTTATCTTTTATATAAATTTTCTTGGCAAATAGGAAATGGATGCAGTATTTAAACTAACAAGTAAACAATATGGAGAATACGTGTCAGATGATAAACCTTGTTCTCTGACCTACTTGATATTAATGTTGTGCATGTCCTTTGATAAATACAACTTTAAGTGTGGAGTGAGACAGAAGAAGACTCCCTGACTACGGAGACCAGGAAGTTGTGTACAACAAGACACCTAGAGGCATGCAGAGGAATGCACCTTTTAGATAACATCTTCGTATAAGTAAATGAGGAGAGATTTTATTTTACTTACTCATATATGTCTTTCATAAATATATGAAGGTTCTTTGTGTATTTGGGGTATTTCTAATAAAAATATTTCTCTACATTTTATGTTTTCATAGATGAGACAGGTATCAAGGCAGTCCATAATCAAAGAGATATCACGGATAATAAGTATGCTAGGACTCCTTCAAAAGTAGTCTATTCCCTATAACAATGCCCAGACATTCAAATATGGGAAAGCAGGTCTGAGAGATGATTTTGTAGGCAGAGAAGAAAGTCTCCTATGTTTAAGGACAGCTAGGAAAGCTTCTCTGGATCTTGGGGTGGGGGCAGGAGGGAGCATGTCTGGATATCAGATGTCTAGAGATTAATAGAAAGAACTATATTTGCTATTAGTGCCAGTATACAGAAGGGCACTACAGTTCTCCAGAAGCCAGACAGGGCTCACCTCACCTCTTGCCTTACCCAAGATGCTTTCAGGTTAGCTACCCTGGAGGTGATGAAATGAGGGGGAAAACAAAAAAGTTGTGTAGAGCTGTAGGAGGAAAAATGGCAATAACATCAATAAGATTATGCCGCATGATGTAGTAAAGAAGAGGGTGTTTTTATGACTAAATATGTGTGTGACTTACATGTTTTATAACTCTTAATTACTCAATAAATTACCATATGCTCTATTTATACAGAGAGGAAGCAGAAGAAAAAATAGTTGGAGATCCAAAACCAGGCAGTCAAGATTACATAAAAAACACATTCATGATTTTGACTATAGTCTGGCCAGAAAATGTCAAGACATGGAAATATTTGAGAATAATGTTATAGTTGAAAAACTAAAACATTATATTTTTTTTTAGGCAGTCTTAAATAAGGTGAGGATGCAATTAAGGATATAAGTATGCTTATGGGCTAGCAAGATCCAGTATAGTTTTTTAACTTTGACCTCAGTGAAATTATTATCTTTTTCACACTATTATACTGACACTGGCTAGTGTTGAAATTAAGGGCCTGTCAACCTTGCCATTATAAATACCTATATTTAGGAGTTTATAACTCAGCTATAAAAATTTCCTTCAAGCTGAAAGTTGGCAGTGAAGGCTATATACCAGAGCTGATTTTTCCTCCCCCAAAACCATTAAAGAGTATGTTTGGACTAAATCTGAGTATGTGGGAGCAAACAAAATAAAGATATTAAGTACCTTTTTATCCTTTTTATGTCTTGCATAAAACTCAAGAACACCTTTTATCACCTTGTTTCATTTAATGTTTTTTTTGCTTTCACTTTGGTTGAGTTTAATGCTTGTAAGAGATGCCAAAGTGACATACTTGAATGGTGGCATCTTGCAGAGCAATTCTTTTCCACACAATGGAAATTTGAATATCTCTACAAATGTTTCTTCATTTTCCAGTAGCTTCAGGGATCATAAATTTTTAGTGATACAGAAGCAGACTAACAGCAGATTATTTGTAGCAGTAGTAATAGCAGTATTATTAATGCAGATTATATCAAATTAACATAGCAAAATAGTCCCCAACATGAAATATTTAGATAATTGCAATGTAGAGCTAGAATATTTTTACTACTCTCTTGCTTTAGGGACCACATCATATTATCCCTTTCACAACTGTTATAATTTTTATTTTAAAAGGTGTTCAGTTTTTTTTGTTCTGATCAGCCTTTTTGTTATGTGTTTCTGCTCTGGTTGGAAGATCCTTTCAAAAAGCTGTCATGGTAAGAAATCTTTTTATTTATTTCCAGCCATTCATGTTCATAGTTCATGTCAATTCTTTTATGTAGCAAATCTATCTTTCTTTGGCATTTAAACTCCTAGTAGAGTTATAGAGATAGACCAAGTAGAGTTATAGAGATAGAGCATACTTCTTTCAAACTGAAGTTTGGGTGGGCTAATCATGCCAGGATCTTCACTCAGCCCCAGTTTCATAGTTTCACTAGTCTGTGAACATCATTGCAGAAAAGAATAAATTAAAAGTCTTTAAATTAGGGAAAAGGAAAGGATACAACCGAGGGAGTAGATAAGAGGATTCTTTGGTGTCACTAATATGTGTTAAAGGTAAGCTGTCACATTTTGTCAATTCAAGAGCAAAGGGAAAATTAATTCAGTAACAACAAAGCAAGTTCAAAACAAGTGAAAAAATAGAATCATAGATTCATACAATTACAGAATTATTTGGGTTGGAAGGGACCCTTAATGGTCATCTAATTATACCTGCCTGCAGTTAGCAAAGACATCTTCAACCAGATCAGGTTGCTCAGAGCCTTGTTCAACCTGACCTTGAATGTCTTCAGTCAGGGCATCTACCACTTCTCTGGGCAACCTGTTTCTGTGTTTTACCACTCTTGTTGTAAAATTGTTTTCCTTACATCTAGTCTGAATCTACCCTATTTCAGCTTAAAACTGTTAGCCTTTGTCATTTTGCAACAGATCCTGCTAAAAGTTTGTCGCCATTGTTCTTATACTCCCCAGTTATGGCTCAGCCCTGCCCAATGTGCTTAGTAGGATCATAGGGGGTGTAGGGTTCCTTTGTACATTTGTGCAGCAGTCCAGAGTGATGACAAATTTCCGCCAGGATATATTCAAATCCAATATTTGCTTTGAACACAGCCAAAGTTGAGAAGCATATCCCAGTCTCAACTTTACCACAATGAGAACTTGGATATGACCAAATGTGACTTTGAACACAGCAAAAGTAATGAAAAAGACCTAATCTGTTCATTGAACATGGTCAAAATTACTTGCAATTTGCAGCAAGAACTTGGGTATGATCTGATTCACCCGAAAGTGTTAAGGAAAAGGAAAAAAAAAAGGTTGTATATAATAAGGGAGAGAATAAGACAGAGAGAGAAAGAGAAAGAAGAGAAGTAGCAGGGAAAAAGAAAAATAATTACCACCCCAGTGGAGTCTAGCAGAGATTCCTCAAGAAATGTGGTCCATGGGGCAGCAGACATGTGCCTGTGCACTTCTTGGCAGAGATTATATATAGACCAAGGTCTGTGTTCTATTGGCATGCGAAGGGTGGTTTCACAGCACCTGCATTGTGACTCTGTGTGAAAAATTCTCAAAGTGATGTAGAAGTACCTTCAGGAAATTTCTTGAATTGGGGCTCGGTGCTCCATGGGTCACTGGCAAGCTCAATGGATTCTTGCCAGTGTGAACCCTTCAAACACATGTCTACAGTCAGGAGTCAAAACCACAGGTTAGGGGTGGAGGGGGATAAAGGAGGAGCAGCACATGCTTCTGCATCTCCCCCTCTCTCCTCTGCTGCAGCCACCCAGGACAGTTCATTTTCCATCAGAAGCCGACTACAGCCATGGAGGAGAGAGGGCAGTGTCTGCTCCCATGCTTCCACCTCTCTCCCCTCTCATTGTTAATTACGAGCCACACAAAGTCACCAGCTGCACACAACATTGTACCCAGATGATATTTAAGATGTACAAAATACAAGTAAAGCTGTTGATCTTTACAGGCTCCTTTAGGTGTTGAAAGGTCACAATATGTTCTGTCCAGAGCCTTGTCTTCTCCAAGCTGAACAAATCCAATTCTTTAAACCTTTATATTCTGAAGAAGTGTTCCAACACTCTGATTATTTTTTTTTGGCTCTCCTCTGGATGCACTCCAACAAGTCCATGTCTTTTCTGTGCTAAGGACTCCATAGCGGAACACCCCATGTGGGGTCACCAAAGTGGAGGCAGATTCACCTCCCCTGACCTGCTGCCCAAGTTTGTTTTAACACAGCCCAGGGTATGATTCGCATTCTGGGCTGTGAGTGCACATTGTCCACTCACATCCAGATTTTCTTTCACCTGTAAACCCAAGACTTTGTCTCTGCAGGGCTTCTGTCTACCATCTGGACACCTGTTTCCATCTGGATATCGAGATGTTGATCAATACTCTGTGGACTAATTCTTGATCCACAAAACAGTCCACCCATCAAATTCATATCTCTCCAGTTTAGAGAGAAGGATGTTGTGGGACATGTTGTCAAAGCATTACAGAAGTCCAGATAGATGACATCTGTAGCTGTTAATTTTTCTACTGATGTAGTCACCCCATCATGGAAAGCTACTAGGTTGGTTAGGCAGGATTTTCCCTTTGTGAATCCATGATGGCTATCTCAAATCACTTCCCTGTCCTCCATGTGTTTAGCATGTCTTCTAGGAGGACCTGTTCCATGGTCTTCCCAGACACAGAGGTGAGGCTGACAAGTCAGTAGTTCCCAGGGTCCTCCTTTCTACTCTTTTTTGAAAATAGGTGCAATGTTACCCTTTTCCCAGTTGCCAGGGACTTCACCTGACAGCCATGCCATTTCAGATATTGAAGTGGCTTGGAAAATACATCAGCTACTACGATCGCGAACCTGATCTTCTCTTACAGTGGGAAAGACTTTGCTCCCTCCAGTCTCTGCTTTGAGGTCCATATCCTGGAGAGAGGTTTCTAGTGATGGCTAAGGCAAACAAGTGGTTGAGTACCTCTACCTTCTCATCTGTTGTTACCCTTTTGTCAGTCTTGCTCGTCACAATGGGGTATGCTTTCTTTTACCTTCCTTTTCTGCTTGACATACCTGCAAAAGCCCTTCTTATTATTCTTTGCTCCCCTTGCCAAACTCAGGTTTAGACGTACTTTGGCCTCCTTGACCCCATCCAGGCACAACCAGGAAATGTCCCTATGCTTTTCCCAGGATAAATGTCCCTGCTTCCTGTGCCTCTGCATTTCCTTCTTGCCCTTTAGTTTAACCAGCAGGTCTCAACCACGCTGGTCTCTCACCTTGCTTTCTTTGTTTCTTACACCTAGGGATTGAGAGCTCTTGTGCTCTATGAAAAGCAGTTCTTGTGGTTGTGTCGTTGTGGAACTTACTACTAAAGTAGACAGCGTAGTAAAAGTATACATTAAATTTAAAAAGTAACAGGAAAATTCCTGAAATAATTCCTCTTGACATCTTTTGTATCAAAAACATAGCATCTTGACCCAGGAAATTCCTAACCTGCAAATTCTGAGAGGCAGGGAGAGAATTTATGGTAAGTATTACAACATAACAGTCCTTTTTGTATACTCTGTCCTAGAAAACCTAAAAATCTAGAAGTAAGTGTGTGTGAGAGAGAGAAGATGGGGAACATTGAGAGACTGGGTAGTACTGTGTAGAGGTATGTATTTGGTGTCCACTGGTGTTCCTACCATTTGAAATAGATTTTTCGATTATTATTTCCATATATAGAATAGTTGAGTTTATTGTATACAGCAGTCCAGGTTGCACTGAAGTGATTTTTAGGGTGCTTACTTTGTTTCATCTGTATTTACAAAAAATATATTTCCCTCAAATTTATAGTAATAAATCTTTCTACCAGATAATCATAATTTCATGCTTTCTCACATAATAGTGATTCTCACAATATTCTCACAATAATAGTTCACAGGTTATTTAAAGAGCTTAAATATTATTATTGACTATCCAGAAAAAAATGTGCATGCTAGCTTTATATTTCTGTTCTATGCACTCTTTATTTAAACATTTACACAAAATAAAGATAAATATTAAATTCATACATAGTATTTTAAACTTGAAAATTACCATGGAATTAAGAAACCCAAATATTAATGCTAGCGAATTACACGTATTTTACCCCATTATAGCAAGGTCTTATCTCTTGCACACACAAAATATAATGGGACAAGTTAAAAATAATCCTTGCATATCACTTGTGAATATCTTCTTTATTCCAAACAGAAATTTGTTCAGATGTCTCCTGGGAAGCTTAATTTTATTACAAGCTAGTCTGTAGTCAATGTTAGATAGATGGCAGAAAGGAAAGAATGATACTTCTAAAACTATTCCAGCTATAGTGACTCTTGGATAATTAGAATCACAGAATCATAGGACTTTTTCTGTTAGAAAATACCTTTAAGATGATCGAATCTAGCTGCAATCTAACACTGCCAAGTTCACCATTAAACTGTCCCCAAGCACCACGTCTACATGTCTTTTAAATACTTCCAGCAATGAGGACTCAGTCACTTCTCTGTGCACACTGTTAGGTGAAGAAAATTTTCCCAATATCCTGTCTAAACTGAGACTCACAGGTCCCTTTACACCAGGCTTGCTTCCAGTCACTCATCCCCAACCCTACAGCATTGCACAGGGTTATTGTGACCCAAGTGCAGGACCTGACAATCGGCCTTGTTAAATCTCATAAAATTGGCCTCAACCCATTGATCCAGCCTGTCCATGTCCATTTGTAGAGCCTTTCTACCCTCAAGCAGATCAACACACCTTCAGAACATGATCTTGTCTGAAGTTACTGAGAGCGCACTCAATTCCCTCGTCTAGATAATTGATAAAGATATTAAAGAGAACCAGCCCCAGCACTGAGCCCTGGGGAACACTACTTGTGACCTGCCGCCAACTGAATTTAACTCCACTCACCACTACTCTTTGGGGCCAGCCATCCAACTAGTTTTTTTTACCCAGAAAAGACTACACCTATCCAGACCATGAGCAGTCAGTTTCTCCAGGAGAATGATACGGGAAAGGGTTTCAAAGACTTTACTAAAGTCTAGGTAGTTAATGTCCACGACTTTTCTTTTATTCACTAAGCAAGTCATGTTTTCATAGAAGGAGTCAAGCAAATCTTGCCTTTTCTAACCTCATGTTGACTCGGCCTGATTAACTGATTGCCCTGTGCATGCCATGTTATACTGCTCAAGATCTTCTTCCCCACCAGCTCATCTTTTGCACATAGGGACAGCCTCCTGTACTTTTAACACTTGCATCCTGAAGAATGTCCAGCCAGCCTGGATTACTGTGTCCTTTGAGACTGCCACCCAAGGGACATGGTTGACCAGTCTCCTAAACAGGCCAAAGTCTGGCTTCTGGAATCCAGCATCCAAGGTAGCAGTTCTGCTGAACCCTCTCCTCACTTCCCTGTGAATCAAAACATCTATTACTGTGCCCGAGATCACCTCCAAGTATCACATTACCCACAAGTCCTTCTCTTTTTGTGAACAACATGTCCATCAGGACCAGGTCCATCCTTCCTTGGTTGTCTCACTCACAAGCTGTGTCAGGAAGCAATCTGCCACACACTCTAGAAACCTCCTAGATTATTTTCTCTCCATTGATATTTGGTAAGTTGAAGTCTCCAACAAGAACTAGAGCTAGTGATTGTAAGAATTCCCTTGGCTGCTTACAGAATCTTTCATCTGTGTCTTTGTCCTTGTTGGGTGGTCTATAACAGACTCCCACCATGATATCTCTCTTGTTGGCTTTCCCTCCGATTTTTACTCATTTACAGTCATCCCTATCATCACCATTATCAAGCTCTAGACTGGCAAAATACTCCTTGACATGAAGAGCTGCCCCACTACCTTTCCTGCCTCGCCTATTTCTTCTGAAGAGTTTCTAGCTATTCAGTACAGCAGTCCAGTTGTGCAAGTCATCCCATCATGTTTCTGTGACAGCAACTATATCGTAGTTTTCCAGCTGCATAACAGCTTGCAGCTTCTCCTACTTGTTGCCCATGCTGTATGCATTGCTGTAGATGTACTTCAGTTAGGCTATTGATCCCATCACTTTTGGGGGGAGAGGGGACCTAATTCTTACTTGACCTTTCTTAAATGCTTCCTTTGTTTCTAAGACACCAATAACCCTTTACATCTTTGCTGCTGCATGGATCTCCACCCCCTGCCTTCCACTGAAATGGCAGACTGAAGGATCTTGTTATACACTGTCCTTTAAACATTGGCTTGCCACCTCCCACCTAATCTCTTGCCAGCTTGGTTTTATCCTTTTTCCCCTTCAAATCTAGTTTAAATCTCTATCAATGAGCCCTGTTAACTCCTGCAAAGACCCTTTTTTTTTTTTCTTTTATGAAAGTGGTTTTGATTCAAAGCGTAGGCAAATCTAACCTCAGCAACACTCCCAACCTAGATGAACTATTGTCCTTATAATTGTTCAGTTCCACTTGCAGACCCTTGTAGTTATTATTAAAGGACATCTAAAAAGGTGGGGTGGTCACAGAGGAGATGAACTTGCTCGGCCAGGCAGGAACTTTTTGCCATTCTCCCCTGTCACTTAAGTCACCGTATCATGTGTCCTGTCTGCCTGTCTGAATTGTTCCAGGGACGACAGAGTGCAGTTCCAGTAGTCTACCTCTCTCCTGCACTCCCTGATACTCCTCAAACTACTCACTTCCATCCAGAGGTCTGTCACTAGCAGAGGACTTCCTCTACTTGGGTGCACCTCCCACAGCTGTGCTCAATACTGCCATCTGGAATTAGAGTAAGAATAGGACACATCCTGCAGCCCAATACCTGGGTGACAGCATGCTACCACTGGAACTCTGGGAAGCTGTGTCAGTTGTGGTGGGTGCAGAGTATAGAAAAGCCTATCTCCTAGAACTTTCAAATGCAGCTGGCTACTTTATAACCTGTGGTAACCAGTAAGGGTCTCTGACAGAGTTTTAGCTATGCTCAAAATGTGCTTTTAAATGGAATTGCCCAGTCATCAATTTGAGTCACAACAATCTTTGATTCATGTGATAGAGATGTCTTGGAGCGCATGAACTAAATTCCTTACGAAGAGAACAAAGCCAAAAGATATATTTCAGGAGTGCATCTGTGCACACCATGCCTTATTAAGTACTCAGCCCACAAGTTAAGACTGGAAGCAATTCAAAGTATCTACCTTTGATATTAATAGGATATGGTGTGAGATCCTCAGTAACAATGGTTTCACTGCACAAATCCTCTCCTTTTAGTACTAAACAACAATACAAAGTCACAGACAGTTAGAAAAGATGTATGATCCACCATGTATGACTGGATGTTCTGGTACATTATCTGCCTTCAATTTGCTTGAAAATTACTGTTAAGCCACAGGAGCTAGAGCTGGTCAGAAGAAAGAGTTTCCCTTTTTTTGATTCTAAATGTTATGGAAAACAATTGAGAAGCTGGAACATCTTCATGTTCAGCCTAGGACTTTCAGGACTGATTGATTTTTTGTGAAGCAGCAGTTTTAAAATCATCAGAATAATGGAGCTGTCCAAGACTTTCAAACTACCAAGGTGTCAAGTGAAACAGCAAGAAGGCTATAGTTCGGCTATACTTTGGAGGTTTCAGATTGGCAGGAAAATCTGCAGGTTTTCAAAGGTTTTCCTGGAATATTTAACATTCATCCATATCTAACATGCTGCTCAAAGAGCCTGCAGTTTTAACTGCAGCAGACTGTTAAGTGTGGATCTTGCTGATTTTCCCTGTCGCACAGGCGCTGTGAATGGAGCTGAAAAATCAGCTTCCATGGTTTTGGCATTTGGTTTTGTTCTTGTTTAGGCTGAAGAAAAAAATCTTTTACAGTGTTTTATAAAGAAAAACCGTGTTGAAAGATTGGCTTTTTTTGTTTGTTACAGAAAACATTTTCTTTCAGTCTTACTTTACCGGTCTGTTTTTCATATTTTCCTCTTCTAGTGTCTCTGAATAGGTCTGTTGGAGAGGTATTGTCTCATTTCTCAGGACTAAGAAACTATTACATTGCAGTAGTCAACAAAATCAACACTAAAAATGTTCCCTCTCTGTTGACGCGTTATTCTGTACAATACTTCCTATTTACATTTCCAGCCAATTGTAATAGTGAACATCATAACCTCATAGGACAGTTTTATTTTTATTGCATGAAGGGATATGTAACCATAACTTAAATATTATATGATGGAATTTAATTAGGCCAGATATGAAGTAATAATATTATAACTGTAAGTTGTACTCATAAAGAAGAAAATTTCCTTACTTCAAAGCTGCAAAATTTATGGGTGCTCTTGCAAACTTTAGTGTCAGCAGACATTTCTTAAAGAAAACTCTATAATTCAAATAATGTAAGAGAAGAACTTATATTCTTCTTTTCTGTGAATTTCAGCTGACTCATCTCAGAGAATAATCATTTTGACAGGCCTGTAGTTTCCTGGATCCTCTCTCCAGCCCTTGTAAATGGGTGTAACATCTGCCAGTCTCCAGTCCAATCGAACTTCCCCAGTCAGCCAAGAGTGCTGGTAGATGATGGAAAGAGGTTTGGAAAACACCTCCACCGGCTCTCTTAGTACCCTTGGGTGGATCCTATCTGGCCTCATAGACTTAAGAATATCTAATTTGCCTAGCAGGTCTCTAACCATTTCCTCTTGGCTCAAGTGCATTTTTTCTGCTCTTCCTCTCTGTTAACCGGCTTGTGAGGTTGAGTACCCAGAGAACATCTTACCTTACTACTAAAGACCGAGGCAAAGAAGGCATTAAGTACCTCAGCCTTATCTTCATCCTTTGTCACTATTGTTCCCCTTGCATCCAGTAAAGGATGATTCTCCTTGGCCCTTCTTTTGTTATTGATATATTTGTATCTCTGTTAAAAGGGTAATAGGAAATTCACAGGTATCCTTTCAGTGGCTATTGCTCCACACAGCAAAGAAGGCTGCAGGCAGGTTTATCACACACTGTGACCCTGAGAAATCTGAAGTGCCTATCCTCAGTGAACTGCATGGATGCTGTAATGAAGAACCAGGATCCCACAATGCTGTTTCCCAGCTGGCAGTCCATTCCCCAATATTGTACTTGAGAGACATACCCAGAACCACTTGAGCAGAAGAATCGTGTCTCACCAGGGAGGGCTAAGCAAAAGATGGAAATGAAGGAAAATGTCAGCCTAGAGCTCCATCTGTCCCCTCATTTTCTCTCCTGGGTACCATGCCATCTCCATTGCCCTTCCCTCTCAGGACAAAAAGTGAACACTTCAAAGGAGTTACTACCTGCACCATGAGCCTGGAAATACACTTAGTCCTGCTCACTGAACAAATTATAGATATATCTGCAGCTGTTTATCTAGGAACGTTCTTTTCCACTCAAGGGAGTGAATTTGTTACTCACCATGATTATACTACTCTAGGTTGGTCATCTTTTCTTTTTTTCTGCTTCCTTCTCCTTCTCCTTCTCCTTCTCCTTCTCCTTCTCCTTCTCCTTCTCCTTCTCCTTCTCCTTCTCCTTCTCCTTCTCCTTCTCCTTCTCCTTCTCCTTCTCCTTCTCCTTCTCCTTCTCCTTCTCCTTCTCCTTCTTCTTCTCCTTCTCCTCCTCCTTCTCCTTCTCCTCCTCCTTCTACTTCTCCTTCTTCTCCTTCTTCTCTGTCTTCTTCTCTTTCTTTTCTCTATTGTTGTTGTTGTTGTCTACTGTTCAAGTGCTAAGGCTGGCCTGACTTTAAAAGCACCATGTAATTACTTAATCTATTTTGCTCTCTGTTGTCTTTATCTCTTTTACTCTGTGATTCATGCAAAACCTATTGGAATTATTGTTTCTGGAAGTGAACATTGACTACAGCAAGTTGTACTGGAATAGTATGAAAGTTAGTGAAAATGTAACCTCTCACCTATTACAGTTATGAAAGGACAGGTTAATGCAACAAATAAAACTCAACAAATCTACCTTTTGCTTTAAAATTTCCCCAGAACTCAGAAACCCTCTTTAATTTGTTCTTACAATAGAAGTTAATTGCATTTTTCCTTTTGATAAGTTATGCTTTTGTAGCATGACATTTGTGTGTATGTTTAATTTCATATATTTTAATGTCTTTCATAGTACTATTGGCTCTTTTCTTCTTTTTTTTTTCCTTACTTTTTTTTTTATTTGGATGCTTTTTCCTTTATTACATTTTAAAGAGCATTCTTAGTTGTATGTGCAAATATTCCACTGCAGTTGGAATATAAGGAAACTATTATATATGAAGAAGAGCTGAATCGGGCACAGTTTAAAGGAAGTGGTAAGATAAACAGTGGTTTGACTTGAAGTATCATATTTTATTTATGTATTGACTCTTGGCAATGTTCTTCAGCATCTGGTTACTAATTCTGATCTCTTGTTACAACTCTCTCTTTGGATTTATCATGTCATCATTTCCTTACATTTTAATTCCCACAGTTGCCTAACTCTTTTGGCACACACAAAAAAAATGGAAAGCCCTCTGTACTGAATGTTGAATGTTTGTCCAGAACTTCAGCTCTGAGCTTTAATTGGGTGAACTCATAACTGTTGCTGTTTTGTCCAAATCAGGGCACATCATGCAACAGTTCTCAGCTGCAGAAGGCACATATGATATGACTCAGTGTAGACTTAGCACAAGATGAATATTGGCTGAGGCTATGTTATTAAAAAATAAATGCTTTACGGAGTCTGTGAAGTATGTGTGTGTGTGGGAGGAAATAAAACCAAAATCTACACCAACATTTTTATTGGAAAAAGAAAAAGAAACCCAAACAACATGCCCATCCTCCCATTGATTCCATAATGTAGTTCTTTAAGTGGAAGACTTTTAAAGAATCTTTGTGGGCTATATCAGTCTTTCATTCTCCAAGCCACCTCAGCAGGAAAACAAGCATGGGAAAAGCTTGGGTTACAACAGAATCAAACATTTTTGCTTCACTGATGAAACAAGGGAAACATCAACTCTCGTAACCCCATCCTGGCTATTTGCATTGGGTTTACGTGACAAGGTTTTCATAGCCGGGAGACTGCAGGGTGATTTTTGTGAGAAGATAATAGCTATTCCGATGTAGAGCAGAGCCACTTTCAGCCTGCTCCAAGATGCACCCACTGTTGGCCAAAGCTGGGCCAATCAGACTTGTTGGAAGCACATCTGTGATAATATATTTCAGAAAGGATAACAAATGCTGCACAGCAGCTGAGACAGAGAAGTGAGAAAATGCGAGAGAAACAGCCCTACACTCACCAAGTTCAGTGAAGAAGGAGGAGGAGGAGGAGGTGAGCCGGATGCCAGAGCAGAGATTTCATTTCAGTTCATAGCGAAGACCATGTGAGGCAGGTTGTACCCCTTCAGCCCATGGAGGTTAATGGTGGAGGGAATACCCACATGAAAACCATGGAGGACTCCATACAGGGGCAGGTGGATGACTGAAGGAAGCAGTGATTCCATGGGAAGCCCCAATAATAGGTTCCTGACAGTACCTGTGGACTCATGGAGAAAGACCCTGCTGGAGCAGGTTTTCTGGAATTACTGGTAATCAATCCTTTGGGGGACCCACACTCGTGCAATCTTCTCCTGCAGGACTGCACCCTATGGAAGGTATCAAAACTGGAGCATTTTTTTTAACAATGGCAGGCTGTGGGAAGGAACCACTTTGGAGAAATTAGTACAGAACTGTCTCCCATGGGAAGGACCTCATGCTGGAGCAGAAGAAGGGGGAAGGGAGAAGAAGAGTCAGAAACAAAACATTATGAACTGTCCCGTTCCTTGTTCTTCTGTGTCACTAGAGGGGGATGTTGTAGAAAACTTCAGAGTGTGGTTGAGTCCAAAAAACCGGGGGGGTGGGAGAAGGGTTTTTTAGATCTGTTCTTATTACTCACTATTCCCATCTTCTATTAATTAGCAATAAATTAATCTCCCCAAGTCAGGTCTGTTTTGCCTATAACGGTAATTGATAAGTGATCCTTATCTCAATCCATGAGCTTCTCCGTCACACTTTCTCCCTCTGTCCCGTTGTAGAGGTGGGGTGATAGAACAGGCTGGCGTGCACATGGTAGGCAGCTAAAGTCAACCTACCATATCATTATCAAGATGGAAAAAAGATGCATGGAGACATGACAATAAGTGCATAGATAAATGACATTAAAACACTTCCTAGAAACTTTAAATAGAAATAATTTCCCCTTATTTTCCTCCCTTATATCTGTGGTATTTTGTTAATACATTTATAACTGAGAATCTGGTAGCTTTTATTCTTTGAAAGCAAAGCACCATATTTTATAGAAACAAGACAAATAGAAATTACATGTGCATATGTTATCAAAAAAACTTCAGCAAATCAAAAATTTATTAAGGAATTTCTTTTTTTAGAAGAAACTTCAAAATGTAAGCATGCTGGCTACACAAAATGAACATGTAAACACAGTGAAAAAATTATATCTTTTTCCTGCATCCTAATCTCGACACAAGTGTTGTTCAGTTATGGCTGAGCTGATGTTTATTCAAAAATGTTTTGTAAGATGAAATACTAATAATTATCTTAAGTAGCAAGGAAACTGTTACTTCCCTATTAAAATAAGTAGTATAATAAAAATGTCAGAGAAATTAGTTTTCTGTCAGAATATACTTGCTTAATATAAGGAAATATTCATGTTCATGTTAAATTTTTTTGTGAATTAATATATCCCTATGGAGGTTTTATTGATTTAATTAGGGCGTAGAATGCTTCTGCTGCTCCTCATATTGGAAGCTCAAACTTAGACAATATAAATATTTCTTATGAGTGAAAACAGAAGCACTGAAAATAGGATATTTAATGCAGTAACATTGGTGAATTGTACAGATTTGTTATGAAAACAGTTACATCAGTAGTAATTTTAGAGTAGCAGATAAAGGGTACAGCAAAATCTGGTTCTTGCTACAAGAAGCCTTCTGGTAAAATTGTTGTTTTATTGAATATTAGAAAATTTAGTAAAATTTAGTAAATACCCACGTAAAATACATTTTACAATATAAAGTTAAAAAAAAGTGACTATTTAGATAGTTTCATAATTTTATAGAAAATAATGAATTAGGACCTTTTGCAAAGGGACTTGAGCACTGACCCTTGCACTATCTCCTGATTCACACTCAGAGGAATACAAACCTGTCCCCATTACTGTGCTTGAAGGAAGACAGAGTGCTACAAGGGACAGAATTTTTTCTAACAGAAGAGTGTTTTTTATTCCCACATCATAACCTGCAAAATAAAATGTGACTACCTTTAGGCACAGAACATGCTTTCATGTTACGTGATAAGATATATGATAAGTCACTTAACAGTGTTTGTTTAGATTTTTTTGAAGTGCTTAAAATAATATGTATTAATTGATTGATTAAATAGTCTGAGTTTGTTGAACAAGGTCTAGGACCACTATGAATATAAGGATCCTTATATCCAGTAAGGATATAAGGATTCTTCAAGGTTCTGTGCCTACTTGGCCATGCAGAGCATCCTATTTGAATAAATGTTGTGTGAGTGGTTGAGAAGAGGCGATCATCAGAAAACCCTACATGGACTTAGGAGTTAACTGCCTGAGGCCACAAGACTGATGGTGAACAAATCATATGCTGTATCCCTATGAAGAACTCCTTTAGTTTTTTGGGGTTGTGGGGATTAACTTACACTACCATAAGTGAGAATCAGAAATAATTCTCATTTTAATAGCTCCCAATTCTAACTACAAGACTGAGAAAATACTGTTTTGTCTAAACGTTAAACCTGTGACTGCCTGCAGAGAATCACGTTTGTTCCTATCTGTCTTCTTTATGGGGTAATGCTGAACAATACATGAAGATTTCCGAGTGTAAAAGTGAGATGTTCAAAGTGAGAAAGATTACTCGCACAAGTAAATACAAAGAGTGTAACTGTAGCTCAGTGTTAAAGAGATGGCATTACAAAGGAAGACATTCATTCACAGAATTGATCCCATAAAAAGTACAAAGGCTCACATAGAAGCTTGGACTGAACAGTAATTGACAAAGAATTTATTAGGTTTTCTATCAGTCTTCTTTGTCCTGCATGCATGTTTATGTATATCCTTTTGAATAGAAACATCAGAAAAAGACTATCAAATTAAGGAATTTTGCAGTTAAACACAAAGAGGTGCTGAGAGACTGATTAAATGTATAGATATAAACACAATTTCCTTCCCTTTCTGTACACATTAATCCGATCAGTCAGGGATTTTTCTCTTCATTGGCACTAAGGACAATCTTTATTAAAAAAACATTAATATTAAGTGTGCCTGTCAATAAATTGTTACAGAGCCTTTTGAACTTTGCATTTATCAAATGTCAGTCATCAGAAATATTTGCCTTCAGAATATCTGTGGGACTGTGCCAGAGTCTCACATTCTCTGATCAGGTTCTTTTAGTTGTGGAAGGTTTAATTTTTAGTACCATTTTATTTCTTTGAAGATATTTGATGTTACATAAGATTTCTGATTTAGCAGTGTGACATAAAATGTACTGAAAATACAGTACAAATGGAACATGTGCATAACAAAATAAAGCAATTGCAATACACAGTTAAGTCACAAAGTGATTCCCATTACCAGTCTTGACAATATGCTCGTCATCCCCAGTTGCCAGGAGGTAATACAGGTTTTGTACCTAGTTCAAGCCCACTGCTCACTTTGAAATTTGACAGTTGCTTGGTTAGCATCTTCTGTGTTGGGCTGAGCCATGTGTTCACTCTGCCCATGCTGTTCTGGCTAGCTCAAGGAGACAGTCATGTAACGAACTCAGGGAGAAACATTTGCACCACCAGCTGATCCAGTCAAAGCTGTTTCAAAGCTGTTTATCTAATGAGAAGGCTGACCTCTGGTCCAGCTTGTGGTGCGATAAGTCAGCTTCTTTGCAACAGCTGTGGTCAGGCACAACCTTCCTGAATCTCTGGGCTTCACAGACATGTCACACTTGCCCTTCCCACTGAGACATCTGCAATTGTAGCTTTTTATTGCTCAGTCACAGATCAGAAATTAGAGTGGAATGACTTGCTTTTTGCAGTGTTCCCATCCAACAGTATTTTTTTTATTTTTCAGAAGGTATTGGACTTAAATATTTCTGTTGTTCTACAGACCAAATAAGTTATGTTTTGCTTGTAAAAGGCAAAATATAACTTTAATACCTAAAAGTAACTTTAATGTTAAAAAGTAAATGTCATTTTGCCGGTAAATGTTCGTATTACTGGTAAATGCAATC
The DNA here is from genome assembly GCF_017976375.1 of Cuculus canorus. Classification (NCBI taxonomy): domain Eukaryota; kingdom Metazoa; phylum Chordata; class Aves; order Cuculiformes; family Cuculidae; genus Cuculus; species Cuculus canorus. The sequence continues at coordinate 48,173,065 of NC_071401.1, forward strand.
ATATTTTTGGCAATTATTTGTCCATCATCCTACTCAAGACATCTGAAAAAGTGTCAACTACTTTCCATTAACAATAATAGGGTCAGCTACAATAACTATCTGAAACGTAATCAGCTATGTCTTAGGTGACTACATGTGACCCCAAAACTAACAGACTTCTGCAGCCAAAACACAGCTCGAGTAATGCAAAGAAAAGTGCTAAATGATGTGATTCCTCCTTTTTTTTTCAATAATTTAATTTATACTCTAAAACTAAGTTTTTTAATTGCATGTTATATAATAAATACAACATTTTTAACACAAAAAAAATAACTCCCTGTTATTAAAGCTTCCAATCATTTCATCTACTAGATCTGGATAAAAAGGCAAGGAACAACAATACCAGTAACCTCTGTGACTGCAGCTAAGTGCTGGGAAAATATTTACTTGACAAGGACTACATCAGGTCAAATCAACAGACTTTGGATCATAAAGATAAGTCATGGTCCAGTCCACATAATGCATGTCTCTAAATGTTAGGGGCATAGTATCCTTGTGTACGTGTGAAGAGTACAAGTATTTGGGGATATCTAAAGGAACATCCTAATTCATCAGTTTGTATGGAGGAACACAAAAGCTGCTCACACAACAAGGAGATAAGGCTGAATATTATTTAAAAAAAAAACAAAAATAGTTGAATTTTGCTGATGTGTTGGTTTTTATTTTTGTCTGAAACATTTTTACAAATTTGTTATCAAAATAAAGGAATATTTTTTATGGTAAAAATATAGGATTAAAGAAAAACGACAACTCACAGCAAATGTTCTTAATTTGCTGATTGTCAGAAAGAAACCAAACTAAAAATTTTTGCTGCAGTCCATTAAATATGTATCTGCTAGTATCCTATCTGACCTTTCAATTAAGCCTGACCATGCTGTCTATTCAAGGATCTTTGAACAAGGATTTGGAAAGTCTTAGCTATTTTCCCAAATGACATAGGAGATTGCTTCAAAAATCAATTATGTTATCTTTAAAAATTGTATTGCAAACCTTTCAAAAAATGGATTATTTTAGTTCTATATTCATGACAAAAAAAAATGTTATCCTTGAACGTGGAGTTTTACAGCTCATTTTCTTCCACTTTACACACACTTTCTATGACTTTTCCTATATCCTGTACAAACCAGAATGCCTCATGATATTCTGAAGTCAAAGGAAGGCAACCTTTTTGGCAACCTTTTTCTTCAACCTTTTATTCTCCTGGAACATGTAGTCTTACATTTTCCCAGCATGGGTTAGAATTTAATTAGAAGATATATTTATCATTTGTCCTCTAATTTTCACTTCCACATAGTACCATCGCTTCTTGCAGTATTCTTGGTTGCATTATTAAGATAATATATCATATGCCTGTGGATTTATTTGAATGTGGATTGATACATGGAGAAAAAAAATTGCATCATACCAAGACCTAAATTAATCCCTCTTAACCTCATGTGTTTAATGGGTCCAAGAGGTAGGGAATTATCTGCTCCTACCTTCCTCTTTAATCAGAGGAAGAGACTCTTCCAGAGGGCTTTTCAGCCTTTGGGACCTGATCTGCCTTCTGTGTAACCTATAGTGCCAGGGTTCAACTACTTACCTTTGTCTATGCTCTTTGGTGCAGCCCAGCTGTGTGACCTTGGCTTAGCTTTAATGAGAAAAAATGTTGAACTGTAAGAGACTATGCAAGCTAAGACCTTGCAAGATAAAGGAAGGAAAAACAGGCAGAAGTGAAACTCTTGAGACTAATAGTATTTCAGATCTTAAAAGGAAAATGCTGACATAAAAGAGTGTAAAAGCCTAAGGAAAAAAAAAAAAAAACAAACAGAGCCAGAAATTAGAAATTCAGCAGAAACAAAGATCAGACCAGACCTCTTCAAGAAGCACTGGACAAAAATATTCCCCACTTGACTGATAACTGTCTGGACAGTAAAAACTCTGGGGAACCTCTAATGATTCTACGAGCTTGATTATCTGGGTAGCATATTAGCCTAATACTTATGTCTCCTGTGCATATCAGCGAATACATAGCTCTTGTATATTCTTTCATGCATTCTGCTTGCAGAGTCTTTTTTCACATGGTAAAAGAAGTCTGAAAAGTAGAGAGGTGCATCTGGAATTCTCAATCTCCCTTCACTTGCTACACAGAGAAGTTAGAAAACTGATTATCGTCAAAACTCAGATAAGAGTCATATATAATGGAGATATGCAGGTTTTTATGATGGCTTAGCAGTCTGTGGTCACTCAGATTTTCACTGATAATTACAAATTCATACATCACAACCAAAGAACTGCTGTCCTTGAGATTTCTTCATTGCATAAAAGAATAAAAACTCATCTTAGATATTATCAAAATGAATGCTGAACATTTTATATTGATTTTTTTCCCACAATTTCATAGACCTTAAATCTGAAAGTGTGGATTTTTAGGTTTTTTTTAGTAGCAAGAATACAAACCAAACCCCAACTATGTGAAGTATATTTATGTTGACTTTTTAAATAACTTTTAAAGTATAAAACAGAAATGTTAGTTCTATTCGTATTTTCTTGAGCTCACCAGCTCACAGGTCTTATCCATCAATGCTGATAATATTGCTTAATGCAGGAACTGATTTTTAAATGCTTGGGTTTTTCAGTGGTTCCCTCCTCTGATATTCATCCTGTTGGTAATTTAAGTCTTTGTTGGTTGGTTGCTTTTTTTCTTCTAATGTTCTGAAAAAGAACAGAACTAAAGAAAGAACTCCCTTTCTTTATTTCATTTTCAATGTATTTAGAGACATTTGTTTACTTTTTCTCATTCATATTTTACCTCTATTCTCATTCCCAGAATGTACCTTGGAAAAAAATTACAGAGCATACACAGAACAATAAAAAGAATTGCAGATTAGTCATCTTTGCAGAAACTGACACTTGCATTGATGATAATTTAATTTGTAGAGGAAAATAAATTCTAGAATGAATCGATATATCTGGTTTTATTTCTTATTTTTTACAGAATGTTCTTCTTGTGTTTCAGAAATAGTAAGGATAATGTTCCCTAAGTTCAATATAAATCAAAGCATTCTGCATTATGTCCCATCACAAATGAAAAAACACTGTAGTAAAATATAAAGCTGATCTGAAATTTTAAAGTCTTATCCAAATATCATCTTGATAAATTCTGAATACAATTTTGATTAAATTTCATCCATTGTCCAGCATAAACTGTTGCAATACTTTTTATTACTGAAATCATATATGTCAGAAATATTGGGGTCTATGAAGTTAGAAGTCAAACTGTGTACTTTGAATCTGGCAACAAAGCAGAAGTCCAAAGGGCTTCTGTAATGAATCAATATTTATTAGATGCAAACTGGTGTTTTTGCAACTTTCTTCAAGCACAGCTGGAGGTAATTCCAAATACAGATGCAAGAAGCAAAAATAATTAAGAATAAATGGTGGAGCTTGCTCAGTTCTTAGAAAAACTTTTTAGTTCCTGACCAAGATGAGAAAATACTTGTGTCTATTTCTGTTAACTAAAGCATCTAGGACTGTTTAGGACTTCTACTGTCTAAAATGACTAAATCAAGTCACAGTTCCTGCAAAGTAGATTTTGGTTTTTTGTTGTTTTGAATCTACTAGGTTATTTGCCTAAGCTGTGAAACTGGGCTCTCTGACTTTTTACCTTAAGTGGACATGCCAAAAGACACTAAAGACATGTTATCTCTTAAGACAGGTTTTATTAGAACTGAAAATAATAAATTAGAGCAGATAAGGAGGTTCTTTGAAATGGTATCTGTACACGCTGAGCTATCACCACAGCATAAAGCCCTGCCTTATACATTTGCAAGAAAGACTTGTATTTGAGATAAGTGCAGATTAACCTCAGGGGAAACGTCTCCCAGTCAGAGCTATTGCAAAGGAGGCTGGATGTCATCATGACAACCTTGTTTCGCCAAATGTTCTGTATTAATTTTCAGAAAGACTACAGAAAAAATAGGGTTTGATGATACTTACTTGCACTGTGAGACTCACATCAAGCACAGAGGTATTAGCAAATGCAAACTGCTGGTGCAGGTGGACGGTGTGAACACCATGAATCACAGCCCAGGGGAAAAGGGAGTACACAGTCCCTGCATAGAAGCTCTCAGAGAGAATTTCAGTGGCCATCCTTCAAATCATAGGTGGGCCTACTGTTTCCGTTTTCTATCACATTGTTCTATTCAATCTTTCTTAAACTATATATACAGAAGGGCACATGCAAACAGGCACTTTCACATCTAATATGAGGAGGTTTTTCCAAGAACTTGAAAATCATCCGAGCTGCCATTAAAGCCATAGAAAGGATTGCTGTTTGATGTTTTAAATGCTGGTACTAAGATGGAAATACTGGATTGAGAAGCAGCTAACTTCAGCCCGTTCAGCTTGCCTTCTCTTTATTATGGCAATCATCAGGTTCATACACCAGGCCCACAGACAGTTGAAGTCAGCTATCATTTCTGTGATTATAAAGTGTGTGTGGGGAGCAAATTCCTAATACCACATCTCCTGCACACCTTGGCACGGATGCAAGTAAATATATCAAAGTACATGACTAAGTCCTTCAGAACAGGGCCATGTATAGACAAGTGTTACTTTGTGTTAATGACTGCAGTGATGACAGAAAGTTACAGAGTAGTAAATGCAGTGCAGTTGGAATATTTTACTTGGAATGGGATACTACTTGACACTATATTCCCTAAACTCCTGGCTTAGCCCTGGCACAAAGGCAAATACACAGACCAGATGAGAGAATCTGACATCACTTTTTCAAAGCCACTATTACCTTCACAATTACCTTGATGACTGTGACAAGAGAAAATAAAATTCTAACGTGCACCCAGCCAGTAAATCTTGTAGTAGCCTGTTTTCTCTAGCAGTAACACCTCAACCAAGACACGATTTTCTCAGAAAGTAAAGTCCTTACAATGTTCCAAAAGTCACTAAACTTCCAAAAGTTTCAAACTACTCTTTTCTTCTCTTGGAGTACCAAAGCCTCTGCAACTTTTTTGAAGGTTCCCAATTATAAACTTATTCATCCAATCAAAGAATGGGAAGTACATCCTAACTTTCACCATACGATACTATAAAAGTCACCAAAACTATTTTTTAGTTTCATACCATAAATATAAAATAATTTATGATCAATATTTTCTAGGAATAGGTTGAGAAAGCAAGCTAAATAATGAAGAAACACAGAGCAGCTATGTCATGCTTGAAGTCTTTCAGTAAGCAGAAAGAAAAAAGAATTAATTTATGTAGTGGTGTGTCAGAGTGACCAGGCAATACAGACTGTCTTAAGTAGAAGAGGAAGTTTTATCTGTAGGCATATTGAAGAGAAACAAGAAAGAAACTTCTAAATTGGAGTAGTTCACGTGGAGAGGAAGAGCAATGTGAGAATCATATAAAACAATTAACAGTCTTGCAGTTGGTGAGGTTGCTTAATAGTAAGCAACAGTCAAAATTTGTTCTCTATGTTAAAAAATAGAATTAGTGTCAACCTGTACCCTCATCACTAACAATATTTGCTAAACCTGAATGAAAACAAAAGTTTGGCTCCATCAGGCTCCTTCTCATTTAAATAGTATGAAGGTCTTGTTCACTTTTGAAATGTCTGAAATTACAGCAATTAATTATATCATGAGGCTGGAATGATCTTGCCATTATTGCTAGCTTTGAAGGGTAATATTAAAAATGTTTGAGCTTCAGAAACATGGCATTTTTAATTCTCACTTCAGCCACCTGCTGTGTCTCCTCAAGGCTTCATATAGTTCATTTAACAATGTTTCAGTCCAGTTTTTCCACACATAGTAGTATAATTGACAAGCATGTTTTGAAAAGTGATCAAGTGATTGTGGGGGATGAGTAAGAACAAATGTCACTCTTCTTGCCCAATAATTCCATTAGAAGAAAAACAATCTTGCACAGAATTAATGAAAAACTTTATGCAATTTTACATATTATTTGTTAGCACCTGATTAAAAATAGGGCACTTGAGGGTTCTTATTCCACATTCTTTTTGGAAATGAAACAATAATGTCACTGGCTTATGTTTGATAGTGATGTTCTGCATAAAAGAGGGTGGGTGGCTGTGTGGCTTTTTTTGGTTTTTTTGCATTCACAATGTTGCCTCATGTTTTAATTTGCTGACCATGAACTAGATTCAGATTCTACTATTTACTTCAATAATGTTAATTTTATTATGTTATTCATGTGAATACGGGGACAGGGAGAGAAGCTCTGCAAAACTCCAGGTGTCTTTGGCAGAAGTTCCTCAAGCAAGAGAAAACTAAACAGAAGTTTTAACTCCTGCTTTACCTCAGTCATCCTTTTCCCTATATATTATATGCAGAGAAGTTGAATGCACTGTCATGCTTGGTACATGACAGCTAACCTTCTTCTTTTTTCCAGATTCTTCACAAGAGATCTTCCAAAGTCAAAACTGAAGGTTCAACTTATTCTAAGTGTTAAATCTTTCACAAAGAGCCTTCTAAGGATGATTCCATTTCCTCAAATGAAATAAATCACTATGAAATAATTCACTAGTAGAATTACAGACCAGGCAGAGAAGACGTTAATCAATAGGTCACAAACAAGGAGAGAAGCTAAGCTCAGATTTTGTTATTTTATTTTTTAGTATACATCTATCAAAAACTGCACTGACATTCATTTGCATTATGGTATCATCTGCAGGCTATAGTGGAAGATTGTGACACCATAGTACAATGTGCTCTACAAATGAATACAAAACCTTAATCCATTCCTCTCATAGAGTTTTCTGTATGATTTCAAAAAAGGGAGAATAAGCTTCTTTCAAAGTTACTCATTTTTTATCTCTTTTGTCCGAAGATGATATTCTAAGTCCGAACACTAGTGACAAGAAACAGTAGTTATTAAAGTTTGACCTTTAAATCTAAAGAAGATGGGACTGCAAATATGCTGATTCAATGTTCATGAATAAATGACTTTCTTGGTCCCATTATGTGGTTATTTTTGAGATATTTTGAGATATTTTCCCCTGCCCGGGTCTTCAAAAGTAGACATCCTTCTATTTTTTCAGCTATAAAAAATATTTATCCTTATACCTTGTAATCTTTCATCAGTAAAAATTATCAATAAATAATATGGTTTACTATCGGGAGTGTTTATTTTTATTTTTCGTTTTATAATAACTACCATCTTTAAATTGTGATACACAGTGGCACTGCATGATTTTGAAACCCTCTTTGCAACACAATGTATATTGCAGTTAATTGCTTTATTATAATAAAAACATATATATATATAACATTGTTATATTATAACACAGTTTAATCATAAAAGTTAATACTGAATTATAATGAAGTATTAAGAACATATGTGCATTTAGCAATGTTGCTCTCAGTCCATGTTATCCCAGCATTTCGGTAGCATTAGAACTATTTCTTCAAAGCTTTTCATCTGAAACAGCGTGGAAGGGGAAAATCTACCCCCTTTGAAAACACATACTCAAACACATTACTCTTATTTTAATCCACTTCTTTTACAGTCTTCATTCATGTTTAGTTTTACAGCTATGACAGAGATATCTAAAGAGTTCGGCCATCCTGATAACACTGAAGCAACAGTTTGTATGATCCAGTAGTTTTGATATACAGATGCATGCGCATACCAGCCAACTCTTTTTGTGTCAACATTCACCATTTTTTTTCTATATTTCTATATTAACACCTAGCTCCTCAAAATGTGTGTGTGCATGAGCTGGCTCTTCTGGTGGGAGAGAATGACACTAAACCTTTATAACAACCAGAAGACCAGGAAAGAAAATGTCTTAATGGGCATAAAGCATACTACAAGTATTATGCAAGAAAAGAAATAATTATGATCAAGTGATGACGCTGGGCAACAACAATTTCAAAAGTGTTCTGTGTTTTGCGGATACAGTGTATATTTTTGCTTTATATTTTTTTGACCCCTGTTTTAATAATATGGTGTTAAAAAAATGAAACATGATAGACTGATTTTATTCACCATTCTCAATCTTTAGTGCATCTTACAGAAAAATGAAGAATTGTAACCTACTCAATCTACCTAACAGTGTCACCTGAATAACAGTGAACAGGAGCTGCGCAATGTTAATCATTTGTAGAAATCAGGCTTTTCTCTTGATCTTCAACAAAATATGGAGATAGATGTTTAGTTGTTGACAGTCCCCCAAGATGCTCACTGAACAAGATGGATCAGCAACACATAGTGCTCTTTTAATATATCAATGAATCCCCGGCAGGAGAAGGCAGGAAGATAATATGAATTACCTTCCTAACTACTTCAATATATTCAGATGTGAGCTTCATTTCAGTAAGTCTCTATTTCTAAAATGCTTTTTGAAAACTAGATTGAAATGATTACTAGTTCCCATAGGAGTTAACCAAGCTTTAGATGTCATGTGATATCTCTTTGTCTTAAACACTCTGTTCCCCTCAGTATTTTTTTCCTCTCCTTTCAGAAATTCCCAAACTGATGAGAAGCAGCTATGTCATGGCCTACTGGAACAATGTTTATTGTACTTTATTGTACTTTTTCTGGTCTGTAACTGTCCTCCATATTTCTCTTTACTTGCTTCAGTTAAAGAGTTTACATTTTGATGTGTTTCACATATATCAATTACATATTCACAGTAAGTTAAATGATACTGAGGCACTGATACAGGAAAAAAGACCCAATAATGTATTGTACCATGATAGGACTCTATATACTCATTGAACATTCATACTATTTAAATGAAATTAACAACATTAACTTCAGACACAGACAAAAATTAAAAGAAGTACCCAGATGAAAAGTTTTTTCAAAAACTTTATATAAAACACATCTGCAGAAGTTAGTGGTTATTTTCTTAAATAATGCTAATTCTGATAAAACAAAATAATATTAAACATGTTTTCTCCTGCAGTATCGATTTCTGCTCATATTTTTCAGAGGAAAAAAAAGGTGTATGTTGGATTGTTTGATGATGGAAGGAAGACGTGGGTTGAGGTTCTCACATAAGTTTCTTCATTGTGTATATGCCTAATGGATTTTTTTTGTCTAACATAAGAATAGAAAAAAGAAGGGCCTTTAAGTACCCCTCTGCTGAATATATACTGAATCCTACAAGTAACAGATGACATGGATGCACTCTAGAAACTTCCGTTTCTTTCAGGTGCATATTTTTATGTTGCATAGACAGGACAAGTCCAGTAGCAACAGTCTTCAAGATATAGCTGGTGGCCAAATTATTTCCAGCAGCTGTTTGGAACAGAATAGTTCTGAGTGAGCCATTTCAGCAACTAGAAATTGCAGCCATCTACTGGTAACTGCCAAAATGTCAGTCAGTCAGACACTCGAGGGCTTGGTATCGATTTATACTATCTTCCGAGATAAATTCAGGCTTGTACAAGTAGCTGCTGAATACCACTTGAAGAAAGTGATATCTACAGTGTGACGTGTGGCCCTTTTGAACCTCTGTTATTCCATTACTTTATTTTTTACTTTGTTTTTACATATACTCACAAATGTCATTCAAACAGTCAAGACATTTAACTTGGTTTATTAAAATAAAAAGGGATTTCATACTATACACTTTTATGTTTTCCTTGCAGTTTTTTTTGTTTGTTTTGTTTTCAGTAGCAGGCACAAGTAGAAATATTAACTGATAAATCTTGCCCTGTGGTTGTAGAAAAACAAGTATATTTGCTGTTTGAAAGAACATCTTAGAGGTGGTGGTCTGATTTCTTGAAACTGTACAGAGCATGCATAATAAAGCACCATGTAAGTTATTTTTATGCCCAAATTACTGACTTCAGCTATAATAGTCAAGTTTTTATTAATTTGATTTCTATCGGATGTGGGATATTCTCAAGGTCTGAAGGCAGGAGAATCCTCACTGTTATGATCTACAGCACAATTTCTATCTGGTTAGTGTATTACACTACTTATTAACCACGCTTGGAATGCAGAAAGATTCTGTCTGCTGCTTTGGGAATACCATGTTTTTGTGTTTTAACAAGGGGTAGACTGCTCTGGAGGGGCTCATAGACAAGGGAAATCTCAAGGGGAGCATGAGAGACAGAGAAAATATTTGGACCAGGTACAGGGTATGAAGGAGTTTTCCTTCTTTAAATCTTTTAATTGAATGGCTGGTTTATCTCAACATTAGTCATGGCTGTCTGGATTATTTCACTTCTTTGCAGACAAGATCCATACTTTCTCTTCATTTTCACCAGTCCCTTGATGGCAATTTCTTCTGAAGTTATATGTATGTGCAATTTAGATTTTAATGCCCTAGAACTTCTGGTGCCTTGAATGATAACCTAGCACTCAATATTGATTATCTTCTTGTACTTATATCCTTTGATAAGAGTTAAGAAGTACCATTTTTAGCAGGTAAGAAAACGTGATAAAAAAAAAGCGTTTCAATGGCAGTTGTATTGGCTTTGTGCTGAATAAATATGTGTTGCTGTGCCTTGTCAGTAAATTCTGACTTAAGTCATAGGAACCATTAATAATTCAGTACATTCAGCTTTTATGGAAAGTTCTATGTGGCTTAACTAACAAGCTAATCCTGCTAAATGAAGGATAGCAAGTGAGATTCATGATGTGGACATATGCCAATTCAAGGTTTTCTTTTCAACTAGGTGTACAGCAAGTTTTTGTGTCTGATAAATCAGTAGAGTTCAATGGTTATACCGGGTGCATCATATCAAGTAAAAGCAGGATGCCATGACAGAAGAAAAGTGCCTACTCTGGCAAAGATGTGCTGTTAATTCTGGTTGTGTTAGGAACGATACGATTCTACTCCCCTGGACAGAATATCATTCACCTATGTTGTATCAAATTTCCAAGTGGAAAATATATAGTTTGGTTTTATGTAAACAGCATTTTCACTGCCTTCACTGACAGAGGATCCATTTCTGCTTGTAAATGAAGCAAAAAAACCCCACTTTTTTCCAGCTTAAAAATAATTGAAAGTTATCTTGTAGATTTCTCTGAAAAAAAAAAAAAAAAAAGATGGAAACTACCAAAGTTGATTCTTTTAGAGTTCAGGTTGAAATAAAACTAAAACTAAAATGTAAAATATCTGGCTCATCATATCAACATAAATGTCTTCTCTTGTAATGCTGCAATTCAGTTTCCCAACAGAAGTATCAGAGTCTCAAACTTTAATGGCATTTGTCACTGTTTAGCCGAAGACAGCAATAAAATGCAAGAGGAGATCATGAGGACCTCAAGTCCTGTGTTGAGACCTGAGTTAGCAGCCTCATTTTACACTACTTTCTGTCATGAGGATGAAATAGTTCACTTTAGTTTTATATATATATATATATATATATACATATATATATAAATAGTTTACTGGCTCAGTGTTATCACACCAATGCATTGTGTAGACTGGATACAACTAATCTTGCCTGCCTAACTCTTCTGAACTCCATCATCTCTCTCACAGAACAGCAAAGTCATATAATTTGTAAAAAGGCATATATCTGTGTTTCAAGTGTTTTGATGTCTGCGTCTCCACTTCACCTCCATGCAGTTACTTAATTTTAACCTGTGATAACAGTTAAATATCTATTTAAAGTAAAATTAAAGATCCAAATGTGATACATGTAAAAGAAAAAAACCTATTGAAATGCATAAAAAGTAAACAGAAAATAAAAGAAAGCCAGAAAACAGTTTATGCATATAAACCACATGTATCCAAAACCTGTGCAATGAGTGAAAGGACTTGTCGTGATCTCCACTGGTATTGAATCAAACTTACACGTGATTCTACTGGTGACAGCTGTCATTGGAGTCAATGTAAATTTAGGCAGCTGACATTAAAGAAAATTTCAATGTGATATTTGCAATGAGTCAGAGAAACTTCATGACTATTTTGAACCTTAAAATGCTCTCTGTCCACATTATTCTTATCAAAGCTCAACAGAGACGAGTATAAATGTCCACTCTTTGCATAGATATCACTCTTCATCTAGAATATTTTAAATTTGTGAGCATAGAAAAAGATTATGTACATAGATATTATTATCAGCTGAAAGAACATTCAAGAAGGGCTTGGATTTGTTCTTCTTCTGTATTTCTCTCCTTATATTTACATTTAAATTTTCCAAGATATCATAGAATCATAGAATGGTTTGAGTTGGAAGGGACTTTAAAGATCATCTTGTTCTGACTCCTCCTGCCATGGGCAGTGACACCTCCCACTATATCAGGTTGCCCAAGGCCACATCCAACTTGGCCTCGAACACTACCAGGGATGGGGCATCCACAATTTCCCTGAGCAACATGTTCCACTGCCTCACCACCCTCAGTGCAACAAAATTTCTCCTTATGTCCAGTCTAAATCTGCCCTCTCCAGTTTATACCCATTGCCTCTAGTCCTATCACTACATGCCTTTGTAAAAAATCCCTCCCCAGCTTTCTTGTACACTCCCTTTGGGTACTGGAAGGTCACTATAAGGTTTCTCTCAGCCTGTCCTTGTATCGCAAGCGCTCCAGCCCTCTACTCATCTTTGTAGCCTCCCTCTAGATCCATGCCAACAGCTCTATATCCTTCTTATGTTGATGATTCCAGAACGGGACACAGTATTCCATATGGGGTCTCACAAGAGAAGAATAGAGGGGCAGAATCACTTCTCTCAACCTGCTGGCCACGCTTCTTTTGATGCAGCCCAGGATACAGTTGGCCTTTGGGGCTATGAGTGCAGATTGCTGGCTCATGTTTCTCAGCTTCTGATCGACCAGCACCCCCAAGTCCTTCTCTGCAGGGCTGCTCTCAATCACATCATCTCCCATCATGTATTGAAACTGTGGATTACCCCGACCTAGGTGTAGGACCTTGCATTTGGCCTTGTGGAACCTCATGAGATTCACACAGGCCCACTTCTCCATCTTGTCTAGGTCCCTCTGGATGACATCCTGTCCTTCTGGTGTGTTGACTGAACCACTCAACTTAGTGTCATCTGTAAAGCTGCTGAGGGTGCACTCAATCTCACTGTCTATATCATTGATGAAAATATTAAACAACGCTGGTCCCAGTACAGACCCTTGAGAGACACCAGTTGTCATGGATCTCCATCTGGACATAAAGCTGTTGACCACTACTCTCTGAATATAACCATCCAAGCAATTTCTTATCCAGCAAACAGGCCACCCATCAAATCCATATCTCTCCAATTTAGAAAGAAGTATGTTGTGGGGACCATGTCAAAGGCTTTACAGAAGTCCAAAGAGTTTTCCTCCATTGGTTTTCCTGTGTCCACTTATATGGTTACCCCACCATAGAAAGTCACTAGGCTGGTCAGACAGGACTTGCCTTTGGTGGAACCATGCTGGCTGCCACTAATCATCTTCCTGTCCTCCATGTGCCTTTGCATAGCTTCTAGGAGGATCTGTTCCATGATCTTCACAGGCACAGAGGTGAGGCTGACAGGTTGGTAGATCCCAGCATCATCTTTCTTTCTCTTTTTAAAAATGGAGATAATTTTACCCTTCTTCCAGTCTCCAAGGACTTCTCCTGACTGCCATGACTTTTCAAATATAATGAAGTGTAACCACATCAGTCAATTCCTTCAGGATTCTTAGATGCACCTCATCAGGTTCCATAGACATATACATTCAGGTTCCTCAGGTGGTCATGAACCCGATCCTATCCTACAGTAAGAGGGTCTATACCCCCCTGGCCCCCTTCCTGTTGTCCATTGACCCAGGAGGGCTGAGAGTGGTTGTCAGTGAAGATTGAGGCAAAAATGTTGTCGAGTACCTCAGCTTTCTCTCTGTCTGTTGTTATGAGGTCACCATTTTCATCCATCCGTCAGGGTACTCTTTCTTCATCTTTCCTTTTCTGATTGACATACCTGTAGGAGCCCTTCTTGTTGGTCTTCACTTCCTTTGCCAAGTTCAGCTCCAGCTGTGCCTTTGCCTTCCTGACCTCAACCCTACACAACTGGGCAGAATCCCTATACCCTTCCCAGGTTCCCTCTCCCTTCTTGCAGTGCCTGTATAGTTCTCTCTTGCTCTTCCGTTTGACCAGCAGGTCTTGACTCAGCCACGCTGGTCTCTTCTCTTCCCTTCCTGATTTTCTATGTATGGGATCATCAATTTTCTTCTTCTTTAAGGCTACTCTCTGCTTCTTTTTGTGGTGTATCTATCTGCTCTCTTATTTTAGCATTGTACCTAATCCAGGGCCTATGTATGAAATACTGAGTAATTAATCCCACTTTAAATAGCCTGTCAGTCCTTTGATGGTGTTTACAATACTTTTTGGATTGAAAATTCAACTAAAAAAGTCTGTTTAAATGAATATATCTGTGCATGGATTGTAAGGCTGGTAAGTTTTATATAATTAAGAAAATTAGTCCCATATTTATACAACAACTTTATACAATTATTGCTATAAGAAGGACAAGGGAAACCCCACCCCATTATATTTTACTTTGCTTTATTTTATTTTATTTTATTTTATTTTATTTTATTTTATTTTATTTTATTTTATTTTATTTTGCCTTCTGTTACACAATTTCAACTTCAACTTATTTTACACACTGCAGAGAATGAAAATATATTTGACAGTGCCCTTGAAAAGTCTTCAATAAACAGACATAACTTAATACGAACTCTAATATAGCAGATCTTTAACCGAAACTTTTCAAACAATATAGAAATTTTCCAGATAGATCTTGCTGGACCAATATTTGTTTGCAGCCAGTAAGTCTTGCTCTGTTTAAGTTCCTTAAATTTTTTTCTTTTTTTTATTTGGTTCAGGTTTGCTTTATATTATTTTCAGTTTGGAGGGGTAAAATAGCACTGGATACTATTTTCATTTGCTTTTGATTAATTCTGTTACTGAAATGCTCTGTGAGAAGTAATAGTTTAGAATGCTCAGCTTCCAGGTCAAGGAACATAGCAGAAGAAAGAGAAGTTTCAACTAAGCTTCTAAGAAGTTCATTCTCTTCAGTTGTTGCAAAAGGCTAACAAGCAGAACTACCTTTCTTTGGAAATTAATGATTAAACCCATTGCAACCAATGTAACGAGATAAATGAAAAATGAAGCTTCAGTCTAGCTAGAACTTGTTTCTGCAATGATCTTCTGAAACAGCCTCTCTATGTCACACGCCCACATGCAAAAATTCTAAGGCCACCCACACTCACACCTATGAGAACAAGAAGTCTCCTACATATAACACGTGTGGTGATGCAAAGTAGAAAGCTGAATCTATTTTTAAAGATTTTCCCAGGATTACTGTCTGCATCTGTAAATGCTGGTCTGCATCTGCTTTAAATGTCTTTTCATTAGTCAGCCACCTGCTAGATTAAAAGTGTTGCACTAGCAACACAGAATCTGAGAATATACATGCAAAATTTGAGACCAGAAACTGGCATTGAAGAAGATGGAGTTTGCCATGCAGAGAAGTTAGTATTTTGACATGCAGACAAATTGAAGTAATTCTTTATGCAAAGATTCCTTGATGAACATTAATTACCATTCATTACCTTCTCTTGCCTGCATATAAGAGTGCAGACTTTCAGGCCAATGTCAATGGATTTATGAGGACTCTTCAGCACCATGGATCACAATGTTCTGCCAGAACATCAGCCAGCCCTGGCAGAAATTAAAGGCCAATGGCAAAAGCAATTATTCTCACAGAGAACAGACTGAACACAACAACTGACTAGTAGACATTTTCCTGCAGACACTTTCCTAGCCGGGAGAAGTGTCATCTATAACCTTTTGTGTACTAATGCTAAACATTCATTGCTGATGAACTGTGAGATGTCCAATAAGGCATTGGGGTTTCTTATTTTGAAATAGAGATCAGGGAAAAATAATTTTAGCCCAGTTACATAAACTTTGAAAAACAGCTTATGTTTTGGAATTAATTACTTCTCAGCAGCCAGGCAGTAAGAGTTTCTCATAGATGACAGGAACTTATAAATCCAAACTACTGAAAATACTTTAGTTTTATGAATTTGTATATGTTTGAAGGAGAGAGAGGCCGATACATCATGTTTTACTATGCCACCTATACAGGCTGGAAGAGACTGGATTGATTCCTTACACAATTGAAAACCCTGAACCTTGCAATGTTACACTCATACTATGGATAGTAAAAGTAATGGAGAGAAACATTCAGCTTAGATAAAACTAGGTCTGTCTGCAGATAAAAATGCAAATGTGGCCCATACGGATTCCTTCTGAACTACATTGGGAAGATACATTAGGATAAAAAAAATCTGACCCTGAAAATGCAACTCATAAAATATGCAGAAAACCTTGCTGTTGAAATTGGCACTGAGTGTCTATTTAGATCTGGAAACACAAAATACTGTCAGTTTTGAAGATTAAATTTAATCTAATGTCAACTACTGAACTGTAACATCATTGCAAATGTTAAAACTGTCATAAAGAAAGATCATAACTGAAAACCTCTGTGTTCAGGGAGCAGAGCTGCCTTCATTCAGTCATACTGTTCAAGAAGCCAATGTGACATCTCACTATCCTGTTGCTACACTTAGGGTATCTTTATTTTGATGTTCTATTTCAGCAAAGTTTTGTGTTTACATAATACTACAGGTTTTGCCTGGAGCTTCAATACTGTTAGAACAACTTATTTATGACTTCATAGTATATGCTCTGATCTGTGGAAAATAATTTCTTGGAATTCTCATGGAATTTTCCATGGATTTATAGTACTCATGCTTTTAACGAGTATGTCTTTCATGCAAAGAACACTATCACTTCTAAGATCTGTAGAGAAGACTGAAAATTCTTACCTTCTCACACATCTTTTCAACACTGTTCATGGAAAAATATTAGAATACTGATTAAAAAATCACATTCTGTGTGCTGTCATTCTCAATATAATAGCTCTTGATAATTCCTACCTTAGGAAAAAAAAAAAATCAAATTTAAAGGAAAACAAGAGGAATGCATTCAATAGATTCAGAAGCATTTTACAGACTGTCTTACTTTTACAACCCAAATAAAAGAATTTAGGTGGTTATAGCACTTACCTTTAGAATTTCTTCACTTACCAGTCTGTCAAACTGACAGGTTCATCAAACATTGCAATGCAGTTATTCTTCTACAAGGTCATAAAGAATAGAGAACAATTTGGGGTTTTGTTTAAGCAAGAAAGGTAAGGAAGGGCTTTGCTGTTGTTGCCGTTCAATAGCAAACCTCTAAAAATGTCAAAAACACCTCCATTCCAAGCATAAAATATGATATCACAGCCCAGCAATTATGACCATAATTGCCATCCAGACAACAGGATCAGAAGGCCTGACAGGGGCAAAAGATGCACCATTCAACTGTGGCTGTGTGCGGTTGACATCTACAGCAGTAAACTAGACAGCGTCAGGAAACTTTGCAGGTACTTGTCCTGCAAATAGGTGCTGCTGAAACTGAGTGGAAGCTCTTCAGAAATTCAGAGTGAAGTTTTTCAGTGAGGTACATGCCTATAGTGGGTTGCTTGTGAATTGCATGGATCTACACAAACAGAGTTCTCAGAACTTGTCTAGGAAGTATCAAAGATAATCTATTTATTTGATGAATTCTTTTATTTTCAGGATTAATGACAAAAAGGGTGCAGGAAACATTTAAAAGTAAGATATATAAAGACAGAGGATTCCCAAACACTGTAATGTGATTTCAAGATTCAAATAGTTAAAGTAAAGACTAGTAAGAAAGGACTGAAAAACAGAGAAGTGGTTTCTTCTGTAGTGAAATACCTTCAGAAGATTCTTATAAAAGCAGTTATAGGAAGTCTTTTACACAGAAATTTGTGTTTCTCTGAACTGAAAAAGCAACAATGGTAAATAAAATAAAATATCTAAATTAATAAACTACAGAGTGGGTCTGCTGAAGACAATTGATGCACGTCCTATGTATATTATCAGCAAATCTAATTACTGTGTGATTTTATATGTAACATTATTTAGTTGAATAAATGAATGACACTACAGAGGCCCAAATTGCTGCTTATGCTACTCAAAACCACCTTAGTACTACATATATTTTGATCTTGTTTTTTATAATGGATCTATCAGCATAATCCAGTTTAAATAGTTCTAAATAAGGGTCTGCAGATGTGTGATGATTCCTAGTGGCTGGAGGTTGAACAGACCATGTATTTAATATAAATGGTTGGCTTTACAGGGAACAAATGTAGAAATGAGATAAATGCAGTTTGTTCCGTTTCAACACATTAGCACATCCTATAACAGAAATAAAAATCTCTGCTTCATCTATAATAATGTAAGTATAAAATCTATTCAACTCCACTAAATAAGACTATAGAAAACAAAAATATACTTGTCCTATAATGTCACAATGTAAAACGAACTGAATATTTTCATATTAGAGCCATAAAGGACTTGACTATTTTTTGATGGATTGAAATCTATAGTAAAAGGGTTGTCAAGAGCCACAACACACTTGCTCTCATGGTACTTCAGGAAAATGAATCACATGTTTTAAGAAACTGGGGGTTGTGGTAGCTACAACATTCAATTACTGACTTGCTGTTTCCAGATCAATGGCCTTGAGGGAAAGTAAGGTTAATTAAGCCCTAATTCACTCAAGATAAATTGACATTTTAGTCTTACAGCAGTAACTGTCTAAACAGAAAGCTTGCTAGTATTGGTGGGAGTTAATAAAAAAAAAAGTAATCTTCATTTTTTGCATCACTATTTAATAAATGTGTACTTGTGCCCTACAAGTTTAAAACCTGTCAACGTAGCAACAGTCATAATACTTGCTTACAATAGTCATCCAAGAAATATGCAGAAACATTTAATGATTTATTCTAAAATAATTTTATGTTGCTTTAGCAATTAATCTAAAACTTAGATGTAACTTCCACAGTTTGAGATCAAAAGAGTGAAAGAGTCTAACTTCAGCTTTATCCTTCCAACCCAACTGTTTGTTAATGAATACCACTTTTCTGGGATACAAAGACAAACTTGGATCATAACAGATAGAAGTCAAAAGAACTCTGAAGTCATCTTTGAGAGCAAACATTAGTGAAAAAAGTTTGATTTTTGAGTTTAGTCACAAAATTTGCTCCTTCACCTCTTAAAAACTGAAATGCTTTGAACAAATTGTTGGGTATTGCAGCAAATAAAATGTTATAGTTATCTACAGCTGGGGAAAGAAAAAGAAAAAGCTCATTAATTCAGTGCTTTACATCAACAGCATTTGAATCATAGAATGATATAATGGTTTGGGTTGGAAGAGACCTTAAAGATCATCTAGTTCCAAGCCGCCTGCCATGGGCAGGGACACCTTCCACTGGATCAGGCGGCTCAAGGTCCCATTTGACCTGGCCTTGAACATTTCCAGGAAAGGGCCGTCTGGGCTGCAAGTGCTGACTGGTGGCTTATGTAGAGCTTCTTGTCAATCAGCACCCTCAAGTCCCTCTCTGCACTGCTGCTTTTAATCAGGTTATCCTCCAACCTATTTTGAAAACATGGATTGACGTGACCCAGGTGTAGGACTTAGAATCATAGAATAGTTAGGGTTGGAATGAACCTTAAAGATTGTCTCGTTCCAGCCCCACTGCCGTGGGCAGGGACATACATCATAGAAAGCCACCAAGTTGGTCAGACAGGACTTGCCCCTGGTGAAGCCATGCTGGCTGCCATTAATCACCTCCCTGTCCTCCATGTGCTTTAGCATAGCTTCTAGGAGGATCTGTTCCGTGACCTTCCCAGGCACAGAGGTGAGGATGACAGCTCGGTAGTTCTCAGGGTCATCTTTTCTACACTTTTTAAAAATGGGCACGATGTTACCCGTCTTCCAGTCACCAGGGACTTCTCCTGACTGTCATGACTTTTCAAATATTATGAAGAGTGACCTGATCTTTTTGAACCTCATGAGGTTCAAACAAGCTGACTTCCTGAGCTGATCCAGGACCCTCTGGATGACACCTCACCATTCTGGTGTGACCACTGCACCATTCAGCTTGGTGTCATCTGTAAGCCTGCTAAGGGCGCACTCAATCTCACCATCTATTTCTCTCTGTTTATAGTTAGGTTAGTAGTATTCCTTTGCTTTAGAAAAAAATATCTTTCTGCTATATTTAAAGTGTAGTGTACATAGTTTACATTAATGTATCTGGTTCTCTACTTTCCCTACCTTGTCACTGGCATCTGAAAAGTGTGGGCGAAAAATTCTAGGAGTCTGATATAGCTGCAGTTCCTCTTTTCAACATACGAATTTCAAGGCAAACACAAATCAGCTCCATTTCAATTTCCAGTCTGAGAAGATGAAAGAATGCTTCAATTTCTCCAACAATTTGTACTTTGCACCTTTACAGCTGTCCAAATTTTAAAATTGATCTTCTTCTGACCAGTGATGTCATAAATACTACACAGTGCATTAAAATTTCACACAGGATACATGAATCTTTAAGGACTGAGTTCCATTTAGTGCTCCTAATTGCAGCAGCTGTTCCCTTGCTGTAATGACATCAAAATTCATTAAAACATAGCATTATTACAATGCAAAAGAACATAATAACATCATTGCCATATAAAAGCCTTATAGCAAGCTAGATCTCCAACAAAGATGTGAAAGGAAAAATGAATGTTTTTTGAAGAGAACCAATTTGATAGCAGGAAGCTTCTTTTTTGCTTTTAATGAGCTTTAGCTATAATACCATTTTTGTGTGTTGAAATAAAATGTTTTGAGTTTCTATTTACTTGTTTGTTTTGTTTTGTTTTGCTTTAATTCTAAACCTATGCCTGCCAAAGTGTTCTTTAGCAAGTGGAATTGTCTGGTCATCCTTAATTTACTTGATTTGAATTTTGGATCTTCTTGACTAATTTGGAATTCCAAATTCAAAAGACATGTGATAGCATTTAGTGTTGTCTCTTCCTTGAATTGCACATGCATTAAACATCAACGTTAATTGTCCTCTGCAAAAATTATTAGCTTCTGAACCAAGTCCTTCGTATAATTGAGGAACAAGAAAAGTCACATCTTGAATTTGCTAGAACTGTGACTTCCAGTTCTCAGTGGCAATGTGGACAACAGTAGGAAGCAAGAAATATCCTGCAGGTAAAATCTTTCTTTACTTGCCTGTCCACTTGGACCATAGCAGTGATGAGAGCTCCCTGAGGCTGAAAGCAATATCAGAGGATCTTGGCAACAGTATGTTGCCAGTGAAACACGTGCTAGAGATCAGAGTTCTAAAATCAACTGTTAAAGGAAACTTTATTTATTTTTGTTGTTTTTCTATCTTTCCAAGACTGTTCCTGCAACAAGAAAAACCTGAGAAAAATATATTAAAATGGATGAAATTTTAGCCATTACACACTTATTCAGTTCCTTCTTTCTTGTAATCTAAAAATGTTAATTGAAAAGGCTTTTGAGACCAAACCTTTAGCCTCTTCCTCAGTCATTCTGCACTGCCTTTATTGGAATGAATAGAAAACTGAACCATGAAAATATTTGCTAATCTCTATCACAAACA
The DNA here is from genome assembly GCF_017976375.1 of Cuculus canorus. Taxonomy (NCBI): domain Eukaryota; kingdom Metazoa; phylum Chordata; class Aves; order Cuculiformes; family Cuculidae; genus Cuculus; species Cuculus canorus. The sequence goes on from NC_071401.1 coordinate 48,194,601, forward strand.
GCATCAGATTGACAGAACTTCTACCACATTCAAAACTGTCACCACATGACAGCATACGTACATAAAAGAAGAGTTGGAGAGAAATGGCTACTGAAACAAAAAGGTAGAAGAGCAGCACAAGAGAAATGGTATTTAAAATTGAGAACATTGGAGAAAATTTTAAAAAGGGTTTCAGTTGGTTTAAATGTTTCAAAAGAGATGCTTTGCACACTCCCTATCTGTACTTTTCATAAGTTGTTTCATTAGTATTATAACTATTTATCCAGATGCACGCTAAACCTTTTTTAGGATCAGCTAAATATTAGTGTTAGCAGGCAATACTTGTCATTATATTTGTCCTCTACATTTTCCCTAGATCAAGTTATGATCCAGAAAGGATGTCCATATGAAAATTATGGTCCTCCTAAATTTTAGTAGTACATGGTTTCACCCTCATTCATGAAAATAAAAGAGATACGTTTTTACTGGGTTATTTTTAACTGAGTGCCTCATATCCATTCCAAGACTAGCAAACATTTTCTTTATTTAATTTTTGCTAAAGTGAAAAATACTGGACTGTTAGGATGGAAGAGTGCCAGGGTTGACAGTGTCCCTGGCAGGTGTTAATAGTCTGTTGTCATATGGAGGAAATCTGACTGCTCTTCAGCGCCAGTCAAAATTGGCGATCTATAATTAGGCATGAAAGTCATGGAAAATCCTAAAGTTGTAGATGAGAGGCATACTTTACATGACAGGTAAATGTGATGGTTTAAAGCTTAAAGAACAAAAACTATTTTTAATTGTTCATTGTACCTTCAGTCTCAATTCAGGAGCAAAACTGAGGTTCCTTATCCTGGCACTTAAACTGTTTTAATTGGACTTAAATGTGGGTGCCAACAATAACAACAAGAAAAGAGACCCTTGGTCTCTTCTCCTTTTGTTTCCTGGTCAAGATCCCACATGTCCTTCTTTGTAATTAGTTTTCAGTTGAGTTAAATCCCACCCATCAAGAAATTTTAAAAGTGTTAATGTAATACTAAAATATGTAAGGCTGAAAATGGGGTGGAAACATTCCTTTGGGGACCAGCATTGTCTCTCAAGCCCTGAAACAGTGCAAGCACGGCAACATCTCCAAGACTGAGCACAAATTTCTAGCCTGAAATTGGACATACCATTCAGTCTCCGTGGCTCAGACCTAGAAGAAGAACCTCAGTGAATTACTCTACTCTATCTTATTCGTAATGTTCATATATTCATGTAGAAGTTCAAGAGTAGAATTTACATAGTACAAAATTTACATAGCACAGATGAATATTCCAATTTATATTAATAATTATCAATTCATATTTATTATATAATATCTAGATACTATTCTTTGAGCACTTACAGAGATGGTTTAGAAGAAGCATAATTTGTTCCAGTTGGAAATGGAAGGCTTAAGAGGATTTATTAAATTGTTCAACACTACCTTCTTCTCAGAGAAACACTGAAAGTAAAGTTTGGACATTACTCTCTACCAAAGTGCATGAAATAAATTATCAAAATAGAACAAGATTTTAAGATGGATAAATCTGCACAGAAGGAACTGTTTAAAAAGGAAGACAGTAAAAGTTTTTTTTTCCAACATTATAACAATTGATTGAGATGATCTTAGAACCAATCTGAGAAAAAATATCATATCTAGCATTTACGTGTATCTACTTATATCTTGATTAGTAAGAAATTGCCAGTATACTACTCCTTATAGAAGATTCTATTTGTTACAACAATGTTGGAAATGAATGGTACAAATATGACTGCAAAAATAATGCTACTGACTTCATTTAATGGCCAAACCAGTTAGGTATTTTATGCAATGTCTGAGCAGAGCAGTCAAATGTACAATGCCTAAGCTTCCAAATATTTCACATGATGTCTAGAACTTTTAATCAGCTTGTAAAGACAATGAGCAAAGTTATTTCATGAAATTGTCGAAGAATAGTGCTTTTGAGACATGACTTGCCATATACGTCAAATGCCTGTGAGCTCACAATAAAGATACGATAAAAAAATTACAAAATAAAAGGACAATACTATGAAAAAGTATACTTAAATATTAATGGAAAAATAGTGCAATCAATTACAATGAAATATTTGTTGCTCTTTTGCTCCATTTTGAAATATCTATGCATGAACTTAGTTGAAATATTTTATTTCAATTTATACCATTAAAGCTTAGAATTCACATATCGTAACTGAAAAAACCCACCCAGAAACAGAGACTAAGTAGGTATTAAGGCAACAGCTCCTGTGATCTTTTGTCTGTCTTACAATCATGAAGGCAAAAGAAAGAGATGCCACATAAATCATATATTATACAATCTAAATATTGTTTCCATCTTTTCTTGATGGTGGTCATTTTAGAGTACATTGGGGTAGTGGTTGAAAATAGCATTCCAATAGCTCATTGTGTAGCAATTAGTGTAATTCACTTATCTTAAAGTTTTATCTTAAGGAAAGCCACACTGAAAGTAGAGAAACGTATTGAAATAACCCAGATATTCTGTTAAAAGAACTTCAGCTTCAGAAGTCTGTTGGTATAATAGGGATTGTTACCTCTCTGCTTGATCATGACTCTCAGTATGCAGATGTTTCCTTGGCAATGAGAGAGCAGAGGTTAAACAGGATAAGAAAGTTGAAGAAAAATAATCAATGATTTTTTTAAAAAATTGTGGGTTTTAATACAAATGCTAAAAATACAGTGGCGCTAAAAATGCAGTGGCACTGAAAACTCAGAAGTGAGAAGGCTGTATCTAATTACTTCAAGTAGGTGATCTGAAGAATGGGGAAAAAAATTACATTTTGCATTCAGGTAAAATTGATGATGTTTATGTGCCTAATGGCACTGTGAATTTCCTCTGCCAATTTTTGTTACTAAAAGTTTAACTATTTGTACCTGTATAAAAATGAAGTAGATTTTGGTGTTTTAAGGTCATTAAACACATTTTTGATATTTAAGTGTTGGGCTACACAGAATTTGAATGGTAATAGCTGAGATTTGGAAATCAAACAATGAGTGTTTTGGTACCAAGTAGCATAAACTTTGTAGAATGATGAATGAAATGGAAGCGAAGGCAATCGGGATCCATAAGAGCTGGCCTGTAAGTGCAGAAAGCCTGTTACTGTAGAGGTTGCCTTCAGGACCTGTAGGGTGCTTTTAGAAAGGTCCATGAGAGATAAGTAACTAAACCCAAATCTATTGTTAAAGCTTCAAACTACCTTTGGGCTCTGCATTGTTGTAAGAGAAGAAATTGGGGGTTGCAAGCCAAGGTTATGCATAAAAAGTCATACATTACAGAATCAAAGAATGACCTGAGTTGAAAGGGATCACTGAGTCCAACTCCTGTCCTTGCATAGGACAACCTCAAAATTTACATCATGTGTCCGAGTGCATTGCCCAAATGCTTCTTGAATATTATTAGGCTTCTTGACTTGACTTCCCTGGGGAGTCTGTTCCAGTGCTCCACCATTATCTGGGTGAAGAACCTTTTCCTAACATTCAACCTTGTGTGGAATTAGCCTGGCATGAGTTGAATGGCTCAAAGCAGGTGTATGGACCTCAGCCACAGTGGCAAAGCTGGAAGTGCTGGGGAGCATGCCTGGACTTGTCTAAGGAGGAGGGACATGCCTGAGCCTCTTACCTGTCCCCACAACCTGATCAAGTGAGGGGCGGGGACAGAGAGTTTAAAAAGTCCCTCAAAGGCTTGAAACTTCCTCTGCGTAACTCTGTACAACAATTTGTTTGTTTGTTTGTCTTGCCTCTCTCTGTTTGTCTGTTGTCGTTGTCTGTTTTTTCTCTCTCTCTGCAACTCTCTCTACAACTTTGTCTCTCTGTTCATCTGCTTGTCCCTCTCTGTCTTGTCCCATGTTTGTGTGTTGTGTGTGGACACCGACCACCTTCTGGACCGGCCAGACAAAGAAATATGTGCTGCTATATGTGGACTTCCTAAGGTGGTGACTCTCTTTCTTCTCTTGCAACTATTTTTCTCTTGTAACTCTTCTATTCTTTCCTATGTTTTCTCCTTTTCTTCTTTTCTCCTTTTCTCTTTGCAACACGTGCAGCTGCGATGGGCAGCAGTGAGTAGTTTTGATTTGATTTCGAGCTTGACTCCAGGAAGCATTAGGGCTCTTGGTGCTGTTTCGGGCTCAGTTAAGAGGTTGTTACACAGCTGTGAAGCATTGGACTGACGGGCTGTTTCTGTCACTTTTATAGTTGCGGCTTTTCTTGTCTGTGCACTGTTTGAATCCAGTGTAATTGTTTGAATCAAGTGTTTTAAGGGCATGTATTCCTATTTAGTAAAAGATTTAGTGTACACCTATAACTCTTGAGTGATTTTGAATTACTCAAGCACTGCGCCAGGAACAAAGAACTCACTTTCTTTTAAAGTGGGCCACGACAAACCTAAACCTCCACTGTCACACCTTCCTGCTGTTCCATTGAGTCCTATCACTGGTCACCAGACAGAAGAGAACAGCTTCTTATCCTTTCCTTGTAAGGAAGAAGTAAATTGCTATGAGGCACCCCCTCATTCTCCTCTTCTGCAGACTGACCAAGTGACTTCAGACACTCCTCACACGACTTCACCTCCAGACCCTTTACCAACCTTGTGGCCCTCCTCTGGAGACTCTCCAGTAGCTTAGTATACTTTTTATACGTAATGTGGTGTCCAAAACTGCACACAATATTCAAGACAGGGCCTTACAAGTATGGGAAAATCACCTCCCCTGACTGGTTATCAATGCTATGCTAGATGCATCCCAGGACATGGTTGGCCCTCTTGGCTGCCAGGGCACGCTGTTGGCTCATGTTAAACTTGCCATTGACAAGAACTCCCACATCCTTTCCATAGGGTTGCTCTCCAGTCTCCTGCTACTCAGTTTGTGTGTATACCTGGGGTTGCTGTGTCCCAGGTGTAAAATTAAACACTTTCACTTGTTAAAATTCATTGAGTTGGCAATTGCCACGCTCTCCAATTTGTCTAGATCACTCTGCAGGGTCTCTTTGCCCTCAAGAGTGTCAACAGATCCCTCCTCAGTTCCATGTACATCAGTGAACTTGGTTAGTAAAACCCTGAGTCCTGCATCCAGGTCATTTATGAAGATATTAAAGAGTACTGGTCATACTGGTTGGACTTCAGTAAAGCCTTTGACATAGTTTCTCACAGCATTCTGCTTCAGAAACTGTCAGCCTCTGGCCTGGACAGGCGCACACTCTCCTGGGTTGAAAACTGGTTGGATGGCCGGGCCCAGAGAGTGGTGGTCAATGGAGTTAACTCCAGCTGGAGGCCAGTCACAAGTGGGGTTCCCCAGGGCTTGTTACTGGGTCCAGCCCTGTTCAATGTCTTTATCAGTGACCTGGATGAAGGCATTGAGTGCACCCTCAGCAAGTTTGCAGATGACACTGAGCTGGGTGGAAGTGTGGATCTGCTGGAAGGTAGGGAGGCTCTGCAAAGGGATCTGAACAGGCTGAACCGCTGGGCTGAGACCAATGGCATGAGGTTCAACAAGGCCGAATGCCAGGTTCGGCACTTGGGGCATAATAACCCTATGCAGTGATACAGGCTAGGAAAAGTCTGGCTAGAAAGCTGCCTAGAGGAGAAGGACCTGGGGGTGTTGGTTGACAGCCGACTGAACATGAGCCAGCACTGTGCCCAGGTGGCCAAGAAGGCCACTTGGCTTGTATCAGAAAGAAGGCATCTTGGCTTGTATCAGAAACGGTGTGACCAGCAGGTCCACGGAGGTTGTTCTGCCCCTGTACTCGGCACTGGTGAGACCACATCTTGAGTACTGTGTTCAGTTCTGGGCCCCTCACCGCAAGAAGGATGTTGAGGCTCTGGAGCGTGTCCAGAGAAGAGCAACGAAGCTGGTGAGGGGACTGGAGAACAAGTCTTATGAGGAGCGGCTGAGAGAGCTGGGGTTGTTTAGCCTGGAGAAGAGGAGGCTGAGGGGAGACCTTATTGCTCTCTACAACTACATGGCCTCTTCTCCAAGTGACAGGGGACAGGACAAGAGGAAATGGCCTCAAGCTCCTCCAGGCTTGAGGTTCAGGCTGGGCATCAGGAAAAAAAATTTCAAGGAAAGGGTCATTGGGCACTGGCAGAGGCTGCCCAGGGTGTCACCTTCCCTGGAGGTGTTTAAGGGAGGGCTGGATGAGGTGCTGAGGGGCATGGTTTAGAGATTGTTAGGAACGGTTGGACTCCATGATCCAGTGGGTCCTTTCCAACCTAGTGATTCTGTGATTCTATAAGAGGGATCCCTGTGGAAACCTGCTAGTAACTGGTCAGCAGCCTGATGTAATCCCATTCAGTATCACCCTTTCTGCCTGACCCATCAGACAATTGTTCGACCACTGCATTATGTGTTTATCCAGCTGTATGCTGGACATTTTGTTTGGGAGGATACTGTGAGAAACTGTATTAAAAGTCATATGTTTTACAAACAAACAAATGATATGTTTATTTTTTTTTTAACATTTTTGACAGGAGATATTGAAGATCTAAAGAAAAAAATGCGGATTTTTTTCTTAAATACTGGGATTTTTAGTATTTCCTTCTGCACTGGAAAATGCTTTTAATACTTCCAACATCGAGTATAATAGCTTTTGCATTAAACTGTCAGACTCTTACTTTTCAGGTGTACCGTAACTGTAATGGCAAGATGCATTTGCTGAAAATACTCGTAAATAATGCTAAAATTTCCTCAAAAATATGTTAGTTTCTGCACTGTTCCACTATTTCAAATACCTTTTAAAAGACAGATAAAAACTTTAATTCTTTTGAAGCATATTTCTGAAAGAATGTGTTATAATACGGGCGTACTACTCAAAGTGAACAGGTAGTATAGATCTGTGATTCTATCAGTAAAGGCATAACATGAAGGAGATGTAATATTTCTTGTTGATTTTATTCTGTTAGCTTTAGCAGAATTATGCTGGTAAACTGGACTGTGTAAATATACCAAGACTTGAGTTATTCATACAAGGCAGTTGAAGATTCTGGGTAGATGATCCCTGTCTCAGGAAATTTCCAGATGCAATGTACTTCAATTAGTAATATCTTTTCAGAAGATCAGGAGGAATCTTCTATTGCTCTGTCCTTTAATCGAGTGGCAAGAGCATTTCTGTGCTCTTGTCTCTTAAGCACTTTCTTTTGGGGCCTTGGGACTTTAATTGCCCAGGATTATTTTTCGAATACTGCCTGAAATTCTATGAGATAACCAACAAGAAAGATAGAGAGTCAAAAGGTCTTTATGTCCTTCTTCCTTTTCCCAAATCCTCTGGCAAATCTGCTCTAAGATGATTCCATCTCTGGAGTACTTGGTAACTGAAAAACAGACCTAAATTACTTGCAAAACTTTGTGTGGACTTCTCACCAATAAACAGACAAGAGTTATGAGGTCATCATGCTCATAGGTATTCATTCTAAAAATCTGTACAAATTTAAGCATTTTGAGACTATTCAGACACTGTGGAGAAGTATGAATCTTGTAGATTTACAATGACACCTTCTATAAAATTTCTATAATAACTTCCAAACCGGGAGAGTGTTGAGAATGGCTCTACTTTGTTTATTGCTGGTCTAAGTATACCTATTGAAGTACTTTTGATTTTTCAGGTGCTTTGAGGTGCTTTCAAATGCTGAACTACAATATGAGTCATAGTTGCGTTGCCTGACTTCCTCTGAGGAATCTGCCCCAAAAGCCACAGCCTGAAGTCTTCTGTGCTCATTTCATCTGAATGGATTTGAGAAGTTTCTAACGAGTGGCTTCTCTCACAGAGCTGTGAAACACAACTGTACCTAATATCTGCTAAACTCATTGAGAAAGCCTTGTCCTTCCTCAGGTACTGTGCTTTCACTATGCATACTACACACCTGTAAGAAATATTTGACGCTCATCTGTAAGTGTTCTCTTTCTCTCTTTTCTTCTTCAGTCTTCATGGACTTATTAAGTGTGAGTTGGTTTTCAGAGTTTATCCCTTGCCCACAGCCTGTCTGGGTGAGAAAATATCATTTGTCTGCATGGGATAACCAAAAAGACTTCTATACCTGACAAGAATAAAACATATAGGGGAGGGATGTAGGGTTTTATTGAATAAGTTCCTTCATTTATATCAGATACATTCTGTGGCACTACACTCAACCTCTTTGCAGGTCCTTTGAAAGGAATAGTTCTCTGAAATTAATATTCCTCCTACAAACACCCAGAGTGGACGATCTCCTGCAGATTATGAATCCTGTAAAATACAGAGCACTTTAATAGCATTGTGCATTCTGGATTTGAGACTCCTAGGTAATACTATTATGCATTGTACTGTCTATAGTTCAGGTGACATGACAAATGGGAAGATAGGATGTAAATGAACTTACTGAAATCATCATAACCATCATGATAGTGCCATATACCCAATGGTTAAAACTAAATCACAAACTTGCGGTGTTGCTGGGTCCATGTGACACTAATCTCCAGAATGTTTTCAGTTTTCTGTGAAGACTGTGGAAATCCTGGTAATAAAATTAGCCACAAGTTGCTGCTTGGCCTGAGTGGTCTTATGACAGCAAGTTCTACTTTCTTAGGTTTCTGGATATCTTTATCATAATGTCCTTAAATGAGCTAATTCTCACCCACAAAAAAATATGTACGGAAGTAGGAAATATCAAATAAATTAATATCAGAGGAAGGGAGGGAGATGCAAAAGAAGATCCAATTTCTCCTTACTTTTTAAAATCAACTCATTTTTGGTGAATAAATAGAGAATGTCATTTAATTTAACAGAAGTTGTTCAAGAAAGTGCTGGACAAGCGTAAGCAAGACTTGTTACATAGCTGGAACTGTGCCTGAATTAAAGTTTATCCTACATGACTAAGTTATTATCACAGAGCTACAAGTAGATATCACAAACTTTGAATACATAAAAAGCCAGTGTTGTTTCTCATATAGTAACATTTAAATTGCAGTGTCAGCAAACATAAATTTTGTCATTAGTGTCTCTCAAGTTACCTGTACAAAACAAAGCAAAACTAAAAGAAAACGAATAAGTTTAAAGAAAGTAAACTTTTCCATTACGCATTTGTTTTATAGTTATTATTTTCTACATTTCCAAAGGGATGACACAGGTAATAAAAATGGATTTTTTTTAAAAATAAGCTCATTTAAAGCTCTTGTTTACTTTTCTCTTAATCTAACATAATACTCTAAGAATCCTTATAAGACTGCATAAAAGATTTGATGGCTTAAGGGAACAGTAGTTGAGTATGAGTTTTTCTCAAAGTTATTAGTTCAAATTTATTGTAAGTTCATAACAAACTCTCTTTTACAAGTTTTTAGGTTGTCATGTGGCCTGTAGATAATGAATCATCAGTCTTACAATGGTTCCTACTACAGGATATGGATATGACTTCCATGAATTGGGTAGCACAAAGAGAGAGGGACTGGGGTGTGACTTGTCACGTCCCTTAAATCTCTGGGACGACCATACAAGCATATCGTGTATTTATCAGGAATGAGCTTCAATGCCAATTGTGATTACTGGGTATAGGCCCCTGAGTACACCCCCAAGCCCCGATCGCTCCACCCAGCCTCACCTGGGACTCCTGCACATGTCCAAGAAATACTACTGCACCTCAGCCTAAGGCATCCAGTAAGGTTCTGAACCACACCACAGGCAGCTCAGAACTCTGCCTCATTCCCTGTTTCTCCTGACTTGTCTGGACAACCCAACACGACCTGAGACCTGATCCCTCTCCTTACCTTTGCTTGCTGGTTATGAGGCTGTGATGGGCCCCATTAGCATCACCATCACCACCCTGACACTTCTCACCCTGTACTAGCTATGAGCACACTTCACACAACTGTGAAAATGCATGTCTACAAACATCCACAGAAATTTTCTAAGGTGAGACACCTTTTGTGTCCTTTTATTTAACCAAGATCATACACTAACCATCATACTGTCACAATCATGAGACCAAATCAATGTGTGTCTGATCTCCTCCTTGCTTATTATAAACAGCAATGGAAATCGTGAAGTTAGAGCAATGTAAGATTGTCTATTCAAACTGTGCTATTTTGTACAGCGTCGTCACCTGCTGTTGTATGATTTCCCTGAGAGTAGTGATGGTATTAGACATATAAAAAGCATCCTGAACTACTTAGTCACTTAATAAAAGCCTTTAAATTCTAGGACAGAGCAGCCTCTCTTTACAAGACAAAATTGTAAAAAACAAAGGTATAGAAGGGGAGGGGAGCATTTCCCTCTCCACTTCTCCTCAGGAAGCTGTAGAGAGCAATATGGTCTCCACTCAGCCTCTTTTTCTCTGAAGTAGTCAAGTCCAGAGTCCTTAGCTGCTTTTCATAGGACATTCCTTCCAGCCCTTTCATGATCTTTGCTCCTCTCTTCTGAACACTCTCAAGGACCTTAATAGCCTTCTTAAATTTTGGAGACCAGAACTGCACACAATATTCAAGGTAAGGCTGCTCTAATACTGAATACAGCGGGATAATCATTACTTTTGACTAACTAGTTTTACTGTATTTGATGCACCTCAGGATGTAGTTTGCCCACTTGGCTGGCAGGGCATACTGCTGACTCATTGGACCTGCTGTCAGACAGCGCTCTCAGATCTCTTTCTGCAGGGCTACTCTCCATCCAGTCTTCTCACAACCCATACTTGTGTTGTCCTAGGTGTAGAATTTGAGACCTGGATTGGTTAAATATCGTGCTGCTGATGCCCAGTGCTCCAGTATATTTGACGTAAACCTACATCTAAGACAGAAGGCAGGAAATTATACCTGTAGAATGCATTACAAACACTCATCTTACTTCCTTATCTTTGTAGGGTCCAGAGGAAGCTACAAAGATGCTCAGAGGACTGGAGCACCTCCCATAGAGGACAGGCTGAGAGAGTTGGAGTTGTTCAGCCTGGAGAAGAGAAGGCTCCCAGGAGACATTATAGTGACCTTCCAGTACCTGAAGGGGCTGCAGAAGAGCTGGGGAGGAACTGTTTACAAAGGCTTGTAGTGACAGGATTAGGGACAATGGTTATAAACTGGAGAGGGGTAGATTCAGACTAGACATAAGGAGGGATTTCCTCATGATGAGAGTGGTGAGGCAGTGGAACAGATTGCCCAGGAAAGTTGTGGATGCCTCATTCCTGGAGGTGTTCAAGGACAGGTTGGATGGGGCCTTGGACAGCCTGGTCTAGTGGGACATGGCCCTGCTCATGGCAGGGAGTCTAGAATTAGATAATCTTTAAGGTCCCTTCCAACCCAAACTACTCTATGATTCTGTTATCTTCCATTCAAGAAACTTCTGATATGTTCCGATTTTAAGAACCTATACATCTCTTCCCTATAAATGTCAAGGGACTGGTGCAAGTTACTGCAGCAGCCCTACTACATCAGTCCTACTACATCAATCCTAGACACGGAAATCATGCCATCTTTGTTTGTCAGTGAAATTGTATAATCTTCCTTACTGTCTACCTATCCATATCTGAATTCAGTCAGGTTTTCAACCTGTTTCCTCTCTACAGCATCAAATCCATTCTCATCAAATGCACTCACTTGTATTATGTCCTGAAATCTAAAATCTGACTACAACTGATATTTCAGTGAAACATACTGATCAATATCTTTCACTAAGCAGAAGAAGCTACCTATTCCCCATCTATTGGGGTTTCATTGGAAATTAATGACCTCCTGCTCTGTGCACATACAGAAGCACGCAGAGAGATACACCATGAAAAAAAAGCAAATATCTTTAGATAGGGTGTTACGATTATTTTTCCTTTTTTAAGAAGACTTTGTAAATTATTTGCGTCATTGAGACTTTAATTAACTTTACACTTGAAAATGATTGTTCATATCTGGTTTTCATGGACACTAATAGTTAAATATTTATCTTCTCACCTCATCTTTTGTTTTGATCCAATCAATCTATATCTTTAAAATCAGAAGGAGACCTGAGGGTCTGACCTCAGCCTCACAAAAAGCAGTGTTATGGTAGATGTTCCTCTGTTAATCATTACACTTTGGTCTTTGCTTTCACTCTTCCTTCAACTGTAGAGGGGGAAATAAACTTTAAGAAGCTTTAAGAGGTGTAGCTGAGAACTTTAAGAGGGTGTAGCTGAGAAACAACTGTTTCTCTGAGAGAAGTAGAGTGATGCGGAGTGGTTTCAGCAGCTGAGGAAAATGAGAGAAAATGACCACAGTAGCCACCACAGGGTAACAACAGTGATCAGGTGGAGTCACTGTAAGCTCATCACTTCTAGAGATGATTCTGTCTGTGACTATGTAGGAAAAAGTTTAGAATTCTATATTTTCTGTTTACAAAGTATTGCATGTAACTGTTATGCTTATAATGCATTTCTCTGTTACACTATAAAGAAGGAAAAAAAACAGAGAAATTGAATAGTCTCACCTTGATAAGATGTAATCAGCCAGATGGGGCAGAAGTGTGATCATATCTAATATGTAATCTCAGCCATCTTGACAGTTAAATAGAGTTTAGAAGTAGAGGTGCATGGTGACTTTGAACCAGCTGGATCAAAAATTTTTTGACAGATCCTCACAGTGAAGAGGACATTGGAGTGCTATACTTCCTATCATTCCTTTAAAAGCAGAGTCTGATTTCCCTTCTGGTAAGCCTTGGCACAGCACCATGAAAGGAGCAGGAGCCAGCTGTGTTTTTGGTATAAAACTCCTGCAATGCCAATGAGGATACACTACGAAGATGTTTGTCTAGAAGGTGAACTCCTTTCTGTTGTTAATACGGATAAAATCCACTGGGTTACACAGAGGTTACTGAAGTAAACTAGTTTTCCTTGTTTGCTGTTTTAGATACCAGATGTGACCATTCTAGTAAAAACAAACTAAAATTAACTTGTATAATTTCAGTATTATTTAATAATATTTAGCAATCACTAAACCTTAGCTTGTATGTTTGCAGTGTAATAGAATGAGATCCTCTAAAGAGATTTGTACATATTACAGCTATTTCTAAAAGTTATATATAACATTTTGCAATATGATATCTAAAGTTCAAATATTGCACCACATTTAAACACCTATATAAATAGGAATTATTCTGAATTTAGATGATTACACCACAACCACCTCTAAGCCTGCAAAATTCTTCACTTTGATAATCAAGTCAAGGTTTAATTGCAAAGGAGGATATTCACTCCAAATACATATCTGAATGCAACATTCTCCTATCTTCATAGAGAAGGATGAGGAAAAACTATTAACAGAGACCAAAACAGAAAATCTATAAAAATGTGTCATTCTAAATGACTATTAAGACATATCATAGCTTCATTCACAAGAGGAGAGAAAGGCATCTATAGTGTAATCAAATTACAGGACTGCACAGCTGCTTCTATCAGAACCAACAATTACAACCTACAGTCTGGATATTTTCTGTTCATGACATATGCCACTGTTCCAGGGAATTTCCCAGTTGTTTTAATAGGATGGCTAACCAGAGATTAACCTTTATCATTTAAAATTTTAATATACTTTAGCAACAGGCAGAAATTCATGCAGACTTAAACGTGTGTTTCCAGCACTATCCCACATTAGAGGGTTAATTACTTTCTTGTTCTTAATATAGAACTGCATTTAGTTGCTAAGGAAACCAATGATTTCTTCATGTCTACAAGTACTCGAATCCTGTTTTGGCTTCTTTGTTTTGGAGGCTGTTTTGTTGTTCTTGTTGCTGTTATTTTTCACCAATATTAAAATCAAAAAATGTATAACACGAAGGCTTAAAAATGGAATATGCAGGCTGACCTAGTAATGGCCAGATTTGTAATGGTGAGGCAGAAGAGCGTGTTTGTGGGGAAATGAGATGTAAAGGCTCTGCTTTTAATTGTTTTCTCCCAGAAAACAAAGTTAAGAGCAGTGTATATGCACTGGCTTTGAGCTCTGAAGCTGGTGGTGATTCACCTTCAGCTGGCTCAAGCTACTCTGCCTATTAACTATAGCCACTCACCTTTTCTCTCACTTTCTTCTTTACATGTTAGATGCATGTTGTGTTTTGAGCTAATTTAGAGTCCATTTCTGTGATTAACTCAGTTGCTCTAAGTAACTTCATTCTCTGAAAGCTAACTGCACGTTTACAAGACAGTGTTCTTCTCTAGAAGTGATAATGTAGGGCATTGGTAAGCGAAAAGCATAATGCTTATACTTATTTCTATAGCAACCAAGGCCATCCTCGAGCTAGTGGAAAAGGGCCACACCTGCGAGGAGCGGCGAATAGGGTAGGTGACCATAAACTAACCAACAGTGTATTCTATCCCATATATGTCATATTTGGTATAAAACTGAGATATCACAAGGGTCTCGCTCTCTTTTGCAATGGCTGACATCCGGTGAGGACCATATCTGGCTGATTGCTTCTGATCCGTGTGTTCCTGAATCCAGTTCCTGAGGTCAGCTCCCTCCTGATTGTGGACCCACTCTCTGATGTCTGCTCTACAGTATGTGTGGTGATGTATAGTCACTGAGGGATGGGGGGCGTGATCTTCTATATTTTATTATTTTGTGATTATTTTCATTATTATTATAATTATCATTTAACTAAAGCTGTAGTTTTAGTTTCCAACCTGCAATTTTTTTCCTCTCATTTCCCTCTCCTTTTTCCCTGGGGGTGGACAGAGGGAACTGAGAGCCCAGTTGCATGGTTTTAGCTGATGAAATTTACCAGGGCTGGGGCTAAACTGTGACAATGTGTTAAAAGTATATATATCATGGCTGGTAGCTCCAGCAAATCTGGAACCATGGACTTGAACATAGAGAAAAGTCCTGTGACACCCATTCTGGTAATGTGCAAATTATCTGAAACTCAGAAATAGGTCATAGTAATGTAGTCTACTGCACCCAACTAATTTCTCCCAGGAGAATGCATGCCAGGCTACTAACCAGAAAGATCTGATTCATTTGAGAACTATTTTAATATCAAGAGTAAAATAAAAAGATGGGACCAGGGAAAGGAAGGAAACTAAAGAACCCCTTTGAAGAACAATCCATTGAACATTGATCTTCAAAATGGAAATTTAGAAGGACTATCTCACATAATTTTAAGCCAAATTTAATTCTTTGATATCTTTTATGTTCCAGAACTTAAAGTATTATATTACCCACTTTTCCAGAAGACAAATAGTATTATTCAACATTACAATGTACGATAATATGGGATCGCTATATTATAATTTTTCCTGGCAAGATGTAACTATATTTAGCGGTAGAATTCCCAGCTGAAGGACTTCAGAATCTGTTCACAAGTGGTTCTGAAACAAGTATGCTTATTTCTATTGCTTACAAGGAATATTATGAATATGGATAACCATAGAAACATATATAGTATCATAAAGAAGAAAAAAAAGAGAAGCAGAATAAATACAAAACCACTTATGTTTCTTCTGTGAAAGGGTTCATAGAATTAGCTTTAGATAGACATGATATGGTCATTTAACTGCTTTTAAAGTCCCTAAGCCTATCCAAAAAGCATACCTATTTTTCTGTCAGTATCATCCTTTATGATTATAAGGGTCTCAAGTTATGACATCTTTACAGGCTTGCAAGTATATGCTAGCTCATTGGAAAATCCCTCAAGACCTCCAGTTAACTATTCCTCTGCCTGTTTCTCCTGTTGACACCTTTTTCAGCAGCAGCCTTAGCTTAGGTCTACTTACTGGGCTCCATCCTGGAGATATTAAAGTGGCAAAAAGTCCTCTCCTAAGCCCTCTTTGCACCTTAACTGGCACATCATGAGACAAGTAAATATCCAAATATACCAAGAATGAGTGGCGTTACTTTTATTGTTTTAAATTGATACAATTTTCATCACATTCAATAACTAGACATAGGACATTCTGGCTGACGTGGAACAAACTGAGTGACTTCTACAGGAAGGGGTCTGGAGTTTTGGGTTAATGGCAAGCTGAATATGAGCCAACAGTGTGCTCTGGCTGCTTAAAAAAAGGCCACCCATGTCCTGGGGTGCATCAAACACAGCATAGCTAACTGGTCGAGAGAGGTGATTTTCCCACTCCGTGCTGAGCTGATATGGCTGCACCTCAAGTACTAGGTGCAGTTTAGGGCACTTCAGTACAAGAAGGACATCATGCTACTAGAGTGTGTCCAGAGGAGGGTGGCCAAGATGGAGAAAGGTCTCCAGGGCAAGGCTTGGGAGGAACATCTGAGGTCACTTAATTCGTTCAGCCTGAAGAAGAGAAGGGAACAGCAGATGGGGAGGTGCTGGTCTCCTTTCTCTATTGACCAGCATTAGAACACAAGAAAATTGAATGAAGCCATGTCAGGAAAAGTTCAGGTTGAACATTAGGAAAAGGTTCTTCACTGACAGGGTGGTCAGGCACTGGAACATGCTCCCCAGGGAAGAGGGTGTGGCACCAAGCCTGACAGAGTTCAAGGAGCATCTGAATTATGGCCTTAGTCATACAGTTTAGCTTTAGGTAGTTCTGAAAGGAGCAGGGAGCTGGACTCAATGATCCTTATGAGTCTCCTCCAACTTGAGATATTCTGTGTTTCTAAATAAGTTCACCTTCTGGGATAATTGAATACTTTCTGGGAAAATCATAAAGATAGTAAATGCAAACCTGAGTCATTAAGCAGTTTTATCAATTGCAGATGTAAATTTTTTTTCAGGTCAATATCCATGGAATTTGTAATAAGCTCAATAATTTTAGAGATAAGATTTTTCCAGTAACATGTGAGTACTGCTCAGAGTGTTACTCAATAGATAGGCTTTTGAGAAACATGTTTTAATCGTCTAACATTCATAATTTATTAGGGTTTTCTTCAGAATATTTCCAATGGAAAGCTCAGCTTTTAGGAAAATCTTTGCAGAGCTTCTGCAAAGCTTGTACAGATCCCTTTAGGACCAAAGTCAATCCTGTCTGGTTCATAGCTACTGTTTATGGTGCTAGTAAGAATAATTCCACCTACTCATGAAGATTTCTAAATATAATATACATTATAAGGGATATCTTTGTTTTTGCTCTGACGTTCTTAAGTCTTATCTAACTTCCCCATATATTTCAGTAGCTTATTAGCTCTCTTTATAATTAATTACATAGCAAATAATGTATCTTTATTTATTAGTTCTTTCAATGCAATAAAATATTCTTGAGATCATGCATCATAAATACCTAGAATGCACTCCCTTATTATTTTCTAAACAAGCCTTACAATAATGCGTAGTGATAGAATCCTCAGAAGGAAAATGAGAAGTCAAAGGAGAAAATCATGGGTATAAAAATGAGCCTTAAGTACCTTGCCTTTAAAGTGTCTGAGAAAGGATGATACCATTCACACCACATAGAAGTTGCTCAGATATTCAGAACAGGAAACAATATAAACATCTAAAATAGATTATGACTATCAAAGGTCAGATTTACTGCTGCACTCTAGCTGCTTTTTGTGGTTCCAGTGAAACAAAATAGTCATAAACTCCGCTTTAGTAGGTGTTTCAGTTATGTTTACAGCTGATTTGCAGAATGCTCACAATCTTCATTTTCTCTGGAAAAACTCTAGACCAACTAATTTTGATATGTCATCAGTATCAGTATCTACAATGGAATATTAGATTGCACATAACTTCTTTCTCATGATTAATGGATAAATAACTGCAGTAACTCAGTTACCATGGGACAAGCTGTAGCGAATGTGATAATTTTTAGTGGTAAGCATAAAAGCAGCTACCATAGCAACTCAAATAATTCTTTTGTTTTTGTTTTTTCTTTTATGTGGCAAATGCAACAAGCTCTATAACTGGGCATTTCCTTGTCAAGCTGTACCTGGCAAGTAACCTCTGAACTGGGTTTTGGGTTTTTTGGTTTTGATTTATTTTTTTTTTTAATTTTAACACTGAAATAAGAAACTGCACTGAGTTTAGTTCTGTTTTAAATATCTTCTCTTACTGGAAACTGAACGAAACAAAAAGCTTTAAATAACATGACTTAATTCCAGCGGCAAGAATGATTGCAGATGACAAGTTGAGGAAAAAACTAAATAATTTGTATGTTCTTGCTTTCATGCTTTCCAAGATAGAGAAATATGGGGTTTAATCCTCCATAAGAAACAAAAAATATCCTGAAACAAAGGCATTTTTCTTACTGTCAAATAAAAACAATTTACAGTAATATAAAAGCCTTCTAATTCTAAATTGACAGAGTGTGGGAGACATAAATCTGACATACTGTTTTAACTCTACAATTGGTTAATTTTTCTCCATTTGTAGCATGAACTAAATGAAGCATCTAACCCATTTGTGAATTTCATTGGTGTTTTCAGTTCAGGAACCGAACGATCTTAATTTTAGTTAACCTTATGTTTTATTGGATTGACCACAGCCACAGTGGAAAATTGCACTTGCTATTTTACAGAAATATTGAAAGAAGAGAGTTCCTTAACTTGCGCTCGATCTACTAATCCAGTCAATAATTCAGACTGGCCTATAGGCAAACCAATTGCCAGCAGCTATTGCAGTCATGATTGAACAGGACAAGCAAGATCCTTGCTTCAAATAATGGTTCTCACTCTTTCTAGTAAGTACACATGGAATGCATTTTGAAAATTTAATAAACCATCATCCTTCATGTGTATCTTGACACTTTTGAATTATAGACTCAGAGACTTGAGGCTCGAAAAGGGGAAAGGTGGAGTCTGTAAGCAAAATAGGATCAATGTAGACAATGCACACATTCATTCAACTATACAGGAAGTGTTTGCAGCAGACTGCCTCTGTGTTCTAAAGCAAATAATATTTTTCAGCCAACCAAAGCCTGTATGTACTTCTGTTCCCTCTGATGATTTAAACAAGCAAACAAAATAAACCAAAGCCTAACAGCAGAAAGACTACTTCCTACTGATTTGGGTCACTGAGGTGGAAAACCTCCAAATCTGGGTGTCTACATTTAACATAGAGCTTCCACTGGAGCCAAGGGAGCACACAGAGAGATCCGGCTGATAAGCCACAAAATTTGTGGCAGGATGAACTAAAGCACTCAAAGTGAGTCACGTGAATCAAACAATGTTTTTGTCATTTCAGATGTTTACCTTTCTTCTCAGACCTTATTCCAAAATTAAGCAACTAAATTACTCACTCCTGTTTCTAAAACACTTAAGTGGCTTTATTTCATGTATTATCTCTATGTAAAATGTCTCCAGCTAACATGTCCGCTTGTCTCAGGACTTGCTTCCAAACACGATGTCTTTGCTTTTGTGTCTTTGAAAGATTATACTTATCTCAGTGGATAGGTGATTTAGCCACCTGGTGTGTTTTTTATGTCAATGCGTGAAATTTATATCTCACTGGCAACATCCAAGTTCTTCTACTCTCATCAGCAGACAGCATGCTAATCAGGTGCTCTGAATTAGTTTACCTATATGCCTTAATGTCTGGGTCTTATTATGGACTGTGATCCAGTTCACAGCAGGAAAGTAATGTTTTACCCCAGGATGGTGTGAATGGATGAGTAAGCAAAGTGCATAAGCAGGGCAGCAGCAAAAAAGGGAGGAAGAGAGTGAGGCAACTTGGTGGTATTAGTGACCTCGTGCATAAATCAGGATTAGATATATCCTCTCATAAATTTAGTCATATAAGTGAAGCACTTGTGACTGAAGTGTGCTCATTCCAGGCTATACGTACATTCAATGAAAAGAAGATGTCAAGTCTCAGAGAGAATACTGTCTGCTAAAAATCAACTTAAAAGGCTGATCTTTTCCTCTAGGTGACACAAGGAGTTAAAGCCGACAAGTCTTCTATCACTAGTGTCTCATTTTACTGCCTAAACTATTTGAGATATCATTACAAATTCTTCTCAGCACAAAGGCCTTTCCATAAACTATATTTCAACATAAATAAAGATTCCTCTTTGTTCAGTGATTACTTCTACATACTTAGGCATATGCGTGGAATTATGTTTTGAGCACACTGAAGGTACAGCTCAAAATTCTCAAGAATTTATCAGGATCAAAGTTTTGAATTTTATAATGAAGACTATTAAAGCATATTCTGAAGAGTAGTAAAATAATTTATTCAATGTGATTAAGTGATACAGCTTTTTCAATACAATATTTAAATTTAATTGGCATAAAAAGAATAAAATTTTAAAAATATATATAGACTTGTCCCAAAGAACAAATCTTTCACCACGAAAAATAGCTGCTGGTTAATTCTGTCCTACTATGGCTCAGTAATACAGTAATGATGTTCTTGAGATATCATTAAAAGTATGAGCACTAGTTCTGGGAGATATATCCCTATTTAAATAGGCTGAAAAAGAAGGCTTGAAAATCCTTATTTCTTCTTGTACTTCTTTTACGTTCTTATGTAGAAATTAATTGGGAATTTTTTTTTTCCCAATTAAATTATTTCACAATATTTGAGAAGTCTTGGGCCATATTATATACATCATTATTTTGATTCATACCTGCTATGTCATGACACAACATGTCATAGAGTGGTGGTGATTTGTTTTCAACATGAGCTTTTCTATTGATTTAGATTATGAGCAAATAAGACAAAACATGAAAAAGTAAGTAGATTTTAAAATTCAGACATGGAAAGAATAAAAATATTCCATTTTTTTAGGAGAAGAGGAAAAAATAATGCAGCTGCAGAGCATAACAGTTTTAGGAGAGAAATCTGCTATAAAACTGAAAAATATTTTTTAAATAGATTCTAAATTTAACCTGACAATTTCATGTACCTCCTTGTTTTGATACTGAGCAGGCACAAAATATTTTGTTATTCCCTCAGATAGTAATTCCATCTTGCCTCCATTGTTTGGAATTACAAAAAATGCATTATAAATATGTGAGTCTTGGGAAAAAGTAACAGCTGAATGCTTCTGGGATATTAGTAACATTTTTGCAGACTTCACTGAATATAAGATGAGCTCAAGATGTCATGCTCTAGAGGAAGTTTAGTACCCACAAGACTCTCCATGTTGTTTGATTTTATTTCTGTTAATAATCTAAAGAGTGTATTCTAACACTTGAATTTTTGAGTTTTTTCAGGATTTTGATTGTTGGCTTCTTTTTTCGTTTGTGTTCTTTTTTCCCTCAATGTTTTCATTATTTTTGTTCTGTAGTGAAAAAAAAAATTAATATTGTTTAAATGAAAGTGCACTATGAGGCTTCATGCATAAGTAACAAATGTAACAGAAGTTCAAGCTGCATTGCAGGTATATTACTCACTTTTCCCTGGTAACAACTAGTAAATTCCTGGATCTGTCCAGTTTGTACTTGGCCTGGATCCATGTTATCAAGAGTAGCCTTGGCTCATCTGATATTAGATCCTCTTTTGAATAAATATTATTACAAATTTTTTTTGATTACTCAATATCTCTGAATGCCCCTAGTTCAGTGCAAAAATAATTGCCATTTTTTTGTCATTATAAACCATTACGCTTCTTTTGGATTGAACTTTTATTTAACTGGGTTCACGTAAAATACCATTCTAAAGCATGAAATCTGCTCTGCTGATTTATTCTAATGGTTTTGTTTTCACTGTTTTTTGGGTTTTTTTATATCATGTTGTCAAGTTAAAGATGGGAAAAAAACCCAAATTTGAACAATTTTATTGTACAAATTCAAAAGCAGACATAAACCAGCGGAAACTGCTAACTATATCAACCAAGCATTTGGGCAGGGAACCATTAATGAAGCTATAGATAGACACTGACATTAAAAAAAAAAGAAAAAAAAAAGCTTTATCAGGGAAATGAGACTTGAAGATGAGGAGGGTCACGAACATCCTTCTGTGACAGACAACAACAAATTGAGGGCTGTTACGGAAGAAAATCCATGCAAAACAACTTAAGAGGCTGCAGAAGAATCAAATGTTGATCATTCAACAGTTGTTCAACATTTGCACCAAACCGGAAAAAAAAAAATCTCAACAGATGGGTGCCATACCAGCTGAACAAAATTAAAACAAAAATAAATCACTGTTATAAAGTCTGATCTGCGTATCTTTTGCATAACAAAACCAATCAGTCTCTTGATAACATTGTGACATGTTATGGGAAATGGATTCCATACAACAACTGGAAGCGTTCTGTACAGTGACTAAACCAAGCAGAAGCACCAAAACCCTTCCCCAAACCGAAGTTGCAACAAAATAATATTATGGTCACTGCTTGGTGGTTGGCAAGTGGGATCATTCACTGTAACTTTCTGAATTCTAGCAGAGTATTCACAGCAGAGTATTGCCAAAAAATTGACTGAAGACACTAAGAACTGCAATGTTTATGTCCAACATTGGTCAGATGAAAAGGACCAATTCTTCACGACAAGATCCAACCTCATGTCTCATAAATGACACTGCAGAAGCTTCAGGAACTGGGCTACAAAATTCTACCTCACCCAGCTAAGTCACTAGATACCTGTCTTCCACTGATTACCACATTTTCAAGAGTCTTGACAATTTTCTGCAAGAAAAGGTTTTCCACAACCAAGCAGCAGTTCCTCAAAACTCCTTTGAAGAATTCACCGGTTCCAGGACTCCAGAACTCTATGTTGCTTGAATAAATAGACTTGGTTCTTGTTGACAATAATGTGTAGATTCTAATGGCTCTTATTTCTATTAATGAATTTTATTCTAGGCTGAGAGATGTGACTTTAAAGTTGATGGATAAAAATGGCAATTATTTTTGCACCAGCTTAATAAATGGGTTTTGATCATGAAAGATGAAGCAACCAATGTCCCAAAAGCTAAACAATGCGTCAGACTTCCCAGTCAAGTTTGATAACCCTCATATATATTGTCAACAAATAAAGGCTCTTCCTTCCTACTTGGCTCAGTTTGCTTAAATCACAGTAGAATTTGGAGGTTTCAGAGCTCATTCTAAACTATAGTGTCAGAACAGACACCTGTAGGATTCTTCACTTGCTGGAATAAGCAAATAAGTGGAGGAAAAGGTCTTTGAGCATAATGTTCTGTTGGAGCTTTAAGCTACAAGCCAGCCTGATGTTTGAATTCTAGACACTTTTTTCAGCAATTGCTGCAATTAGAAGTTTAAGTAAGGGGTATGTTAATCGATCTTCATGCATATTTCTGCTCTGCTACTGTTTTATACTTTCACGACTAAATAAAAATACAACCATGCAAGTCTATAAGTCACTGAAAATATTTTTTTTTTAACAGCACAAGTATGTTATCATTTCAAAGGTGCAGCTAAATATCTGATCTATGTGAACCCATAATCTAGCTGGGCAGACCTCTCATTAACTATAAGATTCCCTAAGATAATTTATAAAGTGTTATTCTCCTAATTTTGGTGTCAAGGGCATATCAAGAACTTTGAAAAGATATTTGTAACCGTGCAATTAACCCTAAAGAAATGTTATGGGACAAAAAAACATTCAAAGTGCAGTTTCATTAAGGGATTATGACTAGCATAGGCTCATTACAAATGTGTTTAGGCAACAGATTAGCATAAACACTAAAAAACGAGGAGGCACTCATTAAATGAGTAAAAATGGTGTTTAGAAACACTAGTTCTAATTAAAAAAAAAAGTATGCTTTTTGGCAATCTAGATGAAACCCTTTGAAAATGTTCATTATGCCCAGTACTGTGTTGTTCATCTTTGTTCTTGTAACTGTCTAGGCATTTAAATTAGTTAATATACTCTCACACTTTGCCTCGGTAGTAATTGCAATAATAAAGTTATATTCACTAAGTACCTACTATTTATATTCTGCTCGAGTTTGTATTGATAAAGTAAAAGATTAACATTAAGAAAAGAGGAAAATTAAGTAAGATTTAGGCTAAATATGAGGAATCAAAAGAAGCTGACCACAACTGTAAAAATCTATGTATAGGAAACTACAATACTATACCACATTTTAAAGACAAGCAAACATAACAGTCTGACTTTCGGGAGTTCTCCTGATCTATTCCATTTATAATAGGCAACAGACTTTAAAGATTCTCAATGCTTTTCAAGATCACTCTACTTTTACTTGGATGCCCAGATGAAGATTAAGGGACACAACTTCAGGCATCCTGCTGTAACAATTTTCACTTCTGTGCTTTTTGCTCTCTCTTGTTATGCCTAATGCGAGCAAAACCCTGGTGGAAATCTAACAGTTTAATAAAGATAAAGTACAGAAAAAAGAAATTGCTCAGAATTCCAGCTGATTTTTCCACTTTACTGGTAATTATCATAAGTGCCACCCCACGACTGGAAATGAGAAGAGAAACTGCTGTTATTGCCACTTCCCTGCTCTCTGTGTTGCTTTTTTTATCCACAGTAACCCCCTAAACAAGTTATCCCAAACCAACAAGCTGTGAGGTTCAGCTACTATGCACTCATTTCAAAATCACTTTGAACACAACAGTACCTACACTTTGCTTTTCTTCTCAGCTATTAACTTCTCTGCCACCACATAACACGCCAAAGGAAAGTTGGTATTTCATAGAAGTGGGGAAACAAAGGAAAAAAAAAAAGGTCAAAGGAAAGAACGAAGTATATGGTCCTGTAGATGCATTATAGTTTCTTATCCTGAGCATTGGTGTCTCTAGATAAGGAATTGGCCAGGAGCTGAAGAGGTCCTCAAATGGCATGGAGATCATAAAAATACTCTACTGTCATCTGAGTACTGGGCATGTAGAAAAAATAAAATTAGAGAAAGGACAGAAACAGATAGAAAGGCCAAGTGGAGCAGCCTCTGGAGAACAGTTACCTACTAGCCCAAATCAGAGGTGCTTTGAAGCCTAAGGTAGCCCAAAGTCAGAATCAAAGGGGAAGGCCATCACCCAGAATGACTGTGCTGCTTACACTGGGCATTGACACTGTGCATGGATGCCAGACATACCTATTAAAAGCCTGATGATGCATCAGCGTAAGACACTACAGATCACAAAATACTCCTATGTAACTGCAGAAGCTAATTGTGCAGCTTAATCAGCTTAGACTCCCTTTCATGTCAGTGAGGAGACGCAAGCACATAGAACAAGCAGTTCAGATTGCATGTGAGATAAAAGTACCTCTCAAAGGACCCTCTCTACCTACTTCCATTGAGTAGAGAAGGAACTTAAGCTGCCCAGGCCCCTAATTTAAGTATTAGGTATTCCTACAGTCGTGCAGGAATAATTTCATCTCTGTGTTTTCATTATACCATGTTTGCACTAAAGTACCACTGTTGTAATAGGACAACCAAATTGTGTTCTTTCTTTTTTTTTTTTAACGTTATTTGTATAATATATACTATTTCTTTTGTGGATTTCACAGAGAAGTACATTGCAATAGATAAAAATGAAGCAACAACATCCACTGTTTCTTAAAACAGTAATATAAGGAGAGGAATCTAGAAGTTACAACTTGTAAAGTATACAGTGTTTACTTTACATTCAATTTTAACAGTATCCTGACTTGAAACGTGTTCTAGTTTCTACAAAACAGGTTAATACAGACATTTGAACAATACAAATGACAAAAAATTATTGTCTCAAAGGGTCATTCAGGAATCATAGAATCATAGAGGGACAGAAAGAAAAATGCAGAATGTTTGATGATAGTCCACATGATCACCTATTTAATTAGTGTCATTATATATAATTTGACAGTGTTAAAAGTTACCTATACAGCTTATATGTAAATAAACAGTTTTATAAATACAAGTATTTTCTAGCATTCAGTACTAGAAAAATATTTGATGTCCTACAAATTAATTTCAAACCACCATTTTGATTTTAAATGGATTAATCTCTTCAGTTAGACCAAGAGAAAATGATATTATAAATAATCAGTCAATTTAAAAGTGATTTATATGTATGAGGTGTTTTAGGATTTTTACTATTGCACACATTCGCTACTGAAGTAAGTGAGAATAATGAAAGCATGAAAAACCTTTAATGTTTTCTAATAAATATTGATTTTTTTTTACAGGCAAAACACAAAGATTTTTTTGGATGAAATAACATAATGAGTAACTGGAGGAAGTGCAGTTCTACAAACATAACAAATCTGCATCTTAGCAAAGCATTTGGTAGAGACTGTCAGGAAATATTACTCTGAAAAATCAAATTTCCTTGGATACAAACCATATTATATAGCATGAAAAGTAGCTCAATAGCCATAAACAGTAGTTAATGATGAACGACAAGTTATCAGATAGGAGATATGTCTAGGGGCATACTAGTGTGGGAGGTTTTAGTCTCCTTCTTTATCTGACATCTTCATTAATAATTAAGAAAGGAGTTCAAATATCACATTAAGGAAACTCACAGATGATGCTAAATTGAGATGTGATGCAAACACAGAATGAGAAAGGATAAAATAGAGGGACACTGGGTGTAAGTTCATATAGATAACTAAGTATCTGGCACCTCCACTGACTTCACCAGCTTACCGATCATTTTACTCTTTACACCATGCATACATGAGGGTCTTGAAACTTATTTCCAAAGACAGCTCCCTCCCTGATTCCAAGTTGGTCCTAAAAATCTTTTCATTGAATCTTTTCATTGAAATTAAAGAATATGCCTACTAATCACCGAGAAGTATAATGATAAATTTGCACAGCCAGAAACAAATATGTGAGAAAAAAGGTAGATATCTGTACTGAAATCCATATGAGAAGAGAATAAAGAACATTTTAACAGATTACTTGTTGTGCATTTGAATATGTTTAAATATGAAATAATCAAAGAAATCATAAAAGTTATATAATTTTGCTTGAAATTACATTGTGTATGCCATACATTTTGTATGAAATACATTCTCTGTACCTAGAAGTAGAAAAATGCTGGCATTATAGGGAAGAAGTTCCCTCCTGTTCTTTGCACATTGAAGATCAAAAGGAACTTAAATATTTTGCTTATGGCTGAAACAGGTTACTGTATGACTCTACAGTTTCTCATATTCAGATTCTTCATTTTGGGTGGATTTTTATCTCCTAGTTACATACAGTTGTATATTTCTTGTCTGTCTAGAACTGCCTTTGCACCCCTATTGAACTCTTGCCTTCAGTCAGGTTCACTGGGGAAGCAAAATCACGTTTCTTTTTTTGCCTTTCTTTCTTTCTCATGGGGATCATATTGCAGGATCAGGCATTGTGATCTTATAATACAAGGTTAGTCTTGCTGCTGAAATGAAATTCTATTCTTAACTAACAGAATTCAACTACTGAACATTACACAAAGAATATTAAATTCCAACATGACTATTTTAATTAATGAATGTTTAGATTTATTGATTTTCTCTACAGTTTGGTGTGGTTAGATTCATTAAGTTTATTTGTCTGGTTTTTAGCATATTTTCATACGTTACTTAAGCAAAATGTGTCACATTCCTTTTGCCTTTACTCTACTCTTGAAAACTTTGAGCTCATACAGATTTAGAGTTACATGAAACTTTCAAACGTAAATAACATTGGTTGGGTTTTTTTTTAAGAATGAAAGTAATAAAGTAACATTCAGAACATCAGATATGGACCTCTTGAGTGGTCTGCTTGATAGAGTACCATTGGATAGAATCCTGGAGGGGAAAGGGGCCCACGACAGCTGGTTAATACTCAAGGATCACCTACTTAGGAGTGATGCAACCCAACAAAGAGAAAGTGAGGCAAAACCCCCAGGACACCTACATGGATGACCAAGACACTCCTGAACAAACTTCAACTCAAAATAGAAGCCTACAGAGGGTGGAAAAAAAGTCAAGTAGCCTGGGAAGAATACAGGGTAATTGTCTGAGCAGCCAGGGATCAGGTTAGGAAAGCTAAAGCCCACATAGAAGTAAATCTGACCAAGGATGTCAAAGATAATAAGAAAAGCTTCTATAGGTCTGTGAAAAAAAAGACTAGGGAGAATGTGAGCCTTCTCTGGAAGTAAATGGGAGACGTGGTTACCCAAGATATGGAGAGGACTGAGATACTTAATGACATTTTTGCCTCAGTCTTCCCCAGGAAGTGTTCAGGCCACATTGCTCAAGTCACAGAAGGCAAGGGGAAAGACTGAGAATGAAGAAGCAGCCACTGTAGAAGATCAGGAAGGGGACTAGCTAAGGAACCTGAAGTCCGTGGGACCCGATGAGATGCATCTGCAAGTCCTGAGGGAACTGGTGGATGAAGTTGCTAAGCTACTATACATCATAAATGAGAAGTGGTGTCAGTCCAGTGAAGTTCCCGCTAACTGGAAAAAGGAAAACATAAACCCCATTTTTTAAAAAAAAGACCCAAGACACTACAGACTGTTCAGTCTCACCTCTGTGCCTAGCAAGATCATGGAGCAGATCCTCCTGGAAACTGCTAAGGCACATGGAAAGTGAGGAGTTGATTGGCGACAGACAATATGGCTTCACTAAAGGGTAAACCATGACTGACAAATTTGGTGATCTTCTGCAATGGGGCTACGGCATTGGTGGATACAGAAGTTACTGAAATCATTTACCTTGACTTCTGCATAGCATTTGAGACTGCCTCACATGACATTCTTGTCTCTAAATTGGAGAGACACTGATTTGATGGATGGATGGACGGACCACTCAGTGGATAAGGAATTGGCTGGATGTGGTTAGTTGTATTCCAAGGGTTGTGGTTAACAGCTCAAAGTCCAAGTGGAGACGGGTAATGAGTGGCATTCCTCAGAGGTCAATATTGGGACCAGCACTGTTTAACATCTTTGCTGCAGACATGAACAGAGGGATTGAGGACAGCCTCA
Source organism: Cuculus canorus (assembly GCF_017976375.1). Taxonomy (NCBI): domain Eukaryota; kingdom Metazoa; phylum Chordata; class Aves; order Cuculiformes; family Cuculidae; genus Cuculus; species Cuculus canorus. Next base: position 48,223,313 of record NC_071401.1, read on the forward strand.
GCAAGTCTGTCAGTGAGGCAAAGCTGTGAGGCACGGTCAACATGCTGAAGGGAAGAGATGTCATCCAGAAGGAACTTGACAGGCTTGAGAGGTGGGCCTGTGTGAAGAACCTCATGAAGTTCAGCAAGACCAAGTGCAAGGCCCTACACATGGGTCAGGGCCACTTCAAGCATGAATACAGGTCATGAAGATGATCAGAGGGCTAGAGCACTGCCCATATGAGGACAGTCTGAGAGAGTTGGGCTTCCTCAGCCTAGAAAAGAGGAAGCTCCAGAGAGATCTGGTACTTGAAGGGGACTTACAGGAGATATGTGGAAGGGCTTTTTATAAGGGAGTGTAACAATAAACTGAGAGGTAACAGTTTTAAGGTGAAAGAGGGTAGATTTAGATTAGATATTAGGCAGAAATATTTACTGTGGGAGCGGTGAGGCGCTAGAATATGTTACCCAGAGAAGTCGTGGAAGCCCCACCCCTGGAGGTGTTCAAGGCCAGATTGGATGAGACTTTGAGCAACCTGATCTAGAGGAAGGTGTCCGTGTTCATGGCAAGTGGTCTGGAACTAGATGATCTTTAAGGTCCCTTCCGACCCAAACCACTCCATGACTCTATGATTTATCCAGTAATTCCTAGTCATATTCTTCCACTGGTTGTGTTGTATTCACATTTTGTAAACTTCAAGGATTATGAAGAGGGAAACACACTAAAAACTGAGGAAAGACTTGAAGGATTTTGGAAAGGAAAATACAAAGTCAGTGAAGGAATTATTCTTTTTGGTTCATATGGTATAGTGCAAACTGGTGGATTGTTAATATAGTTTTAAATAGGTAATTATTTTCATCTTTCATATACTCAGTGAAACACTTAAAATAATAACTTAATTAATCTTAACTAATTAGTTTTAAATTCTTGAAAACCTCTGCACTTTTCTAGAACTCCTATAAAGGTAAAATCACCTTTATCCTCACATGCATAATCCATACAGCAGGTGTATCCTTCATACTCCCATAGGACTCGTTGCATGGAGGTGCAACCACCACTGTCATGAAACAGTTGAATATATATAGGGAGAAATAGGCTTTTGCACAACAAGAATTTCCCAAATGTTCTGCTTGATAACCTTGGGCAGCTGATAATACATACACCATCAGAGACCATGTTGATTCCTCTCTAGACAATAAGAAATATGCGGTTACATTAGTACAGCTCTTCATGTACTTACAAGCAGGGTTTCTATCAAGCAGCCCTCTTGAAAATGTAGGAGGGAAGCTCTTCATGCACTTACAAGTATCCCTCTTGAAAATGTATGAAAGAAGAAGCATCATAAAATGACATGTGACTATAAAAGGAGATAATAAACAAGTTTTTAAAAGTTCACCCTTTTTATTATGAGATAATGAGTGTGGGGGATTAGTCAGCTGTGCCCAGTTACACAACTGGCAAATGTTGTCTTGCAGAAATAGACATGGCATATACATTACTAAGATATACTGCATATCCAGCTTCTAGTTTACATGCTTTGGTTACAAATAGAATGTCATATCTTAGGGGATAGCATGATGGCATTGATGTTACTAGTAATAAAATCTTGGAACAGAATGAATGAACCTTTATTGGCTTTTAATTTCACTGTCACATCACTTTTTTTAAATGCTGAATGTTGCTGCTTTCTGAATGTTGCTTGTTACTTTATTAGATGCAGCTCTGTTGCCTCAGTGCCAGCAAGTATCAGCTGAAATTAAGGACTAAGAAATCCCTATTGATTATAACATTACTGTGTAACAAAACCAATTTACATCTCAATTCTTAGAACACTGAACAGTCTCAGGTATCTGATTCATTACTGAGAGTTAAAATGTGTAAAATGAGACCTTACATTTTAAACTACACGGCAGATTTGATGTTTGTTAGGTTTGTCATTACAGTGATTGACTACCACAACTATCATGCAAAGCATACTTTAACATGGATAAAGTACATTTTAAAGGTGGCTGTTTCTATTTAATAAACAGAAGAAAATGTAAAAGTTGATCTCCCAAAGACACAATTTTAATGCCATAAATAGATTTATATTTCTACCTAACCTAGACTGATAAAATAATGACAATAAATAACAAAATATCTAAGTACTTTTTTCTAATCAATGTCATTGTATGTTTTGGAACACTGACATAGCTGAGTATACTCCTGGTAGTAGAAACTGTAGTTATTATTCCTACATCTGCAGGTCATGTTGAAAAGTTTGATCTTGGCTTTGCATTTTGGAGAAATATTCTTATACAAATCACTATTGCAAGAAACATAGCAAGACTTATACAATCTGGTTTGTTTTTTTTTTTTTTTTGTTGCTGTTTCTAAAACTCGTTATACTCAGGCATCGTAAAAACCCTTTACTAAAAGCAAAATAGTATTTTAAATAGAGATTATTAAGATTGCAAAGTAAAATATTCAAAATTAGAGAATGCTATAACTAATTTTACCTTAAATTAGCATCAACAAATATATGTGCTCTGAGAAATTTAACTACATGCCGTTGGTAACTGAAGTAAAGAATAAAATGGAGGAATGACTATGGTGATTTTGATTAATGACCATCTACCCTAAACTTTTTTCTCTGACCATGATAATTCATGTATATCTAAGGAATAGTGTAAGACTATTTTTTTCCCAGAATATACCTGTAGTTTCAAGCAATTTTTCTTTTTGCTACGACTTATTAAATAACAACCAGGGTCTTTTTATTTTTTTTATTTTTTTGAAGATGAAGACTCTTACCACTGAAAACATACGGAGATGAGTAGCTTCATAAATTAACTACAGAGTATGAAGATATATTTGCTTGGTTTTGTTTGCTTTTGCACCTGTTATTTTGAACAGTGTTCTTATGTTTTAATTTAATATTTACATGTATTATGGAATCCAAAGTCAAGAAGTGCAGTTCCTGACCCATAGAAAGAAGAGAAACAGTTGCAATATCTGTGTTTGTTACCTAGTATTTAACGTCGGTATTTCAACTGATTTAGGAGAACTGTATTGTCCACTGACAGAACAGGAAGGCTGCAACTGTTTGACCTTACTGATGAAAGCTGATATGCTATAACCAAATGAAATCGTTGTAGATAGAACTAATGTGAAAAAAAAAAAAAATTAAGAGAATTACCCCATTCCATCTGTGACAAATTCCAAATGTTACTTTGGTCTTGATACTGCCACATGTGAAAAAGCCTTACTTAACTGCTGTATGAAAGGAATGAGAGGCTGAGATTCCCTTAATAAACTGTCATCCAAGCTTGATTCTTCATAATGTTTTAACCATGAAAACATGGACATAGTTTAATTTTTCTCCATGATCAAGAAAATCACTGAAGTGTATACTCATTTTTTAACATCAAATGGCTTACTTCACAACTGTAACGTTATAACAGCACTCAGGGATTTTGCTGCAGTAAGGCACTAATACAGTCCTAAGTATTTTTGCTTTGATGTTTCCAAGAAGCATAATGAATTTCTAGTCCCTTGGACCCTTCCATTCTCCACTGAACTCTAAGTTTGGAGTTCAAGTCTATTAGAAGGTCTATTTGTTACTACTTAGCCTACGAATATCGTACTGGCATCATGTTGAATTTCTGTAAGTGAACCACAAGTTTAAATAAAAGGGTTTTTTTTTTAAAAGCTAGAGCTCTTCCAAAAATATCACTCTGTCCCTGTAATGAAGTTCTTTTATTTTAGCTTTTCTTTCGTGGTGAAGAAAATATTAGTGCAAAAGCTGCTTTTAACACACTCATTTTTTTTTAATTGATTCATTTTCAACAAATGACTAAGCAGTCACTTTCAATAAAACACTTAGTAAGGGTAAATGGATCAGGAAATATGACCTAGCCAGTGGACTTTGGACAGAATGATGAAGGTCATTCAGAGTTGCTTGTGAACCTATTAAATCTGTAACAGTAACATAGACTTTTATTTAGAATGCATGCACATACATAAAGCAACACAACAAAGTACCCTTAAGTACTGTGGACATATCTTGCCATCAGACATAGAAAACTCTCCTTGATTTTCATAAAAATTTTGATTTGCATCATGATAACATTCATCCCTATCAAGAATTTAGCAGGTGAGTATTTTTCTTTAAACAAAATCTTCATTTTTGTATTTCATAGTCTGCAAATGGTTAAGAAAGAAAATTGTTTTCTTTACAGACAATATTAGTCTCAATATGCAGACCTATCACATTTAATACATGGTTTCCAAATTTACTTTATGGGAACTGCAGAATATTTTTTTTTCTATTAAAACTAGGGAAGACTGAGAGAGTTTTTAATGTAAGAGATCATTGAAATTCACTGCATGCGCAGATGCAGATTAGGAAAATGTGAGGCCTCTGGAGCACCATGGTCCTTGTGAAGTAAGGACCAGAGTTTTCCATTCTCTTCTCAAAGTTCTCTTTTCATGAAGCTACTAATGGACAGACAGGAAAAACAGCACTATGAGAAGGTGTTAAACAACAAAAAGAAACACGGGTCCTATGCAGAATCTGTGATTTCCTCTTCAGCTCTACAGTTGAAATTCTTAAGTGGATCTTAGGTGTTTAAAGGGATCGATATTTTTAACAGCTATAGAGGTTTCCCTTCCAGTTATTGAACACTGTAAAACCTTGAGCTAAAGAATCACTTGGCATTATAAAGCTACTATATACACATTATCAACTGCATCTTCAGAATAACATGGTTTCTTAGTGACATGGGGTAGTCTTAAATTCTCTAGAATGTAGAGGATTCAGGTCCAAGTAATCACGTAATACAAAACGTATATTTGAGTTGCCTAACAGTCATAGTGAAATCTAAGATGACTTTAATGTGATCAGAAGATTCTTTAGGTGTCTTCATTCCTTGTATAAAACCTCAAGGCGGTTCGATTATCAGGTGTTTCAAACAGGATGTGCATAACTTCAGCAACAGGTGCTGAGTGGTTTTTTGACTGTTATAAAATGTTCACCACAGAGTTATGTAGGAAATTCAGTTTCTCTCTAAAAGCTAGGCAGTAGTCACAGAGCTGAAGAGAATTTTCTTCATTGTATTTAAAATCTCTTTTTAAAATGTTGACTCAGCAATTACCAGAGGATAAGCTATTATATCATTTACTTTTTTCATTATTACTATTTAAAGAATTTTTGCAGGAAAATACAAAGGAGTTCAATATACTCCTCAATCTGAAGGCATTCAGTGCATCATCTTTCACTTGTCAGAAGGATGTCTTAGTTATTGGGCAGTCCTTTAAAAAAGATATAGTTTCCACATCCCTACCATCGGCAGGGACATATCCCACTAGACTAGGCTGTTCAAGACACCATCCAACCTGACCTTGAACACTTCCAGGGATGGGGCATCCACAACCTCCCTGGGCAACCTGTGCCAGTGTATCAGCAACCTCATTGTGAAAATTTTTTTCCTAATCTAAATCTTCCCCCTTCCAATTTAAAGCCGCTCCCCCTTAACCTATCACTATGTTCCTGTGTAAAAAGTCCCTCCCCAGCTTTCTTGTAGGGCCCCTTCAGGTACTGGAAGGCAGCTATAAGGTGTCCCTGGAGTCTTCTCTTTTCCAGGCTGAACAAGTGCAGCTGTTCTAGTCTGTCCTCATAGCAGAGGTTCTCCGGCCCTCTGCTGGTCCTCTTTGTGGTCCTCCTCTGGACTTGTTCCAACAATTTCAAATCCTTCTTATGCTGGGGATTCCAGAACTGGACACAATGCTCCAGGTGGGGTCTCACAAGAGGGGGAGGATCACCTTCCTTGACCTGCTGACCATGCTTCTTTTGATGCAGCCCAAGATATGGCTGGCTTTCTGGGCTGCAAGCGCATATTGCTGACTCATATTGAGCTTCTCATTAATCAGCACCCCAAGTCATTCTCTGCAGGATGACTCTCAATCACATCATCCTCCACCATGTTTTGAAACCACAGATTGCTCTGACCCAGGTGCAAGACTTTGCACTTGGCCTTGTTGAACCTCATGAAGTTCACACAGGCCCACTTATTCAGCTTATCCAGGTCCCTCTGGGTGACGTCCCATCCTTCTGGTGTGATAACTGCCCCACTCAGCTTGGTGTCATCTGTAAAGTTGCTGAGGCTGTACTCAATCTCACTGTCAAAATCACTGATGAAAATATTGTTCAGCACTTGTCCCAGTACAAACCCTTGAGGGACACCACTTGTCATGGATCTTCATCTGGACATTCAGTCATTGACCACTACTCTCTGGATGCAACCATCCAACCAACTGACAATTGTGAATGTTGAAATTTGGCACAGTCACAGACAGAGAAATTATTCTCACTCAGATGTATCAGACTTGCTCTGTACATGTCAAAGACTTGGTAAATGATTTGTTGTGGGTGATATTGCACTCACATGATTTATTGTTCTGTGCAGAGCAACTATTCTTTGACATTACAACATGGTGAGCATTTAGAAGTGCTGCCAGTCACAATGAGAATACAGGAAAATTATTCTTCATCTGTTCTATCAAATGAAGCTGAGATTTTAAAACTGTAGTATGGGACATCTCATATTACCCAGGTTGCTTGGCAACACCACCTACAGGAAACTGGAATATGTTGAAAAAAAAGAAATTACTTATGGCTACAGGACCACGACTTTCAGTGATGTACAACTTTTCAATTGCAGCACGATATTCTTCCTTGTATAAGCAAGCATGGGAACTTCAGATTGTCAGGAATGCCTTACCTTAGACATGTATAAACCCATTTTCTCCATTCTTTTCTTTTAAATTTAAGTTCAGGAAAATGTGTAGCAGATTAGAAACATTGAGTTTAGGGATTAAGTTTGCATTTTTAATTTTCTACTCAGTAGAGATGAAATTAAACACTGGAAATAGATATGAACCTGGAAGAAGGTACTAGTTTTCTGCCAGATGAGAGTCCAAATAACTTAGCAAAGTAATGCTCACCACCTGCTCACTCCTCTTCCAGTGCTATACAAGCAGAACTGAATTTTGCACAGCAGCACAGAATTAACATTAAGATGACGGCACTGTTTCTGAAAGTAAGTGAACAGTAGTTTTTCATAGAATCATAGAATCACTAGGTTGGAAACGACCCACTGGATCATCGAGTCCAACCATTCCTAACAATCCCTAAACCATGTCCCTCAGCACCTCATCCACCCATCCCTTAAAACACTTCATTATTCTTTGCTATGAATATAGTTTCAGCTGTTTGTGAACAGGTTTATTAGGACTCTTTTACCAGATTGCTTTAATGAAGCTATGCCTGATTTTTTCCAAAATAAGAACTAGAAGAATGAGAGTAATCTTGGAAAATAAATCCACCAAAGTATATTTTTTTCCTTCTTTTTTTAACATCTTTAGGAGTATGAGAGGGAAAAAGACCCCTCCGGGAGTGGTTTTTATTTCATTTTTATTATTTTTAAGTGCCAACTGCAATATCTGGGATCTGATATAACAAAAATAATATTTTTAATTATTGAAGCTGGTTTATGTTATTTAATCCTTGAAAAACCCTCAACTATGAGGGAGTGATATTCTTTTAATAGCCACTTAAGGTGTGATTACTTAACTCAGTCTTTAATATTAGATAATTTAGTCAAGAAGACAGATAAAACTCTTTGATGCAATTTACATTGTCTTTTGTGTTCTAAGGTGCATTATTTTTATATATTTCATAATGCACATTGTCAAATTAAACCACTTGATATAAACATAAGCAAAGACCATAGCTTATGTAATTTTAAAGTCTTAATTACTTTAAAAAACATAAGGTCCAAATAGGTGCTAAGGTAGTCCAAAATGGCTCATGAGAATAGATCTACATTTTAAACTCTGAGATACCTGCTTACCTTAAAACTACAAAACAATTTAATTTTCTTTGCCCACAGCTATTTACTGGTGTCCGAAATTAGAGCAAAACAACTTTAGAGGAAAAGGATCATTTCAAGCAGTTGTTTAACTTGAAGGCTAAGATTTCATTGAAGGCTAAAATTTTTTGAACAATCTAAAAATCCTGCACTTGGGGCACAACAACCCTATGCAGCGCTACAGACTGGGGGAAGAATGGCTGGAGAGCTGCACGGAAGAGAAGGACCTGGGGGTAATGGTTGACAGCCGACTGAACATGAGCCAGCAGTGTGCCCAGGTGGCCAAGAAGGCCAACGGCATCTTGGCTTGTATCAGAAATGGGGTCACCAGCAGGTCCAGGGAGGTTATTCTCCCTCTGTACTCAGCACTGGTGAGACCGCACCTTGAATACTGTGTTCAGTTCTGGACCCCTCACCACAAGAAGGATGTTGAGGCTCTGGAGCGTGTCCAGAGAAGAGCAACAAAGCTGGTGAGGGGGCTGGAGAACAAGTCTTATGAGGAGCGGCTGAGAGAGCTGGGGTTGTTTAGCCTGGAGAAGAGGAGGCTGAGGGGAGACCTTATTACTCTCTACAACTACCTGAAAGGAGGTTGTGGAGAGCAGGGAGCTGGGCTCTTCTCCCAAGTGACAGGGGACAGGACTAGAGGGAATGGCCTGAAGCTCCGTCAGGGGAGGTTCAGGTTGGATATCAGAAAAAAATTTTTCACAGTAAGAGTCATTGGGTACTGGAACAGGCTGCCCAGGGAGGTGGTCGAGTCGCCTTCCCTGGAGATGTGTTAGGGACAGGTAGACGAGGTGCTGAGGGGTATGGTTTAGGGATTGTTAGGAATGGTTGGACTCAATGATCCAGTGGGTCCTTTCCAACCTTGTGATTCCGTGATTCTGTGATCTAGTTGACCTTGATTACTTGACATAAAACTTTAAAGCCAGTTTTCCAAACTCAAAAATCAAGGACACAGAGTAATAAAAAAGGCAACAAAAAAAAAATGCTCACCATGGAATTATTATTATTTATGTATTTTCAAGACAATATCTTTTCCACATATATTTTCTTTCCACAGTTCAGTTAAAATATCCTTGAGATTGGTTTTTGTTTGTTCATTCAACAGAATACTAGTATCAAGACTGTGCTAAATGAATAGCTTCTTAAAAATAAGGAAGCATAAAATTTAAAACACATATGAAGTATTATGTGCTTCATATGTGCTGCTAAATGACAAAAGTGATTATTTTGATTGCCAAAATCTAAGTCTATACAAGACCTCTTCGAAGAAACCTTGGCTATCTCTACATGGGCAAGTTATGCCTCTCAGTAAGAGCGGAATTATAAAGCAAAGTGAGTAGATGAAGACAAAAAAAAGCTCACTCATCGTCTGATCTACATTACTGGTGTAAATGCACCCACATCTGTGCCTCACAGAAGAAAGTCTATCCTGTAGCCTTTGGAAATACAGACACCCAGGTAAATTACCTAGTTCATGAGGCAATATTGAGGAAAAGTTATTATTTTTTCACATTTACTCCCAACAGCTCTGATTCTTTAAGAAAATCAAGATTTTTCTTTCTGCCAATATGAAATAGTGCAAATAGGAAAAGGAATACTAGGTTTACTTATCCATGAACATTGCACTGACCACAACCACTAAAACATAAGATTTGAGTGTTGTGATAGTTCTATGAAAACTTAAGCTCACATTTCAGAAATAATCAAAAAAATCAAAAAGAAAGCTAGGAATTATTAAGGAAGGAAAAGTAATCAGATAACATCAGTTTGGCACTAGATAAATCCATAATGTGCCCACATCTGAAAAGGATATTTTGAAAAGTAGAATATATTGTGCTGTATAAAAACAAATGTAGTGTCATTCATCCAAGCATGAAAGCACCCTAAAGAAATGTGTATGAGGCATAAGGATCTTTCAGATTTATTCTAGGCCTTCATTTTCTTTCTTTCCTTTCTTTGCTTTGCTTTCCTACATATTTTTATTTTCCTCCCTAAGCCTATCAGAGGCAGACCAAATTATTTTTCTGTGTGAAGTTGTTCACATCCTCTAGGAGAAGTGAATACAAAATTGCAAATAACTAAGAAGTGTCTAAAGCACCTATTCATAGTGACATTGGCAAAATTCGCTCTTTAAAACAAGTACCTTTGCTTGACTTAGAGGCTTCTGCTGCGCAAGTGAACATGCAGATTAGCATGAGCAATGTAATAAAGACACAATAACTTGAAATTCAAATCATCTTTCTGAGCATTTTTTTTTTAATTACAAGGACTGTTATTTCAGAATACACATTGTTCCTAGAAAGAGATTCCAAAACAGTTTGAGAATAACTCTGTATGTTTAGAAACAAAGTTATTCTGAAGTTTGAGAACCTATATGCCTAGGTGTATTTTATCACATATCAGCCTGACCATGGCATTTTAGCTGAAGTCCATTTTATTTTAAGGACAGGAAAGAAGAAGGAACAGAATTCTTCTTGCACTTATCTCAAAGACAGGTAAGTAAAGACAAAGTGCATGTGGTATCCACTCAGGAATTGTTTAGTGGGAAGAAATTAATTTAACCTTTTCGTGAAAGAATTTGACAGAGTTTTATGACTCCTTACATTGCAATTCTTTCAATTAATTTCTTCCTGGAAAGTGTTGACAATGACTAAGTGAGACAAATTAGCTATGTTGAGAGGTGCTGGAAATTTTTATAGATACAATTCCTGGATCCACTAGTCCTGTCCATCCTCTGTCACCTTCTAAATCCTATCACATCCTGATACATGCTGAACTCCAATAAACATGTCATCCATTGATCTGATTGGTTTTTTTCCTGATATATGTTAACTAAACAATGTAATTGTTTTTCTAGTATCTGTTCTTCCATTGTGTCAAGGACAGGATATGATGGGCTAGACTTTGCTCCTTAAATGTGTACAAGATTTACTATGTGCTCAAAAAGAATTGTCTCCCCAGGGAAGTGGTAGATTCCTCTCTACTGGACACTTTTAAGTCTCAGCTTGACAGGGTGCTGACCCATCTCATTTAAACCATATGTCACCTAAAAAGGTTGGAAAAAGTGATCCTCGAAGTCCCTTCCAACCTGGCATTCTATGATTCTATGATTAGGCTGCAATATACAGTATACAATGTTTGTTTCATGCATGCTGCGATCTGGAATGGAGACAACCCCCAAGCAGTGCTCTAAAAAAAAAACCAACCACATACCGAAGCTCAGCTTCAGGAAGGATATTAAATCCTGGCAATGATACTTGAATATGAAAACTTAAGCTATGGACAAATTCTTTAATATACCTGATTTTTTGTTCCTATAGAATAATAAATATGAAGACTAATAAAAATATGCATTTCTTCAAATATAAACAAGGGTTTTTATCTAAAAAAGAAATTGTAAGACCATATATAACATACCAATTAGTAATCCTTCTAATAGCTGTATTGTAACTAAAAACTATCAAATACATCTTTTGATCATTTTTTTTAATTGATTATTTTTAAGATTTTTTTTCTTTTTTTTCCTGTTCCCTGACCATTAATACTTCTTTGGCAACATTTTATCTTAGTTTCACAGTCACATGTGGGAACATGTCCTTTTTGTATTCTCTGATTTTAATGCAACACAAAAAAATTCCAAAATAACAAAAAAACCTCCACACCACACCAAAAGACAAAACAAACAGGCTTTATGGCCACACGTGCCGACAGTGTCAGACAAGTCCTGAACAAAGCTCCAGGTGAGATTCAGGGCTCTGAAATGTAGACATTTAAAGCAGAGCTACCTACACATTTGCTAGATACCTAAACTCCCATCAAAGCAAATGGAGATGAGGCAAAACCAGTTAATAGAGACTAAGGAGATGTCTGACTTACCCTAAAGTAAACAATCACATTTTGTCACATTACAAGCTCTCTAAGATTGATTGCAGCTCTATCCTCTGTCTCTCTTCACAGAAACAAGTTTCGGTATTCAGGTTATATGTAGACAGCTGGAGAAACCTAAAGGAACTGTAAACAGTATCCTTAATTGCAGTTGTGACTTTGATCGTGTTACTGCCTTTTACCTTCTATCTTTCTGACTTGACTTTTTTTTTTTTTAATTACCTTTCTCTCACATTTTGCTGTGTGTTCAAAAAAAACCCCACATGACTTTACTAACCAAAACAGATTTTGCAAGTGTTGTCTGTGTACCTGTGAGCTAAACTGCAGCAAAAAATGAAAGTCTTAAACAGGTACGGCTACCAGAACTCCTCCACATCACAATGTCTGCCAAGATAACACACCAATACTGCAACTGTCCCGCAGGGAAATTGTTAGCAGGTTTAAGCATTGAAGCAGAAGGTAAATTCTATTTTTGAGTCTTTTTCACCTCATCTTTCTGTGTGCATTTTTTTTTTCAAAGGAAAAACACAAGAACAAAACCATCACAAACTTTTGGTAATCTTAGAGGACTTAGATAAATGTTCGGCCTGAATACACCAAGGAAAGAAAAAAGGATTTTTGAACTCAAAGCCACTTTTCTTTTTAATTTTTTAACTATTTTTTGTTTTTTTCTTCTTTTCTGTCTTCCAGTAAAAATGTGGAAGTATTTCAAGATGTTAGTTTGCCATGAGCATTTGCAATGTCTCTGAACCAAACCTCAGTGTCCAATTAGTGACAGGGTCATAATAATATATATTTGCTTCTTGGGATATTATAGTAAAACTAATGCCCCAAATTGTTTATATATCACTGCCAAAATGTGAAGTAACATATATTTTGTTTTATTATAGTAATAACCAATATAAAATAAATTTGATGGTCCAAAGCACTAGTGTAAATATTCTAACTAAATTAGAACTCAAGAGATTTAAACGGCACTTAGTACTCCATAAACAGAGAAGAAACTCAATGCAGTCATAATCTAATTTTGTAAAGATCAAGCCATATTTCCTTCGGAATTTTTCAGTATCCGCTAATGGGCAGCCACTGAGTGTCACTGAAATACATGCATTTTACCATTTCAATCCCATTTTAGAAATGGTTGCTAACAGGCAATCAGCAGGTGCAGCGTTTTCTGGCTCATGCAGCTTTGGGATCTTTTGGGAATATGTTTTGAGAATATCTTTTGGGATTAGATTCCTGGAGGAAAATCAGAAAAGAATATCTACAAAGCTGAAACATCTAGCAAACTTTAGTTGCTCTTAAAGAGCTGTCAGATCCTCTTGATCAAAGGGTGCTTTGAGATGCTCTCCCACCTAACTCCTGATTGACCAGTGTCAAGCATCTCTTCAAAAGCCGCTAGCTAGAGGTCTAGAGCACAGTACAGTGCCTTGATAGTAGATGATGGTCTGGGAGCTGCATCCAGTGAAGAACCAGAGCTGGCTGAGCCTGAGCAACACAGCAGCTTCAAGTGAAAAAGCAAAGGATTGCCATCCTGCCCCATTGTCTAGTGAGAGGATTTACTAGAGGATGTTGTGGAACGATATGTCAAGATTATCCACCCCTTGAACTATTACAGTTGCTATGCTAGAGGGAGGGAATGTGATCCAGACGGTCCTTAATATGCTTGAGGAGTGGGTCAGAATAAACCTCATTAAGTTCAACAAAACCAAGTGCTGCACCTGGGTCAGGGAATCCCCAATATCAATACAGACTGGGGGATAAATGGATTGAGAGCAGCTCTTCAGAAAAGGACTTGGAGATACTGGTGGATGAAAAATTGTGTATGACTCAGCAATGTGTTCTTGCAGCTCAGAAAGCTACCTGATACTGAGAGCTATCAAAAGGAAGCATAGCCAGAAGGTAAATAGAAGTGGTTCCTCCCCTGTACTTCACTCTCAAGAGAACTAACCTGGAGTACTATGTCCAGATATGGGGTCCTCAGTACAAGAAAGGCATGGACCTGTTAAAGTGTGTCCAAAAGAGAGACATGAAAATGATCAAAGGAATGGAAGGCCTCTCCTCTGAGGAATGACTGTGAGATTTGAGGTTGTTCAGCCTGGAGAAAAAAAGGCTCCAGACAGGTCTCATTGTAGCCTTTCAATGTGTAAGGAGCTTATAAGAAAGATGGCAAAAAAAGTTTTTCTTAGTGTGTAGTGACAGGACAAGGAGCAACAATTTTAAAATGAAAGAGGGTAGCTTTAAATCAGTCATAAGGAAGAAATTCCTTATGATGAGGACAATGAGTCTCTGGAACATGCCATCCAGAGATTTTGTGGTTTCCTCATCATTGGAACCCTATCACATTGGATGGGACTTTTAAGTACTGAAGGATGTCCCTGCTCATGACAGGAGAGTTGGACTAGATGATCTTGAAAGGTCCCTTCCAACCCAAATATTCAATGATTCTATTACCCCGAGGCTATTTTCTGCACGAGCACCGACAATTCTGCCACAGGATAACTGGAATATGTTGTGTAGCAATATGGCCCCAGGGGTGAGGATCAAATTCATGAAAGACCAAGTAGTTTTATGATTAATCCTCCTGGTCACTCTCATTCAGTCCCTGGAAAAGTGATGGAGCAAATGATCCTGTGAACCATTTCCAAATATTTTAAGTACAAGAAAGTGTCTAGGGTTGATTATCATGGGTATACAAAGGGGAAATCATGCCTAGCCAACCTCAAAGCCTCCTGTGACAAAATAACTGCATGTATGAGAGTTAGTTAATGTTATAAGCACATCTTTTAGCTATACAAACTTTTTTTCACAGGTACTTATATGCACCAAACACACACACAAAAAAAGAGGGTTAAAAATGCCTTGTACTGTACTTCTTATCATTTTGAATAATGAAAAATCGCATGCAATACAGAGTGAGGAAACAATGGGAAAAAACAAACAATGTAATCCATATTGTCATTTTGCCACACATTAAAGAAAAGGAAATTCCTTCCTTACTAGATTTGAAGCTACTTTTTACAATCAAAACACATCTTTGTACAACATACTGTCATCTTTATTTTGCATCTGTGACAACATCTGAGTCATTTCTGTCCTTTTCCCTGAGGGAAAAGAAACAGAGAAGCAAATATTTAAGAATAGGAATGAAAAGAACAGTATAATTGAACATTTTATAAAGGGAAAATAAACAGGAAACTGTCTGAGAACACTCAAGTTAGCATGACACTGAGAACAGCCTCTCTCCTACATAACATTACATTTCTGAAGGACACCACAGGGCAAAGATGAGCTGTTCTTATTAGAACTAACTTTAATAAGACATCATTACTCTTATTCCAACATTTCACCCAAGAGGCAAGGTTAAAACCCTTAGAGTGAGCTTTGCAAAAATGCTATTGAAGAGTGATTGTTAAATCAAGTGCTAATAGAAAATGGAGGAGGTTTAAGAGGAAGCTGAATGACATAAGAGAAAAAACCCTTCCAGTAGGGTGCAGGGGATCAAGAAAATAATAATTGAATCATAGGTATTGCCTGACCAGGATTAATTTGTTAAGATCAAAAGCAGAGAGAAGTTGGTTAAGGGCTGTCCATTTTTTTTCTGTCCATTTTCTCTCATGGATTTTGTGATGTTAACATTCTTGGTCAAAAGTAAAACTAATACAGAATTTTCACAATTATTATTATTATTGATTTTGCATTCATTTCCAAACATTTCTTTTATTATACCAAGCCTTACTGAGTTTTATAGTGCTTTTTTTTTCTAGAGCTTTATAATTTAGTGTAAATATAATACAAAATTAACTAAATATTTTATATATGTTTACAGAAGATAATAAAAATTACAAGTACAAATAGACAAAAGTTTTGTAGGATTATTCATGATTTTGCAATATAAATGAGTTCTTCATTATACTAAAAAAAAAAACCAAAAAAAAATGAAACCCAGAATGCTGTAGTAAATAAATAAGCCATGAAAACCCAAGATGTCTTAGACTTTAAGTTCTGGTAAAGAAATTTTCTTAATGCAACACATGATCCAAAGGTTCTTTCCATTACTAGACTGTGATTTATATATTTAATGCTACCCTACTTTCAGGTTTGTGTGGGTGGTTGAAATTACTTCAGTGTTTAAATTACTCTCTTATATTGTACTGTGGAGAGATGAATTTTAAATTTCCTATTCACTAAATAAAATTAATACTCTTGAATAGGGTAACATAACGTCCAGTGTTTAAAACACAGTTGTGCAGAGTCTTATTTCTCTTATATATGTAAGTCTAAAAATGCTGAAGAAGCTGCTAATTATCATTAACTAAACCACTTAGAAAATAAGGCATCAGTTGTATAATAATTTACTGAGTTATGAAAACATGGAGTGACTATTATTAATGAAATTATAACTATATAATGTATTGTTATTTAAATGTATGGTGGTTATATATATAAATATATGGAAATATATCTCTTTTTCCAATATATAACTATTAACTAGTGGGAGATAGTTCATCCAAAACAGGAAGAATATATGAATAGTTAATACTGGGAATTGATTCAAATTTGTTCTATATTTTATACATTCTTTGATACCAGAACAATTAATGTGGTGTCATTGCATAAAAAAGATGATCTACACATATCAAAGTATCATCTATGTTTCAGTAAGCAATGATCAGTTTTCACAAAGATTTGTTCACCTGTAAATTATGCTGATTTTTGAGTGTGCATTTTTAAATGTAAGAACAGCAAAAACTCATTTACATGTTCAACCAGTCATTAAAAAATATATTATAATTATTTTTGCTGTTATTGCTTGCACATTCTGTGAAGAAAGTTTATAGGTATTATCGAAACACACCACAAATAACTGATCTATTTCACATACCCTGGGTAGTTAGAGAAACCAAACAAAATTCACCAAAAAATACTTGTAAACCTGTAGCCTAAATACAGTAGACAGGACTAAGTCTGTATCCTTTTGGAGATCTCTTCTGTCACCTGGGGTAGCTTACTTTCACTTTACATCTGTGCAGTAAAATGGCAGTGAAAGCACTGACATCTTCCACAGAATTTTGTTAGGAGAAAAGTTTTAATCATTGTAAAGCATTCAGTGTCATAATAGGGATCACGCAAAGGAAGTATTGCAATCCTGTTTTAGACATAGTCTTCTAGAGCCTCTAAGCAGATGCTGAACTCTAAACATCTGCATAAAACCATCACTGCTTTGTAAGGCAAGAGTAATTTAATTCCTACAGGACCAAATGTCAACAGAAGTTCCTGATATAAAGAGAAGATGTAAGCAAATAGAGCTTTTATCAACCTGAATGGAAGCTATACACTCTTTTGGATTCAAAATCCCCTAACTTCATATAATTTGGGACTCATGATAGTAATGTCATAGCTGACATTCTAAAGAGTGATTCTTCTGATATTCCTAAGCTTTCTCTTTCTGATTATCAATGCGTGTTTTAGTCTTTCTGAAGATTAGATTCAGTTGCAAGTTAAAAGCTGTTAATGGATATGAACAAGTAGGGGGAAAATGTGACAAAATGGTAAATCTGAGCTCCTTTTCATTTCTGTACAATAGTGCCTTATTAAACATGAGGAAAACTTATGACTCTAATGAATGTCATGTGGCACATTTTTTCCATTATTTATAAAAGCAGCTTCAGAAATGTGATTCATAAAAGGATCTGACAATGTATTAGCATACACTATTGTCATCTTTTTTTTTCACATCCGTGTGTATAAAATAAACCAGAGTTTTGTGATTAAGATGTTAGTTCTAGAAACGTATACTACACTTCTCTTTCCATTTGTTCACCAACTCTAGAACCCTTTTACTAGTCCGTTATCTGATTCTGATTTTCTTTTAGTGAAACCATCTGTGTCCTATATTTATGTCTAAACAAACTTTAATTCAAGAAAATGAACTAAAAATATCACCTTTAAAAATAAAAAGCATGTGTTATCATGAGCGGTCCCTGATATCTACATTATCAAATGTAGACTGGTGGCTGCCACCATTGTTGGATCAGATTTATTTCTGCTCCAAATGATATATGTCAGCTAGAATAGGATTCTAGTTTGGATTCTTTGTGTGCATGAAATTATGGAGCCATCTTCTTTTCAAAGGAAAAAACAAAATATTTGTCTGAGACAATTTGCCTGAACAAAAACCTGCTGCAGCATCAGATGAGGAATGATGTAGTGATTTGTAGCATAATTACTTGTGAGAGTCTTAGCAGTTGTTGCTGGCTTGATATCAGTCAACTGTTTCACAGTTTCCTGTATTTTTTTTCCCATTTTAATAAATAAAAACCATTTCTAGCCTTGGCTGTAAGTCCTAGACTGTTTGCTACACATTAAATTACGAGATAAATAGAGTAAATCTTGGTATGCAGAAAGGAAATGAGCAGGGGTTACTATACTTTTGACTGCAAAGAGGAGCATGAGAATGAATATTTAATAAGATGTCCGCCCAGGATATTCTAAACTTCGTCACTGGCACTTGAAGGGGGAGGAAAGTACACACTGCTTATTTTAATTAGATGAAATTATGTGGCTCAATAAAGCATGACAGCCTGCATAATGAAAGAAGAGACCCGTGTTTATGAGAGAATTATTGATGACAAAAATGTTGGCGGCATGCATGTTTTCCTGAGACAGCCGAAAGTCATTTTATTATCTTTTCATTCATAATTTCCTGCAACATGCTTCCATGTGTAAACAGATAGCAATACCATGTGGTGGGTCTTTTACTACTTTTTATAAAAATGAGCAAGACAATTTTTCTTCTTCACTTCTGAACTAAATGTTGTTGACCCTTTAATAGACTGATGCAGAACAAGGTAGAAACAAGCAAAAAGAGACAAGAGAATACTTATCTTGAAGGGCGTTTATTCTGTGAACTGTAACACCAAGTGTGGGTTTTGGAGGGGAAAGGGATTATAAATATAGAAATGAAGACTGGAGTCTGATCAGCACAATAAGCTGATTTTTTTTATAGTACATAGAGAATATGTGTCTGACTACAATTTTGAACAGAACTAGAATATGTATTCTACCTGCTGTATTTCAGCAAAATATGAAATTTCACACAAAGTTAACAAAATTTTCACATGGAAAATAGATACTGTCTTGGCAAAATTAACGTTTTGTTTCTGAGAAATTCAATGTCAGAACTTCTCTGAGCAGTAGTGCAGGAAGGAAAGTAAAAACTAACACAATAAATATGTCACAATTGTCAATTTTTGTACAGGAAATCATAGAATCATAGAATTGTTTGGTTGGAAAAGACCTTTGAGATCATCAAGTCCAACTGTACCTGTGCACTACTAACCCATATCCTTGAGCACCTCATCTACCTGTCTTTTAAATGCCTTCAGGGATGGTGACTTAACCATCCCTCGGGCAACATTTTCCAACTCCTGGAAAATCTTTTTTTTTTTTTATGTCTAATCTAAAGCTCCTCTGGCACAACTTGAGGCCATTGCCTCTTGTCCTGTCACTTGTTACTTGCAAGGAGAAACCAGCACCAATTTCCCTACAACCTCCTTCAAGGTAGCTATAGAGAGTGATAAGGTCTACACTTAGCCCTCCTTTTCTATAGGCAAAGCAATCCCAGGTCCTTCAGCTGCTCCTCAAAAGACTTGTGCTGTAGACCCTTCACCAGCTTTCTTGACCTTCTCTGGAGATGCTCCAGCATTTCAATGTCCTCCTTGTACTGATTAAAGAGAACCATTTCTGGACAAAATCCCGTTTAATATCTTTATACCTGCCATTAAGTTGCAATCAGCCAACTACTGTAAGGAACTGAAACCCCTTATCCAAGCTCACTCTCCAAAAAACAAATGGCATCTGTTCTTGTTCAGTGAACTTGGAATGGATTTTAATATCAGTGTTTAGAGTAAGATGTAGTGGCAAAACTTCTTTTTGTTCCTGCAAGAAGACTGGAAAAAGAGGTTATTCTCTTGAAATATTTCAGTGCTTGTTTGCACATGCACACATGCACCCAAGCAAACAAACAAAGCACTCTCCTTTCAAAGGAACTCCTGACCACAGCGACCTTTCATACAAATCTTAACTGAAAAAATATGAAGGGATTAGGCAAAGAAATGAGAGAAGAAGGTGTTTCTGGCATCCACTATAGGATGTTGCATCCTATAATGCCTGACACAGGAGTTCAAGGTGTTATTTCTTGCAACGTACATTCAAAGTTACTTGACCAATATTTTATGGAGAAAGTATTTTGCCTATATGGCAGGCAGCTGTAGTGGATGGAAAGGCAGTTATTTTCTTTATATCTTATACACCCTGATATCCATCAGGTCTGATCTGTTTGCCTACTATTACCTACTACTACTTAGGTTTGTTTGGCTAACTAATTTCTATTTTTCCTGTAAGCTGGAACACAATACGCATTTCCATTTCCATCTTTGTTAAATCTATGGCATGAAACTGCCTGAAAATATAATCTAGAGTGTAAGGCTTAATGAAAGGCTTTAATGAAATTAAGCAATTGCACCAAAATTTTGGCAAGCAGTCGTTTAAAATATTTGACTTTAAATAAATCTTTGGTTATACAAGGTAGTGGCTGATTTTAATGGTCTAATAATGATTAATGTATATTAATATACTTGTCACATGGATCAAAATCTTCAGATAAGTCAGCCTGTTAAATTCATGGTGCTCAGTGATCAGATTTTCGTGTTAAGCATCTATGCCTGTCTTCAATCGCTTTGGAGTTAACCACTTTTTGAACCTCTGGTGGGGCATTTAGACCAAATAACTACTATTGGGTTGTTAAAAAAAAGGCCTTGCCTGTGGAAAGTCTCCTCTTAATTTTGTATATAGCATTTAAACCAGACCAATACTGTAAGTCCCGGCCTATGCTGAGTGGCTAAAATATGTTCTGCTATAACTAATTTATCTTATAACTAATATATCTTATATTTAGATGCGGTAACCAGCGACATTTGCCAAAGAGTGGCTAGCTTAGAGAATTGACTTGAGATTTAAAATAATAATTGTTGTGTACTTCTTGTAATTAGTTTAATTACCCCCAATTTCCTTTGAAAGCCTCACCATTAACTCCCATTGACTGTAATGTTAATTACTGGCAGGGACAGAGATGTTCAAATGCTGGCTCATGCTGCAAAGTGAAGTCATTGGTAACTTCAACAGAAGGTTCTGTGCTTTAAAGAAATGAGAGACTAACCTGTAATTATTCCCACCCCCCTTTTTTCGTAAGAGAAAATGCCAACAAAGTAAAAAATAAGAATACAAAGTATTTCTTTTGATATAAGTGACAAAAGTGCTAAAAATATATTTTCAAATATTTAGCAGATCTTTTTGTGGGTGACAGAATAGGGTATGATTAAGGGAAAATAATTGCAGCCCAGATAATTTCACCTTAACTTGCTACTCTATTACATTCCTCATATCCTGTCATAGGTATTTGTCTCTCATCCTGACCTCAGCACAGACCACAGACGCAGAAAGAATCTTACAGGTTCAGCAGTGCTGCCATTGCTGAATATCCTGCTGTGTCCCAGAGGGAGAAATGTTCATTTGAGATTTTAGAGAACAAGAGCCTTTTCATAACCTCAATTACCACAAGGTCAATCTGCAACTGAGCGTTCGAGTGGTACTTAGATTGCCTGGTAAGCAGCTGCGGCCCAAGAGCTATGTTGAAACCAAGTTAAACTGTCATCAATGTCTATCTCTTAATGACAGTAGCGAAAGACAATCTTTCTGATAATTGGCTTTTTGAGGAACCAGACAAGGGATTTGTTTCTTGAATAAATAAAACCATGTCAAGATTAGACTTTCATTTTTCCTGCATCATTTAGCCATATAAACATATGTATGCATGTACTTATGCATATCTACATTCACTATCTGCAAAGTATTATCTAGGCAACAGCTTCTATAGACTTCAAAATTTCCAAAACATTATGTATGTGTTCTGCTATTAATAAATATATATTAAATTTTTGTAATAAATATATTTATGCTCTGCCATGAGATTCATGCATAAAAATTGAAAATTACTGTGCAGATGATGGCAATCTGTTGATTGATTGAGAATCTTTCAATCTCTTGAACTTTTATTCTCTCAGTAAGGTCTCACTGTAGGTCAAAGCACAGTAGGAAAACCAGAATTACACTGTGATGAATAGATTCAGCTAGATTAGAAGCCAACGTTCAGCATGGCAATACTTCAATTAGAATTTTCGAAATCAAAACCCCAAAACTAAACCAAATGGTCTGACTTAACACCTATTTTATATCATAGTAAGGCACCAAATATGTTGCTATCACTCAAAATTTGAATGTTTGTGATGTATAAGAAATATATATTTTATGCATTACATCAAATCATAGAATCATAGAATCATAGAATCACCAGGTTGGAAAGGACCCACTGGATCATCGAGTCCAACCATTCCTAACACTCCCTTAAACCATGTCCCTAAGCACTTCATCAACCTGTTCCTTAAACACCTCCAGGGAAAGTGACTCAACCACCTCCCTGGGCAGCCTGTGCCAGTGCCCGATGACTCTTTCTGTGAAGAATTTTTTTCTGATATCCAGCCTGAACCTCCCCTGACAGAGCTTCAGGCCATTCCCCCTTGTCCTGTCCTCAGTCACTTGGGAGAAGAGGCCAGCTCCCTCCTCTCCACAACCTCCTTTCAGGTAGTTGTAGAGAGTAATAAGGTCTCCCTTCAGCCTCCTCTTCTCCAGGCTAAACAACCCCAGCTCTCTCAGCCGCTCCTCATAAGACTTGTTCTCCAGCCCCTTCACCAGCTTCATTGCTCTTCTCTGGACACGCTCCAGAGCCTCAACATCCTTCTTGTGGTGAGGGGCCCAGAACTGAACACAGTACTCAAGGTGAAGTCTCACCAGTGCCAAGTACAGAGGGAGAATCACCTCCCTGGACCTGCTGGTCACACCGTTTCTGATACAAGCCAAGATGCCGTTGGCCTTCTTGGCCACCTGAGCACACTGCTGGCTCATGTTCAGTCAGCTGTCAACCAACACACCCAGGTCCTTCTCTTCCGTGCAGCTCTCCAGCCACTCTTCCCCCAGTCTGTAGCACTGCATAGGGTTGTTGTGCCCCAAGTGCAGGACCCAGCATTTGGCCTTGTTGAACCTCATGCCATTGGCCTCAGCCCAGTGGTCCAGCCTGTTCAGATCCTTTTGCAGAGCCTCTCTACCCTCCAGCAGATCCACACTTCCTCCCAGTCTCTGATCCTCTTTGGAACTATAAGGTCTTGCTGGGAGTTATTTAGTGTTGACAATTTTCTAGGTAAAAATAAAGCTATTATCACGCACAGATGACTGTACACTATCATTACTCAAATATTTTAATTTTGTTTTATAGAAAGAGATTTCCAGTACTTCTTTCAAAGTTGTAGCTAGAATATGTATTGATGAAGCCTGTGCTTTTGTTGAGGAATGAGTAAGCAAAAAGGTAGGCTTTATAGCCCCTGCTGTATGTACTTTGTTTTACTGTAGGTTTTACTGAAACAAACAGAACAAACAACTGAGACTTATCTCACCTAAGTTTAGACATCCAGAGAGCAGAAGTCGGCACTTGAGAGTTCTTTTGTAGTCACGGGAGAAAAACAGGCACTGACACAAGGTGATTCATTTCATCCTGAAGCAGGCATCCAAACCAAACCAGATTAATCACATCCCAAAAGTTAACTGAGTTGAATCCCCACACTGCTATTTTGAACAGTAGTTTTATCACATAATGTGACTCACCGCTCACATAGTCATGAGTTCAGTGAGGAGTCTAGCTCATGTCTGTGAAAAAAAGGAATGTGAATTTTAGACTGTGAAGAATGAAATTGACTGTGGTTTTAGCTTCTTGCAGTCGAAGAAATACCACATACTGACACATAAACCTGTGATATTCCAGAAAACAGTAAAAGATTTCATGGAATTAAAACAGAACTAAGGCAATCATAGCTTCCATAATCATCTCAATGTTACCTTCAGTATTTCCTTGCAACTTCCTGTTTCCACACCTGTAAGATCTTTCCTCATTTGAAATCTCCTACCTGCCCAGATGGTAGATCTAGTTCTCTTACAAAGCCCAGTTGGGTCTCGGACTCAAAGTAGGAAGAATGTACCACATCATAAAATATGTGGATGGCAACTTTTTAGAGCATGTGGAGGGAGGGGAAGAGGATCATCTTTCCCACTCCCCGTAGGTGGTCAGAACATTTCTGCCTACTAACTTGGGTTTCAATTGGAAGAAAGTTTTCATCCTATTCTCTGTTCCTTCATCTAGCTCTTGTACTGTTTTTATGACCAACCAAATATATCATCTTTTAATCCACAATATATGAGAAGTGGAAGTTATTTTACCTTCAAACCTATCACACCTGTGGATTGATAAAGCAGTTCTGAAAGAGATTTCCATTAGTTTCAGGAAAGAAGTCAGTCCTGATCTTTCACTTCTGAATCAAATAGGCTTTTATGAAACATAAGCAAAATTTATTTTCTGACAGAAAAAACTTTATTTTTTTTTGAAAAAAAAAAACCACCAAAGGATTTTTCTCAGAGGAAAGAATCTTGAGTTGTTCATCTCAGATAAACTGAAGTAAACACCAAATGGAATACTCACATACAAGAGAAACTGATTTCAGAGAAAAGTATTTATACCTGCACTGCTAGTTTTATCTGTTTGAGGGAGTGATCCCTAGCAAATGATTTAGACAAGAGTGCATCCACTGCATTAACTACTCGTAGGAAGTATTAGCTATGTCTGTAACATCTAGCCCTCGGGTTTGCCTATTCCCTGGTTCATATGTGTGGTAATTAAATAATATTATAATCACGACTATTTTTTTTTGAGACGTTTTTAAATTCAAAATGACTGAAAGAATTAGAAGGCTGTACTTCAGCTAGGCACAGTGACATTTGTATACCATAAAACACTGCTAAAACTATGGCAGGAGAGATTCTGTGGATTAAATCCTAAGTCAGGGCATTCCTGGGATACTGTTGCAAATTATCTGAGAAAGTACAGTCCTGGAAATTATCTAAGCACGTACATATGTCCTGGCATATAGAAACACACCCTTTTCTGTATGATTTGTGCCCATAATATTAAAGGTCTTTCAGACCATTATTCAGTAGAAGATTTTTTGTTTGTTTGTTTTATACTTCCAATATTATTTTCACAGTTTATGATGTCAACAAAACTTCCCAAGAGAATTATTGCCCAACATGTGCATTTCAGTCACCTTTTATTTAAGTTGATAGATTTTTGAGTTTATTATTTTTACGGTTTTAATATTTCTCAGACAGGAATATTGAAAAATAAAGATTCCCTCTGGTCCTTTCTATGACAACTATTTCAAGATATTTTTTCATTGAAATGAGGACAGGAAAAAATCAGGAATAATTTTCAGTTTCATTCAAAGCTCCTTAGCTTTACTGAAAGAAACTGGAGAAGAGGGGATATTTGGCTAACAAATTCTGTCCCTGAAGGCAAATTACACTGAAGATGATTATCGCACTTGCACCTTGACTGCAAATTCAATAAAATGCTCAGCACAGCCCATCTCTGTGCTGAATATACTAAAAACAAGTGGAACCCCTGGGCACTGCAGAAAATACTGAAGGACACCTGGTACCACTCATTGTCATTTATCTTCTTTAATGTTGAAACTTTGTAAAATTTGGTTAAACACAAAAAAGTAAAGCCAGATAGGAGATTAATAATCGTCAAGGTCAAAAGGAGTGTTATTCTTCTTTAAAGCTGTCAGCAAAAATAGCATTTGCAAGTTCACTTCTTTTTCTTTAGCTTTTTTGGTTTTAACTTTACATTTTGACATTTTAAAAGCCCGTGTCTAAATTTTCAGGTAAGTTTTTTTCCCACTGGAATTAGAGTTTTAGCCATCAGCGTTGAAGGACATTTATATGTAGTGATGGTCAGCTGGATCAGTTTACTCAAGTTCTGAGCATCTGTTTTCCTGGGTTTCAAAAGCTGGTCACCAACATGCAGCTCTTTTTTATTTTCTTGTCTGATGAAAGAACCTGAGTCTTAGTGTGTGCCAAGAAAGCACTTGGCACAGGCTGAGACCTGAAAAATGTTGGAAAAATCACATGGTCTGCAATGAATTCTTATTCTGATTCATGCTTTACATCTCCTGTCTTAATTCTAGCAGTCATCCCTGTAAACTGCAAAAGAATGTACTGAAAAAATGTCTTCTGAGATATATTGTCATCTTACCAAGCAGTAAGTTTTGACCAGAGGTAGGACATATACATATGCATACGCATAGATTTTTCATTTTGCTACAGTAAGTAGCTGAATTATGCCTGACTCATAGTCATGGCTAAGCACTGTTTTTTACAGTGATTCCTGCAGTTGTATATTTTTTTGTCCGCTTGAAACCCACTCGTGTTTAGCTGGTGGCTAAACATACTGGGTTTGATGTTTTTGTAACTCTAAAGGAAACACAGTTCATCTGCTCATAGTTTGTAGTCCCTGTCTTTCTGCCCTAGATGCAAACAAAAAAGCAAAGATCTTTCTTTTTGGACAGTCATAGCCATTCATTTTCTGGTCTGTAATGAAGAGATTTGAATCTGTTCTTTAATTCTGAAGAATATGTTCCGCAATAAGGAAATACTAGAGAGTGAGATAGCCCTTCTGGCAAGTATAGTTACCAGTAGCTGATAGATTTATAACTAATTCCTGGTAGACATGAGGTTGCTGTTCCAGTGCCCTGTGGCAGCTGTGTTGAGTTGCAGCTTGAGTTTAGTGTTTACAGGGACAAAGCGCCACAACACTTTGCTCTGCAAAGGGATCTGAACAGGCTGGACCGCTGGGTGGACTGAGGCCAACGGCATGAGGTTTAACAAGGCCAAATGCCGGGTCTTGCACTTGGGGCACAACAACCCTATGCAGTGCTACAGAGTGGGGGAAGAGTGGCTGGAGAGATGTACAGAGGAGGACCTGGGGGTAATGGTTGACAGCCGACTGAACATGAGCCAGCAGTGTGCCCAGGTGGCCGAGAAGGCCAACGGCATCTTGGCTTGTATCAGAAACGGTGTGACCAGCAGGTCCAGGGAGGTTATTCTCCCTCTGTACTCAGCACTGGTGAGACCGCACCTTGAGTACTGTGTTCAGTTCTGGACCCCTCACCACAAGAAGGATGTTGAGGCTCTGGAGCATGTCCAGAGAAGAGCAACGAAGCTGGTGAAGGGGCTGGAGGACAAGTCTTATGAGGAGCAGCCAAGAGAGCTGGGGTTGTTTAGCCTGGAGAAGAGGAGGCTGAGGGGAGACCTTATTACTTTCTACAACTATGTGAAAGGAGGTTGTGGAGAGGAGGGAGCTGGCCTCTTCTCCCAAGTGACTGAGGACAGGACAAGGGGGAATGGCCTGAAGCTCTGCCAGGGGAGGTTCAGGCTGGATATCAGAAAAAAATTCTTCACAGGAAGAGTCATCGGTCACCGGCACAGGCTGCCCAGGGAGGTGGTTGAGTTGCCTTCCCTGGAGGTGTTTAAGGAACGGGTGGATGAAGTGCTTAGGGACATGGTCTAAGGGAGTGTTAGGAATGGTTGGACTCGATGATCCAGTGGATCGTTTCCAACCTGGTGATTCTATGATTCTATGATTCTATGAACATACCTATGCTGTCAAGCCAATCTGTGCTTAAGCCTGTTTGCACCCAATTCTGTATTCATGGTCTAATTCACTGCTTCTGTTCTTTGTAATTATTCTGTATAAATTAAATTAGATTTGAAAGGATAAAATATCCTATCTGAACCTATAGTATATTTTATGCTACATACTATTGCATACTCCAGTGTTTCAGAAACATTCATTCAAATCCTCCCAGTGAGAAGAGGAAATTAAACATAATCTCTTGTATCTGAATTACAGTTCTGCTCTTATTGCCTTCTTAGTAGAAAATGATGGCAACACAACCGATAGCTGTTTGTCACAAATGGCGTAGATTAGCAGGCTTGTTCTGGGAACATCTACAAGAGAAAGTTGGTGGCTAAGATAGGAAGATAGGTATTTAGTTTGTAGCTCCTTATGGACCTTTAGCATAAGGTAATCTATGGACTTTAAGCATTATCAAGACTTCTGGGCATGTCAAGAGAGAGACTTTTTGGATGCTTGAAAAATTTTAATATTGAGGACTTAAACACTTTAAGTATGCAATGACTAGCAACTAAATATATATTCTAAACACCTCAAGCTTGCACTGCTTCACAATTAGATACCTGTGATGTATGATAAATCTAGTAATTTCATCCCTCAGCTCCTTGCCCATAATATAGGCTTAATAACAGCACTTCATTATCATAACAACACTTTTTTATCTAAGGAGTATTCAGTTAACATAGTCATGGAGGTAGGAAAAAAGCAATCATACAAGTACATTAATATCTCTGATAGAAAGCTATAGCTCTAAAGCACATTGAGCATTTCATTATGAATCATAATACAAGAATAATGAGGTTCAAACTTTCTTTTATTGGTTATTTTGAAGCTTTTTACAAGCATTTTGACCACATCTTCACAGTCTGACACAAAACTCTCAAAGCTCAGGAAAAAAGCCCCAAACCTATAAAAAAATCCTACAGCTTGGGAACAAAGAGTGAGAGGGGAAAGAAAAAGTAGCGGTTATAGAACATGTGCTAGCACGTCTCAGTGAAGCAAGGCTCAGCTCAATTGCTTCAGTCAGAATGAGTGGACACATGTTCAAATATAGACATTTTCTTACCCTGGGTCAGAAGATGTCAGTGTGCAAGTGTGAACAGCGAATTGACATCAGGTTTCTTGTCAAACTAAAAAGTCTGCAACAGAAATGTTTCAGTTATTGACTGAGGCTTACAATGGTGAGATCCCAAAGATCAAGTAGGTCCTCGAGGGAACTCATTTTTTGTCAGTAGAACATGTGAGAGCAAAAACGACAGGATCCTCAACAACCTTTCAGAAAATGATCTGCAAAATTGCTTTGAACATTGGCAGCATTGTATACAGCTGTGTGTCAGCTCAAAAGGGAGATGGTTTGATGGTTTGTAGTTTAACTTCTTAATTTTTTAAATAATGAAGTTACAGGCACAGTCCTGGGTTTTCTAATATAATAAATATGGCTTTTATTTTTTTAAAAAATACATTTTTATATCAACTAAATAAAGGAAAAAACTTTTTTTTTTTTTTTTTTCCTGGCACAGTTTATTCCACTAGGCTAACTGACATAAGCTATGCAGGCAAATAAAAGTGTTACTATCTACCTGTTACTACTAATGACATCTAAACTAGGAGAAAACACCATTACAGTTTAACTGGCAAATCTTTTTTTCTTCTAGTACCAAGTCTTTTCCATGTGATTAACGTACAAGAGCAAAGTGAGTTTTGTTTACTTTTATGAGGTGGCATGGTACTGATTTGTTCATAATTGCAATATCCTAGAGCTGTATTGTGAATGCTTTATGTGGCCCTTGGTATTTTTACCAGTTGCTTTTGTTTGCCCCATTTGTTAAACTTTAATTACAACTTTTCCTTCAGGAATTGTCATTTTTTCCAGTGGATAGTCAGCATTAAGGTTTTGCTTTGTCTGTGTTCTGGAAGTTGATGGAAGCTGTAGAGTGTGCGAAGAGACTAAGCATTTGGATACAGTACGTTGATTAACAGCCTCCTAACTCTTGATTTCTGGAGCAATTTCAATGTAGCCAACTTAGTACGTTTGCAAACAATATTAAAAAAACAACAAAAACCTACCAAATATTTTATAGATATATATAAAAGTAGACCTGACTAAGTAACAATAATAATAACAATAACAACAACAACAACAACAATAGCAATTGTTAAAACAGTTGTAATGAGAGTGCACTAATGAACAACCGGGTCAAAAAACTTTGCAGCCATAGTGTATAAGTGAAATATGTTTTTCCATCTTTGAACTCTCCCTACATCTTTTTTCTTCAGGAAGTGTAAAAGGGAAAAAAAAAAAGTACTCCTCCATTCTATTTTCTTGACTTCCTACCTCAGAAGAAAAAGGAAATATTAAGAATTTAACTTATTTAACTAGGGTATACTTGTGCTTTCGTACAAGTATGTGTGAGATATTTAAAGAAAAACATTTTTTGTGCTTCATTGTCCCACTGTCACTTAGACAAAATATAAGCACATTCTCTGGTTCCAAAAATACTTACCAGTGTCTTGGAAAGAGACAATGAAATATGTTCCATAGTAACATTCAAAGCAGCAAAAGAAAAGAGCTTTGTTTACTTCATCTTATTTCTCCAATTTAATTTGCTTTATAGAAGGGATAATAAGGAATTTCAAAATTCAGAATTTCAGGATTTCATAGCTGCTAAATATTTTCTATTCTTACTTCACACTATATTTATTCTATGAGACCCCAAACTACTATACTCCTGCAAATCAAAATAGTAGCATTAGACCTTGACTTTATTCCTGGCAAGTGGTCATGCAGTGCTCAAGGTGATGACAAATCACCTGTGTTTCCTGTTAGACACTTCCTTTGAAATGGACTTTCTTTTTACTATCCTCCCCTCCCACTACCTGTATGGTGTTTGGTGTACGTTGTTTCTTTGGTGTACACAGTTAAAACTATGATTAAACAGGATGGTTTGTATGAAACAATATTATCCCCATGTGGTGGCATGACTGTCATCCCTAAGAAAGGACATTTCCCCTCCCATGCAGTTTAGGGAATCTCTTGTCTACAGTAACATCACTGTGGTTTTACTCTGTTAGACTCGGAGGAGCAAGAGTTAAAGTATCTGTGTAGAAACTGGATGATTTATTACTATAAAGTCCTTGGGTCAGGCTCCTCATTGAGGGGAGCTGCAGCAACTTGTCTCATATACAGTAATGACTCTGGAGCAACCTTTTTATTGCCTAGAAGAGTGAACAATGAGGCCTCTGGGAGACAACTCAACCTGGCCTTAGCTCACTAATAGAACTGAGGACAGCTTAATTTACTGTAATCGTAATTTGCATGGTATTTCTTCTGCAACTTCTATTATATTAAATTCTCCTCTGGAAAAAAACAGTAAAAAATCAATGGAAGGTGCAAGAAGGAAGATAGAGGGCATATTTTATTTCTGTCAAATTTTAGAAGCAATCAATTTTACAGAAAATGAAATTTTGTTTGTCTTAATTGTAGCTATAGCTGTGGAAATTCTAGATCCCAATGAGATTTAAGAAAATCTAGAGTGACTGAGAGATCTATATCCCATGTGAAAATTTTAATTAATAATATAGTCTTTTTTCCAAGATGCATGTTCCTTGAATGCATACAATTTATGGTTTCATTGTTCAGTCAGTTCTAACCCGTACCTCCTATTTTGTTTGGTCACCAGTATGAAAAAAGGTGGTTACTTCAGCAGACTTGGAAGCAAGATGACAAAATACAACAAGTACCCACTGTCTGTAAGTTAAGAATAGTACTCAGTAATGCAGACGGATAAATATTACATGGGGTAGGTCTAATGTCAAGAAGAAAGTTTTTGGTAATCATGAACAGTGAGAGAACTACCTCTCATTAATTGGACATGTTTCTGGTGTGATAAATTAGTATAGACGGGCAACTAAGCAGTTGTGAGGAGGTTCCAAATTAGTATGAAATACATCAACTATTTATGCAACTATACTTTTCCTATTAAGGTAACCACCAGTTAGACCATGTGGCCACATTTTAAATTAACTTGTAGAGGTGTAAATATCAGATAACACTGTTGTAAATCTGGAGTAATTCCAGTGAGCACAATGAAGTTACTCACAGCTTATATTAGTGTAATCCAATTGGAACATGATCTGTATAGTAATAAGGTACCAAGGATTTGGAAAAAAAAAATCACTTTGCTGAGAAAAGTCCTCCTAAATTTTCCAGTGAAATTTACTTGAGAGACCAAATAGGAGCAGCGCTCCCTTGCCTAATCCCAGGATGGACTAAGTAAATTTATGCAATGTTCTTTTTGCAGACCTGTTCCTCGTTAATGGCAAATTCACTTGTGTATGCTCCTAAGAGACCGCTTAATTCGTAGACCATTTAAAACAGAACCACTACTGATAGCTGTAATTAGTTTCATAGCAACTCTTCCTCCAGGTGCCTCAAAAGTGAGGCTGCTAATCCAAGTTCTGTGATAGTCATGTACAGATTAATGTAGCCCAAACCAAGTCCAATGCTATTGTCATGAAAGGATGGTAGTCGAGGAAACGATTTCACTTTTTCAGTTATCTTGGAAGTGTTCCACTTGCACTTCATTTGTGAAGGTCAGTTTTGGAAAAATAGTAGTACCTTGTTTTGATCCATCTAAAATGATCTGTAAATATGCATTCAGTTTTGTAACACTAGGGTTTTGGGTATGCACTTAATGACAAGAAGTTCTGCATAAGAGATTGATTAATTTGGAAATATTTACCAAATCAAATATCTTGTTTTCTTTAGCTAGGTGTTTACAACTCTGGAATTCTAACCAATAGAATTTTTAGGTCTTTCTGCATGCCTAGTATAGAGGTAAATTGTTTGTCTGCTGAGGAGAGATAAAATGAAGCACTCACAATTATTCCTCATGCAGAAAGTCTCTTTTTCTTCAGGTATAGGAAGTATTTTATTTTGCTGATCTTTTGACTTGCTTTCTGTTCACTTGCTGAATTCTACATGGTTTTTGAAAGCATTTGACATGTCTTTTTTTCATCTATCTAGTTTAGTGTTCAGATACACTTAATGTCCTTTATCTTTTGCAACCTCAAATTTCGGTATTTTCTCCAAGTGAGAACTAGGAAATGAAATTTATAAACTAAAAATAGATTAATGTTTTAAAGCTACATTTCTGACTTCAGTCTGATCTTTTCAAATCACTTTTAATATAAATTCCAGCCAGTAGAATTTTTGAGTATGAATTTCAGCTATGCTTGAAGAGCCTAGTGAACCGGTCCTTCTAAGATATGCTTCTTTGTTATGCATAATCAAAAAATCCTGCATCGAATCTGCATAGTCTATGAGAGACAGGAACTTTGAAGATTTTCAGAGGGAAATCATGCACTCATAGAGTCTAGTTCAGGCATCTAAGTCAGATGACTGTCATCTATCTGTGGTCCTTAACAGTTAAAGAGCATTAAGGCCGCATAACAAATCTAGATCTATTCTAAAGTAACCCCCCCAGAATCATGTGTAGGATGGTTACTGAGTCCTGAGAAAGTCTCTGCATATCTCACCCTTGCAAGCTGCATTATTTACTACCATGAACATAATGCAACTAACTCCCTGCCTGATTTCACGTACATCTAAAAAGTCATACTTCTTATATGTGAGAGTTTCTTTGGAAACTATACAAATGATGCAATTTATGGAAGTGAAACAGTCTACTTATGTCACTGCATATCGAGGGCTGAGAAGAAAGGCTTCAGTGAGCAGATACAACATCCTTGTTGTAAATTGCAGGTCAGTCTATGGCTTTGGGTCATCTCCCTGGGACTTCCTTGTCATCCGTAAGTCAAAAGAATGAAGTTGACATGATTTCACTGAATTATGGCATTTGGATTTTTTTTTTTGCTTGTTTTGTAAGATTACTCTTTACTTAATGCACCTCTTAATAACTTAGGAGATATAAAAGTGTATTTGAAAGAATACTTCTGACAGCACCATGAGCATCATGTGAGACGTGCACTAAGCTACCACTGGTGAAAGGCATTTGAAAAGCCCTCTATGAATGTAGTTAATAACTAGGACATTGTTATGCTCTCCTTTTTGGTGAATAACTAGGTAAGAGTTATCTCAGTGAAAATACTGATTACACAAACCAGGTCTCATTTTCTTTATCTCTTCCACCTCAAAAAAATCTCAACCCATTTTCACAGACTAATATCTGGGATGTCATTATGAAAAGGTGGTATATTTCTTGAATCCCAGGCAGTTGACATTGGGGTCACTCTCTTTAATCTTAGAAATAGTGGGGAGTGGCTCCCACCTGGACAGAGAAAGGAAATAGCATTCCTGTCATCCCGGATTGTTTAAGCATGGTGCTGATACAGCAATGTTATTGACATGCAGCAGCTGTGAAAGCGGCTTTCATTATTCCTATATCTCCACTTGCAAAGAATTCCTCAAAGACAGTGCCGTGATTTTCTGGAATGAAAAATGTGATAAAGATGTTCTGATCTTGCTTAACATATGAAAGAACTGTCCTTTGTATAGCAGGCACTTTCTTTAAAAATATTTAAATCATTATGTTTTCTCTCTACTGATGAAAAAAGAATATTTCCTATAGAAAGAATCGTGTTTTGAAATGTATTATCTTCCTGAAATCACTCTAGGAAAAGCAAGCAACAACTACCCTTGAACTTGCAAAAGCCATGAATGTGCCTGCAACCTGTACAGAGAAGTGTGGCTGCCACAAAACCAGTCTCTTTTCAACAAGAAAAAGAGAAAAAGATTAAAAGATACAACTATACAGAAGGTATGCTAAAGATGAGAGAATATAGACTATTTTGTAAGCTTAGGTACAGAGAAATTCTGTTCAACTAGTAAAATAAAGCACTTCCCTAAGTGTTGATATTGGTTCAAGAGTCTGAAGAGGGAACTGAAATAAATAATAACTGAAATCTCTGAGAGCATCATCAAACATGATAGATGGTAAAAAAGACACTATCAACTCTTGCTGTCAGAGGAATTGTTTTGGTGGTTTTGTTTTACTGTGCTTTCTCCTTTGTTTTGTACTTTCAAAGGCAGAAAATGGGGGGGGAAGGAATTCTAAACTCAGGAAAATTTGGGGGATTCTGTGTCTCTTGTTAATGAACTTTGTGTTACTGCTTAAACCTATTCTATCATTTGGCCACTTCTTAGGAATACTTCTTGTCCAGAAGTTGTCAGCAAGTTCTGAAAGTTTACAGATGTTTTGCTTACATTGTTAGATCAGGACTAAAAGGTATAAGAAATAGATACATGCTCAGTGAAGTTAGACTCCAAAAATGTTTAGCTAATAAAAATAAGATGCAATACTCAATGTGTTTACTAACAGTAGCTTCCTATACAAATCGGGTGGATTTCCACAAGTCTACGTGTTTTAGTATTCCAAAAATACAAAACACAGGAAAAAAGATTTAAAATAATATTATTAAATGGTTAAATAAAATTTACTCAGCCAGCCTGGTTCCATTTAAGTGTTCTTGTTTTTCTACACAAATTGAAAACGTTAGATCAAGTTAGCCTGATAATCCCTCATAGGATATTTAGACAAGGTTATCCTCTGAAACTGTGTCATTAAGAAAGTGAGAAGAGACTGACAAGAATGGGTTGAGGAGAGCTAAGAGGGAACAACAAGTAAAGCCATTCATTTAAATAAAAATAAACTCACAATATTCCTCCACTAAAAAAAATAATCTTATGAAGTAAGTTGTCAGTATGGAAAAAAGTGCATACATAGTTATATTTGTAGGAAGTTACATGTAACTAATAATAATAGTTTAAAAATAAAGTGTCAGACAAATTTAATAATAATGGTGTTATAACTCATGTAGGTTGGAAGATCTCTTACAAATATGAAAAAAATGCAATGATGACTTCTTTATGAAAATATAAATATTTCTAGAGAAAACGTGGTAAAAGCAGCTGATAGCTTATTTATGAGAGCATAATAAATATATGTCTTTTTAATATAGTTGTTTTCTCATTTGCTTCCACCAAATTATTTTTAAAGGTTACTATCTATATGGAGTTTTCTTAAAGAAGTAAAAACATGCTGCTGAACAGACAACCTTATTCCATACCAGCAAAATCTTGAGTGGGGATGGGATGCAACTCCAACCTCCTCTGTGCATAGTCAGCGTGAATCCATAAGGACAAATGGTTTTATTTCCTCACAAACTAGTAAAATACTCCCTGTGGAACCAGGTTCATTAGCTGGGGTTAATTTTTGCCTTTAATTTTGTTTCCCACAAATGCTGAAGATGCTAGAATGAGAAGGACCTTTTCTGGTGGGATTTTCATACAGAACTTTCTCTGCAAACCATAGTGTTAAAAAATAAATGAGAGCAAGATGATTTGGGGAAATACAGCAAACAAAAATCAGGAGAAAAAAATTTTCTTTGAAAAAGACCAATTAATCAGTTGGTAATTATGATAAATAGTTATATCAGTGTTTGTTTCATAGACTTTTTCTTCAGTTTCTCCTTTCCACTTACCTGAATCAGCCAACAACTTTGATATGTTTGCACTTTCAACTCACTTTAGATTTCTCAAATGCAGCTCTCTACATCTGTGTATTTCTTTATTATGTCTCTTGGTAATTAATGGAAAGAAGAGAACTGATGCAGGATATAATACATCAAAGTCACTTTAGATATCTAATTTAGGATGACAAGAATCTTACTCTCTGGCATATTTTTTCTACATGTGAAATACATAATTTTTCTACTATTAGGAGTGTAGGTGACTTGCTAAGGCACAGGTATATGTACATTGCAACTTCTGGTTTTGGTGCGACAAATCATGCCCTTGACATTCACCTTCTGTTTGCAGAGATTGAGTTGCCTCAATCCATAAAGACAATTCAATAAGGTGAAAAAAAAAGAAAGAAAAATAGAATGACAGTATTAGATCCATTCAAAGGTAGGCAATACCCATCAAAGTAAAGATAGTCACAGAGAAATCTCTCTGAGCCACAAAACATATCAACTATCTAAAATAAAAAGAAACAATCAAAACAGTCTTCACAAGAGTACATACACAGAGTAAGAGAAATAACTTGAAATAGCAATAGATAATGGAAAGCCGATGCTTTTACCTGGACTGTAAAAATGGCAAATTTATGGTCCTGTGCTTGTCAGTGCACTAAAGAAAAAAAAAGAAGAAAGAGAAAAGAAAAAAACAAGTGAAAAAAAAATAGAGGAAAAGGAAAAGGAGAAAAATAAAGGAAAGAATGGGGGAAGAAGGAAAATCACAAATTACATTAGTCCTATAGACTTCTATGACATGAG
The DNA here is from genome assembly GCF_017976375.1 of Cuculus canorus. Classification (NCBI taxonomy): domain Eukaryota; kingdom Metazoa; phylum Chordata; class Aves; order Cuculiformes; family Cuculidae; genus Cuculus; species Cuculus canorus. The sequence continues at coordinate 48,260,084 of NC_071401.1, forward strand.
ACCTGAGAAGATGCATCCCAGGGTTCCAAGGAAATCAACAGATGTAGTTGCCAAGCCACTCTTTATCACATTTGAAAAGTCATGGGAGTTAGGTGGAATCCCTGATGACTGGAAAGAAGGAAATATCACATCTATTTTTAAAAAGGATAAGAGAGAGGACCCTGTTAACTACCAATCAGTCAGACTTTCCTCAGTGCCTGGGAAGATCATGAAACTTCCTGGAAGTAATGTTGAAATATGTGAAAGACAGAGAGATAATCACAGAGAGCCAACATGGCTTCACCAGGGACAAATCATGCCTGATTAATCTAATATCCTTCTCTGAAGGAGGGGCTGCATTAGTGAACTACAGAAGAGCCATAAATCTCTTCTACCTTGAGTCATGCAAGTCTGTAAAGCCCTTTGTATGGCAGTAAACTATGTTCTTGCATCTAGATTTGGGGTATATGGATTTGATGTACAGACTGCTACATGAATGCAAATTTGTGGATGACACCAAGCTGTGTGGTACAGTCAATTTACTAGAGGGAAGAGGTATCATCAGGTGGGATCTCGATAGGTTTCAGTAGTGAGCCCATAGGTACCTCATAAAATTCAACAAGCTGAAGTGAACGGTCCTGAAACTGGGTCAGGTAATGCCCAGCATCTATATAGACTGAGAGATGAACAGACTGAAGGCAGCCCTGCAGAGGACTTGGAGATATCAGTGGATGAAAAATTAAACATTAGCAGTTGCAGCCCAAAAAGCCAGTCATATCCTGGGCTGCATAAAAACAAATGTGGCCAGCAGGTCGGGGGAGGTGATTTTTTGCCTCTACTCAGCTTTCAGGAGACCCCATGTGGAATCCTGCATCCAGTTCTGTTTGTCAGTACAAGAAATTCAGGTACCTTTTAGAGGAGGGCCATAAAGATCAGGGCTGGTTCAGAGGACTGGAACACTTCTACAGGGAAAGGCTGAGAGAATTGAGGTTGTTCAGCCTGGAGAAAAGAAGGCTTTGGGGAGGACCTATTGCTGCCTTTCAGTGGATAACAGGAATTATAAGAAAGGTAGTGAGAGGCTTTTTACCAAGCCTGTAGCGACAGTACAAGGGGCAATAGTTTCAAACTGAAAGAAGGTAGGATTAGACTGTGCATGAGGAGTACATTTTTTTATGATGAGAGTGGTACAACACTGCAACATCTTGCCCAGGGATGGTCTGGATTCCCCATCATTAAAAGTGCTCAATGTCAGGCTGGATGGGGCTTTGAACACCCTGATCTAGTGAAAGATGTCCCTGCCCACAGCAGAAGAGTTGGACTACATGATCTTGAAAGGCTCCGTCCAACCCCAATCTACCTGTGATACTGTGATAACTATTGAGGTTGAAAGTTTCAGTTACAATGACAAATACTTCTCAATTCCTATTCATATCATTTTTTTCCCTGTAAATTTCTTAAAGTTGTTGCAAATAAAAATCTTGGATTATTGTTCGTGGTCAAAAGTATCATTCTCAGAAATGCTTAGAGCTAAAGAAAGCAGTATCTTTTTTTCAGTCTCCTGTTCTTATGAGATTCATTTCAGAATCGCTTCAGGTTTGTTTCTTCTTCAAGGTGTCTTTTAATTAATTTTGTAAACATTTACAGTCTCTACAAGATTCAGACAGTATATCAGCTGTTATAGTATAGTGATTAGCAACACACATAGTCATAGGAGTAAAAGTGAAAGAAATACTAAAATATAGATGTACCACATTCCATTGTTTAAGTGCTTTCACGCCAACATCTGAAAATGATGAAGTCAGTTTTCTATTTTTCTCTGGGAACTTTAAGTCACTTTGATAAAGCAAATAATTGCAAATACATGAAGACGATTTTTTGTTGAGGAAAGCACCAAAAACCAAGTGGATAAAAAAAAAATAGTAAAAGGAGCCAAGCAAGATAGAAGAATATAGAAATAAAGAGGCTTTGAGCTTTGCACTTGTGAGCGAGTGTTATACATAAACTTTGATTTAAATAAGACATATGCATCAAAGAAAAAGGACTTCAGACATAGTTCTGCTTTCCCTAGGTCAAACCAAACGTCTGCAACAGAAGAAAAAATGAAAATCTGTCTCAGTTGGAATGGATTGTGGGGAAAAGTGAAGTAACATGAAGAAGGGCTTGAACTTTCATTGACTTAAAAAACAGCTAGAAAAAAACATTACCAACCCATGTCTTTTTCTCATTGTGTTTGATACCACTTCAGATCCCAGGCAAAAGAACTCACTCTGAAGAAGTAAGACAGTTTCTTGTTCCAGCTCTGAGCAACAACAATGAAGTTGAGCTAATCAGGTGTATTTCACGCCGGAGCAAGAACGGTTTTTGTTCCAACAGCAAAGTCCTGAAGGTGGGTTGAAGACTCACAATTATATCAGTTAGATCTAGAATATGTTTACTTAGGAACGTTGGACTTTTTCCCTGTGACTAAGAAATGTCTTCTGTTTCACTTTTGACATTTTCCTGGAAAACAACTTGATTACCAACTTCTAATGTTTTCAGGCTGACTCTCAGTTTTTTCCTCTTGGAGCTACTTCATGGCATTTTAAAAATATAGTCATCACACTGTAAACAAAGCAGAGGAAACAAGTGACTTTCTAACCTTGTGGTTAAAGAGACATGATATGACATTTATGTTCCAACATCCACTGAAATGCTTAATTATTTATAGAAAGACAAAGACTACCAACAAGCAACAACAAGCAGCAGAGGAAATAACTCTTTTTCTTGTGAAGTTTATCCACATACATTAAGGTCAGAGTACAATGGGATACAAGACACAGAATACTGTCCTAACATGCTGTGGTTGATACTAGACATTCAGGGATGTTTACTAGAATGTCACTGTGTTTGACATATGTTCCAGTGCTTATGCTATGGGCTAACAGACAAACATTACCAGAGTCTATTTTGTGAGTCTAATACCTATTCTTCATTGTTTTGATGTGTTTTCCTTTTTTTTCATCACAGACTTTTTTTCCATTACTATTCAAATACAAAGCATCTGAAACAGCACAAAGAATTTACTCTCAAAAATGATAATTAATGTGACTAACAGGAATTATAATTTGCAAAACGCAGTTTATGCTAAGAAATAATTCTCACATTTTTCCCCATAGTTATAAAAGCAACTGTTTGTACAACACTTTGTCCTTAATAGACTTGTGTCTTAAACACCCTATACAGAATCAGTCTTTTTTAATCCAGTAGAAGATTTTTTCATCTTAAAGCTCAGTGCAGCTGGCTTGATTTTTTTTTTCATTATACCATGATCTTATTGATGCTATACTCAAATTTTCACTTTTCCAAGTGTTTATGTTCTTGTGAAGTTTCAGCACTCATTTATGACTTTTATTAAGACAATAAGTTTTTCTGAAAGCATTTCTACTAGTTCAAAACATTTCTAATGGTTGGAGGATGAAGAGGGGAACTCTTTTTAGCTCACACAGGGGACTTAATTTGTCAAGGAATACTACCAGAAGTAAAAAATACTGTCACAGTTATCTACCTATAGTTTCTTTCTCCCATTCTACTGATCTCCTTTCTACCTCCCCCCACATCCTTCTTCAAGAAATATTAGCAGACCTTTTCCTTATTTTGTACCATGTGTAGTTCTTTGTCCTAACATATTTTGAATTACTATAAAATTGTTCTGGTTATCTTTAGTATTCCGTATTTGGCTGTTGGTTAAATACTTACATGTATTGTGACAGTTTCATCGATACTGAGTTCATAGGATAACTCAGGGAGCAATTTCTTGAGAAAATCTTTGGAAAAATTGAAACTTCTTTATTACAACACATTTTTGTAGCATAATGTAGAAACGGTACTAGCAAACTGTTATGAAAATAGCTTACCAATTAAAAACAAAAATGTGTTCTTACAATGTTTAAAAAATAAATTGAAGACAATTGTCCTATGAAGCTTACATAGAAGAAATTGCATTCTCCATTTTTAATTTTGTTTCTTGAGGCATGAACAAGGTTTTATTCATAGCACAATTAGGAAAACAGAAGGAAGCTCTTTAAGCTGCAGGTTGTCACACTTTGAAAAACTCTGCTCATAATACACATAAAGTAAAATCCCAGTCTTGAGGATAAATCAGCTCTGTTTCTTGAATGTAGTTGAATATTATCTCATATTCTCAGTGTTTATGTTTTCATGGGTAGACTAACTCTTACAGAACCATGAAGACATACGCTGATGTGATCACATTTTATTTGTGCTGAACCACTAGTCAATTTAAATGCACCTAGCTCTTTCAAAGTCAATATGCCTATGCTGATTTATTAAATCTGAAGATCTGACCTACAATATTTGATTTGTTTTGGGCACTGAGATATATAGTATTTTATCATTCAGGTTTAAAAATCATGTGAGCAGTTGTAAGTATTGTAGTGGAAACTGCTATTGTCATTTTCTGCACAACGGTCACGTGTATTAGTTATTTCTGGTAACCACAAAGGATCTGTTGATTATATATTGTCAGTGTGCAAGTTCCTTTTGCTAAATGTAAAAATCTCATTGAATTACAATGTAACTCCTAGGTGCAACCAATCAACTAAAAAATATTCAGTGTGTGGATGAGTTTGGTGAATCAAAGCTGCTGATAGAATTGTCAATGGTCCGACTTCAGAGAATCATAGAATCATAAAGTGGTTTTGATTGGAACGGACCTTAGAGATCGTTTAGTTCCACACCTGCCGCCTTCTATTTCCAGCCCCCTAGGCCACACTGCTCAAGAACCCATCCATCCTGGACTTGAACACCTCCAAGGAAGGCTCATTCATATCTTCCCTGGAAAACCTGTTCCAGTGCCTCACCACCCTCATTGTGAAGAATTTATTCCTAATGTCTAATCTAAATCTTCCCCTTTCCAATTTAAAGCCATTTCCCCTCATCCTATCACTACACGTCGTTGTAAATAGTCCCTCCACATCTTTCACGTAGGCCCCCTTCAGCTACTGGAAGGCTGCTATAAGAATCCATGGAGTCTTCTCCAGGCTGAACAACTCCAACTCTCTCAGCCTGTCTTCATAGCAGAGGTGCTTCATTCATTTTTATGGCCCTCCTCTGGACCCGTTCCAACAGATCCATATCCTTCTTAGGGGGATTCTAGAACTGGACACAATACTTCAGGTGGGGTCTCACAAGAGTAGAGTAAAGGAGCAGAGTCACCTTCCTTGACTTGCTGTCCATGCTTTTTGAAGTATTCAGTCTTAAATATTCATCAACAGATATTTATATTTTGTCTTCTTTTCTTTTAGGAAATGTATGCTTTGTCACCTCTCTGCAAATATTCCTCTGGCACATAAAACCACAACACGTAGTTAACTTATAAACAGCCAAAAAATCAAACCTATCTTTTAAAACTGTAGCCATTTTCATGGAGTCAATATCCATTCTAATCTTATATAAAGCCTATGAAACTCCAGTCAGAAAGAGGCATACACTTACTACCTGTTGCACAGCATTGTGTCTCCAGCACCTGACATTCAATATGTAAAGTCAGTGAGTTAGAAAGAAATCACAGCGCTACCACTGATGATACTGCAACAGGAAAATGGGAGACATGGCAATATCTAGGGAAATAACCCTAAGGATTATGCTTAATTCACACCTGCAGAAAAATGATCGCAATATTTGATAGAAGTTTCTACTTTGAGTTTAGAAAGAAAGAGTTTGATGTGCTTTTATATCATTGTGCTTTTATATCATATATCAGAGGTATGATAAAGTGCTTTCCAGTCCATTATAAATGAAAAAAACAGCATCCAAAAACTGAACACGGTTATTTCTATTAAAGTTTCACAAGGGTTTGTACCAGCCAACAGTAGCTACCATTCCCCTCAGTCCTCCAAAATTGAATTAAAGAAATCACTCTTGATAAAATTTGCTGATGACACAAATATTGACAGCATGGTAAATTGATGAGCAAGACAAAGCAGTTATACAGAGATATTGGAAGTTTTTCATAACTCCGTCTCATTCAAACAAATGGCTCTAACACAGCCAAATGTGCAAGTTACATTTTTTTGAAATGACCAATGACTTATGGAAAAAATTAATTTTGAGCATGATACAGTACAGAGAAAAACAGCCTGAGCTCCCAAGATAAAGATGTGACAAAAAGGTCTTGTGTGATCTTTTGCTGTGTAAGTAAGAGAAGAATAAGGAATTATTACTGAAATAGCTATCGAGGTATACAAGACCATATCATAAGCATATTTTAAAAGGGATACTGAAAACCTTACAAGAGTGAAAAAAAATTCAAAATTTAATGTAAATTATTCCAGAGAGGAAGAAAATGCCTTTCAATCAAAGACTTAATCAGCTTAATCCATTTAACTTACCAAAAGAAAGTCAGAAAGGTGATTTAGTTTGTGCCTGTCAGCAGAAAATACTAGTTTATAGAAACTTAAGGGTAATAGAATCTCCAAGTTGTGCAACAAAGTTCCAGCAGCAGCAATGGATTCCTCATCTCCTGAAATCCTCATTACATGACTGAATATCTTCAAAGGCATGTTATAGCTGAATACAAGTCACAGAACACTTGCAAGACCAAGGATGTATCAACACCATCTAGTGCCCTCCATCTTGAAAGTATGGTTTCTGAAGGACCCTAAATTTATTGAGGCCGAGTCAAAATACTTGATGAAAATGTGATGCAAAAAGTAAAAATATAATATGTTGAATATCTTCCTAACTAGTTACTTCTTTTGATTGGCTTTTATTACAGTTTGATAAAAGGTGGTTTACAAAAGATTAACTACAGGAGCATAGCAACGACTTTACCTTTGTCATCACTAAATTCATTCTTTTAATGAAAATTCAAAAAAAAAATTCACCAAGCTACTCAGTCAAGTCATGTTTTGTTTTGTTGTTTCAAAAACTGTCTGTCTTATTTCTCTTCATTTTTGAAGTTAATATATTATCTGAATTTTGTTTCACACAGCTTTTTTTTAAATATCTGCAGTGTACCGGTATTTTCTTCCAGTGTTGGATGTGTTCCTTTGGCCCTCTTTTAATTAAAATGATTTATTAATATCTGTAGGCATGTGAAGTTATTTAACAAATATTTATCCTTTGAAACAGATTCTAGATCATATCTTTAGTTTACATTGTAGATGTTGCTATTACAAATTGCAGTATTTTAAGATTTATGTCATGGAAAAAATACCTAGAGAGAGTAATGTATCATGAAGGTATGGATGGCTCCAAATATGGAATATATAAATCATATTATTAAAGGCCTAGTTTGCTTTATATTCTTAAAATCTGGACAAAGAGACATAACTAGTCCAAAAACATCCTTATGGTGTATCTGAGTCTTAAATTCTTTTTGAAAAATACAAATGATTACTTCATAATGACTCCTATTTGTCTTTAAAAAAGGAATTTGCAAAAGCCTACTTTAGTGTCTCTTCAATAGGCGAGTCAGAAGGAAGTAAGAGACATCAATTCAATACTAGCCTTAGTCTTATTGACCCTAAATTTACGCAGGAAAATATCCCTAACACTTTTACAGAAAAAACAACATCACACAGCTGAAAATGCTGAAAGTGCTGAAAATATGAGTGACTTGTGGGTAAAGAACTTTAATCACAATGCCATTAAGGGATAGGTGGCAGTGTTCCCTTCTTCACTGCATTTTAAGTAAAAGTAGCGGCTGTTATGATTTGTTCTATGCTAAGGATTCTCTGCAGATACACAAGGGATTGGTTTTCTCATCTCATTTCAAATTTGATCATATTTTCATTCTGTGTCACAAGACTCTGAATCAAAGTTAGTTGTAGGCATGACGCAGATATGGAAATGCTGAGCCTTACTGAGATGCTCCTATTTCCATATGCAGGGCTATATGCAGGAAAACTTAGGATCTCTAAGGACCTAAACCATAAGCAGTGAGGTTTGGAGCCATCTAGCTCAAGACAGACACTTACATTTAGTGTAAATTCTTGATTTGGACCTAGCCTTCAGTCCTTTTAGGCACATCTTACCTCTGTTTCTACTGTAAAAGGACTGAACTAGACACTGTATATATTTAAGGCAGGTTTAGAGGCAGGATGCTGCATTACACCCTTAATATAAAATATTTCCCAATCTCCTTTGTAAGAATTTATGTTATAAACATTTCCAACGAGCCACATCTAGCTCTATGCTCTACTAAACCTCTAATCTTCTTCAGGCCCCCAATAATTGTTGTCTTACTTTCTCACTCAAAATCCAGATAGTGGTATAGCTCAGTGAGGAATCAATTAATTATAAAATACTGGTCTATTCAGTTTCCCACTTTATTCAGTCAACTATTCTTATAAAATGATAGAAGGAAACACTCTTAAATTAAAAGAAAAAAAGTTTTGACATAATTAAATAACGATAATTCAGAATTAAAACAGTTTCTTCAGTTGCACCAGGTGCATGTGCTGACTGGTTTTGATACAAAACTTAACATGCTAAGACATCCTAGCATGAATGCTTTCTTTGTGACCTTAACCTTATTTTGTATGAATATAAATCTCAGTCTATCACATAGATTGACGTGCACAGCATATGACATACAGAAGTACATTACGCAGAGTAGTAATGTGTTCCTCCCATATTTCTTTGTATTACCTGTTTAACTTTACAATCAAAGATGTATTTTTCTTCTTTTTTATCATGCTGAGAACAGTTGTGCACACACGCATCTCAGCTCCCTGCTGGCATAGCGATAACTTAGGGAGATATATTTATTTAATGATACACTGAGCAGATGAAACACTCTACACAATAACAGCTTCTCTCGCCTGAATGTAAACAGGAAAAAATGTTATAAGTGGTCTATACTCTTGAGAAACTTTTTCTACCTTTCAATAAACTGTAACCATTTTCTGTTATAAATGATTTATATTTCGTAAGTGGTTCAGTTTAGCTCCCCCTATTTTCCTCCTAGAAACAAGAAAGGAAAAATACTTTCAGATACTTCACACATACATTGAAACAAGATGGAAAAGAACGATATATAAGAAATTAAGTTTAAGTAGCTGTGCACAATTCTTTCTATTCCTTCAGGATTTCAAATAAAAGTAAAAGTAAAAGTTACATAAGAAAGTCCCAAGTTTTTGGACATAAAATTAAGATGAACTTTAAAGAGGAGTGTTTGACTGTGAGTAAAACTTTATTCAATAGTCTAATTTCAAGAAAACATAGGCAATATTATCATAAAGAAACATGAACACAGGACTATACTACAAAGAGCGATTTATTTTCTCCAGAGAATTATGAAAAAGAAGTAATATAAAATAGCAATCCTGAAGGTAGCAGTTGTATATATCTATATATAATGGCTTCTTAGTCTATATTAGTTTAAGAAAGTAATTTATTTTTAAAAGGAGAGTTAGTTGATACGTGTTTAACTTAATTTAAAATTTAAAATTTTAATAGCTATCGTTTTAAATAGTGGTTATACTAATCTCTAATAAGCAGATACATAGAATGGAATTCTATCCTTTCCTCATTAATGCACTGTATTTGCACTCCAGCATATTTAAGTATTTATTATATTTTTGTAGTGAAGATGGCACACTGTATGCAGACATGAAGACTGTACAAAGTAAAACTGCTATTTCTTTCTTATTACTTTGGGGAAAAAAAAGTGATATAAACAAAATCTACTCAAGAAATGAAGGGTGGAATATATAGTTCATTTCATAGTAGCAAATAATTTGAAATTATCATGTGAAACTGTACAAAACCTGCTTTTTGATACCAAATACTCAAAAAAAATGTTCACGGTCACTTTCATAAAATTATGTGTCAGTGGTGTTAAAACTTTACTTTCAAATGTGCTTGCTTTAACTTTTAGATAATTATGTATTTACTATGGGATTTTTCTTCTGACACAAAACATTACATTTCCAAAGCTGCAGATTTGTGGCTCACTTTAACTTTACTAGAATTCATACAATTAAATCCCCAGGCTTTACTTTGAAAATTGATACTATCAATATTGATTCTATCAATAGAATTTTTAATTTCCATTTATTAAGCATTAAGTGAAGAAATGCAGTGTCTAGTTCAGGTCTGCAGAAATGTTAATTTTTTTTGCTTTGTCTTTATCAGTGGATTAAAAAATGTAAACTATAAAAAAATATAAAATGCATGAATTTGCAGTGTTGTGTCTTTCTTATTCATTTTAGTTGTACATCTGTATCGTACCTGTGCAGAAGTCCATCTCGTCATAGTGACATATATTATTCTAAGGAAGATGATTCTGGCATTAGAATCCTAAAACTTGACAAGAAAAGGAACTTCTAATAAATTCTAGGCACTACGCTTTCTAGTATCGTGTCTTTGAAAATTGCTATTTCTCTTTTCTTGTCATATGCATGAGCAAGCTGGTGGCAAATCTGATCTACTTGTTCTACTGCAATATTTTTAGTCTGGTATGTGAATGTTGTCATTAAAAGGACAGGCACTATTATAAATGGAAGTTATTTCATTTTCAGATTTCAAAATGCTGAGAACTTAGTATTTGGTGCTTATAATCCATCTTCCTAATGAGTCAGACGTTGTAGCTATATTTGCGATACTGTTGACACATGAATAACTGTACAAACAAGATCTAATAATAACCTTAACCCAATACTGTAGGCACAAGACCTATGAAAAATCAGGCTTTTCAATCTAGGAAGATATCTACATTCGTCACATAACTGTTAATTTGTAATGACTTTACTGCTAATTCAACCAATATTCTATCTACCTTATGATAATAACGAAGATTTGCATGCAGTCATAATTTACTCTCATTCATCTGGAAGTAAGTCATGTGTTACAATTTTTTACTTGGAAATTTTCCTCCACAGTACATTCCCAGGTAAGAACCTCGAATTCAACAACTGCCTTCAAATGTTTTTTTAATACATGACTAACACATATTGAAAATGGAAATCTGAAACATTGCCAAATCAGATACAAAGGATATTTTTGGTTATAACAGGATAATTTTTACTATTATCAATAATAATTATTATATTAATATTATATAATTTATAAGTACTATAATGAATTATAATTAATATAATATTATCAATAATAATAATTATTATTGATAATAAGATTGACTACCGTTATTTATTCTTATTTAGAAACAAAAATAATTGCTTGTAAAGCCGGAGTTCTCAACAAAAAAGATCCCAAGTAATGCTTATCCGTAGTAAAACTATTAATTTAGTAGAAGTCCATTTAATTTGTTCCTATGGAAAGATTTCCATGACAGTATAACAGACACAACTTTAGAGATCACTGCACTTCAGATTGGTGTGTAATATGAAACTTTACTACCAGAACTTATTTTGGAAATTGGTTAAAATGGCAAATAGAAACTCTTAATCAATATTAAATCATCTACTGCAGCAAATATCAGCTGGCTCGCTTAGGTTTTGAAAAGACACTTTCTACCATTTTCCACAATGCTTGCCAAGTTATTCTTCAGCTCTCCAAAACATTCAAGGTCTGAAGATTAATTTTTTCTGACATTCAGGAACAAAATACTTGTCTTTCTGATGTAACAGAGAAATCAATTCCCTTCTGATCAGACCAGTCACAGGCGCAAGGACTTCTGAGGGAAGCATCATGGGCTCTTCATGTGCTGCTCAGTGGAAGGTTTGTCATGGAGTGGTCTTTGGTATCGTCAGGTTCAAAAGTTATATGGTATAATTTTGATATTAAAGTACTATAACTACTGGAGTTCTGAGCATACTTATTTTTAAGTGTCTGTTACCATCACTGAAATTAAACTTTTATCACAAATATAAACATTTCCAGGGTGAAAAAGAAAAAAAAATAGTTTTTATCATTTGGAATAATCAAGGATTTGTGGAAAACAAAACAACAAAAAAAATTGAATGTCATAATGTAACTATGCCTTGTGACAGCTGTTCACATTCTTCTCACCTTAAAAGAAGGAGAGGAAAATGATGCGTATTACAAAAATCCTGAGTGAACAAGACAATTTCAACTATTTATGTATTTTTAGTCTTTAACACTTATAGTTTCATTTAATTGTTTCTTCCACAAGCTAATAAATACTGTACTGCTCAATTCAGCTAGTGTGTTAAGCTGTATTAGCTGTATACTCAAAACAGCTCAGCAGTACTCTGAGTATAGGAGTCATATATTAGTAAAACCGCATACCACAGTAAAAAATCTGCCTCTGATATCAGCTGCAACTGTGTTTGCAGACAACACACTTCTCGTGGGGGATGTGTAATCAAAGAGATACAACATTTTTCAACATTTGCTTTGTTCCCAAAGGCATCTATTTTTCATCTAAGTCACTAAAATTTTAATTATGGGTGTGTTTTATGAAACAATGAAAACACAGTATTTCAAAGGTGAGCTATCACAACTAGTCATCTTTTATAAAACTTCTTAGTTGCTTAACTTTTCGGTCAAGACATGCTGGATGACCTTTTAATTTCCCTTTTCCTCTGATCATTACTTTGACAAGTAAATGAAAACATTAAATATTTAAAAATCCAAACGTAAAAAAAAATCAGGAATGAAATCTACTGCAAAACTCTAATGACTAGATTGACTAAAACTAACTGATATTTTCTTATAAATTATAAAACTAAATATTGTAATTAAAAAAAAAAAAAACATTTTCCTGTCATATGTTACCACCAACTTGCTCTTAGTACTTTCACTGTATGCTTCTTTGAGTAATCTAAACCAAACTTTACTATTAAAATCTGTTAGAAAAAAACAAATATATATGAAGTGCTTATGATGTGTACATATGTGTCTGTGTGTGTATTTGAGTACATGTGTTTTGGGGAATATGAGTAAGAGTAATTTAATCACATAATCACAGAACTGTTTACATTGCAAAAGTCCTCTGGAGAAAACATAGTCCGACCCCCTTGATCAAGCAGGGTCACCTAGAGCAGGTTACCCAGGACCACGTTCAGTCACGACCTGAATATCTCCACGGACAGAGAATCCACAACCTCTCTAGTAACCTGTTACAGTATTCAGCTACCTTCGCAATTAAAAAATAAATAAATAAATAAATTTATTATCTTTTAGTTTCTTTTTTATACACACTGATAAGATCCTCTCAGCCTTCTCTTCTCCAGGATGAGCAGGTCCAGCTCTGTCAGCCCCTTCTCTTCTCTTGTGCCTTCACTATCTTTGCAGCCCTTTTTTGGACTTGCTCCAGTATGTCCATGTCTGTCTTAGACCACGGAGCCCGGACCTAGACCCAGCACTGCAAATAAATCTCACCCACATGGATTAAAGGTGAAATATCACTTCTCTCAGACTACTTGCAACACTCAGCCTAATGCATCCCAGGAAGCTGTTGACCTTCCTTGACTCAAGAGTACATTTCTGACTCACAGCCTGCTTGTTGCCCAAGATGATCCCTTGCTCCTTCTCTGCAGAGTTGCTTTCCAGGCAGTCAGGCCCCAGTCTATAGTGGTCCACTAAGTGCAAGACTTTGCATTTACTGTAGTTGAACTTCAGGAGGTTCCCATCGGACTATTTCTTCAGCCTGTCAAGGGGCTTCTGAATGGTGTCACGACTGTTTGGTACATCAGCCACTCTTCCCAGTTTTGTTTCATCTGCAAACTTGCTGAGGATGTGCTCCATCTCAACATCTTGATTATTAATGAAGATGTTGAAATATTAGCTCCAGTATCAACTTCCGGCGTATATCACTAGTATCTGGCCTCCAACTGTACTTTGTGCCACTTATCACAAGTCTTTGAGCCAGATCATTCAACCAGTTTTCAATTTACCTCACTGTCCACTATCTAACCTATCCTTTGACAGCTTACCTATGATGATATTATGGGAGACAGTAAAAATCCTCAAAAAGATGAGGTAAACAACATTAATTGTTCTTCCCCCATCCATCAAGCTTGTCACCTCACCAGCTATCAGGCTAATTAAACATAATTTCCCTTTTGCAAATCTGTACTGAATTCTTCCAATCATCGCCTTGTCCTTCTTGTGTTTTGATATACTTCACAGGAATATTTTCTCCATCGTTTTCCCAAAATCTGAGGTAAGTCTGACTTGCTATTAGATCCCCAAATATTCTTTCTTGTTTTTCTTGAAGGTAAGAGTATCCTTTGCTCCTTTCTGATACTAAGGAACCTCTCCTGGTTGCCATTGACACTTCAAAGATAATCGTGACTGGTCTCAGAATGACAGCCAATTCCCTCAGCATTCATGACCCCATCATGTCCCATGAACTTGGATATGTCCATTTTGTTGAGTGATCCTTAAACTGGTCTTCCTCCACTAGGAGTGTGTCTTCCCAGTTCCAGACTTTCCCTCTGACCACACGGGTCTGGAATTCTTGGAGGATCACACACAGAATCACACAGAATCACTAGGCTGGAAAAGACCTCCAGGATCATTGAGTCCAACTATTCCTATCAACCGTTAACCATGCCCCTGAGAATCTCATCCACACATCATTTAAATACCTCAACCACCTCCCTGGGCAGCCTGTGCCAGTGCCCAATGACCCTTTCCTTGAAATTTTTTTTGCTGATGTCCAGCCAGAACCTCCCCTGGTGGAGCTTCGGGCCATTCCCCCTTGTCCTGTCCTCAGTCACTTGGGAGAAGAGGCCAGCTCCCTCCTCTCTACAACCTCCTTTCAGGCAGTTGTAGAGAGCAATAAGGTCTCCCCTCAGCCTCCTCTTCTCCAGGCTAAACAACCCCAGCTCTCTCAGTCGCTCCTCATAAGACTTGTTCTCCAGCCCCCTCACCAGTTTCATTGCTCTTCTCTGGACACACTCCAGAGCCTCAATATCCTTCTTGTAGAGAGGGGTCCAGAACTGAAGACAGTATTCGGGGTGTGGTCTCACCAGTGCCGAGTACAGGGGCAGAATAACCTCCCTGGACCTGCTGGTCACGCCGTTTCTGATACAGGCCAAGATGCCATTGGCCTTCTTGGCCACCTGGGCACACTGCTGGCTCATGTTCAGTCGGCTGTCAACCATTACCCCCAGGTCTTTCTCCTCTGTACAGCTCTCCAGCCACTCTTCCCCCAGTCTGTAGCACTGCATAGGGTTGTTGTGCCCCAAGTGCAGAACCCGGCATTTGGCCTTGTTAAACCTCATCCCATTGGTCTCGGCCCAGCAGTACAGCCTGTTCAGATCCCTTTGCAAAGCCTCCCTACCCTCCATCAGATCCAAGCTTCCACCCAGTTTAGTATCATCTGCAAACTTGCTGAGGGTGCACTCAATGCCTTCATCCAGGTCACTGATAAAGACGTTGAACAGAGCTGGACCCAGTACTGAGCCCTGGGGGACACCACTTGTGACTGGCCTCCAGCTGGAGTTAACTCCATTTACCACCACACTCTGGGCCCGGCCATCCAATCAGTTTTCAACCCAGGAGAGTGTGCGCCTGTCCAGTCCAGAGACTGACAGTTTCTGAAGCAGAATGCTGTGAGAAACTGTGTTGAAGGCCTTACTGAAATCCAAGAAGACTACACCCACAGCCTTTCCCTCATGCAGTAGAGTCACTTTGTCATAGAAGGTGATCAGGTTAGTCTGGCAAGACTTGCCTTTCATGAACCTGTGTTGACTGGGCCTGATCACCCTGTTCTCTTGCATGTGCTTCATGATAGCGCTCAAGGTCACCTGTTCCATGACTTTCTCCAGCACTGAGGTCAGACTGACAGGCCTGTGGTTCCCTGGGTCCTCCCTCTGACCCCTAGAATGGTACTACTGATAGAGACTTGAGGTAAGGAAGGCTTTGGGTACAGACTTTTCCATGTCTTTTTTCACCAAGTACCCTGTGCCACTCAGCAGCTGGCCCATGTTTTCCCAAGTCTCCTTTTACTCTTTATGTACTTTCAGAATCCTTTATCATTGCCTTTCATTTTCCTTTCCAGTTTCAGCTCCAAGTTTGCTTTGGCTTTCTTAACACTGTCACTGCAAGGTCAGGCAGTAATTCTGTATTCCTTCTGCTCGTAACTCTTTCCATTTTTTCTGAGATCATTTGGGAGCTCCTTGCTCTTTCAAGCAGGTCTGCTTGATCTCATAATTGTTCAGAAAATCTTTTCTTGAGATTGAAGGATGTGATCTCTGATCGCACTGGTGATCTGCCACCTCTCCTGGACCCCTGTTCTCTCCAGGGCCATATGCCAGGATATTCCTCTAAGCAGATCTCTAAAGACTTTGAAATATCCTCTCTTGAAACCCAGAAGTGTGGTCCTGCTTTTTGCCTTGTTCCCTCCTTTTAAGATTCTGAACTCCACTATCTCCTGTCACTGCAGCCACAGCTGTCCCTAACTTGCACATCCCTGGACAGTTCTTCCTTATTTGTAAGTATCAAGTTCAGCAAAGCATCTTTCTTTGTTGACTCCTGCATCACTTACCCCAAGAAATTGTCAATACAATGCAGATTTCTCATAGGTCACGAGATCAAGGTGGTTACAGTCCCCCACAAAGACTAGGGCCTGCAAATGCAAGGTTTCTAGTAATCGGAAGAAGGCTTAACCTACTGCTTCTGCCTGATCACAAGATTATGTTCCAACTTAAGCCCAGATAGCATCTAAGTACACAGTTTCTCAGTAATTTTCCTAGGATGTGAGAGAGAATTAATAAGCTAAAAGTGTAAAAGCTTGTGGGTTGAGATAAAGATGCTTTAATACGTAAAGTAAAAGCTGTGCACAAGAGCAAACAAAACCAATAAATTTATTCAGTACTTCTCATTGTCTGGTAGGTGTTCAGTCATCTCCAAGAAAGCAGACCTTTATCAAGTGCAATGACTATTCGGGAAGGCAAATGCCGTAAGTCTAGACATGCACCCTTCCTCCTTCCTCCAGCTTTTACTGCTGAACACGATCACATATGGTACAGAATATACCTTTAGTCAGTTTGGGTCAGTAATCTTGACTGCGTTCTCTCCTAACCTATTGTCAACACCCTAAGTTCTTTGCTGGTGGGGTGGTGTGAGAAGCAGAAAATGCCTTGATGTTGTGCAACCACTGCTCAGCAATAATGAAAACAATCCCGTGCCATCAGCACCGTTTTCATCACAAAATCAATATATAATTCCTTACAAGCTACTATGAAGGAAGTTAACTCTCTCAGCCAAAACCAGTACAGGTCTATAATAGATAAACAGTACATCAGCGCCCACGTTTCTCTGTCTGCTAGTCTTGACCTGTAAACTCTTGACTGGCTCCTGACTCATCCAAAACCAGAGCTCAACGCATCCCTGCTTCTTTCTTAAGTAAAGAGCCCCTCTTCTGGCCTTCCCAATCCAAGTGTACTTAAGAGGCTGAATCCATCCATTTCAGGATGTTGTTAATGACATTTTCAAACATTGTTTCTGCCCGCAAGATAAGAAGGTAGGAATTTCTCACAGAACTTCAAAGTCTGACACATTGCTTATAATTTTCCACCAAAGTACTTCACATTATTTATCCAAAACAAAAGAATGGCAAAGATAACAGTGGACAATCATTTTATATAAAACTTGCAAATTTGGTTCCAGAAATAAAGATTCAAATTCCATTAGTGTAGCATATGTGTTGGAAAGATTTCAGAATTTCATCCATCTGTTTAGATTTACTGTAGATTATTTTAAAAATCAGATGAGACAGCTAACTCAACTTTAAAAGTCATGAAACCCTTCAAGTAAGTCTTTCATTTGTTTAAAAGATAGTTTAATTTTAAATACAAAATGCCTCCCTGGGAAAACTCTTTATCAAGCATAGGTTTAAAAAAACACACAAAAAAGACTAATATTTTCATTAAATCATGATGATAGTTACCTTCCTTTCAAAGCAAAATGAAACAAAATCAAATATCTTTTGGAATATATATTATTGAACGGTCCACTGAAAGTCTGAAAAAGGAATTATTGTCTTTTAATGCCATAATCCTTTGTGGGATAATTAATGATAAGAAAATTATAACAGAGTAAGTAATGGCATGCTAGTTTATCAGAACTGGTTCTACCTAAGAGGTTCTCAGTATGTACAAGCTAAGTGTTCCTTTTTGGTCTTCTTTTTTTTTTGTTTGTTTGTTTTTTCAAAGGCTATTGTTGTAGTACCACATTGTGTGTTCCCAAAGCATTATTCTGATTTGTAGCAGATCCATAGGGAAATGTGCATTTAAAATCATCTGTCTGTGAGTGAGTTGCAGACAAACCTTCTGAAAAATACGAAATACAAAGTAGGTAGACAACAAAAGTTGCCTCATTATTCCAGTAGACAAGATGACAATTCTATTCAAAACATAAACAGCAATTTTTGGAGATGCTGATCACAACAAGCAATTCAGAAGTAAAAAAAAAAAAAATGTTACTTTTAAATGACCTCCCATCTCAAAAAATGCAAAGTTATTTTCATCCTTTATTCAAATAATGAATAATATATGAAAAAAAAAAGCCCATGTTTTGTTCAATATGTTGAGAAGAAAATTCTTCTCATCTATATTTCACTGCCTGGGTAAAAGTAAGCCTTCTTCCCAAGTCTGTCCTTCACAGAGTGATTGTTTATCTTACCTCATGGTGGTAATGTCTGTCATGTAAACTGTGACATTCATAGAGACAATTATGACACTAATTAATTTCACAACATCTGGTAAAATGGCCGTGAAGAAGTGAGTCATATGATACGACAACTTTCTCACTCTTCTGATTATCATTAGAAGCTACGGAGAACAATATAAATGGAAAAATGACCTCTCTAGGATGCCACATGTAAACCTATAGGAGGAGGAATAAACAGTTCAGCACTTTCCTAATAGTTTTAGCATTCAGGATGAACATGGTGAGATTGCCTTGAGGTACAGAGATTTGGACATTTTGATAAATATTGTAAAGAAAATAAAAAATGTACCTGTCAAATTTAACATTGTCAGAACCCAATTACGTCCTGAGAAAGAAGGAAACACATGCCTCTCCTGAGTCCATTTCTCCATTTCTAGCCACTTACTCTCACAGTGTGTTAGCAAACCCTTTTATTTCAATAATAAATATGTATTAACATATAGGACAAGCTTCCCAACTGAGAAGTATGAATGCATCAGAAGAGACAATCTTGAACGCTGAGTTTTTCTGTTCAAAGGGCAGAAGTAGCTAAATACCAAGGGCCTTATTCGCCTGCATAATATGCTGAGCATTGGAATTTCTGGCATAAAGGTTAGGACTCATTAAAAGTATGGTTAGTGGTTGAAGGAGAAAAAGGAAATAACCAAGACTGAGAATAGCATGATTGCTTTTGTTCAAGTGTTTCAGACTTCATCTAAGTGTGCAAGACTTGCTATATTCCTTTTAGGACTAGAAAAAATTCTTTGTATTGACTATTACATGATATCACAGGTGGCATAAGATCCACATCTGTAAAAGCACTGTTAAGAAAACATGAGTGGGGCAAGATTTACTACTGTGATTACAGAGCTATCCTTATGCAACTATACTCCTTTGGGGACCAAACGACTAACTTTCATGTCAATTTGTTCTACATCACGTGGAAGGACCAGCTCAGGTCAGCTCTCTGCCTGTGCTCCATTACAGGATCTAAACATGCCTCAAGCCACTACTGAACCTGAAATCATCAAAACATTTGAGTGTTAATAATTTATTTAGATTGCTAGGATGAAGGGTTTGCTTTGAAAACCTGTTTCATCAGTTCCAGTTAATAAAAAATATTGAATGTTTGAATATATGCGAGCCCACACTTAGTCCAAGGCTATTCTTCCTATTTATAACACTGAACAGAATATTATTATATCTGAAGCCAAGAAGCTGACTATAGACATATTTTTTTCTTTGGCACAAAAAAACCTCTGATTAAAAAAAGAGACAAGCAAAGGCTGAAACTAATTTTTTTATCTTTCCTCTGATCATCACTTATAGGAAATCTTACTGTGAGATTTCATTCAAAATTTCTGTTGTCTTCAAATGACAGAACAGAGACCAATATATTACTCAAATGGCCAAAGCCCTTACATAGTTCTGCAGCAGACCTTTTCTTTCTATTTTAAAGGTTAATCCAGATCACACCTGAAACTGAATATGTTATAGAGATGGGCTTATGTGGATTTGACTTAGAGTTACTATAATACTGAGAGAAATGCACATTATAGTAAAATAAGTGCCAGTACTTTGATTAGTCTTTCCTGGGCTTCTCTCTAGGGATGTGTGGAGTGGTGTTGTAAGCTTATGAATATAAAAGCTGTCTGAACATAAATTCAAAGTACTTTAAGAAAATGCAGTTTAATCATGGCACAGTATATAATATAATGATCCTCTTAGCTAAAGTATAATAAGTTAAACTTTAATTATAATCAGAGTTGTACTTGTGGGTGCATTTTTTGCCACACCATTATGCAAAGTTATGAATTTATTTCTCTGTGTGCATGTGATTTGAATAAAATAGGAACAACAGTCCTACGTACTGAGTAGGATCTTCTTATGATGACCAGTAACGTTGTGCTAAATGTTCTCTTAGGGCACTTTTGGTGTGATCTGCACTGGTCCTGAAAGTTAAGTATGTTCTCAGGAGTTTTTATTGCACTGTAGTCAAGATTACAAGACAAAGAATTTTCATTAAGCTTGCTGGAAACTGTTCAAGCAGTAGAGTTGAAAAATTAAATATTGTAAGAAATTTCTAAATTTTCTAGATTTTTTTTTCCATTTGCCTCTGTTTTACAGAAATTAAGGTATTTAAGCATGCAAGCTTATTTTGGATTGTTGTAGTGTTTATGAATGATACCTGATAAATCAGAGGCTATTTTATTAATTACCTAAGTATAAATATTTGTGGATCTGTCCAAAAGACTTGTGGAAAAGTATCTGTGGAAATGAAAGTTATGTTTGATTCAATACTTCCAGAACTGTGGCCTTTCTAGAATTATTCTGTTGCTAGCAAGACAGAACAGAATGATAACATTAATAGTTGATAATATACAATGTTTTTGGATATTTTCAACACATTCTGTTTGTGGCTAAAACTTATTTTAAAATATTTGTTTATTTTTCCTTAATTAAATTTGTAGTACTGTAGCAATAGGCTTTCCATTGTTCTGATTCTCCCACTTATAAATTTTTTGTGTAGTTGTTCCACTAGCAGTAACTATAATTAGATCCACATAAATATCTCCCTTCACTACATCATCAAAGGGAGAGATGTTCAAGTAATTTAAATTGCCACCACTTCTATTTTTTATTGCAGTTCTTTGTACCTAAAATACTAAGTAATGATCAGGGCAAAAGTTCAAGTGAATGTATATTGGTTTTAGCTGGAACAGAGTTGATTTTCTTCGTAGTGACTTCTGTGGGTCTATATTCTGGATTTGAGCTGAATATTTATGCTGGATTTGTGCTGGATTTGTTGATGATAACACAATGGTGTTTCCAATACTGTTAAGCAGTACTTGCACAGAGTCGAGGCCTTTTCTGCTTCTCGCACTACCCCATCAGTGAGAAGCCTGGGACTGCACAAAAAGTTGTGGGCATACAAAGCCGGGATATCTGACTCCAACAGATCAAAGGGATATTCCGTACCATGTGACATCACACTCAGCATATAAAGCTAGGGAAAAAAGAAGGAAAGGGAACTATCTAGAGTGATGGCAGTTTGTCTTCCTAAGTAACCATCACATGTGATGGAGTCATGCTTTCCTGGAGATGGCTGAACACCTGCCTGCCAATGGGAAGTAGTGAACTAATTCCTTGTTTTGCTTAGCTTGCAAGCACAGCTTTTGCTTTGCTTACTAACCTGTATTTATCTCAGCCAATGAGTTTTCACATCTTTACTCTTCCAATTTTCTTCCCCATCTCACTGAGGGGAAAGTGAACAAGTAGCTCTGTAGTGTTCAGTTACCAGCTGGGTTTAAAACACAATAGCGTGTTACTCTGCTTTCCTGTACACCACGGATGTGTCAATACTTAAAAGATATGTTCCATTGTACTACATAGGAGTATGATGTCTGTGTGTACCAGATGTCTGTCAATCCTAACAGATTTTCATAAACTACCTTGAAAATATTTTATCTCTCTATAGTCACAAGAGTGACTGAATCAAGAGTCCAAATATTCACATTACAGAAATTTCTCATATGTCACAGGTATTATCCAGTATGTACACCTAATATCTTGCTATGGAAAGTTACGGCAGTAGGACAGGGATGAGATGGCTGCATGAATAGAACTGCACTGGGGCACTTAGAAGAACCCAGAGGTGAGTCCAAATCTGGTCACAGGGAGGTTGTCTTGGGGCTGAGGTGTCAACAATAAGGACGGAAGAAGGCCTTTTGGTCTCACTGATCTTCATGGGCCACTTCTTCTGCTTCCTGAGATTTTAGGAGCAGGTCAACCCCAAGAGGAATCCAGGAAGGATTCTAATGAACTTCTGTCCTGTTTTTAACAAAACCAAACAGAACTCAAGATGTTTATAATGGAACACTTCCAATCTGTAACTGGTACACTTGACAAAAATATCTCACCAGCTTTAGCAATGATTTACAATAGCACAACAACAGCTAGATAAAAGCACCATATGTTTATTACATATTTTCATTAGTGTTAAAGGGAATGGGAAACATTTGTAGCATTCTTTTTTTGTCTATATTTCTTGTTGAATTAACTCAATGGGATATTAGTAAGAAAAATATATATTTATTTCAAAAAATTTTGAATACAATACACATCAGAAGACATTTTCAAATATAAGATGCATTTAAAACAGTTTAAAAATAAATGCAGAGAAATATACTCAGGTAAAGGAAAGAAAAATTACCACTAAATTAAACAAACTATGCTGTTCTTTAGCATGAGCCACCTAGGTCTTTGAATTGCTATTGTTTGGCAAACATCCAAAAATGAATAATACTAATGTACCAGTTAAATACAGGCTTATATTGATTAATTCAGTCTTTTAGCCTAGGTATCCTTGCACTTAGTATGCAATGTGAATTCTTTAATTTTAAGATAATTCTTAGTAAGGAATTTTAAAACATTGTGTCATACATCTGTAAGAGCTGAATGTAACAGCATAGCCTGCTTTGGCACAAAATAGAATATTAAACTTACGTAAACAAGCCTCACAATACTAACTTCCTCCTGCAAAACAGAGATGAATTCACTGCTGACATAAAATGAATTTCACTGACTTCATGGAAGTTTGTCCTAAAAAAGGACTGTAGTCATGGACTTAATTGACAGTAAAGTTATGTTAATTCTTCAATGTGGGAGTCAGGTATCCATAGAATCATAGAATCATTAGGTTGGGAAAGATCTTAGAGATCACAAACTCCAACTATACCTGTCTACTCCTAAATCATGTCCCCAAGCACCTCATCCACCCGCTTTTTAAACACCCCTAGGGATGGTGACTCAACCACCTCCCTGGGCAGCCTCTGCCAGTGCTTGATAACTCTTTCGGTGAAGAAATTTTTCATAATGCCCACCCTAAACTTCCCCTGACGCAGCTTGAGGCCATTCCCTCTTGCCCTGTCACCTATCACGTGGGCAAAGAAACCAACACCCACCTTTCTGCAACCTCTTTTTAGGTAGTAGAATAGAGCAATAAGGTCTTCCCTCAGACTCCTCAAGGCTAAACAACCCCAGCTCTCTAAGCCGCTCCTCATAAGACTTGTTCTCCAGCCCCTTCACCAGTTTCATTGCTCTTCTCTGGACATGCTCCACGACCTCAAGGTCTTTCTTACACCGAGGTGCCTAAACTGAACACAGTATTCAAGGTGTGGCCTCACCAGTGCAGAGTGCAGGGGGAGAATCACTTCCCTGGTCTTGCTTGCCACACAGCTTTTCATAGAAACCAAGATGCCATTGGCTTTCTTGACCACCTGAGCATACTGTTGACTCATGTTCAGTAGGCTGTTGACCAACACCTCCAGGTCCTTCTCTGCCAGGCAGCTTTCAAGTCACTCTTCTGCAAGTTCTGCATGGAGTTGTTTTGTCCCAAATACAGAACTCTGCTCTTGGCCTTGTTAAACCTCATCCCATTGGCCTCAGCCCATTGATCCAGTCTGTCCAGGTCCTTTTCAGAGCTTCCCTACCCTCTAACAGATCAACACTTCCTCTCAGTTTAGTGCCATCTGCAAACTTGCTGAAGATGTGTTTGATCCCCTCATCCAAGTCGTTAGTAAAGATATTAAACAGGACTGGAGCCACCACCAAGCCCTGGGAAACACCACTGGTTACTGGCCACCAGCTGGACTTAATTCCATTTACTACCACTCTTTGGGCCTGGTTGTAGAGCCAGTTTTTTAACACAGCAGAGAGTACACCTGTCCAGGCCAGTGGCAGCCAGTTTCTCAAGTAGGATACTGTGAGAAACTGTGTCAAAGTCTTTAGTAAAGTCCAGGTACTCTACCTCCACAGCCATTCCCTCATTCATCAAGGGGGTTACCTTGTCATAGAAGGAGACCAGGTTAGATTGGCAGGACCTGCCTTTCATAAAGCCAGGCTGCAGTGGCCTGGCCACCTGGTTGTCATGTATGTACTGTGAGATGGCACTCAAGATGACCTGCTCTGTGACCTTCCGTGGCACTGAGGTCAGACTGACAGGCCTGTAGTTCCCTGGATCCCCTCTTCAGGCCTTCTTATAAATGGGTGTAATTTTTCCTGATTTCTACCCAGAACTCTTTAATCAGCCAGGACAGTCTTCTTCCCTGATGGCTCATTTTCCAGCGCACAGAGACAGCTTGCTCTTTTGCAAACAGGAATTCCTCCTTAAAGAACATCCAACCCTTGTGACCTCCTTTGCCCTTAAGGACTGTCTCCCATGAAACGTGATTGAGCAGCCTTCTGAACAGACCAAAGTATGCCCTCCAGAAGTCCAAGGTGACTGTTCTACTGACCCCCTTGCTTCTCCTAGAAATGAGAATTCTATCATCTCATGATCACTATGCCCCAGGCATTCTGCAACTGTCAACATTTCCCACAAGTCCTTCTCTATTAATGAACAGCAGGTCCAGTGGAGCATCTTCTCTAGTCAGCTCGCTCACCAATTGTGTCTGGAATTTGTCTTCCACACTATCCTGAAACCACCTAGACTGTTTCCTCTCTGCTGTATTACAGTTCCAATAGACATTTGGTAAGTTGAAGTCTCCTATAAGGGCAAGGGCTAGCGATAGTGAGACTTCTTCCAGTTGCTTAGAGAATAACTCATCAGCCTCCTCATCCTGGCTGGGTGGTCTATAGCAGACTCCCACCACTATATCTGCCATATTAGGTGAATCTCTGGTTTTCACTCATAGACATTCAAGACTATTATCACTGTCAATGAGTTCAAGGCTGTCAAAACTCTCTAACATAAAGGGCTACTCCACCACCTCTCCTTCCTCAACTATCCCTGCTGAAGAGTCCGTAGCCTTCCACAGCAGCACTCCAGTTAAGTGAGTCATCCCACCACGTTCCCGTGAGAGCAATTGTATTGTAGTCATTCTACCTTAGAATAACTTCTTGCTCCTCTTGTTTATTGACAATGCTGCATGCATTGCTGTAGATGCACTTCAGTTGTGCTGTTAATCCCACTACAGTCCTATGGGGACTAGTCTTAATTCCTATGCAACTACCTACTGAATTATTTTACCCTTCTGTGGAGCCATGTAAAGTGCTATTCCTCACTTCCTGTGAGGTGGCAGACCAAGGGTCTCTGCCAGCAAACCGTCCTTCAGAAACTGGAGTGCCATTCCCAGGCTTTTTCTGATCAAGCCTGGTTATGTGTTCCCCCCTCCCACCCCTCCCCTCCACATCTGGTTTAAAGCTCTATTAATTAGCCCTATTATCTTCTTGGTGAGTACCGTTTTGCCCCTTGGGAACACGTGTATCCCATCCTTCAATAGAAAACCTGGTGATTTGCCCATCAAGCCATGATTAAGGAACCCAAAGTTTTGCTCATAGCACCAGGTTCAGAGACAGTTATTTATTTCTTGACACTTCCTAATTTTTCCCTCATCATTGCCAGTAGTAGAAATGACGGGAGAAAATTTGTGCTCCCGAACCCGTCACCGTACTTCCCAGAGCCCTAAAATCCCTTCTACTTACTCTTAATTTCTTTTGTTGACATTTCATTATTACCTAATTGGAAGATCAGCAATGAGAAATAATCCGTGGACCTGACCAGAGTTGGTAGTTTACTCAGTGCACCTCTAACTGAGGCCCCAGAAAGGCAGCAAACTTCCTTTTTTAATGGGTCGGATTTGCAGACTGATCCTTCTGCTCCCTTTAAAATGGAGTCCCCTATGATAATAACCCACCTCTTCTTTTTATCACAGGTCATTTTAATGGAAGGCTTGTTGTGTCATAACCTAGGGAACATTTCTAGGTATTTTTGAAGTCCACTCCTCAGAAGTATCCATAAATCCTGTTTTGATGTTTCTCACTGCAACAAACAGCTACTATCTACAAAAAGTCTTCCCAGCTACGCTTATCATTTGCACGGCCCGTGAACTTACACTTTAGCTGAAGTCAACACTGCAATGGTTTGGCAGTAAAGACTGTTGAATATTGACAATAGTTTCTACCAAAATTTCATCATTTATTAACAAGTCTAGTCAAGTGATAAGATCACATACTATTTGCTCTACAAAATGAGGAAAAATAAGAGATACTTCCACAGGATTTGTTTTGTAATGGAAGGGCAGAAAATTTGTTTATCTTACTAGTAACATAAAGTAAAAATGTCTGTATGTTATTCACTTCAGATTTTTAAATAAATAAATCTTTAATTACCATTATTTGATTAAACTTTCCTTTTAAAGAACATTTTTATTGTCCTAAAATGATGCACATTTCCTATTAAAAGTTATCTCTAAATTTTGTCATATTACCAGTTACATTATTTGAAATCTGAAGTCATCATTCATCTACTGTTGTTTATGTTTTTGAAATTCAAAGTTTATATAATTAACCTACTTTGTATACCTTCTATGTTTTTTTAGGTGAAAAGTCTGGTTTGAAACAGGTTGTATTTGAGATGTTCTGTATAGGTCTTAAAAACATTTGTTAGGATTAGAGATATTTTATAATTACAAGTACCAATAAGTAAGTCTTTCCTGGAAAAAGATCTAAATATCTAAATTTACCTTTCCGATCTTCACAGAAAATTTGACTCTAAGAGTGAATAAACAAATAAGCTTTGAACATATAACATTTGACAAATGTACTTCTGTGAAGGCACTGCAAAAAATAACCTGATGAAAATATTGCATGTTTACATATACAAGTCAAGCATAAGAATATTACACATCTTAACAAGAACACATAAGCAATACTCATATTATTTCTGTGGGTAGCATCCAGTGTGGGAAAACTAAAAGAAAAAGTTTAATGTAATGATGTAATCACTCAGAATTTTTTTCCCCATAGTATGCCAGTATCGAAGACATAGGGAATTATAGCAAAAGGAGATGCAAATAAATTCAGTGTCTTCAGCTGCCTGTCAATTCTTCATGCATTTTTCAAATAACCTTTTTTTCTGAGTTCAATTTACATTCTGTTTTTGATTGTAATTTGCTTTTCTTTTGTAACTTTTTCCTTGTAAGTGCAAGCAGAGGGCTTTCTGCAAAGCACTAGGCTCCACATTCCTGAAGAGACTTGGAGCACGAACTGAGAGGAAACAGGGAGCTGAGCATTGAGAAGGGAGTGCATTGCCACCAGATCAAGACTGATGGAACATGAAGAAAAAAAGCTTTTAGGCATTTGTAGGGAAAGGAAACCAAAAGAAACAAACAGAACTGATGAAGTACAGAGCCCAAAGAGAAGACAAATGTTTCTGTAGGAGTGACCCTTGCCTTTGAGCTGAAAAAGCTAGGTAAAACAACAGGGGCCTCTTGGAGGGAAGATGTCCAGTACCTAGTTAAAACCTGACTGCAGTCAACAGAAAAATTGAAAAAAATTGTGTTACAATCATTCTTGTATGTGGAGAAAAGATTATGTTTATGCAGGGTTTATATTACTGACATCCTCCCCACTGGCAAGTAGCATGACAAAGTAGGAATGGCTTTATAGGGCAAAATTGAGTGCTGAAGACCTCATGGCTAAATTAACAAGCAATTCAGCGGGGTTTGCTTTAGAGTAGCTCTGCTTTGGCTGTATGTCAAATGCTCATTCCTGTTTCAAACTAGAATGCTATCGTAAGTGCACCCAGAGAAACCCCTATAAATGGGGCAGTATATTATGTCAAACCAGATATGACTTACTGAAAGGATGCTGGCAGGAAATACTGATGATGCAAACTCAGCCTGAACCTTAGGTAAGAATCATTAAAAAATGCATTGGATAAAATCCAAAAAGTGTTTAAAAAGAAATAAATAATCTTTGAGTGGTGGGTATGAGAAGGAAAAAGGAAAAAAGAAAAACAAGCAAAACAAAACCCAAGCATAAACCAACTACAAAAAAACCCAACAAAACAACTCAGTAGACTGCCACACAGGCTATAAATTTACTAATTAGAAAAGAATGATACTGCACTGTAGACTGAGTGTGTCAGCGTTTCTTTTCTTGCATTCCTACTTTTAAATATGCACACACTTGTAGAGGTAATGGGAACAAAAGTAACTCACAAATGAAATCATGTCTGGCAGACTGACCCAATGTTATAGAAAAAACTAAGACTAATAAAATAATTATTAGACAAAGTTTTAGTATAAACTACCTTTTAAATTGTCTTATCTCTGTTTTTATTTTCTTAATACCAAAGGTAACATATTGATAGAATGGTGTTGCTCAATTTAGCGTTTTCTGAAGTTTTGATGAAGGAATTATGCTTAACTTCTGTTAACATACACTACACTAAACCCACGTGTATTATCATTCCTCTATCCACTTTGATCAAGATAAGTGATTTCTAATATTAATTACATTCTTTTATACTATGCAGAATAATTTTTATAAGCAAAGAACTATTCTGTAATTTATACCTTAGACATAACAATGCTTCTTAGGGGAAAAAAAAAGTGGAGAGGAGAAGTAGTGAGAAGATTCATTTATGAGAACAACTTTTAGGAGCCAGATATCTCTGTAGCTCTAAAACTCTGAAATCCTGGCAGTCTAAAGCCAGGCCACTTAAATATGTATGAAATATATGTACTACTTTAATTTGGAAAGTGTGAAGCATTGTTTGTACAAAAATGGCCACATTATCCATCAGAGGAGTGCATTAGTAGTGGGCTGAGGGAAGCTAGTCTCCAGGGACTGGTATCTGATTTCGATACTAAAATTAAGCCATCTGCCTTTGAGGTAGGTAATATCAAAGCTTAGGTAGAAAAATCGCAGCAACCCTGCACAGAAAAACTATAGGTAATAATTTCTCTTGAAGTCATGCAATGCAGAAAGGTAACAACAGCTAGAAATGACATGATTACAAAGTCAAAGTACCTTTAAAACACATCAGCACTGGAGAGTGATGAGCACTGTTGGATTATTTTCCCACCATTCCTGTCTGGGAATCTCACTAGCCAGAGTCAGTCCTGAGGATGGCTCACTGGTACTCAACACTGACAGGCTGCTGGGCTTTGAAGAACCTTTTGGGGCCACACTTTACAGAAGGATATAGAAAAAAGATAAACATCTGAGGGATGTGTGTAGTTATGCTCACAACAAAGTATTTTACATCTGCATAATGTGCTACCCTTCTTGAATAGAAGCAGAGTGTAACTGCATAAAAAACTCATTTAACAATAAACTCCATCCATATGAGACAGATTTTGCTGTTTTAACTCTGTCAGCATAGCTAAAGTAATTTTATTTCTGTTGAAGTATGATCTTAGGAGATGACAGAATGTGGTATCAGGAAAGTATTATTATTCCTGTTTGCACACAAAAACTGGAGGAGGGAGAGTGGCACTGGTTTCCCAAGGCCACATGCAAAGATAATGACAGAGTACAGAATGAATCCAGGTGTCTCTCTACCAAGTTCACTGATTTAAATTACTGTCTTCTGTGCATTTTACCAAATACGCCATACTCTGCGGTCATCCATTCTGCTCTGTTCTAAAATGATGAAAGCTTAACTACTAAAACTGCTGATTTTACTGGAAGGCAATTTATAATATGCCTGGGTTTGACCATATCTGTCATTTTTGCTTGACTTCAGCTATATTAATAAATCAAATTTGAAAATGAGACTAAATAGCTAATTTTACTTCAGGAGACTATTTGAAAGAATGTGAAGTTCAGAGTATTTTTAGTTTTGGCATCAGGCTCCTTATTTCTTTGATGGGCAGTTGCATAGTTTTAGATTTGAGTCATTTTTGTAACTATTGACTCCTAGTTTCCAAGATTTATTTCTCTGTAAAATGACTGGGATTATTGACTTGATTTGTAGATTATTGCTATACGGAATGGAATTTCTCAATGACTGTGCTTGTTTTAAACTGCAAAATGATATTTGAATATGTGGAGACTATTTCATTATCTCTTGGTCTTTTAAACTGTGATAACTTTAATGAACAACAGTGAAGACATTATTTGTGGATATGTTGTTATGGATTTTGGGTTCAGTTACTAAATTTGCACTCTGGTATTTGGAAATCCTTGCCGGAGGTAAATATGGTAAGGTAAGGAGTTGTAGTATGAACTCCATTATGGCTTTCTGGCTGCTCATCACTTCATTAATTTTACTCCATTAAGCCAGGTTTTCTAAAATTCATAATTGGTAATCACTGGCATTGTTTCTGCATTTTCTCTTGCTTGTGTCTGCAAGAAAGGAGAGAACAGAGCTGAGAGTCTTTTCCCTGCTTTTGAGAGGGTTGGTTGGGTTGGAGAGGGTGTCTGTTGGTTTATTTGTTTATTTCTAATTTGCTTCTAAAATCTTATTTTGTAAGTGCTGGGGAGTATGACCAGATTTGGTGGTCAAATTACCCTATCATTTGCACATCTGTTCAGTAGCTCGTGAGACTGCATTTCTTTACCTAAAACTGTCACTTTAGGAAAACTACATAGTAAAAACAATTTACATAACGATTCAGCTGACACATACTGGGCATCCACTTGGAACAAATTAATTGTTTTCCATAAGTGTTTGTAATTTTTTGCCTTTCAATCTAACAACATCAGGTGAGTACCACATATGTACCTTTGACTGTGCTGATAGCATCATTTAGTCAGATAAGCTCCACTCTATCAATCTTATTTTAAAACATGAAGAAAAAATCATATAGAAATTGAACTTCAAGTGTTCAGTCTTCAACAAGATGCTTGAACTGTTGTATTTATAAAATCACCTACTTAAGCTAATTAATTGTGTTCTAATTATTGCATCTTGTAGAAAGGAAATGTAATGTTCAAAGTAAAGAAACATCAGAATGAATTCATTATGATTAAATTGCAATGTCCCTCAGAGATCACTCAGCGTTTGAATGAAAATGAAACGTCACAGAAATTTTCATGATAAGATCTCATTATCAATCTCTACTGAAAAAACTACTTCTGATATCAAATCATATTAAGTTCCTTCCTTAGCTTGACATTTTCAATGAAATAAAAATGTGTCACCTTCAAAATATAGGTAACATAAAAAGCAGAACAAAAAAAAAGAGTGAAATCTATTAACTTCTACACAAGCCATCATAGAAAACTGGCACAAATAAATTATATGCATATTTTCATACATTTTATTTATTGCCTTGTTTTCATTACATGTTTGGGGTTTTGTTTCACTTATATACTGACTGTTCTTACAGATATATATATCACCATTCATCAAGAGGTGTGTCCCAGCATGTAAATTACTGTTACTGCCTCAGGACTCTGTCTTATATTGTTCTATCCTCACATTTATTAGTACTTCTTGATTTCTTTTCTCTCTTTTTCTTTCGCAGTTCTGTAAGGATTAGGGTCTAGAACAACAGCAACATCTTCCAATCATGGGAATAATTTCATAAAGTAAACAAGAAATTCCAAAGACTGAGGGAAAATGGACTCTATCCATCCTTCCATATTTTTTTCCCATTCTGCTTGCTGACTTCTGCTTAAAGATGTTCATTGGCTATTTCATGTTAGTGGTCTTACAGCTTTTTTCCATCATCTTATGAATAGTTGTGATACAACCCCAGTATTGCTTACATCTGTGTCAATAAATAAGCCAGGAGTGCAGAAATCCTTTAGTTCTATGATTAAATTATATAGCTTTGAATAATAAGAGGTAAACAGTGTGGCTGTCACCAAAATGCCTTTTGGGGATGATCCCTAGAGTATACTCAAAAGACATTTTTGTGTTGCCTGCAAAATAAGCAGGAGTAAAGATTATACTAGAAAGCGTATTAAAGATTTAGCACTGCAAATTCTGATAAATAGATTGTTATTTTGCTAATGTATAGAGTTCAAAGAATACAAGATTGTACCCAGGCCTTGCAGCTGACAGATTTTGGCTTCATGCTTTTATTTTTCTGAAGCTTTGCTGAGGTCAGGTATTTTCTTTAACAGGTTAGTTTTCTGGATTGGTGTACTGAACATCATGTTTACCCCAACTCCTGACCAAGGCTTTTTTTGGGCTTTATAGAGCAGGGCATTTAAGGCACTGACAAAAATGGCCTTTTTAGGTTATCTGATAATGAATCTGTGAAAGAAAGAGAATGTGGGGTATTCATGAGTTCTCTACCAGGCACTGACTCCTTAATTACATTTTTTTTAAAAAAACCAAACTCCTTCAAGATTTAGTAAAGATACGCTTAGAGATGGGAGTAACCTGTAATTTATAAGGTAATGTACTGGACAAAAGAAAAGCTATGGATGTCATTTTCCTGGACATTTGCAAAGCTTTTGATACAGTCCCTTCTCAACTCTAAATTGGGGAGATATGGGTTTGATAGGTGGATGTTGGGTGGATGAGGATTTCACTGGAATTCACTTTTTTCCTGATGTCCAGCCTGAACCTCCCCTGGCAGAGCTTGAGGGGGAGGACTCCCTTTGTCCTGTCCCCTGTCACTTGGGAGAAAAGGCCAGCTCCCTCCTCTCCACAACCTTATTAATAGGCATTTTATATGAATCCTAGGTGTCACGTAAAGGCCTGAGTGGAGGATTTGCGTTAGACAGAAAGATGGTAGAAACATCATTGTAGCAAGGAAATGTGGTAGGTATTTTTGTGGTCTCAAGCACAGCCACACTGTTGTGTCTATTAAAGTTACAATAAAAAATTTAAAAAGGTTCCTTTATATATACATAGATAAAACAGCAGAGATTATTAAATTACTTTCATTAAAAATATAACACATGGAAAGATGTGGA
The DNA here is from genome assembly GCF_017976375.1 of Cuculus canorus. NCBI lineage: Eukaryota > Metazoa > Chordata > Aves > Cuculiformes > Cuculidae > Cuculus > Cuculus canorus. The sequence goes on from NC_071401.1 coordinate 48,293,321, forward strand.
ACTTCCAGAAAACATTAAAACAGATTCAAGATTTTTCTTGTGGTTTGCAGAAAATCCACTCCCTCCCACTGAGATACTAAGGAATGCTTTGAAACACACAAAGAAAGGATAATTTAATTAGATATGCTACTGCTAGGCGATGTAGAGAAGGAAAAAAAAATCCCTGGAAAAAAAATGCATTAATTAAAAATAACTAAAACTACAAAATTTGAGATATTTATGTAAAGTTATTTTCTGTTCAGATGCAGCCTTTTAAGTGCATATATTTTTAAGTCACTTCTAGGGAGTCGGAACAAAATGTTGCAAACTCAGCTGAACTAAGTTAACAGGACACGAGATGGATTTACATGTGTGTGATATAATATTAGATACTTCAAGGTTAGTGTTAGCAGCTATAAAATACCTCAAACCTTGATCCTACATAAAAGGGGTTTCAGCTTTGTCAGCAGAAGTGATCTGAATGTTTATTCTACTTTTCACTACAATCTTTAGAACTCGCAGCTTAAATCACTGCTGGATGTCAATCTTGTCACTATGAAGAATACATTTTATCTTCAAAACAGAACAACACTTAGCAGCCATCATTTATATTCATTAAAATCAAGTGCCAATATTTCAGAATAATTTTTCTGCTATAATTGACTTCTTGATTTTGCATCTTTCTATACTACTGAAGCAAATTGAAGGTCCACAATTTCATCATAATAAACCAACAGTATCATTCATTTATCCATTATTTTACTAAGATTCTTGGGTTTTGTCCTAATGTTTAATTTCATTAACAAATTAATCCCTATCCCCATCTTTCATTTTAAAAGGATCTTAAAGAATTATATGGTTATTATTCTGTCAGAAGAGTAATTTTTTTTTAAGAAATAATTCTGGTGCATTTTTAATTCCATTTTTTCTTCTTAGCATCTATATTGTTCACAATTTATAAAACAATATTTTTAGTTAGTTGGGCTGATATCTACCGCCATCATAATCAGTGGAAAGATTCTTACTGGATTCTAGAATCAGAAAATCTTATATTATGGTGCACATCCTGTCAGCTTCTGAATTAATAAAGGAAAAATTGAAATATATTACTTGCTCAAATAATAAGCCAAAATCAGTATTTTTGTAGATATTGCAACAGAGGTCATAGCTGAAGTTCTGGGAGTATTTTTGATTCTATGTGTAACTAAAACCATATTTAAACCAAATGGAATTATGAAGAAAAGTTTTTCATTGAAACTGTTTTTTAATTAACCCAGTGAATGCTGTAAAAGGAGTAATAAATATCACTGGAACAGTTTTGGATGATTTACCAGGACAGCTGATAGCAAAGAGTCTTTCCATAAAAAAAATAAAGATGTCTGGATTTGGTAATGCTCATTAGTGAAGATCTGTATGTGTTTTATATTTCATTTAGATCTCTAGCCTTTATTGATGGAATGACGCATAAACATTTCTTTCTTCAAAGCCCTATCAATCAAAACTGTAAGTTTGCCACTCCTTTTATGTTTTAAACCAGCAGAATATTTAACATAACTGATCAATAGCTAGAATAGAGGATTATCCATTGTTGGTACCCAATAATCCATTAAAAATGCATATCAGTGATACTTCAAATTAAAAACAACAATTCTTTGGTTTCCAATTATTTTTTTCTTTTGATAGATAAGCATGTTTTTTTGGAGAAAAAAAAAAGAAAAAATAATTGGACATGTGGGAAACCTCATGGGCATAAATAAAAGTCAAACACAAGTTTGTAATGTAACCAATAAAAATAAAAGGAAACCTTCAGCCACGCAAGTTTCTGTTCTAGAGTACATTCATTTGTTTTCAGATAAATGCTGCTACTGTGACATAAAGTAACTAAATTCATTCACTGCTGGAGTTTAATACAACTGTAAACTTTTATGTAAAAATATATTGGATACCTGCAAATGCCAAGAACCACTGGCACTTTTACTAGCCTTTACTTGAGTTATTTTCCTCAGTTATGACCTGACATTCTTTTTGACATTAATCACATGTTTCCAATTACTTTTTGTGTTGCTGCTGTTGTTTAGCTCCTCTGCTTTTTGTTCCTCACCTCTAGCCTAATTACAGATAGCAGCAATGGAGACTGAAAATGTATTTGTAGTTGCAGAGTTCAACAAGACAGATAGAAAAAAACCTCTATCTCACACCTGCTGCTCTTTCTCTCTAACCTTTCTAAAGCATAGAGGATAGTAAAGATATCCAAGGTATGACCACTTCTCAGAGTAGCTACTGTGAAGATATCAAAAGCAGAGAGTCAGAAACAGTTAGATCTGAGGGTTGTTTGTCAGAGGCAAATAGCTTTAAAGATACAAGATACATAGGAAGGCAAAGTGTGCTTCTTCAATTGCAGGCAACTATGTGATATAGGAACATCCAGAATATATATAGTTCAATATTTAAAATATTTGCATTGTTTATTTATTTAGTAGGTTGAATTTTTCTTTACATGCTGACAATTGTTGTCGATAAACTGGTAGAAAGCAGAACATAGGAACACCAGAGTAACTAAAATATGCCCATGTAAAGGCATTTGAAAGCCTGAGGTCATACATATTTCTGAAGAAATCTATCAGGATTAAAGGATGTCTCTTCAAAGTTCTAACTTTTAAAGTGTTTGGGATGCCAGACAGCCTTTAAGTCTGTGTTTCTAAAGTCTTCATGTTTCCCTTATCTCAACTGTTGCTAGTGTCTGTCACTCCCACTTGCACAGGCTTGTATAATCTACAGAGATTCTTTAACAGCATCAACATTTCTAGCACAAAGTCTAACCA